>NC_043747.1:13848226-14541560 GCF_902148845.1 Salarias fasciatus
AATGTCACATTTCAAAGGTAGCGGAGGAGGATTATCTTGTCCAGACCACTTCTGAGTGACATTTAGAATTAAAACCCGAGTTTTATTCCACTGCGAGGTGACAATAATAGATAATGAAGCCACGAATGATTGGGGAAAATCTGTTCCTGCATTTCAATATTTCTTCAAAATAACTGTGTATTCTCGATTTCTAGTATCAAACAATGTTACAGAGGGAATCTTGAGGCGCCCACCTTCGTCCCTGGGAGTCCTGGGAGCCCAGGTTCTCCCTGCGGACCGAGAAATCCTGGTTCACCCTGGAAGCAGAGGAAGAAAAAAAGAAAGATGCAGCAATTATCACTTTTCCACAATCCGTTTCGGGTGTAGCCCTGCTAATGACAGCTTCGCAAATACCCATGATGCATTAGCGAGTGCTTTCCTAACGACGGGCAGGCACATATGCACATGCACACAAACACGCTCAGGAACACCATGCATAAATCACACACAGACGCTCAACATCAGCTTTTTTTTTTTTTTTTTTTTTTTTTAAATTCTTTCCCTGCTTTCACACAAATGAGCGACTCTCTCAGGAGCCTTAATGGCAGCGACGACTGACCTTGTTAGGAGCTCATCAGGGCGAGCAGAGCAGACGGGCTCTGATTAAGAAGAGTGTAAGAAGCTGGGACCTGTGCCACTTATGAAGAATCTGTAACATTTCCTGCGTTCGCACTTCGCTCACGAGGCGCGAGCTGCCAGGATGAGGTGCGACTCCGCGTTTGATTCGATTTACATTACATTTGATTGCAAAAAAATTACTTAACTGGAATACACTATTACACGGTTTAATAGCTACACAGTTCAATTTGTTGTGGGAGCTCCTGGAGAGGTAAAAGGACAGTTCCTTCGCAAAAACTTTGAAACTCGGATTGAGCGAACAGCAGAGAATGTGGAGCAGAACAAAGTGCAAGCCGAGCTCAGAGAGTGCCGCGTTAGCAAAATATTGTTAGAATCCATCAAGCACACAGGCCTCTTAAGTAAAAACAGGAGTATATAAAATGTAAAATGAAAGGGCTTTTTTTTTTTTTTTTTACAAGGCCAGCATATTGCAAGCATACGGAGAGGAAAACAAAACCAAAGCAGTAACAAGCATCATCATCATCATCATCATCATGCCTGTGTGAGCATTCCTCGCATTCACATGTTATATTTCAAGCTAATGGTCCTGAAGCACACTGGGGCGACAGCTTTTCTCCAAGCCTGAGGTGGCGGTGAATTATTAGACGCCGTTTGTGCTTTTTAATTTCACCATCTGCTGTTGACGCTATTAAAAAAAAATTATAAAGTAAACAGTGAAACAATGAAAAAACTAGAAATCTGAAGTTTTCAATGAAATGTGACTGCTGCTTCCAAACAGGCGGGAGATGTGCATGGAGTCTCTTGACTGGCGACAGAGGAGCGTTTGCCAGGGATCATTAATTCATCGACCTCGATGCTATTCACAAATCTCAATGAGACGGTGTGTCTGCCGACTGCTGCCTCGACTCGTCTCCTCTCTTCTTAGCTGTACAGGAGGCCCAGATGTTCGAGTGCCTCTCCCCCTGCCGATGCGGATCTGGATACAGATCCCACCGAGCCGGGACCCTGATGTGTCGTATGGGAGGCATGGCGTTAGCTTAGCCTTTCTCTGTGGTAAGGATGGGCTGAAGCGGATGGACGGGGACAACACCGGAGGAGGAGGGGCGGGGGGGGGTGGATGACTGGGGATAAAAACAGCAAAGCATTTACCTTTATCCCTGGGAGTCCAGGCAGCCCTGGAAGTCCTGGCTCTCCCTACACAGGAAAAGTGTGACACGTTACAGCCAAGCCAAGCTAAGCTGAGTCAAGCCTCATTGGTCACCTCTTCGGGGTTCTATTAGCTCCACACTTTCTCTTTCTATTCAACTTTCTTTTTTCCTCTGGCTGTCAAGCTGCTGTACTTTCGAAAAGACGCGGCCTCATGTGGAGGAGGAAGAGTGCCGTCTTTCCGGTTGGGAGTTAGCATTAGCAAGAACGTGCTGCACATGCACTTTCATACCAACTCATGCAGCCGCCGCTGGAATAGCAAGGTCAGTGCTCGTTATAACAGTTATATTTTATAGTTTTGGGGCAGGTGTGAAAAGTTCTGCTTCCTGGAAGGGAAAAAAAACCATCGGTTAGTTTGCATCAAGACGCAGCGCCGAGCTTTTCGAGCTGCCGAGGCCTCGAGGTCACCGGAGTTGAGGAGCTGGTTCGTTCTCGGGGTCATTGTCGAGTCGACAACTCAAGACTCATTACCGGCAGGTTAGACTCGGCCGAGGGAGGACCGGGACCCCGTCCCCCCGCGAGGGCCTTCCGCGAGGCTTTCAAAATATAAAACGCTGTCGTGGGGTAATTTAACGCTCAATTAAAGACCATTGTATTTATGGCATATGACGAGACATTATTGGAGCTGCACGAGAATGATCAACTGTTACAGCACTCCCGGGATCAGAGAGCAGGCTGTAAATTTCCCACTGTAGCTTTATGCAAAAGAAAAAAAATGAATTAAGGAGTCACTCTTGTCGACTCTGACTCCACCAACACTTATTTAATAACATGCAATGATGATTTTTATTGAGGAACAAGAGCTCAATCTGCATTGTGATGAGAAATGCAGAGTGCATATCTAATGAGAGATAAGATTAAGCAGTCAAAAATTAGTTAGGCTCCGAGTGCAGCACAGCAGGAACAAAATAAAGAGAGAAAAAAAAAAACACAGCTAAGAGTCTTTTCGGTCCGTCTGGAACGATTTTTCCACACAGAGAAAAGAGAGGGGGAATTAATGGGGTGCGACACATGGGATTAAAAAGTGTAATTACAAGAGGCACCGCTGTAATGTCAGAGGCAGACTGGTCAAAGGACAAGCGATCGCTTTTATTTTACAGGAAAACAGCTCCTCTTCTGCTGCATGTTTTTATTAGTTTCACACCAGCAGCTGTTTTTTCTTCAGCAGAGTCTTCCTGCTTTCTTTTGTTGCCTTGGAGTGTGTCTCTCATTAAAACAAACAGCAGTCGGGAGGGAAAGAAAGAGAGGTTATCCCACCAAACACTGCTTCACAAACAAAAACAAACAGGAGCGATCGACTGCTTTCCTAAAGCAAACAGAGGTCAGAGTAACACGGAGGAAAAGGAGGGAAAGTGTTGGTGTGATAGTCGCTGGTTCAAAACAAGCATTAAAGCCAAAGTAAATGAAAAATGAGTCGGAGCCCCGCGATGGACTAAAGGTCAAGCTGAAGTGTCAAGTTCTGCCTCCATGTGCAACAATCCTCGTTACTCTCTGAAAAATGTGTCCATTTTGCACAGGGGAGCTGAGAGATTGATGCAGTTTTAGTGATAATATAATAAACACTATTATAGAGCTAGTGTCTGCTGAGCAACATTGATGTTAGCCGGGATTTTTTTTTCCCTCTAGATCACTCACCGAAAACACTGTCACTGTCATAAACAAACGTTTATGACCAAACAAGCATAAAATAAATGGAATTTCACTTTTAGGAGAGTTAATTTATTACCTTTAGTCCGCTTCGTCCAGGTTCTCCAGGTTCCCCCTGCAATACATCCAAAAATCAAAAAACTTTGCCTGCAAAGTTTCTTCTTTTTTCATATATATGTCATATCTTCTGCAGCATCTACTCTGTTGCTTCTTTCCACATTTTCCATGAGCCCATCTCCACAGAAGCTGATCTAACAGCTGTGGCGTAAGGAGCAGCTTTTCAGAGGAGAGCTCGCCAAGTACTCTTGTTCTTGCAGGATTTGTTTTGCTGTGTTTTTTTTTTTTTTCTGCTCACTGACTTCAGCTTCATCAAATAATTTGATTTCCAGCGGTGCATTAAAATCAGCCACAATTAAAAAGCACTTCTTAGCCATTTTAAGTGGGTAATACAACAAAAGGACACGTCTGGGTCGTTCGGGGAGAAGTTTTATAATTTCATGAAAATGTAGAGTTTGCATTGTTTTTTCGAAGACTCGCAGAGCGACATCGTACTTAATTCTCCAGAGGTCGCCTTGTTGGGCTCGAAGAAAAAGAAATCTGCACACAAAATGCGATAAACTAAAGTATTTGTGAGTCTTGAAACAACAAAATTTGTCCTGTAATGTTTGAAATGGACAAAGCTACTTTTTGAATGAACATAAGAGACATATTTTAGTCATAAAGCATAAAACTTTTAATATGAGCTCAGCTCTTACCTTGATGCCGGCAGCAGAGGAGCCTGCATCTCCCTGAGGAAAAGGTCGGAAGGAAAGCAAAATCAGAGAGGAAAAAGTACAAAATTACAAGGGGTTATTACAATACTTGATGGGGCGTTCTGTAAGGTCGCGACAGGAAAGAACATTAATGTGCAATTGCAGTTGCAAAATTCCGGGATTTGTGAAAGGAGCCAATTGACAGAACAACGCAGGACACGCAATTTCACAACTGCTGCGACTGTCTGAACACAACTGGATGGAAATCCAATTAGAGGGACGACTGTCTGCCGCTCCGAGCGGCGTTCGAATTCAGCGCACCTTCTCACAAGAAGAGTCAGAGACAGCATTTTTCATGGTTACAGTGCTGGGAATCGTTTCATTGTTTTTACACTGTCAGAACGCAGCTGTGTGGCGGCGATGACATGAGGGGTGAAATCCAACACTACATAAGAAAAAAAATCCACAACAGTAGAGGCGGTAAGGGGCTTGATAGATATATTATGTACGAACTGCAATCATTCAAACCTTTATTTATTTTTTTTCCTTTTATGCATCTATTAGGTGAGGAACTGAACTAAAAGCAGACGCAGCTACTTAGAGAGCTTTTTTTTTTTTTTTTTTCCTGCAAAGTTGTCCAGAGCCTCGGCCCTCTCTTGTGCACTGCAGCACTACTGCAGCGTGCAGTGAAAACAGACATAAAACAAGGGGCCAATAAGCGCAATTATGGGCGGTTGGTGGGAAAAAGGGGAGACTGGCTCGATAGCTCTGGTGTGGACTCTGTGGTTTCACTACACATACGCCTCGTGCTCAGAAGTTGCTGAAGGAATGCCTTTCGCCCTCAGCTTTTTATGGGAGTCATTACGATGCATAGCACACAAGGCAGTGTTTAATTGCGGCGTTTTCTTTTTTTTTTTTTTTTTTGCAGACAATAAACTGAGTTACTGTTTACAGCTGGGCTTCGCTGCATACTCGAGGGTGCCTCCATCCCCATGCAAAAGCTTATCATTCCAGTTTTTTTTTTCGTTTTTATGTGTGCGTTTTCACAAGTTCTTTTATATTTTATAGACGGTGCAAGATCTGAGTGGATGAACTTTTACAGTTTTGCTGCAGGAACGGGCTCTTCATATTACAGTTCATGAAACGCGCGGGGCTTTTCGCATAATTTTAACCAAAGTAGGAAACTTTCTGGCCAAAAAAACTGGAGGGAAAACATAGATGTCATGTTGCGGTCGACCTCAGAATTATAATAAAAAGGGAAACTTCTTATGCGGAGACCCGTTTTTCCTGATATTTTTGAAGCGTCACTCAAAACAAACACCAGAGTCGAAGCTGCTTTACACCTGCTGCAGAGATGAATACCAAGAAGGCCTCCTTTGCATACCCAAACGCCACATCTGACAGGAAATACACACTATTCAGTGGGAAAAGTGCTTACTTTAGTGTTGAAGAACTAAATCCTGGTGCACAAAACGATTTTGGCAAAAGTATTGATTTACTTTCTTTGCATAAGTCAGAGCTGAATGTGCTTTATACTCTTTATTTTGTTAACCTGGTTCATGACTTCTTTCAACCTCTCAGAGCGCCTTTGCAAAGCTCATAATCATATGCATCACTCTTCTCATTAGTAATCTCGGCAGGAGCCACTATTGTGAAGAATGAAATTAACAGTACAGCTACAATCAAAAACACACCATGTGCAAAAAGAAGAAGAAAAAAAAAAACCTGCAGGAGGACGCGACACGAGCAATTAACACTCGACCCCCCTTCCCGCTGCAGTTTCCTGTCACAACACATCCAACGCCAGCGACGGCGAGCTTAAGAACGGGGGTGAGGGTTCCGACCGGGGTTTAATCTCTTCCAAATGTAGTCACATGAGATGGAAAAAGTGGTGGAGCTGGGAGGTGAGCTGAGGTGTGGCACCGAGTGCTGAAATGTCCCAACTGGGCCAATTACCATGGTGAGGCCGCAGCCTGCATCTCAACCGCAGAGCGGAGTGAGACGGAGAGCTGTCACCACAGCTCCACTTCATTACAGGCACGCAGAGCCGTGGCTGCGTATTGACATTTAAAGATAATAACGCGGAGGTCTCGGCGCGAGCGCTCGGCAAATCAGGTCATTTTCGAGCTGTTTGCTTTGGTGGTGGGGGGATGAGGTGGTGAGAATTAATCAGCGGGCAATGAAACCGTGGTGGAAACGAGACGAATGTCATCGTTTAAAGCCGCCACAGTCTTGAAAACGCCGCTCCTCGTCCTCCACATTACGGCCGTTCGCAGAGACGACCGAACTCCGGCCGAACGCCGACCTCGAGTTTTGAATATATGTGAGGCAGCACGAGTTATGATTGGCTCCCGGGGAAGAAAAGGCCCTGCCAGCGCTTGAAACGTGGCCAGTTTCACAAGAGCTTGGACCGGATTTTAGGATTCAGAAATTATACCAACCACTGTGCCACATCAGCCGGAGCCAAACACTCAGAAGCCCAGAACTTTCCAAAACCAAATCAGGAGTTTGCTTAGCGTTTCTGCACAGCCTCTATCAGCGAGGTTCAACGCTTTTTTTTTTCTTTTTTTTTCTCAACAAGCAGAGTCACAGTTAATTTCACACCTAGTTAAATACTTAGGCAGAATGCATCCGCAGCAAATGGTTCAGAACTAAAGCTTTTAGCCGCGGTAATGATTTGTTTTAAATGAGGCCAGGGATGGACGTGCAGAGGCGGCTGGAAACGGCTCTCCACACTGCTCGGTGGCGGCTTATGAAGGCGGCGCACCAGGTAATGTTACGTAAGTCGGAGAGCGTAAACCTCAAATACTGCCCCAAAGTACAATTAACATTCCTGCTACCTCAGCTATTCGATATCTATAATTCTAAGTTACTTTACAGTGTACGTCTAAAACAACTGGTTGGAACCATGAGGCGTTTTTGTTGGGACGAACACACACTAAATTTCTGTTCATAAAGCTGTAAAATCCAACAATAAAGCAACTGGATGTCAGTATTTAACCTTGTTTTAAGGAGCTGGCGTGCATTTAAGAGTAAATCCATCATGTCCTAGAGTCTATTTCACACTCGACAGATCCCCCGCCGTCAAAACAATCCCCCTTTGTTTCATGCAAAACACAGGCCGACTGCTTATTTTGCCATTTCTCTTGGCCCCTGCGCTCCCCGAGGCCCCTCTGCTCGCCATACCGAGGCTTTCGCTGCTTCACCTCTCACCTCCCGTTACCACATTCTCCCCGCAGTGCGTGCCGCGTTGCTGTTAACTTTGGCATCTTCAGACTCCAAAATGCCCTCCTCGCCCCCCTGCGTCCCTTTTATGCTCCGGTTTCCTCTTCTGACCAGTGAAACAACAACAACTGGAGAGCAATTGATCAGACGTGAGGGTGCGATGACAGAGGGGCCTCGGCCTCGGCCTATATTCTCCTCGCTTGCGCTGAAAGTCAGCCACTCCTTGCCGCGTCTGGCTCATGTTAAGCTCGTCTGGATGCGTCTTGATTGAAAGACTTCCCGCCATGTGTTAAATAAAACACTCGCTCTTACATCTTGAAGCTGACAATCCGAGATGAGGTAATCTCGCCCATGTTAACAGCCGGGCTTCAACTCTTTCTCACCCTCGGCGCTACCTTCTGTCTCTTTTTATTGCAAAATACATGAGCGTGCATTTGAAGAATGAATGGCAGGTGACTGGCTACAGAAGTATGAATTCCCTTGGTGTTCAATTCACTGTTTTTTTTTTCCTTCTTTTTTCACTCCCGCTGCAAAAAAATTCTCATTTTATTACACTGAGGTAGACTAGATCAAAGCGTTGCTCAAGCTGCAAAGTTTTATCGTCCCGCTTTTCCTTTTTCTCCACTCGTTTTTGCACAGATGATATCCTGCATCTGTTTCTCCCCAAATCGTGTCTTTCTTGGCTGCCGACTTCAGCAGTCTTTTAAAAAGCCCCGGCACTCATAAAGTGAGAAGTTATCAAAGTTGTTCTCCGCTGAACAGCAATAAATTGGCAATGACACTTTGAGTGCGCCGCTCCCACTCCGCTGCTCCCCGATCAGTTACGATCTGGTTTAATGGCTAACGCCGTATTTCAAGCACCTCCTGTCTGGACCGCGTCACAGTATTCCGAGTCGGACAGTATTCCCGCGTTTCGTCACTTCCTCGACTCTGGGACAAATCTGTCGGAGATGCGTGAAAATTCAAAGTTTTGTTTTCAGATGTTTTTTTTTTTTTCCTTCACAGAGATGCTTTACAAGCTTGAAGAGGAAAAGAAGAACAAAATCTGTCAAGAGGTCAACAAATACAAATGAGCCTGTCACCTATTTTTGTAAATCCCCATTGAAGAAATAAAAGCGACAAAAAGGAGCTTTCAAGGTGGCGAATAAGATGTAAAATCAGCCTCGGGACATGATGTCGGGGTACGGATACAAAGCTTCTCCAGAAAAAGAATCGTGGATCTGTTAGCTCAGCTTCAAACGGCTGGAAGAAAATCTGAACATGATTAATTCTGGGGCCATCCGGCGAGGAGACGCAGCATCAGCGGCGCATCGCAATCGAGTCTGCGTCACATTCAAAAGGGCACATCAAGAGCGGAGTGATTGCCGTTGCCTTGACGACAGCACCGCTGATGACACTTGACCTCTCAGATCGCCGACATTAACCTTTTTCTGGCCACACCTGAATGTTCTGCGCGCTTCAAGACGTCAGAGAGAGAAAAAAAAAAAAAGGAAGCTTGAATTTACATACCTTCTCTCCCATATCGCCTTTCGGTCCGTCTTCACCCATGTCGCCCTGTGGGGGGAATCACACAATCAGGAACCCACACGTGCGCGGAGGGATCGACACTTCAGTAACCGAGCCGACACATGTGGTTCGAATAGGACGGGTTGTGGTGACGTAACGCGCTCAGCGGGACGTTGTGGAGGGTCTAAACCCCCCGACATCAACAACTGCAACACTTCTGAACTCGGGTCTTTCATGTCTGAGCCGGAGCGGACGGCGTTGCCAGCGCTGTTCCTGGCCACGCTAACAGTGACTCCGCGGGTCGCCAAGTCATCCGACAGCTAATTCAACATTCCTGATCCAACTCGAAATCCCTCAACGTTGGATCTCTGCTGATTTCCTGACTTTCAGCTTCGGGTCACCAGGATTGATCGTTGTGATTACAGCCGACACGTCAACAGAATGATGGGCTGTAAACAGTGTTTATGGGTAATTTTTCTGTTTTTGCATGGTACACTCTAAGCTACTTTTGTCAACGGAATTATTTTGGCCAAAATTGAGGCGTTAGCATACAAGTTGACATTTGTTTCTAATGTATTGATGAGGCTATGCAAAGCCTCGCAGCATTATCGGACTCTAGAAGAAAACTTAAGAGCAGCAACTCGAAATGACCATCTGAAGTTGGATCAGTAGTTTTTTTTTTTTTAGACTAATGTTGGGAAAAACTTCTTTAGTTGCACAATTTTGACAAAATACATCTGTTTTCATGACATTTGAATGATTTTTTTTTTTCGCAAATGCTGTTTATCAAGCAATGACTAATGTTCAATTCTGCAAAACTCTTAACGGCGCTACCACCAGTTGACGCACGACATTGATTTCGCCATCGCAAAGCCAATTTGTTGTGTGTTTTTTTTTTTTAGCAAAGCGGTTTTTTGGGGGGGCAAACTGAAAAACGAAAGGTTTAAAGATGACGTGAGGCTTTATGGTGAAAGATATCATCCTTGCAATGACAAAAGCAAAATTAACATAATCTACAGGTTGTATTTTCATGTGTTGACAGTTTCTTTTTTTTTTTTTGCTTGTGCCCAAAGCCAGTATTTTACGTGAACGTGTCTTGCTCCTTTCTCAGAAGTTCACGGGCCTCGGGGTCGAGCCTGAGCGTCTGGCATGGAACAGATCATTTCACTTTTAATAAATCCACATGATATAGTGTTACAAAGGGGTTGTGAATCACACAACGAATCCCAGTTCCAGACATCTGAAATCAAAGAGCGTATCCCCGTGAAGAGTATTGTAAGAGAACGCAAAAGAAAATGAGATTAGAGCAGCGGCCTCTATTCTTGACATTGCTGTTTATGTTCCCATTTAGAATCCGTGAGAACGTGAAATGACTGTTAGCGCTGAGTCACACTCGCAACGCTTCGCTTTGCCGGGTTTTCAAGAGAGAAACTGCGGCCAATCGTCTACAACCTTTTTTTTTCCCCCAAATTTTTGAATCCTAACTATCTTCAAGGTCCAGTTTCTCTTCTCGGTATCCAGCTAATTGTCCACAGCACCGATTCTCAACTGGTGGGCTGGGACCCAGAAGTGAGTCACTCGCCTGTTTTCAGCGGGGCGCGGGGCTTTGCCTGGAAATCGGATAAAAATCTACCGAGCTTTGACTATTCATAATCCGCATTTACATGCGGCGGTCATCTTTTCACCAATCTCAACTTCAAACTGCACAATATTTTCACTCGAATTTCAAACGTTGTCTATGTTTCTTTTCTTTTTTTCTTTGGTGGGGGGGTCTCAGCTGGTGATTAAAGAGACGACCGCTCTCCAGAGTGTTCATGATGCTGTGAGCCGCGCCTGCAGATGGATTTTGCCACACTAATACAGGTATGTCAGAGAATAAGAGTGATTTGACTCGGAACAATAAAAATGCCCGCAGGCTTTGTGGTATGGACGATCAAACACACGGAGTCAACCCGTCCCTCCCAGACTCCCCCCGATCGATGTCCACACCTCCCACCCGCCGAAGTATAACGCTGGCGGATAAGGGCAAAGTCAGAAACAGGGGATACGAGAGAACAGAGCTGCTAATCCTGAGTTCGGGGCTGTTTTTAGGTTGCTTTCCGGAGAAACCGGGTGCAGTTTCGTGACTCATCGACAAACTGACTCACTCGACGGCCACATCTCAGAGGGGAGTCAGGAAAAAAAAAAAAGAAAAGAAAAGAAAAGAAAGAGTCGGAGCTGCTGCCATCGTTTTATTACAGCGGCTCCTTCTAACACATGGATATCAGATGGGTTCTAACAATAACGTTTGGAGATGTGAATTAGCACTTTACCTTTTCACCCTGGTCGCCCTGTTGGGAGAGAAAGCAGAGAATTAAACAGAGAAAAGCCCCGAGGGAGCGGGGTTCGGCTGGGGGGGGTGGGGGGGGGATTACTGCAGCCACTCCAGGTCAGATTTTATCTCGGGTTAAATTCATGTTGGGTTATAGAAATTCTCTTGTTATGGCTGCTTTCCCCCTCCAGACAAACCCTGGAGGACCGGCGATATTTTAGGCATTTCTCGAAAGAAATTATCCAATTTTTATTTCATTTTACAGTCTTCACAGTTTCATTGTGAATACATCTATTTAAATTTATTCTGTATTTATGTCAAACGATCATGTGACACACGCCGACACCTTCATGCTTCATGATAAAAGGAAAAAAAAAATTAAATACCACACACATGAATGAAGAATAAAGTAAAAAATGAAACGCAGCACGATGGAGAAAACTATTGAACGAGACAGGAGGTAGGAATTTGAGATGATGAACTAAAGAAAACATAAAAATGTGGCCATCTACAAGTAAAAGAACACCAGCAAGCAGACCTTTCCTCCTGGGATACCATCCAATCCCGGGATGCCAACATCCCCCTACGGACAGCACAGCATACAAACAGTGGCTGAAATTTCACATAAAACATTTGCTATACGCAGGAGAGACACCGTACATCTGACCCTGTAGAGGCAGCGTGTGTGTGTGCAAGTGGTACAGGTGTTATGCATTTGCAGGATCGTTGATAATCGAGGAGGAGACAGGAGAGGATTACGCTCCGCTGTAAAGAATTAAGTCTCCATGAGCGAACGCCAGCAACAATTGAGACAATTCAACAAAGTTCCCGAAAAATGTCCCGAAGTATAGAACTATTAAAACCACAAACTAAATCTGAAAGTAGGGAGGATAAACAAGCTGATTAAAAGCTTAATTATCTCTGGTTTAGTTCTCTACATGAGCGAGGGGGGAGGACGCCAAGTCCGTGTGACGCATGCCAGTAGGCTGCTGGGGCGAGGCGGAATCTCTTTACTCTGCGGCTTCAGCCGAGAAACCGACTTCGGTCCATCCGCTGCCAAAAACAATTAACCTCCTGACCTCTGCGAAAACTACCACATCATTAGCTTTTACCAAGAGGGGTAGCCATTTCTCAGCTCAGACGGACAACTATAACCAGATGAAGGTGATTAATCTCGCCAGGATGGAAACTGAAGCTATTTATTTTGTAAACATTTTTGGACATGTTTTCTTGAGAAACACCGTTTTGATGTTACAATGCTTAGTTCGTCGACATATAGAAAGTCCCCACGACCCTCAGACACACACACACCAGCAGTGAAACCCAGTGAAAAAAAAAAATGTGGGAACCTTGTATCGTTCATCAATGCACATATGGGAGTCATTGACATGATGCTGCTGCTATATTGCCATAATGATGACGGAGTCTGATTAAAAAAACTTCCAGGCATCGGCCGATAAGGCCGGCATTAGCCATCGCCGCCTCTCGGTGGATATCAATGTCAGATCAATATGATGTCTGCCAGTCAGCCCGCCTGTGATGGGCGGGACGGCTTTAACTGCTTTAGAGTTCAACTTTCTGCATGAGCGGGACTTACATACCGTAACGGATTCGGTTTTATAACCGCGCTGCACAGCATTGGAGTTCTATTTCATGGGAGCTGGCAAACCGGGCTCCCTTCACAAGTATGGAATTGAGCCTTCAGGCCGCGCCGTGCCCAGGGTGAGCGCGGCCCCGAGACTTCTTCACTCTGGTTCCTATTACATCCATGCGTGCCTCCCTCCTCGTATCTCTACGGATGCATGTTTGAGATTAGAAAGATGGCGCCCCGCAAATCATCCCCTCGTTTCATTCCCGTCGCACACGCCGCCCGTCTCTCCTGGAATGAATACGCCTTTCCATTTTCTCTCCCCCCCCCCATTGTGAAACACCTGCACTGTGTCTTCTCCGTTCGCAGAAATGAGACGAGCACATTCAACACCGGCCAAAATGGTACTTTGTGGTTACGACTCGGAGATGCAGCCCGGGGATATAATCCGCTAAATAGAAAAGTGGGTTTGAAATTGTCGGAGTGTGTCTCTGAACTTTTTTTTTTTTAATGTGAAAAGTGCAACACGTGGCCGGGGAGATTAAGGAAAAAAATTCTGAGGCTTTTCGTGATGAAACACTATCAGGTGTGGGTGGAAATTGGTCCGTCGAGAATCGCGTGTCGCGTCATGAGAGGGGAAGAGGGGCACGTGTTCAGGAAAAAAAAAAAAAAAGAGAAAAATTAGCATTATGTAATTAAAATGATCAACTGGAAAGCGGCTGAATGAGTCATTTATGTCACGCCGTCTTAAGCACTCATCCCCACTGAAGTTAAAACTCTTACGGTTATAATTCAGTTTGGATTTATTTAGATTTCATGTCTGTAGAATTGTCCAGAACTGTGCAGTTGAGGGAACACTTCTGCCTCTATTTCCATGATAACTTCAACACTCAATGCCTGGCAGTGACTGGGTGGTTACACTTTATTCCTCATTTTCCTGGTAGTTTTCTAATTTTCCAAATCTCATAAACGGCCTGGGAGTTAATGCTGTGAGTGTCAAATGTTGTCAGAGCTGACAGGAAAGGAATAAAAGTGTTTGTTAATCACTGGTTTCCCCTGTAATTTATTTGTCAAAAAACAAAGACAAAATATTTGTACCCACATCACAATCACTTCTTGTATTATCTTCTTTTAAATGTGTGCACTCACCTTCAGTCCGTCAGCACCTGGGTTACCCGGAGGCCCAAGTGAACCCTGGGAAAACAAAAAACAAACCAATGGCTTTTAGGTGATGTTAAACAATTACATAATCCACTGCTGTGCACGGCGTGTGCTCATGTTATAACACCAGATTATTTCAATATCTGCCATGTTCTGGACAACGCCGACAGAGAGAAAACCTTTTCCAACTGTAAAAAAAAAAAAAAAAGCTTCATATCCTGTCTCTGCTTCTCAGTTTGCATGGACTGCTTCGACTTGAAAAAAGTAGATTTATTGTTTACTAGTAGATTGAGACTCCGAGGGTGATCTAATGGACTCCCACGCTCTCCTTCGCGGCAATTTGTGCTCTTTCACAATAAAAGCGGCCCGGTCTGAGGCAGCAGAAGAGAAAGTTCCATTCACTCAAGACAAACTGCATCAAGAAATGATTTAACACTGTTCTCTTTAATTATGCAACGCCGCCAAATCAGTCAGTGAAGCGATGAAACCTGAGGAACCCCGGCGACATTAGCCCTCCGCCGAGCGTGGCACTCCTCCAGCAGCAGATCTAATTGAGTAGCCTCAGGGCCTGGCTTATGAGTCATTAACACGGCGGTGTGTCATCAGTGACCCCTACACCCACACACACACACATGCGCTCACACACACGCGCGCGCGCGCAGACGGGAGGCCTTGCCGACAGATGACAGCGCAGACAGGAAGTGTCTGATTGGGTTTCACTGAACAAACACTGGCAGCTACCTGATGGCTGGAGATGGTTTACATCTGTTCCCCACATCAGCGCCACCAGGGACTCGCAGCTTGCATCGCAGCACTTAGCTCCAAGTTCTCTGTTCTCCATCTCTCGCCTCGTCTGCCAGTCCTTTTCCAAAAAAAAAAAAAAACCCACCCTCCCCCTGTCCGTGTTTACTTGCCCTGACTGTGGACCCCAACCGATGATCTCCAGGTAAACATATTTAACACCAGACACATTTTTTTTTTTTTTTTAAATTCCTGTCCTTTCTGCAACTTGCGCAACTCCAAAATCCAGAAATCCAGAGACGAAATGAAAACAGGGAACGAAAGAGGGCGACTCCGCAGAATCTGATCTCATCTAGTTTCAGAAAAGTGAGGAATATCAGTGGAGCAAGGAATTAAATTGGATAGCTTACCTTCAGCCCTTGTGGCCCCACAGGTCCCTACAAATGAGAGGAGAGCCGGAGAAAAGATTGAGTCGGGGAGAAATAGAACAAAAAGAGTCCATGTCAGATGAAATAATGTGATTTCCACGGCCAACACGGTCACAGCGGTCGGACTGGCAGGGCTCGTGGTCGGATTTCACGCGGCGAGCAACACCCTGCAGGCACGACCGAATCACAATCAACCCCTTGTTTTATTCTGCGGCGGAGAAAAGAGAATCCACCGACCGTGTGCATTCTTCTCATTGAACTTCACCATAAACATGAATCCCCAACGAGACCATGAATAACAAAACCTTTTAAAATTTTTATCTTTAGTGCCGATCTCCGTCTTCATTCATCTCAACAACTGTGAAAACTTGTCTTGCTTGTCTACGGTCCAGCGCACAGAGAGGTTCGTTCCCCTAAGTGGGCCAATATTTGGAAAGCTATAAAAATGCTGAAAAAAAGATAAAGTAGCCCGACACATCTTTAGCTGAGATTTAAATCAGTGATGGATATGTCTGGTGAGAGGTTTGCTATTTTCTGACAGTAAAACTGGAAGCCACGTTGGACCGTACACTTCCTCCGCGACGATCTGCCTAAAACAGCAAGATTACTTATGAGAAGCAAAGCGAAGTACGATCCGAGCGAACGCCACGCTGCTAAATCAAGACTCTGAACTCTCGGCGCTACCACCGCAGTTCATCAACACCTTCACACTTGGCTTTCACGACACTTCATGTTGGCCGGCCTTCTTCTCACTTTCTTCTCAAGATCTACAGCAAAGAGCGCCATTTGGCTCCTCACTCTCGGTTGACTGGAGGCCAGACAGAGCTTAACCCCCCCACCTCCTCCTCCTCCTCCACAAGCCCTCTACAGCAGCCACTCTCCTCGCTTTAGTCATGTTGACGCAGCGTAGCTGGCAAAACTAAAAATACGGTCCCCTGATGAGACCCAAAGTTTTGCGTGCCGGCGCTAAAAAAGTAGCCAGAAAAGGGCGTATCCAGATCGAGAAGACTGTCAGTGCTAATTCCAGTGAGTAAGAAGGGTACTCCTGCCCTGGCCAACTTATGACTTAATAATTACCTTTTTTTTTTTTCTAAGGACAGGCTGTTTGTTCGGTCATATCATATCTTGTTTGGTTTGTGTTGATGAAACACAGCAATCACCAAGTAACTAAAGCCCAGAACGTTCCCATTCTCAATTTCCATCCCCTCCCCCCCTTTAAAATTAGCTTGTTAAAACCCCGTAGCAACAAGTTCTCACATTTACAAAAGCGGCCCACACAGTTGCAGCTTATTTATGGTGCATTCCATCTGCACTTATAACAAAAAAAAAACAAAAAAAAAAACCTCAATGAACAACTTTCATTATCCCAGCCAAGCAAAAAAAAGATTTCCTCCCTGCTTTCCTCTAAAAGCCTTTGTTAGCTATCCTCAGTTGGGTTTGGTAAACATCTTTATGACCCGCTAGGTATGTGAGAGCATGTGCCACTCGCCTGAGTGCTAATTAGCTTGGCTACATGTGAGAGCACTCAGGAGCTACCGGCGGAAAAAAAAAAGAAGAAGAAGAGATTTTTCAAAAAAAGTCAAGAGTCCTCGAGGAAGTCTGGCTCTTTTGTAGTCAACTTTTGTCCCTGTCGTTAAAGGAAAGTAAAAACTAACAAACCGAAATATCAAATATGTAAAAAAGGGTACATTTTGAAGATAGACGTGTTCATCTTGACAGCACATGCTCAGCATATCAAAACCTCGGCTGCCTCATTTAACATTCATAAAGGGAAAGATTCCACAAATGTACAATATCAACAGGATGTCTATTGAAGTGGAGCATCGGAGCACAAACACAAAGCGCTGAATGTTTGCTACTTTCATTCATGACTTGGAAATGACAAACAATGAGGCGACTGCCGGGTCAATTCCCACACTCGGCCCGGAGCACTTGAACCCCCCCCCGCCCCAGGCACTTGAAGGACTTCCAGAGTTTTGAAGTTCTCGCTCGGCATTTACTGGGAAAACATTTGGCCTGATCAACACGCGGAAAAGCTACATGTCGGAGCTTTGGAGCTTCGCAACGCAGCTTTTGTTGCACTCAGAAGATAAGTTTGCAATACTACACTGTTTACATTGAATCAAAGTTTTTTTTTTCGACTCAAAGAATTTTATTGTTTGGACAAGTTGGGGCTTTATTGTCTTAAATTTAAGCAATGTCGTTATAGGTTAGCATAACACCGAGTTCACCACCTTCGCTGTAGAAACAAGACGTGTGCTTTACTTTGAAAGCCTTTGCAATCCCATTAGCTTCTTCACTGTTATTAAAAAAAAAGGAAACAGTGGCTGGCCAGATTAAAAGAACATTATGTAACCATTTCATTTAAATCGTAGCCTTGAATAATAAGTCTCCATGTCAACTCAAAGATGATTTTGTGCCATTTTTACCAGTAAACTTAGCAAAGTAAGCAAGTTTTACACTTTGTACCGAGTGTTTCAAAACAACGAAGACAGTTTAAAGGAGAGTGGGTTTATTATTAATCACATAAAAACAGAACCTACTCTTAGAACCACAAGAAAAAAAGTGTTGTTTTCAGCTTTTCTGCTGTTGAATGGTCCCTGGTGAAAACGTGAAATATTTTAGAAAGGAAAATGCAAATAGGGCCTAAAATAAAAAGTCAAAACTTTGACAACGATGGGAGGGATTGATTGACAACAAAGTAAATATTTCATCCATCAAGGACACCAAAATATTACAGGTATGTCTTCATTCTATGAAGCAATTAATTTGTATAAAATCCCTTGGTGTACGCCTGAAACGTGTTTGTATGCTGTGGACTAAATAGAGAATCGGTTAGAAGCTGTAGTACAACTGAAAATAGAAGAATGGGGTGTTTTTCATTAGGATGGATCATATTTAGGCAAATTGAATCTTTCTTTGGTGAAATCAAGTTCCAAATGAAAACTGCAAGGCACCTTCAGAGAACTGAAGACCCCCTTAATTTACCCCAGAGAGACCTTATGGCACTGATGATTTTGAACCCAGTCCTGAAAATATTTCCTTTTCTTCTTCTTTCTTTCCACCTCCCTCCCTCCCTCCCTCCCTCTCTCCCTCCCCGTTGCTCCACAAGAGTTTAATCCTTCTAACCAGCTCCATATGTCCTGGAAGGCTGCTGGAAAACTCTGGAATCTACTTTTGCCTCTTTAACAATAGCATCTACATCAAAAACGCTGAGCTGTGTGAAGTGGGCGCTAGATCCGAGAGCACAGTGAAAGAAGCAAAAGTTGGTTGAGCAGCGACTTCAGAATCTTTACCTCGATCTCACTTGCGCAAATCTGAAAGTGCCAGTCGTGTATCCTTGATGTACCTTTAGGTGACACAAAGTTTTGACTGGTTTTGTTGAGAGCGATGATTTGAAAAGACCTAAGCGAGCCGATTTCTTTTTCATCCCCCTCTGTATCGGTTCAACAGCTCAAATCATGAGCTACGGAGACAACAATGTCTTTCTGGCTGAAGTCGGCGGCCCTCGAATGGAAAACGAGCTTTGTCACATCTCTTTACAGCCACAGTGACATGCTCATCTCCCGCTGCTTTACAGTGGAGGGGTAGATTTCCACATGATGACATTCGTCCTTGTTAAAAGTACATTAGTGTCACGCTGTGTATACAGTCGTGAAATACTACTCCCCCTTTTTCAAGTGTTACCGAGCTTAATTTATTATTAAAAGCTCTGCATGAGATCTCTGAGCTCATTGTGAATGGGAATCACCATTCATCTTTTGACAGAAAGGCTGCAGCTGCTGTCTTGAGCGGCCTCGTAAGAGCCGGAGAGCGATGGGAGCGCACCTGGAGCGCAAGTCGCTTCACATTTGTGACACAATGAATTTAGCACTTTGTCAAAAAAAAAAACTGACAAATGTATTTGCCAAAAATAAAAAGGTTTTGTAGAAGTTTCCTCCAAATCTCACATGTTTTTTCCACTTCCTGCAGAAGGTCTAAAGAGATGGAAATGTTTGCACCTCTTCTGTCGGCTCCGCTTTCTCCCATCATGCTCCTGTGAGATCTGACATGGCCGTGTGTGTGTGTGTGTGTGTATGTGTGTGTGTGTGTGTGTGTTTGTGTCACGTTTTCCATCTTTGCTTGCTGTGGAATCCGGCTCGACCTATTCAATTTAGCTTTTACGAGTTGAGTTTAATCAAATGCTTCATTTTTCTCGGCGCCGCAGGCTCGATCCAGTCGCTGTGAAGTGGAACAGCTTGTCGTGCCGTGCGTGGGGCTCATGGGAGAAAACGAGCAGCTTGGCAGGTGATCATAAAATGCGTTATTGTGTTCGCGAAGGCTGTCTATTGACAAAGTTGTTATTAATAATGACACATTGTGAGCGTCTGTTATATTACAACACAACAAGAGTTGACTCATTTGGAAAGCTGTAATAATCTACAATGAAATTACAATATAATCTTGTAAAGACTCGCAGGATAAATCCATGGATATGAATAACACGATGAAAGGTAAGTAAGGTCAAATTAATGACTCAACTAAGTGGGACAATTTCCATATTTCCTTTATTCTTATGCTAGCACTGCATAGACTTATCTTCACTTTAGTTTCTGTATTGATTAAACTAGTGTGGTGAGGTTTAACGGTGCAAGCAGGTGCATTTTTCCCTCTGTGATTAATAAAGTATTTTCTATTCTATTCTACAACTGATCAATCTTTCACCATTTCTGTTCTTAGTTAACAAGCTGCAGGTGTTAGCTTCGCTTTTAGGAAGATTTATGAAAGTGCTCATTTCTGTAATTGTTAATTTTTTCATCCATTTTGACTCATTGGGATGAATGGAGAGGCTGTATTGGCGTGAGGAGGTTAGGTTTCGGTCACCTTCCTCCTCCAGGTAAGGAAGAGAACCAACAGCGGCCACAAAATATCAAAGAAACGCCACATTTTCTACAGTCATCCTGACAGGTAATGAGTAAAGAATTCATTTTTCCAAAATGTTAGACTGTGAGAGAGAGGCAAACCATAGGTTGAACTCTAGTTGGCCTAATATCTAAATATTCCTTAATTAGAAAAAAAAAAAAAAACCCCAGTACGTCATGTAGTTTTGATCATTTGCACCTTTCTGTATCTTTATCCCTGCAGTAATTATTTGATTCATGGTTTCTCACTGACCACGCCGTACGATATCCAGATCCGCTTCACGTCCTCCTCAACATCGCTGATTTGAAACAAATCGCTTCCCGTACCTCAGTCTACTTCACATTTCAAACAGTTAAGCAGTTTTTCTCAACGCACAAGGTCAATCGTGATGCAAATGTTATTTTAAAAGTTTTTTTTCCTCACCATTGGTCCCGTTTCTCCAGGCTGTCCAGGATCACCCTTTTAGAAAAAAAAAAACACCAAAAGGGAATCGTTACCGAACGAAACGTTCTCGGCAAATATACATTCAGAAGACTTTCCACATGATGTTACTTCCCCCGTTCTGTCTTTTCTTTTTTCTAGCTACGCTGCTGCCAGGCTGAGTCCAGGATTGTCGTGCTCCTGCACCGGGCTGGCTGGGCGGTATTTATCACGCCTCAGCACCTGTATCCTCAGCTGCTTCCAAAGCCTGTGCTTTTTATTCCAGGTCTGCTTCCTGGACGTTGCTGCTGTTTTTGGTTCAGCAATAAGACATATGTCCAGATTCACCCAGCCAAATTTCGAGCATTACTCCATTTTTACCTCTCCGTGGCATTTCGAGAACAATGCAGGCCTCCGTTCGCCCGAGTGAATCGTGACAGGGGAAATAAATCACGAGAGAAATACAGCTACCTACGGACCAGACGTCTAATTTCGAAGGGGAAAAAAAGAAGAAAAAAAAAAGGCAACAATTACTGCGACTACGACTGGAAAAAATGAAAACAATAATCATCTGAAACCCGGAAAGAACCAGATAAAAAAAAAAAAAAATAAAACATTTGATATTTTTGCACTCCCATTCTGATCTCTGCCAAAACAATAAAGATCAGATGAAAAGCTTCAGAAGGTTTTATGGCCAAACATAATTGATGGGCCTTTTTATGTTTCTTCTTTCACTCACATAAATTAGCGTGATGCCAGTGACATGCCTAAAGACATGGAAAATGTTATTTTATAATGAAAAAAAAAAAAAAAGACGTAAATGTAAATCTAGACAGTAAAACATTCTCTTTGGGGGCTTATTCATGTTTAGCTACAGACATTAGGGGCAGAGAACTGCGATGTGGCCTCTGTAGTCCTCATTAGAAAGGTTTTTATTGGAGTGGATCCTCCCAGCAACAAGTCAAAATCTAACAGAGGCCGACTTGTTTTACTCCATCTGGAAACAAAACAGCATCTATAGAACTCAGTGTATCTTAATAACACAAACTAAAAATTAAAAGATGTTTGTCAAGTTTTCATAGCTGTGAAATGTAAAAGGATTACTTACAGGCAGACCGGGCACACCTCTGGGTCCATCCTTGCCGGTGTCGCCGGGAGGTCCTCTCGGTCCGGGAGGGCCCGGCGGCCCCGGAGGCCCGGGTGGTCCGGCTTGCCCCTGATCTCCCTGTGTGGCGAAACGGGCCCCAATTCAGGATCATTACACTGTGATATTGTTGGATCTGACCGAGACTGGAGCCACTACAGTTAAACGATAATGAAGAGAGAGTAGCGAGACGATGTTGCGGGTGGCTCTGATTAGCCTCGATTAATAACATGGAGAAGAGTAATGCAAAGATCCATAGCTGAAATAATATTTTTTTGGAAATGCATGCAATCCTCGTTGCACTGGACAAGAGCTAGGTATGAAGTACGAACTGAGAAAACAGATTAACGATCTGAGAAAACACAGGAAAATGTGTGGTCTGCTATTATCTTGGATTATTAGAATTTTCAAAGACACCAATAAACAATCCTGCTTGTGGGAAAAATCTTTTGAACACTTCCAGGACAGTAATTCATGTTACCTTAATAAAACATTGTGTTTTTTTTAATTATATTTCAATATTTTTGCATTAAAAGGTGCAGAAGAGTGCTTCTGACAGATGTATCTGAAGGCTTGCATGCAAAAAAAAAAAAAAACTGGCCAGAGAGAAGAAGAGTGAAAGACAAGAGAGGACACACCCACTACCTTAATGAGCCGTCGCTTTATGAGCTGCTGGTCAGCGGAAAGAAAGCCATGATTGATCTTAGGGAAGACCATCTGAGCAGGTGTGTGAAGTCAAGAGGTCGGAGGTCAGAGGTGAGAGAAGGTTGAAGGAGGACGAGGTCCCGGAAGAAGAGGGGAGGAGGAGGAAGAATGCAAATGCAAAAAGAAACAGATTCTGTTAGAGAGACGCTTGTTCATGAACCCCGGTTCAGCACCTTCACAGATAAGGGGAGGAGGGGGGGGGGGGAGACGGGGGGGGGGGGAGAAATCCACACTTTTCCAGCGACAGGGGTGGTTTGCTTCGGAAGTCTGAGCTTATTTTCTTGGATTCGCGGACCATAATTACCACCTCTGGGGTGTGGAGCGCACCGCGGCGGCTTCACCATGCCCCTGGAAAAATGGGAATTCCTCCTCTGTGAAAGTGCTGCCATCATCATCACGGTGCCTGCTGCTCGGGCGGACCACAGGAGCCGCGCACACTGAAACCAGCGCGGTTGACCTCTTCCAAGTTGAGGTCGACTTCCCCCCTTCCTTTCTTTCAATGCGTGCATTATTTCAGCTTGTGTCCGTCCGTATTAAGTGGTTTTATCCATCGCTGAAACAATCCTTGAAGGCCAAATTGGTGGAGTGAAGGATTTGTGGTGAGCCATGGGCATGAGTTTTGAAAAAAACATTTTGCCACTTTGGTTCATCGGCGACCGTCTGGACGGGAGCCAGACCAGGCCTTGGTTTCGGGACGCCGATTCGGGAGACCTGGCATGTCGAACGGAACGAAACTCTCCTGAGTGAGAGGCTGGTAGCAGAGAAGGAGGATAATGACTGAGTGGCTGTGATTAATTGGACGGGGGTTTTCCTGCGCACGCTCTATCGTCGGCCTCAGCGACTCATTGACTTCCAGTGTGCGCTGGCGGCGAGGTCGCGCCGAGCGGCAGGACAGCAGCACCACCGACAAACCTTGACAGTCAGGATCTGATTGCTGTGCAAAGCAGCCAGCGTAGGCAGACCAGGCAATCCCTGAAGGGACACACAGCAAAACGTCGCACAACACACACAATGACACTCAAACACTGTACACAACAATGAACAAAGGAAGAAGAAGATAAGCATCGGAGCTGTGACTGAAATGAGGTCCTGAGCATGTGGATATGTTTGAAATGTTTTATTTTTAATGTGTAAAAATCCGACATGAAACTCGACTGTCAAACAAAACGTCCGGGGGAACCAGACATTTCCATTCAGACCCAAACAGATGGAGCAATTTGATTTTAACCATTTCGCTTTAAAACAAGTCCAAGTTTACTCTTGTCCATGACGCTGTGCGCAACAACGGTGCCTGAACTAGAACGCGGAGGCGACGCTGTCAGAGCTAAGTAACCGTTTCCTCTTGTTTTCTTCCAGCGACAAGAGCAGAGCATTTCAGATGATTATCACACAATGCCGTCGGAGCTGCGGCGAAGCTGGTAAACTGAGAGCCCGTATTGTTCAACGGGGTTTCGGGGGGAACATCAAAAGATTGAGATGTTCGATGGAAATTCGGTCAACTGGTTTCCAATTCCCTTTTCAGCACACTTTATGACAGATGTGATCCAATCATGAAAATTGAATAAAAGAAGAAAGCATTGGGGAAAACTGGAGGAGGAATGGTTTACAGCTGCCATGTAACTTTAATCGCAATCCAAAAACGTTGACATTTTGACGTCCTTACATAGTTTTTGAGTGTTACGGTAAAGCCAACGCACTGTTTTTGTCTTATTTCTTTTAGGGAGGACGTTGTCCAGACTCACGTTTTATTCCTTTTCACTTCCTTGCATGACTATATAATCTAATGACGTCTTTGACTGCAACGAGGCTTTTATGGTCACAACGACATAAAACTGTCCACCGGGACATTAATCGACATTTGCTGAACTTGTCCCTCAACGGCAATCATTCGATGACGGGAGAACTCGTTCGGCACGGCAGGTCCAGCTTTTCTCTACATATTCAAGACTAGTACCGCAGCTGAAGAGGTAAAACATGCTGGACTTCCTGGTTCAAAACAAAGGGCCTGATTTTTCGTTTCTGTGGAAAAAAAAAAAACTGCCAAAAATCTGTATTCAAGTGCAACGAATCTTCCAGTCCTTAAATTGCACTTAATTCTAAGTAAATATATTGTTGGAAAACACTTCAGTGAAAGTACAAAGTACTTTTGTCGAGAACTTTTCAAAGTGTTTAATTGCTTTGTTGATGGCGTTTGACTTGTACTGCCAACGCACGTTTCACAAAGGAAAGGAAAATGTAATTACTGCAGATTGATTTGTAAACAAATGCAGACATAAAGCAGGAATTTTCTGTATTCAAACTACATAAGCACTGCTCACAAATATGCAGATGAAATGGCTTGAATACTAATTCAAATCACTGACATATTTGTCAGACTTATGATTTCAAAAGTGTGAAATGTACTGAAGTACGTCAACACACATAGTACAGAATTTCCAGACATCTTGAAGGCCGATCCCATTTGTTATCAAAGATTAGAATAAAGTACGCAGCCCTGTCCTGCCCTTTATTGGATTTGTGCGAGTTGAGCAAACCCAGCCAGCGTTACCCAAAATAGTGTTTCCCAAACTTATCGGTTAAAAATGTCTGTGCTTATAACGCTTAAACTCGAAACACACGTTTGGAAATATAAAACAAGTGGAAGACCTACAATGTATGGTTGTATTTGAATAAAATAATCAGATTTTATATTTGCCATGATTGTAGTTGCTATATTTAAAACTAACTCTACATTCGGTTGTGGCACCGTTTCATGTATTGTCTCCACGGATCGCTGGTTTTTGAGAGTCCTGGATCATGGAGCGATGGGACAATGTGCCTATTAAAGAAGATATATGAGGCCAATTTAACAAAGACAATGAAAAAGTCAAGGCAATGTTCCATTTCAAATTGAAAAATATATAGCCATCCTCTGCCTGCCATTGTATGGACTGAAAGTCTTGAAACTTGGTAACATAAGTGGCGGTGGCATGTAAAAATAAATGTTCCGAGCATCAAACAAAGGTCGGAGGTCGTACTCCCATCACAAATAACCCACCCGGGAGAAGCAGAGAAAGTATTTCCCCAGGACTGGCACGCTGGCATGAAACATGCTCTGTAAGAGCTTAATCTTCATCTTGAAGCTTAAGATAAAATCTGGTCTATCCAAACACGGCTTTGGTGCCGTCCCTCTGGTTTTCCAAAGATAATTCAAAAAGCATGGCTCATTAAGAATATGGCTTTTGAGGGAGGCAGATTTAATTCGGGCCTGGAGCAGAACAGAGCGCGGGATCCTCTTACGCTGCAGACAATAGTCGCGCTGTGTGTAACTGTGACCGAAGCACAAAGTATCTCTCGAATTATTTACAACCTCAAACATTGGGAGGACAAAGAGGAAAAAAAAAAAAAAGTGACTGTGGTGAAACACAAAACAAAAAGTCCACGCATGGAATGGTGTGCAGTGCATGTGCGGGTTGGCGCACGCGGCGGTTTTCTGAGTTTTTCTGTCATTTTGTGCTGTAGCCAGGTCGAAGACCTCACAGACCAATGAGGGGAAAAAAAAAAAAAAAAAAAAAAAAGTTATCTGACAAAATAGCAGCAGTTTGATCTCTCTGTGAAGGAGATGAGGGGAAAAATGAGAGAAGTTTGACGAGGTGTGGGTTGGTGTTCGTCGGGCTTTGCCTCCGCTGTGGTGTCTGTGTGCGAGGACGATAATGACACGGCGGTTGACAGAGCATCCCGACCATCGACAGATTGCTTTGTTTTGTTTTTCTCCTTCCATAACGGATGTTGGTTATTTGGCGAGGAGCTCTACTGCTATGTACTCGCCTGCAGCAAGATGACTGCGTCTGCAGTAAACAAAAAGCCAGATATGAGGACGATCGGCAGGAACCGGGCAGATCCAGCGTCTCCTCCACCACACCAAAGACACCGCAGGCTGTGACATTTTCTGAATATCGATACGTGGAGTGGATCGCCACTCTAACGCACAGATGGCTTTCATATATTTAAACGTGGAAAAATACATTTGTTTGAAGCCTCGAATTTGGCAAAAATCTCAATTTATCTGAAGTGAAAATTCATTCGGAGGCTTTTTGCTTTTTGTGCACACAAGATGACTGCAAAACGATTCCTTGTGCAGGACTGAAAACTCAAATCCTGGAAATTACATAATCACACTCTCTTTATTTTGGAAGAACATTGCAAATTTGTCAAATCCCAAGTTGTGAGAGGCAAAGCATTCTCCAAACAATGGCGGGTACTTTTTTTTTTTGTGAGGAATCTGAAGTGCGACCAGCCCAGGAGTCCTCTAACCTTTGCTTGACAGCTGTAGTTTGCGCCATTCCTCAAAAAGGACCACACACCGTCACGCAGAGAGCCTCGTAGCTGGCAACGCACGGTAATTATAACCCTCGATTGGACCTCCAGCGGAGGCCGCGCATTTGTTTGTCAAAAGTGACCAATTTATTATTTGCTGCTTGGTTAACCTTTGATGTTTGGACGCGACCTGTGACCTTCCGGGCAGACAAATGGCTGAACCGTGACATGTGGAAAACAGGCAAAAGAAAGGACATTTTGACAACAATGCAGGAATTCTTGAACTATCTCTGGTTGTAAAAGGTTTAAATTGACCTAAAAAAAAAAAACCCACTAAAGTATGTGCAGACTACAAGCCTGCTCTTTACGCAAGTTAAGAACTGAATATGATGAAATGTGGCAGATTGCGGCGCATGCAGGACACACTCCTGACATGCTCTGCTGTTTACATATACCTCCATGTGGGTTCAATCACCTGCCTGCACACAGTCAATACTGAGCATGAAATTAGAGTCAAACAGAGTCAAGGTCACGCAGCACTTGTCCCGTTATGCCTTCATTTATTTAGTAAATCTTTCTAATACGGTTCCACTGCATTTACTTACTAATGTAATGTGCAAAGTCAATATGCTGCTCTGGGAAGGTAATACGATTCGGTGGTGACCTAAACCACCCCCACCCCCCTGAAATGCTCCATATTTAACTGTGACGCTGTTCTTTTCTAGGTTGCAGGGGACATTTGAGGCGTAATTGGAAGTTAATGAAACTCCGTCTCGAAGCAACTTGTTTTGTTTATTTCTATGAGACAAATACGAGCTCTAAACGAGGATAAATCACTGAACCGATAGAGACAGATGACTCCGTTTCCTGGGTTAAAAGGGTACAAATTAGAGGCAAAACCCAAGAAACTCAATCCAAGTGGGGACAGTTTCCTCCACCGAAGCCATTTCCTTTCTGCCTCTCAGACCAGACGATTACAAAACACTTTTAAAAATCATTAAAAATTAACAAAGGGTTCTCAAATTTGAGAATGTGTTTGTGGATTTGGTGAAAGCCGCATGGACAGAAACAATCTCTGCAAACTCGTCCGTAATCTGAAGCAAACCTGAGTGAAACGCCGGACGGATCGCTTTGAGACCGCTAATCGAGTTTCACAGGAAAAGGCCGTCCGCATTGACTTTCAAATCATAAGTGGCGCTCACGGAGAGCTCGCAAAGTGAATCGCCAAACTACCGATGTGTGGCTGGGTGCCGGGGGGTCGCGCTGGGAGGACGTCCTGGTGACAAGACAGACTCTGTTCTGGTGTCTTTCGGTGCGCCGGACGCCTTTGCGCTCTCTAGAAACCGGCTCCAGACGATCTACCCTCCATGAACTGAACCGGAGACAAAGGAAGCAAAAAAAAAAAAAAACGTGCACGTGCGTGCGTGCGTGTGACCCCTCGGTTAATGCAGTCTACTTTAAACAAACCTGTGCAGTCTGGTTTTCAAAGAGCGCTCTTTTTTTTTTTTCTTTTTAACCATTATTCCAGAAAAAATGAGAGCTGTGCTAACTGTTGAGTGGAGACGGAGTAATTCATTTCAGAGTCTGTCAGGCGCAGAGAAGCACTCACATTAGCATCATTTAGAAGCTGCACTTTTATAGAAATGTCAAAGTACAGAGCTGGAAATGATTAAAGTTCCGAACACGGCACGACACGGCGAGAATTGAAGTGAATCACGAGTAATTACAGAGGGAGCTAGTTGGCTTTTAATTATTGCCGAGGCTGAGCAGAGCCCGTCTGCTGGCGAGCTTCTATTTCATGTTCAATTCACAGACAAGAGGTTTGAAAAAAAGAGGCTTTCGCACCCAGAAAACTAGAGTCCTCCTGCCTCCCAAATCTCGATGAAGAAATACTGAAATGCTTGTTGTGTTTGGCCACAATGGAAGAACACTATCCCAAGAATGTCATGCATCTCAAACCTTTTACCCACAATTCAGCTGGGGAAGGGAGGGGGGACGGGAGACACACACACACACACACACACACACAGTCACCATCATCTGGTAATCACAAGGAGTCAGAATAAAACTACATACCCGCGGTCCCTGGTCGCCTTGATCTCCCTGTGGAAGGCAGAGAAAAGAATGTGTGAACACACACACACCAGTACGGTGCTAATATTAACTTGAGCCTCACCAAAATTCACTGATAAAATCAATAAACAATGCAGGAACCCTCAGCTATTTTCTCTGGTCAAATGTGAAATCACTTAAGATAACAGAGGCCGACATGAGCTGGGTCTGAAAGAAAGGAAGAGCGCGGCGGTGTGAGGTTTGGTGGGTTTTGGCGAGGGGTGGGGCGGGGGCTGAATGTGGGGAGGCTGCAGTGCCAGGCCAGATTTCATGCCCCAGAGATCTCTGGCGCTCCGCCGTTCTGCGGAGGTAGACGTCCGTGTACGGAGCGCAATCCCCCAACCAAGAAAACATTTGGTTTCGGGCTCGACCTGCGCGGCGAACGCTGTGGGTTCATCACATTAGAGCGAACTCACAACGTCAATCGATCACGAGTGGGATGAGTGAGGATTCCTGAAGCCATCTCCCATGGTGCGCCTCACTCTCCTGCTGGCCGCGCTACAGTTCAGCCGCAGCAGCAAAACCCAGCCCGACAGCTCATCACACACGGACGGGAATCCGGCTCAAACTAATTTTAATGTCATGCCTGAGCGACTTCTAATAAAACAGCTCTCGGAATTCCTGTAATTTCTCATCGGGCTCTTGGTCCAAACCTGGATTTAATGGGAGAACGGTTTGCGAGTCGCCTCACCGATGACGTCCGCTTTATTCGTCTTGGGTGGGGGGGGGGGGGGAACGCAACGCAGTGTGTTTTTCATTTTTATCAAAGCGCAGATGAAGTGGTTCACATGAGAGGCATGAACATGAACGCAATCAGGAGGGGTTGTGATTATCATAATGGATCCAAATCTGCTGGGTTAACTCATCCTTACACTGGGGTTTTTTTTCTTCTTCTTCTTCTTCCAGCTAGAGGAGGAACCGTTGATTCATGACGGCGGTCAGCGACTACAGCTAACACTATTAAACACTCCACATTACAGGAAATCTCCAGTTGCTCAAGTGTGCGGCCTGACGTCGATGACAGGCGTAATCATGTGTTTCCCCGAGTCTGACGTGAGCTCTGGTTCGCTCTCTCACGCTATGGCACATTTATCTTTCTGATATTTTTCTGCTAACCGGGCAAGTTGCTCGACTCGTTCGTGGACGGCCGATTAAAAAAAGGCTAATGTTCCCCCGTTCGGCCGTTTCAACCGGGAAGCCTCATAACAGCCACCTGTTTCCACATCGGGAGAAGTCAAGGGGTCTGAATCCGCCGCGTTTCAGTGCCCGAGTCCCGCAGACGTATAAAAAGACAGTGCGGTGATTTTAGTACGCTCCGCTGCTGTTTTATGAAGGAATGCTCAGTGAGGCGTTTAAGGGGGTTCGGACTTCTGCCGTTTAACGTTCAGTCGCCGCGGACTGGTGAGCAGCGGGAAGAATTTAAATATCCAGGCGGCAGGACTGAGGGGTTTCGGGAGGGCTCGGGCGAGAACTGAGAGCAGCAGCTGGCATGTGGCGCTTTTTATAGACGGATTAACCGAGGCGGAAGAAAAACAAAGCTTTTTATCATCTTGACCTCCCCACATGTAAAATGGATAAAGACTGCAAATTCAACTGAATTTTTGTCCCTTTCCACTCATAAAAAACAAAAAAAATTGATGCAGAGGCGCGAAACAAGTTTATCCATAAAATGATGCCGATACAGGTGATAAAGTCAGAAAGTTCTACCTTTAAGACAAAAACTGGATCTCAGATTCCCCTGAAGATTTCCTTCCCTTTTCAAAGTGGTTTTTCACAGTTTTAACTAATTTGACTCCAGCTATTCTGCGTAATTTAGAGTTTTGATTTCTTTTTTTTTACCATTTTCAACCATTCTTATGGGTTTTTTTTTTTTTTTTGCTATTTTTAGACATTTTTTAAAATATTGTGTTTTTCCACTTTAATCACTTTTAGATTTTTCACTGCCCCTTTTTTTCAAACAAATTTTTGAGCTTAAGTCTATTGTATAAGTAAAATAAACACGAGGTAAAAATGCTAATTACTACAACTACAACTTCTATAATTAACTTCTGCCAATTGCAACAACAAATTATCAACAGCTTCGGCAAAAGAATATGAGATTACTCACCTTTTCACCTTTGGGACCTGGAGGACCCTATAAAGACAGAGAAGAAAAGAATAGTTTACTTTGTTGCAGCATGAAGTGAAAGAAAAAGGAAACTCTAGAACGCAAGCGGTCTGTGGAAATATAACATTTAAAAACCAAAATGACCAAGAAACAAATAGAGCTGCTGATCAAGGCTCGAACATCACGGCCCTGGAGAGCGAAATGACACAATTGGAAGATTAACAAACTGGATTTTGATGAAACTAACTTCTATACCTTCTGACATCTTTCACTTGTTTGGATTACAGTTTGCTGTCACAGTCTGGGAAACGGTACCTTCAGCCTCTGCAGGCAGCGGGGCTTACACAAACACACCATTAAAACATTAAACAGACCCAAATCAAGTCCATGTTTACTTAGACGATCAAATCCAGAAATCTCCGAGCACTGGCAGAAGCACAGTGAGAATGTGCCTAAACAAGAGGAAACCTTATTTTTCTACATAAACAGCGGTCGATGCGAGGCAGCTTTAAATGTAACGGCTGTCAATCAGCCGGCGCGGCTCACGGGTGGCCTGTGGAGCACCGGGGGTGACGGAGGACCTGATGGAGAGCTGCACGTCAACAGGTTCATGTCTGCAAAGTGGATTTTTAATGTTAAAGATAAAAGATGAAGTTCAATGTGTTGAGTGGGCTGATTTAAAAAAAAAAATGGAATAATCAGTCTTCAAACTTAAAAATAGATCATTTTAGCTCATATGATGATTTATATTTCATATGCAAAGCAGTGCGCTCATTTCTTATTAGAGATAAAACAAGCGTATGAGGGTTTTGACACAAAAAAAATGACATAAAAGGAAGAAATATCTGTGAAGCAGCTCTGATTCACAGCTGGGGGTGACGATGGCAGTGGGGGCGGGGGGGATCTGGATCCCTCAGCCGTGGTTAAACAGTCTCCCAAAACATTATTTGAGGAGATTATATTAGATAATACTGACAGCATTTGTGCTGATGAAATGAAAGCAATGACACATTTGTAAATAGGATCTGTCGGTGCAGTCGTGCTGTTCTGTTTTTGCAAACAATTACAGTTTACGCTTGGATCCACTGCAGAAAAAAAAAAAAAAAGTGATTCAGAGTTCAATCACTCAGATAATGTTCAGTCCAAATGAAAGCTAACAACATGAAACCAGAAAGGCCGAGTCTGTGAAGGAAAATGTTTGTATTCAAGGCTGTGTATTGTCACTAATCTGGATACGGCTTAATATCTGTTCGATACGACCTGCAGCCACCAGGAGGCGGTCTGCATATTTTGGCTCTTTATATTTTCTCAGATCAAGAAAGTGTTTGTTTGCCAAGATGGTGAAGTTACAGGAAGGCGCAGCGACACTAATCCGCCGACCGGCGACATTAGCATAAGACCTGTGTTTACCGTCTGTGGACCAGTGACCCAGAATAGCAGGGATTCAGACTGAAACGCTCCAGAGAGTAGCTGGCCAGTCGTCCTCGGCCAATTTCAACCGCACGGCGCTGGGGGAAGGAGCCCTCTCGCCAGGTTTCCTCCTGCCCGCCGCCTCTGGACATCGCTGGCTAACTAGCCGTAGACTTCTGTTTATGTATGTTTCTGCATGTGTTCCCGACTGTATCGACCGCCGGGCCAAATCCACACCGGTCACAAGGTTATGAACCTGTGCAGCATCTTATTTATTCAAACATGAGGTCTGCTACACACACACACACACTCTCTCTCTCTCTCTCTCTCTCACACACCTAACGAGGTGGTCCCGCTGCTTACTTGACCAGCCGCACAAGGAGCCACAACACACTTGTAAACACAAAATGCGCTGTTAGGAAAACAATGTTTCCGATTGCGGTTCCCCGGGGCAATAACAAGCAAACTTATTGGAACGAACGGTGACTTTTAACATTTATGAAGACGCAGAGGCAATCCAGCGAGGCTAAATAAGTTTCCAGTGTGTTTCTCTAAATGGAAGGTGGCGAAAGGAAATCAGTGAAAGGTTTTTTTTTTTTTTTTTTTTTCTTGGTTTGCTGTGAAGGGAAATTGCCTTTGGACAAAAAGAGGCTATTGACAGGCTGGTACTGCAAATGGCTGCAACAAAGAAATACTCTCACCGCTGCTTTCCACACAAGTCCAAACATATTATGGTTGGTCCTGCAAAATGCATCTGGCACAGAAAATTACAAGGCTCAGTGTTTTACAATTGGTGAGGGGAAAAAAAACAATAAAGTGGATTCTGCATTATGTGCCGTATTCTTACAATAGATCCTGATTGTTTCATGATGAGTGAAGCAGCACAATGGAACTTCTTCAAATACTTGTTGTATTTCAGTGGCAGATCAAAAACAATGCCTATTTCTTTTATTTGCGAGGGAACAAATGGAAAATGGAGTCGCAGGTATTGAATGGATCCATCCAGTGGAAGACAAATCTTTTTTCTAAGTCGATCTTTGTCACTTAAACGAACATCTTACCCAAACCCTGTTCATTTCTGTCCTCCATCTGCTCATAAAGCACGTGGAAACCATTCCTCTTCCAGCACCTGCTCATTATATGGCCCATCATTTGCACATCACTTGGAGACACAACACCCGCTGGAGCTTTTCCAAAAAAAAAAGGTTCGACTGAGAGCACCCGGGGCCTTTCACGGAGTCTATTAAACCGCTCTCCTGCAAAGACGATTTCAAAGGCGCCGACTGTACTACAGTAGAATTGCAGCGGGTGTCGATTTGTCAAACCGTCTCCGCAGCTTTGCGGTTTCGCTTCACCCCAAGGAAGCTTTCTAATCAGCAGCTGTGTATACTTTTCACGTCTTTGCGCCGCTGCCTTTCAGAAGCAGCCCTCCAGCAGGTGCGTCAAGGCTCATCAGGCGGCTTCTGTTTGATCAAACTTGCTCGCCGCGCATTACCAAGTTACTTTGTTGAACATGATTGCCCCTCGGGAGTGCGCTCAACAGCTTTCGGCTCACACGCTCTTAAAGGAAAGCATGTAGAGCTTGAAAGAAATGAAATTGGCATAAGAAAAAAAAAACATATTCGTTTTTTGAGGTACAACATGGTAACTGATGTATTTCAGAATCCCATGCTGGAAGAAAACCATGAATAAGCTCCACTGTTCTTAATATTCTTTCAATAGATTTGCTTTAAAACTAAAAAAAAACAAAAAACATGAATATGTATGTGATTGTCACCTGTCTTTTAAATGTGTTGTGATGAGCAGTAGTTCAATTCCCCTAAAGCAGAAGAACGATGTCCCCTTATTGAAAATGACGCGCATCACGTCGACGGTAAGCCTCACATCTTCTGCTGCTTAAAGCTGGGTAAACTTCTGTCAAACTTCCATCGGGAGATGATTTCTAACAGAACATCCTGTACGCATGATATTGTCGAGTTTATGGTGGACCACTGCTCCGGCATTAAGCTCCGTTTTCGATCCCGAAACATGTCGAGCGTCTTATTTTCAGCCAAACCGTGACCACTGTCTCCTGCACAGGCCTGAATGAATGCATGGTACGAGGAAAAAAAAAAAAAAAAAAAAGAGGAAAGCCCTACTACCTTCAAAACAGAAGAGAAGAGAAATATGGAAGGGTCTGCAGGGAAATATAAAAAGCTGGACATGAAATGGAGCCAAACCCACAAGCAACATGAAGAATGCTGTCATTCACATCTGACAGTGTAACTTAGTGCAGGTCACGTTACAGAGTGAACGGCAGTCAATAAAATGATCCTGGCACCGAGCTTTATTTCACATGTGCCTCCTGCAATGCCAATTACTGGGACCTAAAGCTGGTGGGCAACTGCAGCTTTTTTCCCCATATATTCCCATCTATCCTCAAGTCCACTTAACCGAGCAAAAACATGTGTACAGCGGCAATAATGCTCGACTCATTTTGACATATTTACTACTCGTATGACGCTTTTGGATTTATTGCTTTGAAAAATATATTATTAGCATTATTGTTCCGATGCAACATTTATATCTAACTCATGAAAAAGTTTGAATTGTAATGTATGTCCATGCATTTATGTCTAAAACTTTCTCTTCTCTTAGTTTTCATGTAAGCCGGTTGGGTTTTTGGACTGTGGCAGGAACACTTTACTCTAAAACTCCAAGAGGTATTTTACCTCCCAGAGCCTAATTCTAAACTTTCTCACGTACAAGTAAAGATGCTGAATGTCAATTTGTCAAATTCCTCCTCTCCAGTCATTTACTCAAAAACATGATGGATGGAAGCTTGCCCGGCTCACGTCTGCAGCTTTAGCTCCCGTCGACATGAGCAAAATGATTCAAGCGGGTTTGGCTTCGAGCTGCTTTCACAATCTTGCGAGGCAATCCGCGTAATCCGACGAGATACAGAAAGTCATGAATGGGGGATCTACGTGGAACCTCCGTCTGGCCTCAGATGTATTAGCTTTCATCGTTTTGACCTGTTAAACTTCCCCAAAGTCCAGAAAATCGATCCATCAAACAAAAGCTCATATCCTCCCCGTGTGGAAGCCGGGCCAACCGGGCTGGCAGCGGCCGCCGCTGCCGCCGCCCGGACCGGCCGCCACATGTATCCAATCATCTCACCCCGGAGCGCTGGCATCTTGGAGCGAACTCCAACTGCTGCCGCTTTTTTTTACAACGTCTTCTTTACAGGGGTATGGTTCTCTCGCACAGAATTCATAAACATGTGTACACAGGAAGCCCGGCGAACCGATCCTTACGGCGCTAAGTGTTGACAGGGAATGAGTGAGTGAAAAAGGGGCAGGTGGGGCGAGGGGAGGAGGGCGGAGGGCCAGAGCCAAGGGCTTGGAGGAACCGACTGAAACTGGCTGGCACACGTCATGCTGCGGAGTGATACGTGATGTTTTTCAAACATTAAACTCACATGAAGTCTGAGATTTCACAGAAGCCCCACGCTCGCTGAACGACGCTGACTAATTCAGCATTTGCTGCGAGTTATACATGACGATGGACGCCATGTTTGTGTGGTCAGAAATAAAACAATCTATCATAGTGTAAACATTGAAGCTGGCTATTGTTTATTAACCATTTGAACCGATCAATTATTTTAGACCAATCCTGCTAAATATTACGTTTATTTTTCTGTTTTACATTGCCAGATTTCCTAATATTGTTCCACAAATTCGAAAACTGTGTAGTTATTGTTTGTTTTCATCAAGATTACCGCTCCAAAACAGACCAAACTGACTCGCTGTGAAAGGAACCAGCATGCTATGATGCAGGATGATTAGCTGGAAGTGTTAGCAAGCCAATTAAAACCCTAACAGTCTCATAGGAAGCCTATGTATAAGGAGATGCTGAAGAGAGTGACTTTAGCATGCAAGAGAAAACGGATGCACAACAACATTTCAGATGCTGCTGCAAATTACAAAACTCTCAGGATATGGACTTTGGCCAGACTGGACAATAAATCTGCATATAGTATTGTTGTATTGTTGTCCACATAATCACGACTTTCCATTTACTTCAGCAGAGTCTAAAACGTACCTTGAAAGCGTAAATCGTGTAACATTAAAAGCCAAAATGCCTCATCCGAAATCCCCGGAGCACAGTTCCAGTGACAGATACCCAGCGAAAACGCATCTATATGTACACCTCCGTCTGTTAGTTCAGCATGGGAACGCTCAATCATAACACCGTGGGCCCCGAGGGGACTTTTCTTCAAGGCGGGAAACTAATGGAGGACAGGGATGCGAGTAATCAGAGCAGAATGGGCAGGAACGGACGACCACAAGTGGCTGGTGCTCGCCGGGGGAATCTGGACGCAGGGGTTAGGCCGGGATAAAAAAACCACACTGGAAAACTGACTTGAGAATGGCATCTGGATCCCATATCCACAGTGTATCACAATTAGCCAGCATAAAATGACTTTAATGTGCGTGTGTGTGTGTTTGTGAGTGTGTGTCTGCTTGTTGTTACTCGTTGGATGTTCTTGTGGGAGCGGCGACTCTGGACTGGAGGAGCTGAACCCGATAGTGGAGCCGTCCGCATGTTTGTGTATGTTGTGTCAAAATGCAGATCAAGAAGAAATGAGAGTTTTCAGCTTTGGAGAGTCTTGCCTTTCCTGAGGAAGTGGAAGTTTAAACAACTTTAATACGAACTGTAGGCATAAAAAAAGCCACAATCAAAGCCAAATTTGTCCTTTTTGCAATATGTAGGCAAATTTCTGACCTGCAAAAATTCTTGCTATGGATATGAAACGCTTAAGAGCTCCAGTCGGGAGCTTTCATTTCTTCTGCTGATTCGATTAAAACCACATACTGGCTTGTGCTACATCCCTCATCATTCGATATTGTGCGCTGGAGGAAAATTCCTCTCAATCACAAAAAAGCCCCGGCAGTCATAATTTGCCCCCGGCGGCCGAAGGCAGCGACAGTCGCTTCCTCCCTGCGAGTGCTAAACCTGCTCAGTCAGCCAAGGTACAACCGCCGTCTGCTTCAAATCTCGACGAGTGAACCCGAGTGCTGCTGCTGATCGTCATCTGCTGACAAACAAGCGCTGCTGATGGGCACAGTGTGAGCCGAGGACCGACGCAGGAAAGGTCAAACTCTTAATGTTGTCACATTCACCGCCGGTGGGCTTCTTCAAGCACCACTGCCCTTATGAGCCCAAATAAACGCTGTCATGTCAGATAGATCCACTTTCAGCTCTCGGCGGGGCCACTGCAGTGCCACGGCTTTTCTGAGTGTGTGTGTATGTGTGTGTGTGTGCCCTCTACTCTAACGTTTCCTGTTACAAACTCTCAACAGCGCAAAAAAAACAACAAAAAAAACACACACACTCGTGGATATGCAGGGCCGCCGAGCACGAGCCTGACTACAGATAAACTGGCACTTTCTCCGCCTCTGCAGGGCAAAAGTGATCAAAGTCCAGGTGGAATATGTTTTATTAACACGTGTGGGGCTGCGGTGCATATCAGATGAAGGATGAAGGGTTGACGGAGGCCGGGCTCCTCCACCTCACACACACACACACACACACTCCCTCTAATCCCTGCACCGCGGCTGCATAATTCATACGCTGTGACAGAACCTGCGACGCCGGAATCTCATGATGAAGCAGGGAGGTGGAAACTGCTTGTCAAGTACAGATACAGACGCGACCGGCTTTATTTACCGCACCGCTAATGCGGCTGAACTCTTCTTGCAGGGGGCTCATGCGCTGCACTCTCCCTGGCTTGGCCCGAGACTCCGCTGTGGCGGAGAGTCATGCTCTGTGGGCTGAAGTGGGTCTGATATTTCCAGTATTGTATCATTTTCAAATATTTCCCCCCTTCCTTCTGACCAGATTTCAAAGTGGGCTAGTTTCTCTCCGCGTCTGTAGAATTTTAATTCAGTGTGGCGTTGGGTCTGTGTGCAGAGTGGCGTTGGTGGGTATTGGAGTGCAGCCTCAGGGACGGTGTTTAATGCTTGATTGGTGCTAAATGGTGTGCACACGCAGCGGTGGGCGCTCGGGGTCGATGTTTTGACGTGAACCATCCTTAAAGATGAGAAAAGACGATAAAAAATGACTAACAGACATGATAATTTGGGTTCGGCTTGTCTTTGCACAGACGTAACAATGCTTTACGTACAGAGAGAGAGAGAGAGAGAATGTTTCTCCAGGCTTTGTGGCAAGAAATGGACGGAGTCCTTCTCGAATAAATGCTGATTTTTAACTAATACATGTAACATGTCTTCATATTTTTTTCCGATTTGACCGAAGAACAAGTCGAGATGTCCAACAAAAGAGAGACTCGGTGATGCAAAACGGACATCAAAGCTCAACCAGTGGAAAAAGAGACGAAGTCAAAACAAAGCAAATCACTTTTCCATGTCCGGACGGCATCACCGGCCGCCGCTGAAGGTCTTTCCTTCCTGATGACTTTTGATTGAGAAGATCTATTCAGATTCTGTCTGCGCGACCGCAGGTCCCTGTCCATTCATCAGCGGTCCGGGAGCGATTAGGTCTCGGGGATCTGTAATGACTTCTGCAGTGGTTTGGTTTGTTTGGCCCGGGCGGCTGTGTACAATTTACGCAGTGTTCCCAGAGTTATAGCGGGGAGCTGTTGAATATTCATAACGACGGGTTCCCTGCCATCCCCTGGGTGGGCATACCAAACAAGAAACCACATGACGTCACTTGGTGCTGTCTCTCTTTTTTTTTTTAAAAGAACAAGATGATATTGGACTTTTTTTGAACTCGAAATAAAAAAGTCATGTTTGAAGGTTCAATCTAACCTGTAAGCAATGCCACTCTTGTGCGTTGTGTAGTGGAAGTGAGTCACTGCATCCTGCCTGTTTAGGCAGTGTGTGTGTTTTTTTTTTAGTCAGTACTTGCCAATAACATCAGCCCGTCGCTGTATTTACCGTTCCATCTGCTAATGTTGGCACGCTGTGCCGCTTCGGCCCTCACTGAGGACAGGCCGGACGCCACAGCAGCTCACGACTCCAACAAAGATCGTCCACTTCATAAAATCTGTGGAGGTATTTCTGCAGAACAAAAGATGACTTCATCCTCATAGAATATTTTTTTTAAACCCTTTTTACTCCGTGTTCAAACAAGTAACCCGGGCAGCGTGCATGAGCCCCTGCAATGAGTTAGTCTTTTTAAAAGTACATTATGGGTGGAGTTTAACCGAAAGTAAAAGAAGTGTCCCCAATAAACATTTATAGCACCTTCTGCTACCTATAATGACTTCATCACAAAGCAACCTGCTGACCACAACTGGAACTCTGTCAGCTCCTTAATGCGCCCTGGATTTACTGCATCTCACCCAAAAGGGCCAATCCCATAAAAACAGGTATCCCATACAACATTTACTGCGCAAATCCAACTTCTCCAACCATACAAACACTTCAGACGCACGTCTCTGGCCTTCGGTCGACTCCTGAGACATCTCACAGTATGATTTTATTTGTCAGATGTAAAAGGCCTGAGAGGAGACGGCGAGGAGCGCGACCACCTGCACTCACTTACGGCCCAGAACCCCAGGAGCGAGCGTCTGAGAAGGCTCAGAGGATTAACTTACGACTTTTACAGCTCAGTCGGCACACGCTATTATACCTATTCAATCACACTTGCCTCTGGACTATGAAAAAAAAAAAAGTTTGAACAGAGTGCACGCACATGTACACACGCACACACACACACACACACACACACACACAGGGTGCCCGGTTGACTTGGTTATAAAGCAAACTGTCACAATCCAAGGCCCTCATGTACGTATATGTGTGTTTCTCCTTATCTTTAGAGAAACTAGAGAAGTTTTCCATCTGTTTAGAGGAGCGAATCTGTGATCAGCCGGCAGCGTAATGAGGTGAGATAATCTTTCTGGCTTCAGGGAGCTGGCAGGGATGAACGCTGGTAGCAAGAACATTACAAACCAGACCGTCCGGACGACAAGGACAAGAGTCCCTGTTAGAGGAGGGCAGTGAGGAAGATTAACATAATAACAGACAGGATTTGTGGTACAACTGAGATTTCTGCCAGCACATTTGTCATGATGAGTCCTTTACATCGTGTGTAACAAACATAAATACACTGCCAGTGAAAAAGCTGAACACCTTCTTATTCAACGTTTTCTGCTGCTCAGGACAAGTTCATCTGACTCACCAGCAGCTCAGATTAGTTTCCAGGAGCAGAGCAGACTGTGTGAATCAGGCCTTAATGGTCAAATAGCTGCGAGGAAACAACTACTCAGGAAAAGAAACGAGCAGAAGAGATTTATTTAGGCCAAGAAACACGAAGCAGGAAAGGTGAACGGATAGTTTCTACATGCAATGGTGAATGTGGAGGTGCTTCGCTGGTGACGCTGCACGGCTGCACCGCAGCATCAGCCGTCATTTATTTCTCCGCAGGACGATGGGTCCAAACACACTTCCAGGCTATTTGACCGATGGAGTGCTGCGATGGACGACCTGGCCTCCACAGTCACCTGACCCAAACCCGAACCAGATGGTCCGGGATGAGACGGACCGCAGAGGACCGATCAGTGCTCAGCATCGCCAGAACTTTTTTAATACTGTTGGAAAAACCACTTCACTTGAAGCTTATCCAGAGTGAGCAAAGCAGTAATCAAAGCTATTGTGAAGAATCTAAAAAATAAAACACGGGTTGTGTGAATTGTTTAAACGGTATTTCTATTAAGTGTAATTACTTGCTCGACTTGTTCGTTTTTTTTTAACTTGTGGAATCGTCAGAAATGTCTTTATTTTGTGCGACATGTGTCAAAGTTTAAGAGAATCTGATGCCAGATTGCAGAATCCTGTAGTTGGTTTGCTTTTTTTTTTTTTACCTTCACAAGGCCGTCCCAAAAGAAGATGTGAAGCAGGCATACTTACAGGAGGTCCTGGAAGAAAGAGCAGAAGAAGGGAAAAAAAAAAAAAAAAATCCAGTTAGTGTGTTTTCAATCAGCAATCAAACAGACACAGTTGATCAATATTCCAGTAAAACCGCACATCCAAATAAGTAAGAAAGGAAATCAGTCTCATGCGGAGAATTATTTCTCTAGGAGGGAAGATTTTTACAGACTCGCGCCGTGCCAGGATGCATGACGGCGCAGAATGAAAGACATTCTCTTTTGAAAAAGCATTGTGATAAAACGTCCCGATTTTCCACGCAGATTAGCCAGCAGTGACCACCGGGCCTGGCGATCAGATTTTACATTTTTAAAGTGGTTTTGATTTCACGACTACAAGTTCTTGTACTCTAGTTAAAAAAATCCCCCCACGTTTTTGTGAGGTGACACTCGTCTTTTTCCCAATTACCGCCGCCGAAACGCCTGCGTTCCAGCACACGTTCAGGGCTCCCCAGAACCCTGCAAATCATTTCAGGTCTTTACGTTCTTATTAAAAAGGTACCCAGCTGCTTTAAAGTTGAAAAAAAATAAATCCTGTGTCCTTGAACTGTTCTTCTTCATGACCAGTGAAAAATCGCTCCTGCAGCTGCGGCGTTCAAGGAGTGCTGCGTTTGAGGCACGCCGGGCCGCACTTCAGGAGCGCTGCTTTATGGACCACTGAGTGACAGCAGACCGCATAGGATTCAATAAACAAGCCCAACTTCAGCTTTTCACTTAACTCAGTACAAGTGATTTAACTGGGAATTACAGAACATTTTTATAACTGTGATCATTTTTTTTTTTTTTAATTACTGACGAGTTAAACTAAACATAGGTTTATATATGTGGTGTAAAATTACCTTCTACTGCGTGACATCAAGCTTAATTAAGCATCTTGAGACGTCCCTTCTTAAATTTCACTTTCTGCTCTCTAAGCAGCACTTCTCAACCTTTTCAACACAATAAATCAACCTCCTGCTGAACAAAACTAGCCTGAGTGCCATTCAGCAGCACTGGCAGACCTGATTTTTAAGGACTTAACTTTGAACATCTTCAGGAAAAAAAGCAATTTAACTCAGTTTGGCAATTCTTTTGTAGCTACAGAACATTTCTTGAACGTATATATGCTATATACCTTACCTTAAAGGCTCGTATAGCAAACGCATGGACTAAAACATCCTTATGACTGGATTTAAAGTTGGTTTACTCCTGTAAACCACTCACTATACATGCAGGAAATGGGACAACATTTGTTTTTTTGTGCTACAGCTCTGTAACAAATCTCGATCTGGAAGTGGATGAATGTTTAAAAACAGAAACAGAAGCTGGAACTGAGGAATCCAGCTGACTGCTAAGAGTAAACATCATCCGGGGCCAACTCGCTAGCTTACTGTTGACTATTGTTGTGGTTTGTGGCATCATAACTATCACAAATTCCCCAGTAACAACAACCCGAAAGAGGACAACTGGGACTTAACCGCAGGGAGTCTGTCTTTGTTTTATTTTGCTTGATTATACTTATCATTATCAATGCTCAGTAATATAGAACATTACATAATTAGATTGTCCTCAGTGTTTTCACATTAATTTGTGAAGATATTCCACATTATAGCGTCATGCAGTTGCACTGGACGTATATAAATTGAGGTGATTGCAAATGAGCGCTGCTGTAATCCAACCGTCCACACCGACGCACCGCTCCCGATGTGAGAATCAATTCCCTGTGAGTGCAGCTACCTGACTAACAAGTCCTGATTATTCACACGGGGAGGAAAAAATATGAGGAAATTAGCAACACTTTCCAGCACTGACCACCTGCTAGTACATTCTGCCGCTGCGGCTTTCGCTGCTACAAAACTGCTTTTTTCGGCCCTAAACGGCCGCGCCAGGTCTTTCCCCTTTCCATATGTCACCGGTGAACAAACAAAGTCATCCTAATGAAGTCTCCCATTCATTTGGGAAGCGGAGGCAAATATCACTGTCTTTTTCCTGTTTGTTCATTTGGACGGTCGCAGCCAAGCGTGGGTGAAAAGCTTTCCCGAAGATGAATCAACTGCAAAACACCTCGCCGGGAATTCGCGGGGGAAAAAAAACTCACAGCAGCTTAGTTACTTTTGGTGAAAAGTGAATCATGAATTAAATATGCCTCCCTTCAACATCCGCCAGTGTTGAGAACTTAAAAGAAGGAAATTGGATTTTCAGAGAGCTTACAGCGCAGAATTCGGTCCGCCTGTGCCCATCAGTGACAGAATTTCCTCAGTCGTATGAATAACGTCTTCTAAATGTGTTTTCAGTTTGGTGCTGTGAAGCGCTGCACAGTTTGACACGAGCCTCCACTCAGGCCGCACGGTGCCATCGCGCCTGGATCCAGCTTGGAGTGTGTCAGGGGTTAGCAAACTGAATCCAGTTTGCTTCTTAAGCTCATAAAACTATCTAAATTAATTCAAAGGAATGTATCAGAACTTGAATAGCATGCAGATTTTGAACCCTGATCATTTAGGGGGGAAGAAACGGTGAATCCACAACAAATAAATACAATTTTTTGTGCTCGGCTAGAATGAAGGACAAACAAAAAAAAACAAAAAAACGGCTCTGCTCAAAAGTGTCAACTGAAATACGTTGGCATGCCGAATGTTTATTGGAAAGCGAAGCGCTTCGTACACAAAGACTGGCGGCGTTTCAGATCCGCAGCCGAGCAGAACATTGAACTGTTTTATGTCGTTTGAGTTTTGATTTTTCTTGTCTGCACTGAGCTCTCGGTTTGAACGCTGGATCGCTTTAAATTATGATGCGGTGGAAAAACGGGGCGACTGCAGCACATCGAACCGAATGTGAAAACGCAGAAAATGACCTCAGATCAACTCCTTAACGGAGCTGACCAACTGTAAAGAAGACGGTAACTGAATATGTGATCCTCAAAAGGCCTCGGCGGATTAAGTTTCACTCCTGTGACTGTCTGGATTTGGCGGTAAAACCAACAATGTTCTTTTTTTTTTTCTTTCTTCCCCCCCATTTCAGACACAATGTTTGTTTCTCAGACTGTGAAACCAAACCGCTCCCTTATTGCTCTCCCTCACTAAAAACCCGGGACCTCGCGCTGCCCTGTCTCCCTAATTTCATTTCACAAGAGCCGTTATTCCAAGGCACCGCCGTGCTCCGCCGCGCCGTGCAGAAAGAAAGCCGACACACTCCGAGGACCATTATCACTTTCCCCTATCAGGTGAGCGAAGCGCGCAGAGCCTCTGCCAAGTCTCACTGTGAATTCAATTTGCGGCGACGCTCTCCGTCAATGGGAGCGTCGCCGCGGGGCAGGACCTCTGCCGACATTGCCCGGAGCGCCGGCCGGCGGCCAAGTCCCCCCCCGAGTCAGCTGAGGGGCGAGTGGAGAGAGCGGAGAACCTGAATGCATCGTGACAACTTGACACCGACAGTCGGGAGAATGCATCATGTCTGGAAGCGGACTGGAGCGTTTCAGGGCTTTAAAGGGTCCAGAATGTGTGGATATCACTGTCATTTTGTCAAGTTTTACTGTGTTTCTATGGCGACTGAGGTTCAAACCATCCGAGCACTGAAACCGCCACGCCACAAATTACACATCCATAACCTATTCTGGCCTCCGAAGATATACAGTGTACTTTTACATGATTGTAAGTGCAGTGTGATTTGCTGATGTTCTACTGAATTATTCCTTAAATGTTTTTGGATTGAGACGACTGTGATCATCGTTCCAAAGACACACAAATGTACATACCAGGTTCTCCATTGCGGCCTCTTCTTCCTCGCTTTCCTGGAGGTCCTGCAAAAAAAACAAAAAAGAAAGTAGAATATAATATGTTATATAGTGAGTAATTTGATTGTGTTGTTTGTGTGGGTTTCATACGCTTCAAGGATTCCCACAGTAAAAGCTTCCCTCTGCCAGAATCATGGAAAAAATATTGTATCTGGACTTTAAACACATCGTGAAACACAAATTAAGACACAAGGTGAGGAGAAAAACAAACACTCCTCTCCTCCGTTTCAGGTTTTTCTTCCAGCACGAACGCCCCGGTTCCTAATTTGTTTATCGAGACTCTGTTTTCTTATTTGCCGACTTCCTGTCGACACCATCGGGCCGCCGAGGCTCAGCGGGAGGAGTGAAACAATTACACGGTTTGCCAGATTTTATACGTTGAAGGCTTGACTGGATCTGATTGTATGAAGTCTAAAGAAAGAAGAAGAAAAAAAAAAAAAAAGAAAACAGCAGTGAGATGCACCCTGTGGAAAATAGGAACATTTCTCTTTAAAAGACCTCAAAAGAGTCTTTTTCTGAGTTTGGCAGCTGAATTGTATAGTCTGTGAACTGGCATTTTGTTCATTCCTTTCCCTTAAACTGTGAGCATTCACTGTTTGAAAAAAGGTCTGTGGCACTATTTATTCATTACAAAGTAGAATCTGTGTATTTCTTTTTTTCCTAAAGGGTAGCAGACAGGGAAATGTGGGATATCCGTTCATCATTAGAGGAAATTCTTCCACTGGAGGTGAGTTTAAACACTGAGTCATCGATGAAGCAGAAAGGTGCAATTATTAGCTCTTACTTATTTAACGCTGAAAAATCCAGAAACAGTCACGATCCTGTTCCTTCCAGAGGGTTCAGGCTACCAACCTGTTTTCCCCGAAGGAGCTTTAAGTGTTATTTCATGACATTTTAAAGGCAAATAATCGAAAAGATTTCCATGTAAGCACAAAGTCTAACCCTCATAATGATATCCTCTCAGAGCTGCGATGACAGAAAGGCTGCTGGAAACTGGAAAGTTGGAATATGACAGAAAGACAAAGACCATTCAGGCAGAAATATTACGGCTAAGAGTCGTAATGCAGGCCGCAAAGTGGAGCAGCGGTTTTTATTCACTCCTCCAAGCGAAGAAAATCCCCAGGCTTTTCTGTTTGCATGTTCTCCCTGCGCATGTGCGGATTTTCTTCAGGCACTACTTTTCCTTCACACAGGCCAAAACACTGCATTAGTTAAAACTGGTTAAAATACACATTCGTATTGAGTTAAGCCTTATTTATGACGGTCCAAAAGTTTCACTGGAGTGCAAAAACGCCGTATTATGTTGCACCAGCCTTCGCATGATGCTCAGCCCTCCACTTGATCTCACCGTTTGGCTCGACTTCAGCCTCCAAGCTCTGCGACTTTTGAACGCTGTCCAGGATCATGTCAGGCGCTGCCAGTGAAGGGTCCAAGGCGATGTTTAAAGTATGTAACCACAGGTGGAGTTTGACTTACACTTCACTACGGTTCACTTCAAGCCTGGTTTCTTTACAGGTTTGTTTTTTAAAGCTTTTAAAGGAAACAGAAGGAGGTTTACTGCGCTTGGCGCTCGTCATCATTGCTCACTTTGAAATGACACCCGACACCTTCGAGGGGGGAATATCTCGTCGGGCGATACCAAGTCCTTCTGATTTTGGCGGCGTGTTCCTGACAGCTGTGAAATAAACACTCGACACACGAGAGCCGGAGGTCCAGAAAAAACAGGCTCCGTTATGTTTCAGATATCCTCGTGATTCACAGCATCCATCACAATATTATTCATTGTGATTATAGACTGGAAGGCGAGCTCGCCATACAACGTCGTCGATACCACTAACGCCGACTTGGTACAGACGCCACGTAATGTGCCAACGATAACATTTTGGTTCGTGAAATGCGAATGAAAGAATAACTTAATGTCTATAATGACCAGTCAAAACAGGTTTTCAAATATAGTTAAATCTCTGCCAGACAGGAAAAAGTGACCAAGACCCCCCGAGTCATGAGGGAAAAGCCACAGAGCTCAAACTGGATCCGGAGGTGATGAGAGATATTAAGCCGCCTGTTCGGGGCAAAAAACATCACTCTCTGCTCAAAGGCACTGCTGCGTTCTCACAGTATCCCAAGTTCAGTCACGGAACGACGGTTTCAGAAAAAAAAAAAATGAAATGAGGCCGGGAGTTTGACGTCGAGGGTCAGCGACTGTGAACAATCTGTCGAAACCCTTTCAACAGCTTTTCGGTCAGGGAAATAAATTGAAGTGAATTTAAGCTCCACTCAAGTGTTTGGTGGGATAAATATTTTGGTCAGACACAATAGACGGCGATATTGTGAAGTGTGTTTTCGCAACGTGCTGTTTGGTGGCTTTTTAATTTGAAAAAGTTCGCAACAGTTCAGCACTAGCAGAAGATCAAGATGTGGAAAATGTGAAAGAAGAAGTGGAAGGATAGAAACAAGGAGGAGTACTCAACGTATTTCTAATTAATCCATCAATGGATGACTGCTGGTATGGTAAAGTATCAGAAATTGGTACAAAAAGTAATCTAGTAAGTCTGATATGAAATCCAGGATGTTGCGTTTTTATGAACAACAGGCTTAAAAGCAAAAAAGATTCAGTTCACCGTCTTGAAGGATCAAAAAAGAACCGGGGTGTACGTTCATTTTGTGAAGCTGGAATCAGAGAAAATCAGCTTTGAAAGATGAAATCGCAGCTGCTTTAGAGTTGGGGTTCCAACCAACGCAACACATTCAATTTACATGCAGAGTAAAATAGAACAGACGAGACGGAACCAAACAGAACTGAATTTACAACAAAAATTAATAGAATATAGTGTAACGATAGATTCATACTGCTTGAATAATCCAAGAACACTGTGTGAGACTAATAGAATAACATGGAATGAAATGAAATCTGTACAAAATAAACAGTCTAAACTAGTTCTCATTCTCCTTCAACCCTTCAGGTTCGGGGACGGGAGATCAGAGGCTGCTGGGAAAAGTTTCCCATCTCCTTTTTAAGGACAGGCGAGAGAACAACCGATATACTTTATTAAAAAAGAAGAAGCCACAACCTTCATAAAAAAGGCCGACTATATCTTATACACATTATGAGGTATCGCCAAACATGGCAATGCAACATTAACGACCGCCGTCTCCAGTTGCAGTGGCAGATATGAAAGTTTAGATATATCCAAACCATCATTTCACAAGGTCAACAACCCCCTCCAAAACACAAATCCATGAAAGATCTCCAAACTCTGTTTATCTGATGGTCACTGGATGCCTTGAAAAACACTCGCTTAGCTGTCAGTGCAGCATGAAACCACCGACACAATAACTCAGACCTCCGAGTTTATTTAAGCTTTTAGGGAGAAGCCGCAAAAGATGGGATTTTAACAACGCACAGAAACTCTGGAGCCCGAGACGCTGAAGGTGGTAGCTGTTTGATTGCTTGTTTATCACAACGGAACGAGTCCAAAGTAATATGCATCATGGTGAGAGACGCCGTTTCACGCCATTCCTGTGTTGTTTTTTTTAAAAAGTTCCACCCATGCAAAGTTACGCTTTGCTTGACAAAATAAACATCTTGTTTATACTTCATGCAACTGGGGCGCAGTCACCCTTTAGCCCAAAGAGCACGGCATCTTTATTTCGCTTTTCACCCCAAATCAATCAGTTTTAAGCCAATGAGCCATGGCTGGGCTCATTTACAATCCCAGTACTGTCTCAGAGCTTGATATACATAATCAGACCACTCAAAGCTTCTCTCTTGAAGTAATACAGCTATTCTTCTGAATAAAAGTCCAAACTTTGGCCAAAAAAAGCAAGCTGGGTACCGGCAGCTCCACCTCCACCACCGAAGTAAATCAGGTTTGAAAAGAACTGGCTTCAGCCTTCGCAAATAGGCCAAGCTACACTTTTCTGGGTACAGTGAATAAATTCGGGGGCTTTCCAAACCTCTCCCCATAATAATATATACTTTGTATTACCACATGTTGGATGTCATTACGGGTGAAGCTTAAAATCTGTTATCCTTCTGTGACACTGACGGAGTTGATTAATACAGGAGCAACGTGCGCTTTTAGGTTAAACTTTAAATCAAAAGCTAAATTTTGATTTTTTTTTTTTTTTTTAACCTTTTCCTGCTGGTTATACAAAAAGTTTTTGATTTCCTGTTTGACATGTTCATCGACACACTTTCCACGGTTCATTTCAGGACCTTTTTTCTCTTGGACAGGAAACAAGCGGCGTAATTTATGGATACCAAAACACACTACACGCTGACCTTACTGTTTATAAATCAGTCATTAAAATACATCGTCCAGTCGGAATGTTTTGGCAGGGGTGTCGGAGCAGCACAATGCCGCCGATGGCAGCGCTTTCACAAAACTGACAGGGGATTGTTTTGCTTGCATTTGATTCAGTTTCAGTAAATTCCTTCTCGGAGGGAACAAGATACCCCCGGAGGCCAGCATTTACATGAGGAGCTTTCATTTTCTGAAATCTTACATATAACATGTTACCACTCAGTGTCCTTGCATGAATGTTCGAATCCAGTCGTGGCTTTTCCACGTCATTAAACCTTAAAATATTTTTTATATTAAAAACACCAGAGGTGACGAACACGGACAGCAGCAGGTCGTGATCAGCTGAGAGGTCTACATGTTCCTCCTAACGCTCGATTGTTTCTATCATGGGGGGGTCTATTCCCTCTTCATAGTGATTTAAGCCATTTTAAACTGGAAAACCCATTAAACACAACATTAAATCCAAAGAAAAACGGTGCAACTATCCCTGAAGTCACAATTAACACCAAAAGATTGGTTGAAATCCAACTTTCCAGTGGCTGTCGGGATTCACGTAGAGAAAAAGAGAAACATTAGATAAGTATCAAGCTGTAAATGTGACACTTTTATATGCGTTTTGATGATACAATCAGATTTATTCTCCACCTAAAGTCTTGTTACCGTGACTTTGCCTTACAATTTACAACCAAGAAATTGCAAACACTATTCCCACTGGTTGCGGCGCTAATCAAACCCTCGCTGTATCGCATCTTGACAACCTTTAAAGCCCGAGTCTCACAGGGTCTCAAGTTGGGTTGAAAAGTTTTAAATCTCTCGCTAAAAAAAAAACTCTGATGATCAATGGCTTAATAAACATTCCGAAGGGTTAGTTAGATATAGTCCGAACAGGCTTTAATATAGTCCATTTAATCCCACAGCATGGATGGATGAGTTTATTAAAGCTGGCAACACTCTGGTATCCAGGTCAGCGGATCTGAAGCTGGCTTCCGACGGAGCAATCATTTGCTACTTTACAAGGACATTTTTGTGGAAACATCTGGCAAACAGGAACACAAGTTCGATCCAAGATCCTTATTGACCTGCGTGACAATGAATAAATCAATACATAAAAAGTTCATTCAGTGACTACTGGATTCAGCGTCTCAGGAGGGGAAAAACTGAACTTGAAATATAAGTTTGCAGTCGTCCTCGTCTCTGAATGTCACCGTTTCCCTCGTTCTCAGGTGGATCTGAAATGTAGGTCTGCAAAAACAGTGAGCGCAGAAAGCCTCAACAACAGGACAATTATGTAATTGATGACTGCAATCAAAGGCTCCTCAGAGCTCGACGCAAAACCAGACAGACAAGACCGAGGATCGCCTCTAAATGTTAATTATGGGTGTCGTCTTCGCAGCGCCGCATTTCCTCGACCTCTGTGGTCTTTTGACTTTTTAAACTCCATCTGCGTTTCTCCAACACACACACACACACACACACACATACACACACACACACACACACACACACACAAACCATAGGGTCAAATAGGTCAAGCGATAACTGCGCCATAAGATAAATGAAGACCTGGACTGTGTCTTCAGACCCCGTGCGGTCATTAGTCATGGGGATTGTTGAGTGGAAAATGGAAAGTCCCTTTGAACTCGTGACCCAGCAAAACCGGCCCGGAAGAGAAGCTCTCACTGTTTTGCCTAATCCCTTAAGTTCTCACAGAGCTTCCGATTTCAGAGAGATGAAGAGACAGCAGGAAACGCAGAGAACTTCCTCTCAAGGCTTCCTCTCTACAACCCCCGAATACGGCTTTTACCTGATTTACCGTAATCTTTACATTTTGGGACTGTATCTATAGTACGGTTTCTCCCAAGGCCAACATGTGGGGTAAAAATAAACCATACCCATGGATGATTTACGTACAATAGGCACCGCTTGTGTCAGGGGAAGTTCAGCTCCTGGAAATTAGAGATACGTTTCCAAATTCCCGCAATCCGATCCGTCGAGCGGACTGCAGCATGGTTAGCATGTAACGTAATGCCGTTTCAAAGAGCAACCCTATTATCAGCCTTGTTTAATGGCAGCGGTTGTTTAACTGCCTGTAAGGAAGGAGCCATGTTGTTTGGATTATTTTCCCGCGAGCCAAAAAAACAAGCCGTCGACGGTAAAAGACGACAGGTATAACGGCTTGTTGACTTGTTTAGAGAGTGCTGCTCGACAGGATGATGGCGCTTAATCCTGACTTCTTTGTTAAACTCTGCAGAGTTTCTGGCAGAATGATGAAAACAGTTAATTCTGCTGAAGAATTCGGGGAATCCCCCCCAACGCCCCCCCCGAGACCCAACTCAATCTACCAAAAAACAACCTTAAGGTCTATTTCCCATTATTCTGTAATTCGGTGGCATACATCTTCATTATCCTTGTTTCCAACTGCTGTCAGCTCCGAAGCAACGACTTCCCAAATGAATATGATCATCCCAGTCATTTCCTAAACATTCGTAATTTCATTTAATCTCTTCCCCATTGTGTCTGATTTTTATACTCACTCACCGTCCTGTTTTCAGTCATTATCTATCGTCTATCTAAATTCATTTCTGGCCAACGTCATCCGCAGAGAACAACTTTGCTTTTCTCCGGTGATGAATGTCTCATTACGAGCAGACGGACTTGTGTTTACATTAAGACTCCAGACGCTATTAGTTAGTTAAATTTAGAGCGGAGTAACACATCTCGCTGATTAGGGTCTAAATTGAAGCTAATGGACGAGTCATGAGACGTAATGGGCGGCGACGCCTCCCTCGCAGACTAATGACACTCGGCTCTGTCGTTTCCAATTACGGGAACGCCGTCGAAACGCCGGGCCCGTGCCAGAGCGGTTATCATTAAGCTAACGTTACAGTTAATTCGCAATACCAGCGGAGCACTTGTTAATGTCAGAGAGTCTCACGAAGCGGTGTTCATTACAGAAAGGGGGGGAAAAAAAAAACAAAAAAAAAAACATTTTGATGAATAATCTGTGCGATCGTTTCCATCTCTACATGATCTCGGAGAACGCTACCAACTCCAAACCCAGATGAATGTGGCAGCCTGGTGGCCGCAGCGCTCGTCCAGATGCCAGTTATCAGTTCATTAAACCGTGAGTCGATCCATTAGGATGTGAGGAATCGTCTGCCGCTGCAGGCTCCATTAACGCCGCGTCGAGCAGATTGGAACTCCTTCTGAAAACACGTCTTTCTCTTCCTGCGTCTCACAGCGTTAAGTAACTGCACGCAAAAGGAAGCCAGGAAGTGTTTTTGCACTTAAGACCCTCGGCGCTGGTTGCAGTTCAAGGATTGCTGCAGGAGTCCCTCGGCTAAAACACACAGGCGCTCAGTCACCCGAGCACTAAAAACACAGCTTCGGTAACCCGAAATCATTAGAGAACAAGCAGATCTTCTCCAGTTCTTTGTCAAACGCACACTCTCACCATAAGACCATAAGACGAATGACACGAATACGACTGTAGCTGGCAGACACGCATGGACGCTGGAACGCTCCTGAGGAGGAAGCCGGCGCTTTTCAGAGAGCCTTTTCATCACCTTCAGAGATCAATGTGTTTTCCTCTGGCAACAGGCGGACTGCTGGGATCCTCCAGACCCGCCCCGCTAACTGCACACTGCAATTATCTTTCCCGCAGTACCGGCCGCGGCTGCGATGGAAGCAGAACACGCTCCCCCGACGAGGGGCGGTCAAGTAATAAGCCAATCGATCGGCCGAGTCCCCGTCGCTTTACGCCGCGAGTTAAATTGGCGCCGCCGGGCCGTCCTGACGGCTCTATCAGAGCGCGCCGCTGCGTCCCGGAGACATTCCTCGCCACTTGACCTTCGCCCGCGTGCGAGGAGGCGCTGCTTTTGAGCGGCTCGCACGCCGCTAATAAGATTACAAGTTCACGGAAAAACAGCGGGACGAGCTGCGATTTTCTCGGACCTGCAGGAGTTTGATCCGGAGTGGAAATGAATGGTTTCTGAGCGTCCGTCCAGTCTGCAGAGCCGTTTAGGAATCAACAAGTCTGCAGAATGGAATTTAATTGTCATGATAAACTTGAACTGCGCAGTCTTTCACCTGCACATTGACAAAAACTGATGGAAAAAAAAAACAAAAACAACGAGACGAACCAAGAGCTGAGAAACTAAAGGTCTCAACGTGTGCCAGCAACAGTGTTCGACATTCAGAAAGGAGCAACATCGACTGAGAGTTAATTAATCGATTCAGCATATGCAGTCGGAGAGACGAGCCTCCCGAGCATTGATCAGCCTCCGTCAGTGACTGATTCAAGCTCCCGACCCGAGGACTCCGCTCGTCAATCAATACTCTTAATTAGACTATGAAACGCTGAGGTGCAGAGGCCAGCAAATATCAACTTGCTCCTACAAGACGAAATTAAAGAGTGCCACGGTAAAAAAAAAAAAAAAAAAGTCTTATTGTGAGGATATTGTGATGGTGAGAGGCATAGCATCGCCTCGTGAGTGCGTGAGATTCCTCTGCCTCCAACGTGAGTCGCTGAAATGTTTGCGCGAGCGTTTCTGCAACGGGGACATCAGACGACCCCCCCCCCCCCTCTTGTTCCAGTTCAAATGAAATAGTTTATCTGTGTTTAAGACTTCTGTGGCTATCGGATGTCACTCTGGAATCGTGCGTAACCCTAAACCTGCCGCGGACGGATGACATGACTGCTGGCTGACCTTATGAACGCCGGCGATGTGCGAGCCAGTATGTGTCTGTGGTGTGGTCCGCGGACGGATTCGGAGAATGCGCGGCTGAATAATCTGGACCACGACGGGGCCCCAAACTGCTCAAGGACAGTGATCACAGGTTTTTTTTTTAAGACGGCGATGAAGTCACTGCAAAAAAAAAAAAAGCCAAATGTGCTCAAGGAAAAAAAATGTTATTGCAATCCAAGTTTTTAATAGACTGGTTTAAAGACCGAGCCTGAGATCCACTGTGAAACACGACTTACTCAAAGTGTCACATTCTGGGCATTTTGCTGAACAAATGCAAGTTTTCCAACAAATCTTCACAGCACAATGCTTCACAAGAATATCCCTGGATTCCTGGTTTCAGTCCGATAAGGAGGCCATTTCTAGGTGGAGTTTGCATGTTGCTTCCCAAAAAAGCATGAGTTTTCCCCAAAACGTATGCTTTTCCCAGCATGAGTCCAAAAGCATGCATTTAAAGCTAAAAGATGACTCTAAAGAGTCTGTAGTTGTAAATGTGTGTGTTTACCTTGTTATGAGCTGTTCAGTGTGGCCAGTCTTCACCTGTTGTGAGCTGTAACCGGGTGTCATGCGCCTTACTTCGATGAAGCTGTATAGATTAATCATTGTATTATTGTGCACTTTTGTTTTTTTAAGGTAGTACAACACTATTTCTTTCTCGCCATTTGATGCTGCATTATCTGCTGCATTGCTCCACAATTCCAAAGGGCTTCTCCTTCACTTTATTTTCCTGCTCACATGATAAACTGGACGGAAAGATGCGCACAAAAGTTTATCCAGTCTTACATAATTTGAAATGTGAATTTTTCTGACAGTAATCATGCCATGGATGACCCGTCACCAAGTTATTTATATCAAGAGGCAGATTTTGTTAAACGTCTGGGATCTCTTCACACGTTTCGCCGTGACCCAATGAGCCATTTGTGTCATTTTCATTTCTGTTTTCTTTTGAGATTCCCATAAATTGACCCATTACGATAACAATCCCGCTGTCTGACGTTAGCCGACGCGCCAGCAGTTCCACCAGGGAGCGGGAGGTTTCCATCCCGCTTGATCTCTCCGCTGGCTGTCAGACGAATGTTTTTTTCATTCCCCTTGCTCTCTCCTGTTTTTTTCATCCTGACTTCTTCCCCCTGGAGCTCCGCCTTCGCTATGTTTCACCTTATCGGCCGGCTCTGGTGGTCCGAGGCTAATGTTTGCTTGGGCGGCGACCGACCCTTGTCGGGAGGATTGCTGCAAACAGTTTAAGCACAGGAGCGCGTCAGGTGCAGACCCCGTCCTGTCAGCAGCGGAGGAAAACGCATGATAGACAGACCGTGAGGTGGGGGGAGGGCGTCTCGGAGGGAGATCACTTAGTAGAATAGAGGGATGAAAGATTTAAGAGCGAAATGGAAAGTCTGGAGCCGGGCGCAAAGTGTTTTTGAGCCTGTTGCGTGAAGTTGTTGAATTCACTGCTCATATAAAACCGCTCGGCCAGGGCAGACGCTATGGCTGTTACATTCCAGCCATGCACACTTTATATTAAAAGTCGCAACAACGTGATCTTTATTTCATCGTTAGGGGATAAAGAAATAGAGAATGAAAACATTTCTATAGAGTAAAAATACGGCACTGAACTTATGAACCGCTCAGGAAAAAAAAAAAAAAAAGAGTGCCGGCGCTGAAAATACAAAGACATTTGTTTCCTTTTCTGCACAACAAAACACAAAGTAAAGACATTCTGTGTTCAATCAAGTGGCATGGTGGTTAAAGTGTTTCACTTTGCAGAGAGACAATTCGAGCTCATTTTCATTTTGTGGTTCCCCGGGTCCCGAAATAAACAGGAGAACCCAGTGAGAATGGCCAATATGCTGCATTACACTCAATATGTCCTCAGTGGAAACAAAAACAAAGACTCATCATCCAGCCGCGGGTCCAAGACTCACTCAGAGTCAGACAGCTCAAGTTTATTTTCCTAAACCCCCACGGAAAGCAACGGAATCCAGAAGGAAGACACTTATTAGGGCTTATTTCACACCACAATCATGCTAATCTCTGCCCTGAGGACTGAAACTCAAAAAACGAAAGTTGATATTGACACAAAAAACACACACAGAGCGGGCATTTAGCACGGAAAACCCCTCAAAGGAAACAAACCTCTCAGTTTTCTAACCTGTATCCAGGATTCTATTTTTAAACCTTGTGCAAACCACAGCACCTTCAATTACTTCTGTCATCCAGAAGTTGCCATAAATGGCGATTTTTTTTTTCTTTTCTTTTTTTTTTTTTAATTTCTTTTTCATTCTCAGTTCCTAATGGGATCCTTTTCCTGAGCTGAGTCACAGCTGAAAACTGCAAACTTTATATAACGACTCAGGTTTTACTGTGAGAGCAATTTTGTTGCTTTCAGTCAGGGGACTCTTATAAGCAGGTAGAACACTTAATTCCTCCCTCTTAACTTATTTCAAATAAAAATTTATCAATGGCCTATACACAACGCCGAGCGAGCTGAAAGTAAACTTTGGAAAGACTCCTCCAGAAAATTATCTAAATATCAAACCGCCTCTCATTAGTTTACGCATTTCTCTCCTTGTTTTCCCACTTCGGGTAAAGTCACTGCTATTAAATAAACTGCTTGACATTTGTAGGAAATGTATCCTTTTTAATTTTCTGTGTGAAACTCGCATAATTAAAGCATAATAGCTGGAATCTCTGCAGGTTGCCTGGCGAAATCAGAATGTCAACAAGTTGCCAGCAGAGTCATTGAACAGGCAACAAAAAAAAAGAAACTTTAATCTGTGAGGTTTAGCGGTGCTGGGTAGCACGCGCTTTGGTTCAACAGTTCTCCGAGTTCTCGTCTTTTCTCTTTGGCTCAGTCGCACTCGTGTGGTTAGAAAGCAGTAGAAAATATAATATTTTGCTTTAATTAGCTTTCTTACTGGAACTTCATGATTGGAACCAAAGAAATAAACAGACGGCGATATTACACACTTTGCAGGTTTATAATAAGGGGTCAAACATTCAGAACTTCCACAAGCATCCCGTTTTGGATTCCTGTTCAATCTTGTATTCTTTCGGATTGGAGTTGTAGTTTTACCAGCGTTACCTCTCACGATATCTGATGAATCCCCGCTACTATTTAAGCTGCTTCATGCAATCGCTCTGATAAAACCATTTCTGCAACATTTCTGCAGATTTTTGATGATTCCTTTATCAACTGAAACATATTTGATAGATTTTAACAGAATTCTAACATTACACCTGCAATGAAATAATGCCTTACTTGGGAATAAATTGAGAGAGAGAAGTTTATATCTGATATTTTACTAGAACAGAACTACTATTATCATTTACAAAATCTAGAAAATTTCGTGAAAGGTGCATTTCAAGAATTCTGGACATAAACTATTGCGGTTTGGTGACTGGTATTGAGGCAATATATCGATTAAAAAAAGAATAACAGTTTCAGTCGATCCCTGTAAATCTTTGCAACTACTTTGTTTGGTAAATAATCTGCATAAATGCTTTGTTATAGAATAAGACATTCACCTTTGAATTAGACCCATATGTACACAATCCTCTCAAACTATTCCAAGGACAACAAATACTTCTCAATCTGCAATCGTCTTTTTTTTTTTTTTTTTTTTAACTTGAAAGCAAACTCGGCGAAGAGCTTTAGAAAACACAACGCGAGGCTCCTTTGTGCTCCTGCTGTGATGTTGACATCAATAAGTCGAGCTCGGCGCTGCGAGTAAAACCAACAGCAGAGACCGTGAACCACGGCTCCTGCTCTGAGAAACATCAGACGCAGGGCGCGCTCCACCGTGCAAACACAATCAAAACATTTGGGAAGACCTCACGTAATATGAGGATATGCATTAGTGTAATTGTATTAACTCAAGTATTAAATAAGACTGGCAAATGCCAATGTGGCTAGCTCATAAAGATGGTTGAAAAAAGAAAAAAAGAAAAATGCAAGTCATATGTGACGCCTGCAGGCTGGAAGACTTTTTCTGTGATGAACAAAGAAACGTAACACAATAAGTGGGTTCGATTCTTCGTGAGCTTGACAGAAACTACAACAAAGAGCATTTTCAAAGTGTTGAGCCAAAGTCCCTCTGCATCGTATTTCCTCCCCAAGTGTCAGTCAAACTGACCAGGTCAAAGGTCAGAGGAGGAGGAGGATGGGAGCCCGTCCTCTGGGGACGGTCTGTAATCCTGACCTGTAGTTTCAGGTGGTTGAGGGGCTGGAGTAAAGCCGGCGGTCCTTCGTCGGAACACATTGTTCTCATTATGGATACGATCCTGGGATGGCTTTAGCAGAAAATCCACAAACTCCACCATGCAAACAAACTGCCCGACTCCCCGGTTCGAAACCGTGGCATTGGCCGCCATCGGATCAACATTCTCACCATTGTCACGGATAAGTTCTCTCTATGAACAGATTTTGTTCAGATTCAGGGGGGCGTTTCCTTGCTTTGGCATGATTTCTGGGGCAAAGTGATAGAATGCGAGTTTGTGACCCGGCAGGCTGTCACTTTAAATTCTCCGGCCTGTGTGATGAAAGTCAAAGTCGTTTCAAACTTAACTCTGAACTGCTCCAGTGAAGAATCGTAGCAGCCCGACACAGGACTGGGGGCTTTACTGGGACAGCTTACAGGTCTTCTCACACATAGAACGTATGAGTACCTGTGCCAGAGAGATTTTTCTTATTGATATATGATAGTATTTATTCAGCAGGTAACAAATTACTCAAAACCAGTCCAGATATGCCTGGAAAAAGAGCAATTATTCTACAACTGAGTCACTTATTCAGACAGACTGGGATAAGCATTTTCCGAAATCTGATTGATTAAGATTGGACAGTATAATTATTTCACATTCTTAAACTCAGTGTTGCACATGGATGACAAATAATCTGTCATCAGTTTATTTAAACAGTTTAGTTAACTTAAAATGACGAAACATTGTAGTCACTGAAGAATTACTAAACGTGTTACCTAAATTCTGTTACAACTGCCTTGGGTTGTATTTTTTTTAAACATACAGCCACTTTAATTCGGCAAACAAACTATAGGAATGAAAATCAGGACAATCTGTCGGCACAAAATAGCATTTTCACTTGTTTTCACAAGGTGAACAATGATAAACAAGACTCAGAAATCCTGGAGATAAGCCTGCACGCTGGCTTTAGACACTGATTGCCAACCAAGGGTCCAAGAGAGGCTTCGCTTGTTCCTAGGTCATGAAAATTAGATTTCTTTGTTGGTTCTCGAGGCGACTTCACTTTTTTGGGAAAGCTCCTTCCCTTGTGCGATGGTGAAAGTGGGTGTGTCCGGGAACAATTGGCTTTGCTGCGATGAGACAAATCGGAGCTCAGACTGAGGGTCTGCAAGAGGAAATCAAGGGCGTTCCGATCAAAATTAGCTGGCAACCGCGTATTTAGACGGAATGTCTGAAGCTTAACTTCAGCTATTTCTGTAAGAAAAGTACAAACCGTGAGATTGTTCCATGTGAATAAGGCAGTTTTGTATCAAAGTTATCAGCTGCATTGTTCTTCACTGTTGCATTTTTTTTTTTTTTTTTACTAAGCTTGTAAATTAGAGCGAACGCAAAAGTTTCGGGTAGCAGCCACCCTATCTGGCACACGGCTCAGCTGGCAGCAGTACACAACAAAGAGCCGGCGCAGAAATAAAGAGGTTACGAGAAATTTGCAGGCGTTTTAAATTAAGCCGGACAATCATCTCCTCTTACGTCTCCCGTAATGAGAGAGATTATAGGAGCTCAAGCCTCCGAATCTACCCCGCGCTTTCATAAATCATAAGAAGACACGCAAGATTCAATTAGTCCTGCTCGCTTAACCTTGGCAGCGCGGAAATTGCACACCAAACCAGATACCCCGAGCACAGTATGAGAGGAATTCACAAAAGAGATTTGAGGAGGCAGGCTGTACCACTCAATGGCAAACAAACTAATAAGCATGTCCAAAAAGAAAGGAATCAAGATTCCTATTAGATAAACATCGAACTAACTCGGCAGTGCAGCGGAGGCTCTTCTGGGTCCAGGGCTCATGAGAGGAACCTGGATACCATTTACAGGCCACCCATTTCTGAAGCCGAGCCAGAGAAGAAATCCTTCTGCATACAATGACTTTCTGAAATGGGGAGAGATAAAATCTATTCTCATTTGAAGCTTGTGTGCCCACGAGAATCCACAAATTCTGTTATGGATTACCTTGATGACATAATGAGACGCCACAGAAGCAGAATATGAAGAAAGACCACAGCCTGCTTCTTTCTTTTTTTTTTTCCTGCACTGTGGCTGCATTTTTAATGCTGCGATTCATTATTTCCCGTCTAAATAAGACTTTCCTGTCATCAGAGGATGAAATGCATGTTTGCTGTCACCTTTCACAAAAACTCTGTTTAATCAAACTACAAAGCTTCTGCTTGCTTCATTAGAAGACAGAACTAGGCCGGAAGATAATCACTCGGAGAAAAGTTTCGGGGTGGGGATCAGATCCGGTCTTCAGACCGTGCATAAGTGAAAAGTACTGAAACTGGCATTTCTCAAAGTCTCCTGTTTTTCCAATTTCCAACTGCTAATGAAAACTGGATGAGACATTTAGTGGCATGTGCATGTTTCCGTATTTACAGTAAGGCGACGGTGGAACATCACAAGGCCCCAACATGGGACACACACATACACACACTCTATTCGCTTCCAGTGTTTCAACAAAAAGGTACATTGAGAGAGATGCTGTGATAACACATGTTGCTTTTTGATGTGAGCCCTCAGAAACGGAGAGGAAACGCATTCTGACTGGCGCCGGTGTTGACTCATTTAACGTCCTACCTAAAAGTAAGCCCATTAAGAAGGTACAGACAAAATTAGGATTGTTTAACTAGGATCGAGTCGCATTACCTCCGAGTAGGTTTAATTAAGAATGAAGAGCCAAGCTTCGTGCTAATGTTGGACAACGCCATGGGAATGGAGCGAGCGCGACTCCTGCAAACAGGACGCTGATTGTAGGTCTGCTGAAGTCAATTACTCGTTCGAGTGGCGGCATGCTGTTCACATTACAATCGCCATGTGTTCCATGAGAACTTGCACTTCTGGGAAGCGGATGAAAGGAGCGGCGATGCGTTACTGTACTCTTTTTAAAGAGGAGTTCAATTATTTGAAGCCTGCGTGTGAAGACGCTCTGGTCTGAGTTCAGCGTCAAGCCATCCTTGACAACTCTCTCCGAGATCCATCAACCTCTGAAACCATGGGACGCTGCGTCTGCCCGGCTCCCAACACACACCCCCGATCTCTCAGAGCTCGTGCATGAGCAGCGTCACCGTGTCCCGCTTGGTTAACCGTCTGTGATGTTGAACATGTAACACCTACTCTGGCGCTCGGTGTTCTCCACAAGCTCCACTTTATCAATCATTACTGGGAAAGAGCCTATATAGAGGCCCTCGGCAGTAATTGTGGTGGATCATCTTGTGCATGCTAAGGCGGTTGTGATTTACGTAAACACTGAACATTTGCAGATGGGCATTATTAAAAACAGGAGACGGAGATTTTAATCTTGGCTTTCTCAGAAAGTGTGTTTCTACCAAAGAGAATTTGTCAGTCGATAAAAAAAAAATCCATTCTTACCTCAGAATGAGAATTTTATTTCGAGTTAGAAAGCATTGGCGAGATCAGAACCTAACATGCTATGTTTGATTGGATCTGATCAGCGTGTGCATGATTAACCGAGATCGTTTTCACACTTGTCAAGTTTGATCGTAATAAACTGAACCGTCATGAAATGATGTGTTGCTCTGGTTTATTTGTGGTATTAACACCTGCTCCATGCAAGTGACATGCAATCCACATTATTTTGGTTGACTGAACACGGACCGAGCAGCAAACTTTAAGATTCCAGAAAGTCTGTCTCAGTCTGCAGCTGATTGCACGATCCCTCCCCCCCCCATCACTGCAGCTCCTCCAGCCACAGAGGACATGTCATGTCAGAATCATGGATTCTGACTGGAAAATGTAGATCTGCATCCCAACCACTTCATATCTGGCTGCTGAAGGTTCCGTGTATGCTGGAGACTCATTTGATGCTGCCAGATTGACAACACATGTGAAGGTATGAAGACTGCGGTGCAGGTGTGAAATCATTCCAGAATGCATTACAACGCATTATTTACCTCTTTTACTCTGACGGCAGAAATGTCAGTGTGACCGTAAAGCCAGCCAGCCTGACATTTTTTCCTCCTTTTTTCCCCAAACTTAGTTCCAGATCAGAAAATGGCAAAAAAAAAAAAAAAAAAACTTCATGAAATTTCAATGTTAATTTTCATTTTAATAATAATAAACGTCAGTTTTTCCTCACAAAATTATTCAAAGCAGTTTTGATAACTGTAAAAGCGAGCTCCACCTGGGCCGAGGCAGACTGCAGCAATCCACCAGATCTAATCGACTATGCTGGTCTGAAGCCTGAAATCCAGCTGCATTGATTCAAACAGCCTGAATAGCAGCAGAAAAAAACAATCGCACATGAATGGATGTCGACATTTCTGCATTGGAAAACCCTAATATGACTGCCACGTCTTGTTTTCATCCGAGTGCTCTAATCACGCCATTTGCAGCAGGTTGTCGACAGACTCCTTTCAAGTCGATAAACTTGTTTCTGCCGGTGCTGTCAGTCCCGTGAGCGGCTTTGTCAGATTCCCCGGCTCTTATCTTAACAAACACACTCATTTGAGAACCAGCATGTAAGAAACTCAACGCTCTGGTGGACTAACAGAAAAACGAAGGGCGAGCACCCAAGGGTCCGAAAACCAAGTTGAAAACTTCCTGTAAAAATGTGAGATAGCAGCAGTTGAGGGTTTAAATCTCCGTTTCACCTGCAGCGTCAGCATTAGCAAACATGAGCGGCATGAGCCACTTTAATGTGGCCGCTGCCCGAGCGGATTACCAAAATGTGGCAATGTGGAACTAATACATGTGATTAGTCTTTGCCGTCTCCAAACAAGATTCAAATGGATGTTGTGGGATTTAAACAGGAAGGAGAAACAATCAATGTGAAACACATCCCCACCACTGATACCACCACATTAACATACACCTTTGAAAATTTGGAGAATATCGGGCCTCGCTGAGCCCGTGGGGGGAACTCGCTCTGAATCCTCATCACTGCTGATCCACCATATGCCTGGCTCCACTCCAGAACTGGTAGTTTCACTTCTCCGTGCAGCCCGGTCCGCCATATTCAAAGGTTTTTACCATTTCCAATAAAGCTTGGGAAACTTTGTTGCGCTTTGGCTCCCGGCCCGAGAGAAAAGTTCACTAACGCATGTACACAGTGGAAGCACCGGCTCTCTTTCTTCTTTTTTTCCCCCTCCTCTCATACCTCAGCTACAGATGGTGAGACCCCGGCCTGTCGGACCTCTCTGTGCCAAATTTCTGCCAGGGAGGCCCCCTTTGATAATGAGCCTTACACACTATTTACAGCCACACTACAATAATCCGGCAACAATGGTTTCCACATAACTTTTGATTGAATGGGCCTTTATGGGAAGGACACGGCTCAGGCCGGTCTAATAAGTGGCCCCTGGTGGCCTTTGCCAAAGTTTACCTCATTGTTCTGTGTGCGCGCATTTATAAGATCTTGGATGTGACAAAACGTGTGAGGCACGGCAACCGCGAAAAGCCTCCAATTAATTTCATGTGGCGTTGATTGTAAAAGTCAATGTTGCCTGTTTGACATTTCTTGGAGGCGTCTGGATATCTGTTTCCGGCGCCGGCCGGTGCCAGAGAGAACATGTAGCGAGGCTGATGTTCTCATGTAAGTATCGCTGAATGTCAAACTGCTCCTTTAAGTAGTTTTTCTCCCCCTTTTTATAACTGGCACGCTTCCAGAGAGTCTGATGGATAATACAGACACCAGAGTCAGACGGCCCGGGGGTTCTCTCCCGACGCGCGGATAAATTTACCCCTAAACTCCTCAGTGTTTGTCTGCTGCTGTAAAAACCTGCGCTGCAGCTCGCACAATGGCGCAATTGTTCGGCCGCTGTACAATCAGTAAACAGCTCAGTTGTTATCCCGTCACATAACAAGACGAAGGACATGAGCGTTACGTTGCCAAAAGACATTACGCATGTAGAAACCTGACCACAGAGGGTAAGAGTACACCCCCGGCATGAAAAGCCCCCTTCGCCCCTTCGTTGTGTTGTGTGTGTGTGTGTGATTTGTGGAGGTGGGTGGTTGGACTTACATCAGGTGGTGCTGCTTGCCAGGCGCATGATGCAAAGGAAAAAGACGCGCGGGACGGAGCGGGGTGTGGGAATCCGGGGCTCCGCATGCAGTCTCCGACCTCAGCAACCTGTCTTTACTCAGCCTACACCCCAGCGACACACAGACGGGCCGGAGCTGGTGTCGGGGGACGGAAGGGGATGTGAGCGGATCTGTCTTTTATCAGTGCGGCGTGACCACTTGGGGAGGCTCGTCTCTGTCTCTGAAGGGGGCTTCATCAAAATAAGTAGAAATGCAAAATGATTTTAATGATCGATATCCGGCTTACAACTATATTTAGAAATCACAACGGCTTCTGAATCACTATTCCTGAGTATTCTTTTCTCAGATAAGAGACACTCCAGTGAAGCATCCATATTAGCGGTTGTCAGACAGCTGACATTTGCCATGCCGGAGACATTTCCTCTTCCTCTCTAAATTTTCCTGGGTAAAAAAAAGGCTTTGTTCCTGTCATAGCTGTACGGCATATGGACAGACAGAAGCCTGTCCAAGCTCCGTGCTTCTGGACTACTTTGAAATCCTCCTTGAAGGGTAATTGTGCGGCGACGGCTGATATCCTGAGTGTATTTGGAGGAAGCTGGAGAGACAGGTGCTTCCCATGGCGCGAGATGCAGATCACCCGAGACCTGAGGGAGGTTAGACGCTCCAGACAAGGTCACGAGCTGTTTTGACTTCGCCGCTCTGCTTTTTCTGAATTCTTTGGCAGGTGGTGACAGCTGCTTGTAAGCAAAGGGGATTTCTACCGGGTTCGGAGACTCCCAGAGGCAGAAGGTGGATTCTGAACACAAACCTTTGCACAGACCGGTTGCACATGTGTGGATAATCTCCAGCCTTTGTTTATGTTCTCGGCCCTACCGCTCCAGACAGTCATCCCCGTTTATCTCCAACAATTTGATTTATATCAGGGGTTTTATTTTTGTGTCTGTTCACATCAAAGGAAAGCCTGAATTCGCCCCTTAATCTTGAAACAGATCAAATCTTTTAACCGTTGAGGGCACTGCTTGCTGCGCGTACTGCATCTGCATCAACTTTATATTTCATTGTTTCCACCATAAGCATGTGGATACAAACAAATCAACTTTAACCTGTAAACAAAGCGATGGCGGTTTGAATCAGCCACAGAGCTAAATTCCTCCTGAAAAGGTGATTTTCTAACCTGACAGGAAGGGTGGGTATTGCACCTTTCCCAGGGAAAACAGACTTTAACATCTTCCTTTATCAAAGTTCAGAAGTATACCCGAAATCCAATTTCTGCAGCTGGAAATGCTAAACCTGCCCTGACATTTCAATTCTCCGGGGTAATTGCTATATTTTGTCTTTGGCTTTTGCTGAGATAAGGTATGATCTTTCCGGGCCGAGGTAATAACATGCCACATCATCCGTCCTATCCAAAGCAACAAAAGGGGCCAAAACACAGAAAGCCGATGACATTATACCCAAAGTTTTATATTATCCCTTTGACAGCAATGAATCAGGGAATAAAGCAGCTCTGAATATCCTCTCTCGAGGGCCATAAAGAAGAGATATCGTGCTCTCAAAAATTTACCAATACAGGGACTAAAACATTTGCCGTGTTTAGCACAGCAAGGTCAGAACTTCCTAATGTTGACTTGCAGTTTTGCGACAGAGGTGCAGATTTTAGATCAGTTAAATGCATCGTTATTAATTTGTAGTTTAACACAGAATCAGGACACTGGAAAGTCACAATATCTACATAAATCGCCTACGTTTTGCAAGAAAAAAATGCAAAATTTGCCATTCAAAGAGTTAGCATTGCAATAGAAATGAAATTAGATAGATAATCATTCATTGAAGATGGTCCCTATATTACAAGCGTGATGAAAAGCATAAAACTTGTACTGAGGACTGTTATCAGACATGAGTTTAGAGGTGACAGTGACACAAAGGCGAGTCAATAAAACGCTCCCATAAAACCTTTTTGCAATATATTTTGTGTCTGACAAATACACCATTATTGACTCGTAAACACTGTTCATTGTTAAAGATACATTAAAAGACAATGTCCGGTCACCACACGCTCATTGCTGTAAACAAAATAAAATAAATCCCCCTCCCTCCCACAACACTACCACAAAAACAGGGGAAAACAGCATGCAAAATCAATTAAGGCGATCGCAGATTACAAGCAAATGTTCTACCACTTTAACAACCATCAGCGAGATCATAATGTCCAGAGTCTGCAGCAGACGGGAGGAGGAGCCACAAATGAACTGCCATAATCAAAACCACTCAAACGGCAATAAAGCATTTTAAAAAAATAAATAAATCCAGCCAATCTACAGACACACAACCAAATGATGGATCCAGTGGTGATTAAAAAGTGAAAAAAAAAGTTACCGCAGAGCAGAGCTAGAAAGAAGAATGTCAACAAATGGGAGCGTTTGCGGCCCGGCGGATAATAACCGAACAGCAGCAAACGAAGTCTTGGATCTCCTGCAACAGTAGCACTGAGCCTGGCACAAAACACACACGTCTCCCCGCTGCGCTGTCCTCAGAGCTGCGCCCGTGGGCTTGCGGGTAAGCGAAGCTGCCTGGGAACGCTGTCCGAGCGTCAGCAGTGTTGCGAACAGTTTGCAGAAAGGCGGCAAATCGACTCCGCAAGCGACTACGTGGAACAGAGCATGAACACAGGAGTTAAGATATACGCGTGTGACGTGAGTGTTCAAGACAAAGAAATAACAGAGACGAGTTCGAGCAAAGCTGCTCAAGGTGCTTAATGTGCTTAATTAAGTAAGAGCTCGCGCACAGTGTTCGCATTTAATTAAAACCGCCGTCACGGCGCAGCACAGCTCGTTCTCTCACACTTTCTAATTAACCCAAACTATCTTTACACATAATAACAAACATTGTGTTTTCGTCCTCTTGGTTAATTAAAACATCTGTTGCTCCCAATCTGAAAAACAGATGCATTCATTTGAATTAACGCTTTCAAATTTGAAATTATTTCCTCGTGTAGCAAGTTTGGGCTTACAGCGTGAGTGGTTGGCACTGTCGCTTCACAGTGAAATGTTCCCTAGTTCGAGTCCGGTTTGAGCTTGGGGGCCCTTTTTTTTGTGTAAATTTCACATGTTTTCCTTCTTTAAATGTGAGTACAGTTGATAAGATCTCTCCTGTGACCTTGACTTCAGTGAAGTGATATAAAACAGTGCCAAACATACAATCCGGGGGATAAAATCAGAGCTTGAGGGCCCAATTTGGCCAAACCAAAAGGAGTTTTTCAAAAAAGTGTTATTCCTAATTTGTCTAATTATATCTACAGATATATAGCAGATAGCTGGCAATAGATAGTTGTCTTAAAAACAGCATTAGCATTAAAACGTGCAGGAATGTTGTGTTTATTTAACTACTCCTCCTGAACTAAAATTAAAACTGAAATGATTTTGACACCCTGAGGGTGTAAAGGAGGTCCGCCATACTGCGTACTGCGAAGCTGCCATTGAATTTTTTTTCTAACTTTTCCTACCAAAAACAAAGTCAACTGTCTTTTTAATTTACTGTAAAAGAAGTTTGCAGAGTTCCTTCAACAGCTCAGCAACATGGCCGACCGTTTAACACGCGTTCGGAATTCAGTCTGAAGCCAGGCTACGAACTGGGTGAGCTGAACTGAATGTTTCAACAGTATCTGGTACAGTGTGATTGCCAGCAGAGATTAAGATTGTTCTGTTTAATACAGGAAGTCAATTAGTGTTGCTGAGTTAACAGAGATATTGCAGGTTTGATTAAATCCAGGCGTTGTGTGTATCGATTGCAGCCGGAGGGGAGGGGAGGGGGGGGGGGGGGGGGGGGGGGGGGGCACCAAAGATGTTTTCTCACATTGTGAGTCGTCTTTCATCAAAATTACCAACAAAGGAAAATAAAAGGAAATGAGGCAGCTTCTTAAGCAGTGGTGACTTGGAGTCAGAACACAGTTGTCTTTGTTCATAACCATGCATATGCTTCAAATTACTATTATTATTTTTGGATATATTAAAAAAAAAAAAAAAAAAAAAAAAAAAAAACACCTCTTGGCATCCATAAGGGAATTTTTCAATTTAGAAACGGAATGTTTGAACAAGACACACTGAAAGCTCTGTAATCGTAAGGGTTGATTTTAATGGCCATATAGAAAGGGTAATCGAGTGTTTGTTTATTGCAGGTGATGGGAGAATCTCGGGGGCCCTCTGATCCTGCCGCACACAACAAACGGGAGGCGAGGGATTAGAGAGAAGCCGTCTAAGAGGGGGGAAAATCATTACAAACCCCTGTCAGCCTCCCGAGAGGGGATGATGGGTAAACAACAGGGTCAGGGAGGGCCAGGCGGCGGGTAAGAGGGGATAACCGAGGTCTTCTGCTACAATAAATAATACGTGAGGAGAGCGAGAGGAAAAAAAGCAGGGGACGAGGAAGACGAGTACCGAGTTCACAGCAACATCCCTTCCTTGCAATGTAAAAAGTGAAGAAAAACAGATTTGTGTGATATTTATTGTATTAAGCTTAATGGAAAACAGGCCTCTGAATTAAACTAATTGGGCTGAAACAACTCGGCGGGATGATTCACAAATGTGTACCATGGTGATGTTGGAAGCAACGCAATAATGTGGGCAACCCTTTGTGTGTGTGTGGGTGTGTGTGTGTGTGTGTGTATTGAAGTTAAAGGAGAGAGGCAGAGGGCAGCAGAGTGAAAACAAGTAGTAGGGGTATAAATCTGGACCGAGCAGCGCGGAGGCAGCAGGCAGAGGAAACAGGCCTGATGGAGCACCACATTATTGACCATTTCCCTGCAAAAAAAAAGCAAACTAATTTGCTAATTACAACCTCCTGTTGCCTCCAACTTCTACTTTTCCCGAAGAGCTGTTCCGGCCGTTTCACTTTACCTGAACAGTAAAAGTGAACTATCTGCTGTGATGAGGACACCACGGAACAACAAAACTAAAGCCTAAAGGCTCAAGGTCGTTTGAATTCTCAGAAATTCTTACATTTTAACAGAAATGGAGAGAAACGAAGTAGAAATGGATGCTTTCTACTCTTTACATGAAGTGACTTTACACACCAATTCAAGTTAGAAAGTCGCAATGCATCAAAATTTTATAGCAGAGTAAGAGGTCACATGCATCTTGAACTGATATCAACTGGAAATCTGAGGATTTTCTGGAGGCAAGACTTCATCCATTCCGTGGAAAGTACATTAAAGGTTGTCCAAACACATTTGGAAGCGTGCAGGTCAAGCCCGGAAAGGTTAATTGCCCTTCAATGAAAAAGATCCTGATTTGCTCACTGTTCCAACGTGATCATTGCAGCGAAGGAAAAATGTTATTGTACTGCTGCGAGCGCACCGGATAATTGTAGACCCCGCTTACTCACACACCGAATAACACTCGAAGAACTGTAGCAGTTAATTGGAGAGCAGATGTGTGTTTTCTTTGCAAAGTGAGAAGGGGGATTGGGGAAATTATGGACAGCCGGGTCTGCTGGAGCGCGTTGCCCCTGAGCACTCGGTCGCCGGTCCAGGGTGCGGTTAGTTTGCAGATCATTGGGGTAATAGTCTCAAGTAGCCATGCATCATATGGATGGACGTGGAAAGAAATAAGAATATATCCGACTGTCCAAACCCGAACGGAGACCTAATGAGCCTGGTGGAAAAACCTACAGACCGAACCGAGCTGGCCCCAGACGTACCTGGAGATGTCAAGCACACCACATGTGTCATTGTTTTATTGCTACTTGGGAGGAATTCGGATTCTCAACCAGTAACATCCGTTTGGAAGCCAACACATAATTATCGAGCAAGGAGAGGGAGCCATCTGCAAGATCGTGAAGGGAGAAGATGAAGTATTAAGTTGCCGAATTACACAAAGTTTGAATGCGTGAAATCGCTTGCAGACTCGATACTGCGCGCAGACACACGGGCACACGGAGGACCGCCTGAAGGGCTCGCCTCGATAAATATGCAAGATCAGATGTTCCTGCGAGAAATTAATTTGTGGCACGCAATGTGATCGACGGCATGTGAAAACATCTGCGTTGTTTAGATTTGACAGGTTCAATCAGCCCCCTTTAGCACACAGACACTCGCAGTGATCGTGCCGATTGGAGATTTTTTTTTTTTTCCTTTTTTTGCAGATGTCCCCCTCCAGTTTCATTTGCGGCACTGACATTTAAAAGTCAACACGGCATTGACACAAACGGCGTGCGAGCTTTCATCCTCATTACTCTTTGTCACGTTCTCTTATTTCAAGAGCCGGCCCGTCACCGACGGCACCGAGCGTCCACATGTACATTCCTTCGCAGTCGAGCTTGACCCAAGGATTTCTGGTGAGTTGTGCTTCCTGCAATTACCAAATAAGTGGGCTATTGTTAACCTGACTGACACCAGCAGCGGGGGGCCGGGCTGGGGTCGCGACCCCACGGTGACGCCAGTGACCCTCAGACAGACTCCAGGAGTTAACGTAAAAATTCATGTCATCTGACTCCAGGAAAAGAGAGATTGCTGATTCTCATTCAGATTATTTATATTTAATCATAATAAATACATTTATATATAAATGATTCTGTTATATATGTCATATTTGACAGTAGTTAGTGGCTGAGCTGGATGTAAAATGCAGCAGAGATCAGACTGAGGGAATTTTTCTGACACAAACAAGCTTTGACCCCTTTTTCAAATCAGAGTGCTGCATCACGCAGCAGAGTGACAGCAGGCACACGAAAATCTTCAGCTATGCTCTTTCATTCTGGATTGTAATGCAGATTTTTATTCACGACTGACAACTTCTAATTCAACAGCAGGAGAAATGTGTTGTATGTGAGGTCGGTGGAGGATAAACAGGGGAAGCGTTGGTGTGGGAAGTCGCAGAAAATACATTTTAAAGCGTCAGCGATGCTGTAAAGTAAAAATGGGGGCAATAGATTGAAAAAAAAAAAAGAACTAAATCTCTCAAAGTTTAGCTAAAAATCAATAGGCACAGTTTGTGACTTTTCTTAATGACATGACTCCAATTTCTCCTGAGAGGGAAACGAACTCACAGGAATTCACAATAAGGTGAAAGAGCTCAGGAACAAGCAAAGACAGAGATCTATTCTTTCAATCTGTGACTAAAACTAAGGTCTTTTTATGCTATTCTACTCTTTTTCCTGACTGCCTTTCTCCACATAGCACAACACTGGGCATAACAGATGAATGGAGCCAACATTTTTTTTACAACCGCAAAGTAAAACAAGTCACGGCTTTAAAAAAGAAAAAGTGAAGCTGTCTTTTATGTGATTACCGAACACTCCCACACTGTCACCCGTCGAGTCCTCCGAGGTTTGCCAAACATATAAGGCTTTTTATGCGTGAGAAACACTGGGAAACGAAGGAAACGTCCAACTTTCTGTCCCCCACATGACAGTATCGCCGAGTCCGCAGGACCGTTTGGGGACTCCACAGTAATGATTGTCATAAAAAAATATTTGCTGAATTTTAATTGGCCCTCTCTGAAGCAAATTGCTGAAACACTGCCGTCTAGCTGAGGAGGGGTGGGGGGGGGGGGGGGGGGGGGGGGGGGACATTTTTTTGGAGGCAGCTGCTGGTAAGTCATTAGCCGCCACTTTTCAAACTCAACACCATTCCTACCTTATTTTTCCTGTCAGGATTTATACTCAAATTAATGATGAGACGTGTAATTGCTGGACAGTGCACGGCGTGGCGTTGTTGACTCTGGCGAAAACACCCGGCGCGCTCAACGTTTGTCTGTATTTATTGCAGCTGAGGGGTGGCCAGGGCGGGATTTGCCAAAGTCTACCTCCTGCCATTCCAGCGTTGACATCTGGGCCTGATTCATCAAGGTATTTGCACTGAAGTGCAAACAAGCATAATGAAGAAAATGCTCCCACGAAAAAAAAAAAAAATGCGTTGCATGATGCACAAGGCCTACATGAAATAAATAAACAAAGCGAATGGGGATACAATAAGGCAATTTGGGATCCTATTTTTAAATCCAGATGCTTGCGGCCGCAGAAAACCCAAGCCTTTAATGAGACTTGATGACAAGAGATGGAACCGGATCAAGTTGGGCTTTTTTGACTCTCCAAAGCTTCGGTTTGACACAGAATGGAGAAACGGGGTTGAATTCAAGTGAAGGAACTTTCTGGAGCTTTTTTTTAAATTGCCATTAAGTTGCTACTCTTTACTTGGGAAAGTGACTTACTTGTGCTACTTTTAATTGTTTATCCTGGAGCAGGACGGGATTATTAATAATCCAGGCAGTGTTCTTGTAGCGCTGCTTTGCCGCATTAGCCGAGCTGTCAGCGCTGCGCGCTTCAGCTTCGGTTGGCGAAGCCATTTGGAGGAAGACGGTCTATAATCTGGACGTTAGCACTTCTTTAAAGCAGCTGATTTACGGTCCAGCGAAAACGAATCGGGATAAAATACCGGGCTAATGCTTTCAGTCAAGCTTCTTCCAGAGTTACTGATGAAAGGAAAAAAGAAGATAGAAACAGTGAAGACAACACTATATATTGACTGGTAGTTGAAGCAGTGTGAGCCTAAACCATAGATAGATCCCCATCATTAGGGCAAAGCAAACAATAACAGCCCAGCCGAACTCAAGAGGGTCGTTATTTTCCCCTCATTTTCCACTCAAGATGTTGAAAATTTCACGGCCTGCTGCAGAGTCAACTGCAGCATTTAGGAATAAAAGTCAGAAAAGGTTGAGAGAGAAAGCGTAATGTCCCCCGAATAGAAGAAGTTAAATCATATTGTCACTCCCGCCGCCACTGAAGGCTGCTTTAAGAGTCCCCTGTTAGACAAATAAAGCCCTGCATTTCATGCATGACCATCTCGAGCTGCCTCCTGAGCTGAAATGAAGCAGCCCGTCCAAGAAGCCACACATGCCTTTGTCGGCTCTCATTTGTCACGTCTCGAGGCAGTTTTCGCCCCTGACCTTATCAGAAATTAAATTTCACATCATGCAGCAAGTGGCTTTTCCCAAGCATAATTGGAAATCAGCTTCCTGCACGCTTTGGGATGTATTTTAAAAGAAAATTCTAATCAACTCCACTTTTAAACCTGAACATCTGTACAAAATCATATCCAGTGGCTCTTCGATGGTTCGGTTTGCTCGTTTTTTCTCCCGTCATTATTTCATTACTGGAAAGGATGAAGCTCCCCTCTCTTCTTGAATGCAGTGTAATTATTGCTGATGAAATAAAATGCTTTCCTGTCACAAGGCTTTTACATCTTTGACATGGCTTGGCTTGAGAAGCGGGGGCGGAGCCGCCGGGACTTCGCTGAACACAGACCGCACAAGACAAGTGTGAAGGATGAGGCGGAGGGAGAAAGTCAAAAGATTCGTCGAAAGTATATTCAAAACATAAACATCTGTCCTCGAGATAAGCACGGCTCAGCGTAGTTAAATGGAATTCTTCAGTAACAAACAGTGGGAGCGCGTCGGCCCCCGCAGAGCCCGGCAGATGCCGTCTGCAGACATGAGGACGGGGCCTCCGGGCTCATTGTCCGGCCTCAGCGGAACGTACGGGGCCGCCGTCTGGCACCGGCGCCCAGCGCATGTGATACCGACAGCCGAAAGCCCGCCGGCAGCGGCGGCTGCAGGCGAGCATACGCAGGCAGCGCCAGCGCCAAGCTGCTCACTGACAGACCGATGGCGTTCGGCTGTTAACAGGTTCCCCAGCTGGCGTCTGCGGCGCGCCGTACGCCTCAGCCCGGCAGCAAGCGCCACTGTTTTCGGTCTGCGGACGTTGCCGGCCATGCGGGGAGCACGGAGGCTGGCATGAAAGCGCCCGGAGGCCCCTCGAACGCAAGCTGCCACCAGAATAAAGAGGCAACGGCGGGCAAGCACTTATTTAGACAGCTTGTGTCTCCGACAGGCGGAATGCAGACCACAAGCTCCGGGCCTGAAGCGACTGAGAGGGAGCGTCTGTACACAAAGGGCCGGGGTTGGGTTACGGCTGAGGCTGCTGGGAGCAGCTCTGCCACTTTGCCGGTCGTTTGATCTGATGCAGCATCTACTTCCAAAAGTTCAGGAAAAAGCACAAACTGATCTTTGGGTTATGAACTTTTGCGGGAATATGTTTGTGCAGTCTATCTTATCGGAATAATTGGGAGATAAATGGGAGAAAATGAAGTTGGGAAAGCAGCTGAACTGCATGATGCATTCATGAGCCCCAAACAACATGGTGTTAATGTTATTCTACCAGTTTGCATTTTACACCCTCAGAGGAACCACTCGTATTCTCAGATAAAACTCCAGAGAGCTGCTTTTTTTTTACGAGAAGACTCCGAGCAAATTCACAACTTGAGAATGTGTTTCCATTGATGTGCTCAATGTGTGTTTTTATTGCAATCCAGTCAGAAAATGGATGGACAAAAAAGGATTCTTTGCTGACACGCATCTCATTGCCAAGTGTAACAGATCATCATGGCTATTGGTTTATTGAAAATGCAATTAATTGATCACTTGTGGTTTAGGCTTAAACTGCATTAGTATCTGCAGAAATATTAAAGGGCATTCAACCATGGAGTCATGCAAAATGCAGCATGCTCCGACGTCTCTTTTTGGGGACAAAAAAAAAAAAAAAAAACCTGCTGACAGGCGTTTACTGGAAGCAAACAATTATCCAGCTAGGTTTTTTTTTTTTTTATTTTTTCTTCCAAGCAACCATGGCACAAGAAAAATGGCTTTAAAAATGGATGAGTTTTGTTCTGGAAGTGGCCAATTTGCTGACCCTGAAAAACATAACTCTTTCACTTACAGCAATGTTTTTCAAGGTTCAGAGATGGATCTGTGTTTGGGGCAAGCTTTTATCATTTTTTTTTTTAACCCTGAAATGTGATTAAGAAGAAGATAATGGGACCACTGTGTGTTCTGTGTTTCTGACAAACCAACAGAGAAAAAAATAAAGTGTCCAACCTCTTGAAAAAAAACGACAAGGACGCATCAGTGATAGAAAAATGGATTGTAATTCAACAATCCTGTCAAGTTCAAGACCACTGTTGTTCTCTGTTCCCGATTCTGACGCTGCTGCCAGGAGCGCGTTATAAATTTTGCATAATTTCTCTTTGAAGAGCAGTTCAGTAGCAACAAAAACAAGCAGGATGATCAACGGGGCCTTTTTTTCCCCCATCAAGATCGGCCGTCCAGTCATTAAGAATTTCGGTCTGCGATTTTCTTTCTAATCACTGTCGTCTGGATTAATGCGAGCCGACAGAGCCCGTCAGTCTGAACCTCGGCCAGTCCGCATGACTGCCTCAGTCTGGCGAATTGTGTTGCTGCTAATGAGTGAGAGCAGGCCCAAAAACCAAGAGGAGGAGGAAGAGAAAACTTGCACTGAGGGCCATGATTTGGTTCAAACTTTGGCCCTTTTTGACCACAATGTGATTCCAAGTAAAGTTCAGCAGGAGAATAAAAGAAAAGAAGACTACGATAAAAAAAAATGACGATCACACGAATGAGTGTGGATGCAATCATATCGTTGGCATTGCCTTTTTTGCCGTTTTGAACCTGTTTCATCAATATTTGCATTCGGGCAACTGTGTTGTTTTACATGAACTAGCAACACAAAATTCATGAAAATCAAGTCTTGATACATCATTGTTTAGTAAATTCACAGAACTGAACCAACAACTATGTAAGAAACAAGCTCTCGGATCTGTCTCGATTGGTGAAGACATTCAAATAATAACATTTGAGGATATCTATCAATCAAAACCAGTATTTACAAGCAAGAATTTAATGTTAGAAACAGAAATAGGATATTTTTCATGTGTTTCACATGTTCCGCAATAGGAACACAAACTTTTCAAGATGTTCTTCTGAAGGACAAACTCACTAAATACTGAAATAATGCTCCTCCTTCATAAGCCTCTCGTTTGCCACTATAATTCCCAAACTTTTCTTTTGGCTGAACTCGCATCACGGATGCTGACAAGACCAAAATTAATTAAACTTCCATTGCCTTCCTCGTGTAACCTTGTCGTCCGTCAGCTCCAAGTACTTCCGTGCAAAGATAAAAAGCGTTAATGAATTAAGGCACGCCCGTGTTAATGCTGGGATGTGTTAAGATGAACTAAGACAATGGAAACGGACATGAAGGCAGTAGTTTTCCACGCTGCTTTTCTGTGGAGCTGCCTGTTTTCACTGCTTTTCAAATGGTGTGAGGAAGAGACGAGCGGCTGGTGGGACCTCACTGATGAGAGGGATGGAGGGTCGCTTTGGTATATAACTTCATTTTCTTTCACAATACAAGAAAATTAACGTGATACAAAGAGAACGTGCAAACTTCACACAAAAAAAAAAAATCCCAAAGCCTTGAAGTTAACGGAGCACATCATGGCCTGATTCATATACGAACAAGCTACTTTTGAAACTTGGAGAAAAATACAGTCCGCCTGCTTTCTCAGTTTAATCTTTGTAACTAGTACTGCTTTTCATTTGCTTCGCCAGACTCGGCTGCAAAAAGCAGCCCTGTGAATTCAAGTCAGAATAAGAAAAAGTCTCGGGGATTATGTATTGCTTTTTTTTATTTTTTTATTTATTTTCTGGGCACAGCAAGGAGAATTCATTATTGCAAAAACCTGGTGTTGCAGAAGAGAGACACAAAACGCATATCTGGTCGGACGTTACACAATGTGATTGTCCGGCAAACACATAATCAGCGGCAAAGCCTGCTTTTTCTCCTGTGAATCCGGCGAGCCGGAGGCTCGGAGACATTCATTAAAACGCTTTCTGCTGTGAACAGCCTCTGACGGCACATATCCTGCGAAAGCGCACAGAGAGAATACTAATGATCACATTTATGTTTTTATTTACATTAATCACCGCGGTGCTCCTCTTTTTATTTCAGCAAGAGGGAAAATGGGACGCCGGCAAGAGGGTAAAAACCGATGAAACATTGATGGAGATAAAGGTTAACTGTTCTTCTCCGAGGGACATTTGATGACTAATTGATTTGGCATACAGAACAGACTGACACGGCGTGTCCCTTTGAAGGAGAGAGGGAGGCTGTTTTGTTCCTTGCAGATGTATCAGACAGTAATTAGGTGATGAACAAAAGTTCCCTCAGGACAAATGTCATGAAAAAAAAACTGTTGTTGTGTTTTTTTTTTTTTTTTGTTGTTTTTTTTTTTATGATTTGGAGCTGGGTGGCAGTTGGTTCTTTATGGATATTTAGCGGGAGCTAATTACCCAGACACGTCTCTCAGCTTGGAAATAAAACGATTCACCAGCCGCAAAAGTCATTTGTATTCACTTGCTAATTTGTGGAAATAATCAAGCATTGTGTTTGCTGTATTGTTCTGTTGACGGGGAGACGATAAATCAGAGTTCGTGTCTGTGTTTTCTAGCGTTAATCTGTCGATGGCACTCCAAGTGCATCATGTGATCGTCGTATAGACAGCCTCCCTACAACCCAACCTCCTTCGCTTTAAAAATAACGGCTCCCAGGAAGACACCTGACACGACAACTGTGTGTGATGGCAGGCGGTGGCATGCCGAAAGCCGGCCCGGCGGCCAGCGCCGCCTCCCATTTCAAAGCCAAAGGAGCCGAAGGCCCGCCGTACTCACCGGGGGCTATTTGAGAGAGTTCACCCCCGACCCCCTTTCGCCCACGCCCCGATCACGTCCCACTGCGCGTGCTTTCAACTGCTCGACCCTCTAACCCCGACGCCGTGCCTCCGGCATAAAGTGCGAGGCGCGGATCGATTACCCCGATCCCTCATCCGAGCGCTGCCGTCACCGAAGACTCCTCTAAGAAGCGAGATAGGGTTGCAACTCCGCCGCTCTTGTAACATACAGTACATAACTGCGTGGTTAAAAACACCGAGCTCGTGTTGATCCAAACCAACAAGGTGCGACTGGTCACCGCCAAGCCCCGTGAGTTTCAGTGCGGAGCGCCTTGCTCTGCAGAGGAGCAGAGGTTGCTTTAACCTTGGCCTCGTTGCTCCCGCCGCCGCCGCTCCCTCCGGACTCACTAGTGAATGCATTAGTCAGTGAGTGCCGGGCATATCTCTCTGTGCCAGGGGGTATGACTAGCTTAGCCCGCGCGGGGCACGCTCATTGGCCCCCGCTCGCTTATTTACGGTTACATACTGTAATGAAAGCCAGAGCCCGACAGGTGGCATTATTTACGGAGAGTGAAATGAGGGGGCCAGGAATTAAGGACGGGAAAGAAAGGCCTCTAAAAAAAAAAAACCGAGAGAGGTGAAACTGGCATGGAAGCAGGGCGGGTAAAAAGACAATGAAAAAGGTAACAGATTAGCCAAATCCAAACAACCATATCAAGCAGATTGATGAGATTATATTCTGATTGCCGTTGCCGAAGCCGTTTGTTGCCACGGACGGCTGCCAGAGCAATTAAGACCTCAGGATTAGGAGCCTGTTAAATTGATCCCTTAGTCACTCGTGTCCGCGTAGCAGCAATTCCCTCGCCCAAATATTGTCATTATCCATTTCTGTGTTTCTCAACATGGCTTTGCAGCCAAGATTTTTTTTTTCCTCCCCTGCCATTCTCCCCTCCCATTCTCCCCTCCCCCCTTCCTCCTGTGTGTTGCTAAATTACAAATCCAGGTCTTCATGAGATTGCAAAATGAAACGGCGAAAGGGAAACAGATGCAAACTGTGACAGGAATCCAATATGACTGAGAAAGTCTCAGTTTAGTATCTCCGCCATTGCATAAATCAGGTCTTTTATATAGAAAAAACACTCTTGTGCTGTGAAAAGACTTTTAGTTGCTACACTACACTTCGCCTTGTTTTCTAGCTGTCAAGCTGGGTGCAAATTGCCGGTTACACAATACACAGATTTCAAACCCAGAAGCTAAAAGCGGAAGCGAGACTGTTCATCTCCGCTTTGAAAACCGGTCTAAGTACAACGTGCGCAGATATTCAAAGAGACACTTCAAGGTTGCTGTGGTATTTCCTTTTTTTAACCACTTCAAAGCTTCATTCAGCGTAAGCCCATGCAGCGATTCATCTAAATCGACGTATTGCATATTAACTTACATAATAGTTCTAAAAAAGTGTTCATGGGTGAGACACTGAAGTTGAGCACCTTGCATGGCGTCCATGTTTGAGTGTAGCAGTGTAAAACAGAGTTAGTGAGGAAGGTGATCATGCAAGTTACAGAAAAAAGAAACGACGATTTTTTTACATACCTGAGGTGATTCAATGTGGTCCAAGACATGGAAGCAAAGAAAGAAAAAGTGCACAGTTAGTGTTTTCACTACACTTGGTAAATCTGTATTTCACGGTAAGGCAAGTTCGGCATTGCTTCAAAGGTGGCCAACCAGAGATTGAGCAACAAGCTGTCAGTTGAACATATACACAGTATTATTCTGCTGTCATCACGTTTTCAGGACCGGGTAGGAACGCTTCGGCCGTCCTCCACAAGTTATTCGAAGCGACTGGTCTGAAAACACAGCGAGTCAAAACTAGATCTTCTCAGATCCATTTCCAATGAGAGAAAGACAGGATTCACCAGAGCTAATGGAAAAAACATGAGCTCTTCTTTGACCATTGTTCACCACTATATGATTTTCAGTTGCCTTCATTTTTATCATATTTTGAGTTTTCTTTCCAAGTCTGTCATAACAGATAAGCTCAATGAGCCTTCCGACCTGGAAATCTGTTTCGCTCTTTGCTCCAGTGCTGCAGGGTGGACAGGGACAGAAGAGGGGGGGGGTGTCAGATTCAGGATATACTACCTGACTGAAAAAACGATCCAGATGGATTTGTTGACACTTTTTTTTAAACTTGCTGGCGGGGCCGTGTAGCTCTGCTGTTGACAGCGGGCATAAATACACGGGATATCGATGAAGCGCAAACAAACAATCCCACAATCCCGTTTGATGAGTGCCAGACATACATGTTAGGAGGGACACAGACAGCGTCATCCAGGTTTGAAAGAAAAAAAAAAGATCCCTTCCAGCTGGCTCCGAGTGTACCGTCTACTTACTGGACTAAAGAGTTGGAAGTCTGAACCATTCTTCGCCATTTAAGTTTTGTAAACCCGTGCCTAATTCGCTGCTTACTCCACCCTGTTTAGTCCCAATCATTTTGTCTGTGAAGGTCTGTGCTCTTACAAGTTAAAGCACGGTCGCAATAAATGCACTGGATGGAGCGTTCCCTCAGATCCATGCAGTTTTCCACAGCGCAGAGCGAAGCCGATCGATCCTCGCGCCGCCGTGCTCTAATGATGCACTGGCTTTCTGCACAAGCCGCCAGTCTGAACACTGATCCACACAAAACTACACCGATAACCTGGTGTGAATAGGCTTCTCTGCATGTGTCATTATTGCCCGTGTATACTGGTCGATCGTTAAAGAGTGGACACTGCAGTGAAGTTTTCCAATTCTTTGAGATTTGTGAAGATTTACAGCAATCAGTGCTTCAATAAAAGCTGTGCTCAGCAGTTTTTCGGGTCCTGGTTACCTAAACCCGCAGTCCTCTCCTACAATAAATTGTCACCAGTATTTATGGTAGATTTCAGTGAACTGTATTTAACATAAAAGAGCGGTTTCACGAGATTGAAATACCCATTCGTGAAACCGGAGAGCGCAAAGGGCAGAGGAAGATATACAGGTATTTAATCTAACTTTTAAAGAAGGAGATCGAATGTCTGCTCTCTCCGCAGTGTGTTCGGAGCTCCGGTTGGAAACCACATGAGTTATGCCGCCGGTGGGCAGATACAATGAAAGAGAAACCACGCGCTTTTCAATTTAGCACAGGGCAATTCGCTGCAGAGGTACTTACGCTTTACGTAAGTGTTTACACATTTCACATAAAGCTCAGCCGTGCCAGATGCCTTCAAGAAGCACCATAAATCCCATGTTTGGATTCCTAATATTTTCTTGTGTTTATGACCAGTAAACCTGCCCCTGCTCTGGATTTGCTTCGGAGGCTGCACTTTTCCAAGCTCCAGGGTGCAGCCTGCTCTGCACTCAATCTCCATTTAGTTCAGAGCTGATTTGTGGTGTACTGCCAGGTCAAAAGCCTGACTTTGACCCGATTTTTCCTGGTTATTTGTCTCATTTGTGTGAAGCATGAGATCCAGGCCCGATGCACAGCAAAAATGATTAAATGCTGAAGTCTGCACAGCCCAAGTTTAAAAACATCATCGTTACGCTACGAAAGCTTATTTGCGTTCTCCAGAGTTCTCCATCATCATATAGATGTAATATTTCAAATGCTTTCTCGTTTTTCTTTGCGAGTCTTAAGTTAAAACACAGATCCATGCAAATTCAAGACATTACTTGAAAGACGCTCGAGCTTGTCCTTCAATTTAATAGAGTAAAATGGGAATTCCAGAAAACGCTGACATCTGATAAGACATCAATGGTTTGCCGCAATTCAGTCTAGTCAGTGAGAAATCAAGACTCTCAACTCTCTCTGGAGTTAATTATGACACTTTTCAGCAGATGACTACCACCCAGATTGGATTTGATGACGGCTGTCAGCCGCCTTTCCATCCGAAGGCAGAGAAATAGCGAAGACGGATGAATGAAAAGCCCTTTTCTCTATCTCCCGAGTAAATCTGCCGTCTTTTCCTGGATCGAGCTGTAACTGAAGTTCTAAGGAGCCGGAGCCTCGTGTTTGAGCAGCTCGTTCTCCACGCTAAGAGGACTTTCATCATGCTTTGGTGACAGAGCTAGTAATTGGAGTGGCCTCTGCCTTTAAAGCACAAACCCACATGCAGCAGCTCGCAGCGCACCACTGTGATTTACATCCCTTCATTACGCACGGAAACGCCCACCGTGGGTTAAATCTGCGGGCGACGAAAAGTCATCTGCCCCGATCGGCCGGAAAACTTGTGACAGGAGAGCATCCTGTGTGGCGGTTGGATCGCCAGAGCGAGAGTTATCTGAACTGGATGGAGCATCTGAGCAGAGGAGGGCAGGGAGAGCAGGGGGAGGGGCTGAATCCAACGCGTTTCCTCCTCTCTGTACCACTTTGGTGGGCCCTTTGGCTTCGCGTTTGATATTTACATGAATCTGCACCGGGCAGGAGGGGAGAGAGAGAGAGAGACGGAGAAGGAGATCAAGTCGGAGAGTTTGGGACACCCGGGAGGGGAACAGCTGTCTTTGAGATTGCTCCAATGTGTGAGCGCCGGAGAAAGAATCCTTTTGTTTCCCCGCGGTCTGCCGCCTCACCGCGGACCTTTCATCTGAACGGTGCGCACAAAGGCCCCATGCATCTCGGACGAGGCGGAAACCTCAGGAAGCGCGTGCAGGAGCAGTAATGAGAAGGGGAGGGCGGGGGGGGGGAAAGAATAAACATGTTCCAGGAAGTTAATCTGCGTGTAACACGGGAAAGAGAAGGCAACCGGCGTCGGCGATGCAGCTCTCCTGAAAAACAGGCAATCTATAGGAGAGCAAAGAGGACACTGTGAGCGGCGACCAAATTAATTAATGTTGATGCCATAACGGTCGGTTTTTCCTAATTCGGTTTCACGCCCGGTAAGCAGAAGACCAATTTTTGCTGAACAGATTAAGTGACTCCACGTTTCTATCCGTGTACATCCTCATATCGACACCTCCATTTGTCATCCCTTCATTCCAACTCCGGTCATGTTTCCTCATTAAATCTAATCCATTTAAAGTCCACAGATAAAAAAAAATAAAATAAAAACACCGAAATAACTTTTTCTCGCCACTTTGTTTCTTCCTCGATGGACGAGCCTCCCTGCAGCAGATTGGATTGGACACAACATTTCCTCCAATGTTCTGGATGAGAAAGTACACAATCCGCTGCCTTCGTCGTGTTGACCACAAACACCGTTGTCTTCTGCAGCTTCTGTGTGCACGCTTTGTACGGATTAATCTTGTAGCTGCTGCATGTTAAAGTGTGCAAAAAGTTTGCATATCACTTACAATTTACAGCTCCGCATTCATCTGGCTGGTTTTTTTTAAATGCATTTTGTGTCGCATTAGGATGCAAAAAGATTCTGGTTTTCCGCAACGCCTGGTTAAACATCCTCTACTTAGCAGAGGGCTGGCGAGGCCACCAGATGTTGGCTGCAGATGTTGAGGACGAGGCTTAAGCACAGCCGATTCCTGCCCGGTCGCTGAACGGAGGAACGGATATTTCCCTGCAGATCACAATTTTAGCTGAATAAAATCTAATGAGATCAGGAAATATGGTATTCCTGCTTAAAAAGAGGGAAGAGAGTAGTGTTTTGGCTTATTTTTTCTTGTGAGGAGGATTCAGGACGGTGCCTTTTCCGAGAAAAAGTCATGTGACAAAACAATTTTACATCTCAAATAATCATAAGTGAAATGCAGAGTAATTAACATGACAAGGGGTTGGGGAACAACCACAGACTTTCCAGATATTTCAAATGAAAATAACCAAACTAGCATGAGAAGAGTTCTGGCTTTTATTGGCTACGAATTTCAACAAACCATCTTACGGTGTGAAAAACAAGCGGAAGTCCAGCATTCATTTTTGGAAAGAGACAAAGAACATGTGTGCTAAAGGAACTGAGGCGAAGTATGATGTTCGCAGTTAATTGCTTTTTAAATCACAAAACTGTAACAGTCTGAAACATTTCTAAATTGTCCCAAGATGGATTTTTCTAAGGCCGTCAATTTCACTACCTACAAAACTTCAAGGCATTGAGAAATACGTTCAAGAAACCAAACTTGAAGTTTTCTTGCGTATAATCTTTCTGATGCACTTGTCACGCATCTACCTGCTTGTGTGGCCTGCATCGCCCCGCAGAAGTGTAAAAATAAGCAAATGACTCAAAGAAAGTCTTGGCAAGCAGCTTCCTTCATTCTCCAAGTACAGAGCGCTGCAGAATGTTGACACTTTTTTCAGGTTTTACAAGAAAAGCTGATGGCGGGCATTCAAAGACTGCTTCTTTTTTTTCCCCCTCCTCGCAAATGAGCTCCCAGCGGAGTGAGGAGTGTGTTTTCTGTGCAGGTTACACATTTAAACGGAGGAAACTGAAACTCTTCACTCAGAGTGTTAACTACTTACAAATGCCATCTTCCATGAGCAACACCGAGAAGCATGCTATGCAATCTGCACTAATTAGTGTCTTTATGTAACAGAGACACGGATTATGTTGTGGGAAAGCGATGCTCAGTGGATGTAGGGGGGAAAAAAAAAAGCTTTCACTTTTTCTCTCTAAAGAGCGTTTTAGCTCATTTCAGCTCCGTGTTTAGGGTTTTGCAGCCCCACAGGTCCTCTTTCATTAACCTTATCTCTGACTGCAGCAAACAGCTATTTCCAGTTAAATAAACCCACTGTAACACTCGCCCGTTTGTAAACTACACAGAGACAACCGAAGTTAGCAGTTAGACGAACGGTGAGCAGAAACTGGAAAACCTGAAATGAGCAAAGTTGACTGCAATTATGAATCAGAGAACTAATTTACAGTTTTGTCCAGCTGCCTTTAAAAGGTCAGCGTCGCTTTGAAATGAACTGCTTGGGTGGAGGACATGGCACAATGGAGCACTGCAGGCAGTAACCCTAATGTTAGAGAGATTATGATTTCCTCCATGCTCCAAAAAATATGTTTGAGGCTAATCGATTCCAGCGACCTCTGTTAACTTGAGTTGGACGGATAGAAAATAGACAATTTCATGTACGTGTGGGTTCATAATCACCAGCATTTACCCTTTTGTTAGTGGAAAGGTCCAAAGGTGTCGCCTTGCTGAGTGGAAATGAACTGTCAAATGAGGTAAAAGACTTATTTCTCTAAGTATGCAAATGTTCCATATCCGTATTGATTAAACCGAGGTATTCAAATAAAAGTTTAAAAAAGTCTGAAATATAAATGATATACCAAGTAGCCCTCTGAATGTTATTTCTACACTCAAACATGATGAGTGTGTCACTCTAAAATCTGCTCTCTGATCAATATCTGAGGTTATTGGTTCTCTCTTTCACAGCCATCACTGCCAATAGGAATGTTTGCTTCTGGATCGACTACCACAGTGCTGGTTTTACTTTGCCCTTGACAAAAAAAATCGCAAAATGTTCAACTCTTTTGAGTTGACCTCGAACACAGATACAAACCTGCACTCACCTACAGGCGGCCCTGCGGGCAGCTCTGCTGTCTGCCAGGAGTTCAGGCTTTTCTCGGTCAGAAAGGTGAGATCTCTACTTTGTGTTTGTTAAAGTGGAAAAACACTACGTTCCTCACATACCGACACTCCTGTGGATTATTGAAAACAACTTATTTACAGCTCTCCAGTTCAATGTTCAACAGCTAGTTGAAAACTGGAAACACAGGCTGTATATGAAGCACAACTATTAGGAATAAGTAACCAATGTGTCTGAAATTGCACCACTAAAGTACTTTTTATACCAGTGATAATATATTAACTGTCTCTCTTGTTTGGCTACATTACCAAGAGTATTTCACTTTAAAAACAAGCAACCTTCACCTGCCAAATGTGGTCGATTTTGTGTTGAGATGGATGAATAAGCCTAATATATCAGTCCCATGGCAGACAGATAAAAGTAGTGGTGGAAAAACCAACAAGAGAGGACCACCCATGTACATAAAAATCAATCCATTACAGCTGAGGAAAATCTCATATTACCGCGTCTTATTTCATTTTTTTGGCTACGTAGTTGTTTAAGTGGCTTTGGGGTTTTAAAGAGTTCTCCTTTTGTAGCAGTTTAGCACCTACTGATGCATCCAAGCCATTTGGGGGAAGAGAAACATGGAAGACGAGCTTTGATTACTCCGATTTAATTCTGCATGAGAGCTCAGTAAGCAAGCCGCTCAAATCAGTCCCGATACAAATTCTGCACCTGGGGGAAACGCTGGATTGGTTCATTTGTGAGTAAACAAAGCAGATAATGTGTCAATACATGATTTATGCCAGTGAATGCAATAAGAGTGTTATTGTTTGAACCAAAAACCGGTCTGTATTTCTTTGCCTTACAACAGGCTGGTTAAAACACTGAGTCGCTGACATTTTCTAAATTCTACAAACCAGAGGTGCACAAATTGATCAAATGTCAAGTTAACTTTAACAATGCGACAATTAAAAGGGATTAGTATGCAAAGTGCGCAAAGTAATTAGGTTGTCGGTCCGTCTCCTGTCTGCATTGTATCCGTCTTAAAACAGAACTCTTACACTGATGTTTCTGGAGAAAAAAAAAAAAAAAAAAGTGCAATTCAGGCCGTTTTGAGGCAGAAATATAAAACCCAGTGTGTTTTGGACGCATCTCAGTAATAACAATTAGAAAAGCTATTTCAATTCACTCACTTAAAAGAAGCCAACAAGCATTTGCCACAAAAGAAAAGGAATACCTCGCAAGTTGAGAGGATAAATTAAAGGACTGTAAATTTTCCCGATGGCAATGCTCTCGATAAATTTTTCTATTAAATTTCACTTGGGTGGCAGATATTGGTTTTTATACGGTAATGTCACGATCGTCACAATTAATCACAGGAGAAACGTGGCAGCGTAACTTCTCGGGAAAAGCGTTTCAGCGGGAACCGGGGCGTACGAGGACACAACTCGGCCGGCGGTGAATCCGGACGACTTTCTTCGACTTCACAAGGCCAAAGAGCATCGCAGCAAGAAAGCTGGCAGGAAGAGAGGAAGAAAAGGGAGAGATATACTCCCGAGCGGTTGCCAAGACACTGGAAAGAAACCGAAACTTCCTCAAGCCATGAAATGAACCCAGCTAGATAAATAATGTGGTTTAATTTGGCCATGACGAGCTGAAAAAGGTGGAATTAATACCATGAGACGCGGAGCAAAAGGACGCACCTTGTCGCTTTGCAATATCCATTCATCATAGAAATGAAACGCAAAAAAGAAACTTGAAAAGTCTGTTTTGCTGCATTTATTGTTTAGAAAGTTAGTCATCTTGAGTTATATCAAATCTTCTATGCTTTTGGTAGAAAGGATGCTGGATTGTGTTTGGTTGAGGATGATGTTTCTTTTGAGTAGAGGAAGGTAAAAGTGAGTAACTAAAACACGGAGAGCAGGTTGTCTGCATTTCCACGCTGGCCAAACGGGTCTAAAATACTCGTTCATGTTTTTTGTATCACAGCGACGGGCTTTGCTCACTTCCTCGGACTACAAAGGCTTTCAGCAGAGTTTAGTGAGCCTTCTTTTTGTTCCAGATCACAAATCTGCTTCCCAAAGTTGAAAAGCAGATTTTTGGAGGAAGGATGTTTTCCTTGGACGAACATGAAAACCTTTCGATATCACAGTACATTTCCAGAGCAGTTCTCAGTTAATATGGGTCAAAGTCAAAACAATACAATAAAAATTGGCTGGGATTTTTTTTTTTTTTCATCTTAAGCTGTACTCTATAACGCTCTTACACCATAAAATTTAAAGCCTGAAACAATTCATCCAACGCTGGCGTGGATCCCAGCTGAACATGCCTGAAAGAAGGATTTATTCATAACTGGTCATTTATATTGAATGTTCTTATACACTTTGGAATTTAAACGTTTGTATAACTGTTGTATGTTTAAAGTAAGAATATCGGAAAATTAAAAAAAAACTATAAAAAATGTGTTTTTAGTGATAAAATTTCTGCCACAAACATTTCATGCAGTTTTAGGCACCAATGAACCTAAAATGCTTGTTTTGGGTTTTTTTTTTTTTTTTGGGACTATGGAAGAAGGCCATATCTGATAGAATATAACCTGCAAAACTATTTAATATTTCTCTTACAGCTTTCTTTCATTGCTCCAACAACTTAGGCTGACCTTTAGTCATCGTATAATACTGCGTTCTGATTGTAATTACAAATCAATGATTGAAATCTTATTAGTATTATACGCGCAAAACAAAAACAGCAAATATTTTTCAATAAACAAATCCACCGCGGAATAGTTGTGTGCTGAAGTTAAGTAATATTTAATTTGCTTTACACAGCTTTTAATTTAACAGGTAAAAGGTTGTTTTTCCTGCCTTTGTCTTAAAGGTACTTTATAAAAGTCACACAGACATGTGCATCATAATAAAGCTTTCATGAAAGAACGGTTAATGGAATTCACATATTTTACAGCTACAGCAGCCTCATCGCAATTTCTATGGTCAGTAACGTTCACACACTGACACACACTAGGATAAACTTGAGGTTCTGTTTCCCTGAAGCCAATTTGATAAACTGACCACAGCGAGACAGGGAACTGAAACACTAATATTTAACCAACTCTACCATTCGAGCCACAGCAGCCCCAAGAAAAGAATAAATTACACAGGAGTAAATACCTTGAAGCAGAGCACCAATACTGAAAAATCAGACTAAACTTGAGGTGAAACTTGTAAACGACCATCTTTGTGCTGCTGCCTCCTGTCACACACGCAGATATATGGTTCAGCTCGAAGCCGTCTGCGCTCCGGCCGTGTGTTCACACAACACACACTAAACCCGCGGCGGGGGTCAGCTGTCAGTTCAGACGTGGCACCTCAATCATGAAACATAGTATCTCCTCTTGTCTGTCACTGGCACAACAACAGTGGCGCTGGCACACGGGAGCCGCTCTGACCATCTGCCCACTGCATGTCACGGGCGTAAGGCACCGCTGTCCGTCAAGCCAGCACTCTGGGGTAAGAAGGGAAAAAAATACTTCCATTTATATGTTGATAATTCAATTAAAAACAAGGAGATTTGGGTGACCTACATGTGAATCGTCCCATCAGAATTGGTATTTGTCCTTCGAGTGATGGGATCAACAAACTATCTGTGGATTTATTCAGGAATGCTGTGTGGCGATGGCACGGAGGATTAGGAATTTAATGTGGCACTAAATAACAGGTGTAAATATGGGCTGACTCAAGCCTTTCGAACCCTCCTTGCTGATCTATTCCGATACTCTAACCTCTGATGTAGATCCAGCAACAGCACTTGAAGAGTAAATACATGCTGCAAACATAGTCTGTGTAACGGAATCGCTTCGCCATAAATCAAAGCCCGCAGTTCTCTTGAGGACTCCCGAGTCGTTAGTGTCAGCAGGGGCGGCGATGAAGAAGATCGGGAGCTCTGGTATCCCGGTGCCCGGCGCAGTGTCCCGCTCAGTTGACACATGCTTGCAACCTGGGCTCACTCGTGACACTTGTGAGTGATGGCCTCGTCCTGTGAGCCTGGGCGAGTGCGGGGCGGTTCGTGTAAGACGCGGCACCGCGGAGATGTTCTGCGAGCCGTTCGTTGTGCAACGGCAAACATCTGCCAGAAAGGATCCGGCCCCCCTGTGTCAAATTTAACACGTTCTGGGATGAGCCCCCCGGGTCCCGTATGAGCCACGGTTTGGGCAACAAAATAAGGTCAGAGCAGAAAGGTAATGTTTGTGGTCAGAGGAAGAAATGTGTGCCTGCTTACAAACGGACCATGTGGGAAGCAACTGGCAGCCGAGGTCTGACGCTGACAGTTTTGAGGGGTCTGAAACTGAAAACCTTGTCAGTCAATCGCACAGAAAGCCTGAGGGGCGACGATGTGAAGTGGTGGGAAGCTTGTTGCTGTATTTTCCTCTTCAAAATGACCATTTTTCCCCGGAGTACGTTCAGCGAACAAAAGAAGAGGGATTTTCTGTTTTCTGGAAAAAGATCTTGGAGCTCGCGTAGACGGGGGGGCGCATCATGTCCAAAATGATGCTCATTTGACATTACCTCAGGAGCAGAGTGAGTCTTAATAAGCACGCCGCAAAGGGCGAACAGTTTTGGTTGGGGAGATTTCAATTCAACACGTAATGTGGCTCTTCCATTATTTGCCTCATTTGCTGTGTGACACAAGACAAACTAGTTAAAGGCCTTCGGCGCTGCCCTCGGTCGATCAGGCAATTTTAGTGTACTCACTCAAACAGGGGCTAATTTCCTCACCATTAATCACAGCAGTCATTGCACTGACAGATGTGAAGACTCCTGGAGATCATGGAGATTAATGCGACCGCCGGAGCATCTCGCAGCTTCACTGCTGCTCCTCAGATGCAGTCGATGATCACAACTCCTATTCCTCCCCTGCAATCTGCAGCTTGTTGCATGCTATATGAGAGATATCGCTATGTTAAAGCTTAACACCACTGGCTCCAATGCTTCATCTTGATTTGTTAAGATAAGAATGCATAAAAACAGAAACAATGTTGCCTGACATCCAAAGTCTAATAGAAAATAAGAGCCCTTCTACTGATAAACTAGAAATTATAAAATGCAAAACTAAGCTAATTTCCCTTGGTATCCAACATAGTTGTTAATACGCCCCAGGAAATCAAAACACACCTCAGATATTACTATATTACATTAAACTAAATAAATAAAACAAAACATTTTGGGAATTTAAAATCATGCCAACAAAAACTTCTGCTGAGAGCCAAATTTAGCCCACAGGCCCGTCTTTGGACAGTCTCGGTCTCAACACAACATACATGACGGCCAGTCTCCACAGCCAAGGCTCTCTGTTCTGAGAGCGCGGCGGCGGCGGCTACGGCGGCAGATATTGACCTGGCTGCGTTTCCTATAGCTGGAAACGAATGGCTCCGCTCCCGACTGGAGCTCCAGCGCCAGACATTTCCGACGGAGTGTGGAGTTACCAGCTGCTCTCGGACCTCAATAGCGACCAACTCCCCCTTCTGCAAAGACACACACCAAATCTCAACTTCCCTATTAAATCCATCCCTCACACACACACACACATGGACTTGTGCAACATCTGATACCCCGAGCTGCAAATACGGTGGATCAGGACAGACACAAATAACTCCAAAGTTTCAAGTGATTCCAGCAGACCTCTAATTCCACAGTGGCCACTTGTTTGCTCTCAGCATCTCCAGATGACAGGATTTGAGACAGCCTGTCTCACGACGGGCCCTCGCACCTCTTTATGGCTCGGATCGCCTTTCAATTTGACAATATGCCTTCATAGCAGATTAATCTCCCATTTAAATTTAGCCGCTCGGGCCCGTGGATTGTTGTGAACGGAGCTGTTACACAATGAATTAAATAGTTTATGAATGACCCTGAAACAGCATGCCAGCATGCTAACAATGACAACAAGGTTTAGCATTCGAGCATACCAGCTTCTTTTTTTGCTAGACGTAAATAAAGCCCGTAGACAGAGTGACTGAAACACAGCTGCATGTAACGCAGCACAAACCAGCCTATTACAGTAATCGAGACATTCAAGAGAATATATGATTCCTGTTGTGACCAAATAGGTATACATCTAACATCCCGCCAGCTGACAGATGGATACAGCTTCCCGTGGAGCTACAGCAATGTTTTTAAGTGTAATAATTGTCACGGCTCATCGTGTGTTGACTGTAATGAGATACTGTATGAGGCAGAGGAGCTGGCACCGGCGCAAAACAGCCGCTTGCAGTGAAAGACCCTCACAAAAGGCCTCCCATCGTGAGTCAATAAACATGCTGTCTCATGAAGATGACAAGGCCCCCATCAAACACGTCCACACACAAAGGGGATCTTTGGGATGCTGACAATGTCGGCCTTTCATGGGACGAGCACGGATGCTTCAAATGTGCGCCCAGCACAATCCCCCCCCTCATTGGACCTCGTTGCCATGACTCTAAAAATAAACCGAGCGATGCCCAACGACGGGGCCGACGTAAAGCTATCGACGAGAATCGAAAACCAAGCAGAAATGTTCTTGATTGTATATTGATTACACTTATTCTGATGACAGAGACTGGATGCAAAGTGCAGTTATTATCGCTGCTTCGTGAGGGGGAGGCAATGGAAGAGAGGACAGCCGGGAGAAGCAAAAAGATCATGAAACAGTTCACTTGCAGCTTTGCTGTTTAATTTCAAGCTCTATTAACTACGTGCTAATAGAAGATTCAACCAGGAATTCCAAAATCACAGAAAAGGTTTTGCTGCTCGGTCCATCAAGCCTATTTCCTGCAGAAGTTATTAGTTTTTTTGCAGACCCAGGGTCAATACATCAGGGTGCAGGCAGGGTGTGTGTTTGTGTGGCAACTCCATTACTCTCCATGAACAATAAAGCTCTCTGCACATACTTTGTGAGAGCAGCCACTGCAGTATCACTTGGGGAAACAAAAAAAAAAAAGAAAAAGTCAATGCAACAAGCCTGTGCATCACAGTGCCCACAACTGAGCACATGCAGCACAAGAACAGAGAGAAATAAACGTTTTTCTAAGTTTTAAAATCCCTTGTGTGTGTTTAATGATGTATCCTATTCAAAACACTCTCCATCATGTTTTATATTTGATTCTGGACACAGACATTTTCCAGTATTTTATGGGGCATCTCTTTCCATGGGCGGAGCACCTTTGATTTGTGGCTTTTCCAGCGCGGGCGAAATATCAACGCTCAGCTTCCCTCTGTCAAGGCTTCGCTGCAGCTGAACCTCACGTCGTGCCAGAGACACAATACTCTCCTCAGGGTTTGAATTTGAGCTCACTGTTGGCAGGGATTTGGTTTTGGACACTTTAACCTGCCAGCAAATCTGGGTGGGCAGCTGGTAGTAACCTGAGCTCCGTCAGATCAACGCCAAGTTCTAACTCGGTGCTGTCCCCAGGGCACTATTTCTAACCTTACAGCCTGGTACCCGACCTTAACACGACTGTCTCCATGTGTTAAAATGACACATAGGGCTCACAGATGGCACTGGGACAGAAAAAAAAAAAAAATACAATTACAAAGGAACATAAATGTTCAATGAATGAAATCCTGCCATGGTCCAAAAGCAGATAATCATTATGCCTTGAAGTCAAGTACAAAACCTGCACAGTGCTCAGCGGCACTCACTTTGTCTCTCTTCAATTGGCCTGGAAAGTCTTTAGGCATTTCATTAAGATAAACCAGTTAGTCTCTCCATCGATCTCAGTTGATGTAACACAGATTTTTTTTTTCCCCTTTCTCCTCTGGAAGATGAGTAGAGGGCCGAGCTGCAGGGCATCGCTGATCCAGCTCCAATGGTTTAGTCATTTCCAGATTCTCAGCCACACAAGCTCTTTTTTCAGGTGTGGAAAAGGCAATTGTCTAACTGTGAAAGGCAGCTTCAGACGTATCTTAATCATGTCTAAGTTGAAAAGTGATAAAGGCTGGTTAACACATTTAAGCAGCAATTCCCAAAAAACTTTTAATTTTGTCTTGTCTTATGTTGATTTTTCTCTGATAGTTATAGCTGTTTTTTTTCATGTAAAGACTGAAAAAATATTTCATGTTTCAAGAACTCATGTGCTTGGATCAGATCAACTAAAGAAAAGGCTGAATGTATTGCAGGGAACCAGCCCTGGTACAGTGTGAGGCAGTGTTTCACCAGGGTGGAGTCGTTCAAACGGTGCAATGCAGTCCGAGACAGTGGCCACTTTCTGTTTGCCTTTCAGTATACAACTTCAAATCCAAGCACGGGATAAGTCGGTGGAAGAGTCAGAGCAGAACTTTGTCCGGTGTTTGCAGACGGGACGGGGTAAAACCCTCACCCTCGATCTTATGTCACAATGACGGGAGGCTGAGGCTTCGTCGATGCCTTGCTGGTTTAATGAGTCTGACCTTGTTTACAAAGATCTTAGTGCTCTTAAAAAAAAAAAGAGAGAGATAAAAATTCTGAAGGATCAATTTTTGCACAACACTCTCTGCAGCATGAGAATTTCAGGGTAGGATTTTCAGTTTGTGCTGGAAAAGGTTTATATTTCAAATGAGAGCGCCGCTTTGTGAAATATTACAAGGTGACACACATTTGTTGAGACTGAAGTATTAAACAGTCCTATCGTTTCTTTTTAAATCAAACATGCTTTATTCTTTCAAATGAGTCATAATCTTTAACAATCCTCCCCCAGACGCATTTTATCCACTATAAAACATGTGCACACTGCGGATGTTGAAATTCATGATTATTAACGCACATCGTCTTCACTTGAAGTGAAACACCTCAAAATGATATTCGTCTTTTCTTCTGAGAGTCTTTCTGGAAAAGTATCCACTTATATTACTGACCTGTAAATGAAGCTAGTTAAAAAAATATATATTTTTGCTAGTTATTTATGTTGCTCCTGTTCGAATACTGAGTTGTGACATTGGTTCACATTCTCAAGCATTTCTCAAGAAAAAAAAAAAAGCATGCCATAATCTCACTATTGTCTGTGTTCTATTTTTAATTGAAACATAGAACAACAAGCTACTAGACTTGACATTAAATTTCAGTAGTGTTGCTTTATGCTGTCTGGTAAACATAAACTAGAGTGGAAGCAAAGCACAGGTTCATTTCTGAAACAAACCTGCATTCTTTCGTGTTTTTTGATTAAGATTGAGGCTACAAAATGATCAGCGCATTGCACATTAAAATGAACAAAAATCCCTTCATTTATAGTTTTATATTGATTTATTTTCCAGCATGAATGCACTGCATCCTCTTAATTCTCCCACATAAAATCCAAATCACATCTCAGCTGTAGATTGCCCATTGATCGTTTGAAATGATGAATCCTGGCCGTTATTCATAACCTCCCTGCACAAGGCTGGAATCAAAAAGTAGACTTGCTAAAAAAGGAAAAGTGGCAGCTACTGTTGTGGCTCTCATGTTCACAGCTGTCTGCGCCTAGTTGGCAGACGTCCCCAGCCCCCCCCCCCCCCCCCCCCCCCTTAATGAACATGTAATAACAGCTTTCCAAACTCTCTACAGAGAGTTGTCAAAGGTTATTACTACAAGGTTTAAGTATTGCATAATTTACTGTATGTATTAATTATGCAAATTATAAATGCAGGTCTACTTTTAAATAAAAAAATAATGGTTATAATGACCCGTTTCACAGTCCATTCAGTCTCCAAATACTAAGTTCTAATGCATAAAGCAGTCCTTTTCAATTCTGTCACAATTTCTGTATTCAGAGCAAATGAAGGAAAAAAAATGACATTCTAGTTCCTGTGAGGACTAAATCAATGACTCCATCGTCAAGCATAACCCGAACGCCTGCTTTGAAGACCCCTCATACCAGGACAGGATGTACATACTCCCTGCATCCTTCCATAAAATTACTTCTCCACCACCTTCGGGTTTCTTTCTCAGCCTCACAGCAGAAAGACTGCATTTCAATTAAATGTGTGAAATTGAATGTGAGGAATTCAACTATCAATGTCAGAAGCTGGCTCCTGGAATTTCCTCCACATGCATACAGATGATACAATTGCAAGGGGAATATTTAAAAAAAAAACTACAGTCTATTGGCAGCGGCAAAGAATATAGCATTAAGCTGAAGTGTTGTGGACTTTAAGCAGGCTAAAGTGTGAACAGGTGCACAACTTGTTTTTTTTTTCTTTTTTAACAGTTGATGCCTGCTGTCTTGTAGCCTGTTGAGAGGAAGCTTCAAGCAAAACACAAAGGTGCATCGGAGACTTATTTTGAGGAGGTGCGAGGTGATGCCTGAGATAAACAGTTACTGCGCATGTGTTCGGCTCTTCAATCATCCCCAATGCATTTGAGAGAAAAGGGCGAATCAGCTGCTCGAGTAAGAGCTGATCCTCGGATTCCGCTGGCAGGTGCTGCTGAATGACCCTGTTCGCTTGATTGTATCCAGGGTTTTGTGGGTTTTTAACCACATGACTCGCATGCATGTGTCTCCGCGCGGAAGTGAGCGCGTTGTGTACAAGTACAGCTGTTGTAAACGGAGTTGGCTACAGAAATGCCAATGCTCAGTTTGGGGTACCAGTGCAGACACATTCTGCACAACAGGTTTTCTCACTGATCTTTTCTATTATCACTTGTATTCCCCGCTGGCATCTATTGCAGAGGACGGATTTGCACAAAGTCGGCCTCTGGGGATCATACTTCCAACTGGTGAAGCAGTTACACGGCTAAAAGCTTCCATGCCTACCGTCTTTCCGGTTAGTCTTTCTGGGTAGCTTGGTGCTAGCAACCAGAACCTGATTCGCAAATACCGGTCTCATCATCATGTTCTCAGTGACAAGACAGCTACCATGAGAAATCCCATTCACATATTCTTAAAACTCTAGTATTACACTTGACCACAACAAATAGGCGAAGCAGTTTCCTCGCTCCAGACTGTATCACTAGGGAGCTGAAGACACTGGGGTTTGACTGTGTGGGCTCAGCAAACAAAAGACGTATTGATTACACCACGCTGGGTTGTTTCTCCCCGAAGGTTGCTAATAGTTACCACATTGTAAACATTTCACCACAAGCCTTCATTCTAGGAAATGCTTCCCAGAAGACGGGGTAAGTCATCGGCACCCATCAATCCCCTGGTACAAGAGTGTGTCTTGGCCTGACGGAGCTGGTAACCTAAGATCGAGAAAGAAAAGAAAGAAAAAAGAAATGGAGGGGAAAAATGCCGAACCGCTCAGAGGGAAGAGAATCCGTGTCCCTGCAAGCTGCACGGCGCAGTGCATGAACTAGTTCCACGAGATCTGCGGAATGCGTTGTGTGCCAAGGTTTGTACCACATGCACAAAAGAAAAATATGCTGGAAGAAGGCAAAGGTTGTATTTTGGTTTTGGCCAAAGAACTAAGCAACACTTCATCTTCCATACAACCGATGACACTCATGTCTGTTGGCATTTCTTGATGGAGACATTTTCTAACCAGTTTGCTTATTTAAGGCCCGTCAGAGAAATTACATATTGTGCACGTCAGCGGCGACAATTCAAAACGCAGTCAGTTCATCCAACTCGGTAGTGAAGGTATAAATTTGACATGGGTGTTTATTGAAATGACCTGCTGTGCAGAGTTGACCAGGGTTGTCTTCAGGATTCCCCTCACATCGCCACCTCACCAAAAAAACAGACATGTAAAGGTTATGCTGCTGCCGCTTATGCATTTAAATCCCCCAATATTCCAAAAAGCAGCAGCTGTAGGTGTCTATTTCTTCTAACGCACAGAAATTCATAATTTATCGTCCAATTTATTACCATTCTTTATTAAAGACTCACGAATGCAAACTGACAAATTACTTGTTGGGTGTGCATTACAATGCAGACGCTGCAAATAGTATTGTTAAGAGTTCTCTCAGCACCGTCTCAGGGATGTGAGCATCACAACAGATGGCCATAAATCTCATGTTCTCCCCCTCCCACCGTTACTATTTCAGTCTGGAGTGCTGTTCTGCTTCCTGCCTCTGAGTTCTGATGAGATCTCTGTCAGGTCAGAGGCCTTGTCCAGTCTGAGGGCAGCGGACTATAAACGAGCGAGTAGCGAGTTTCCCCCACATGTTCCCTTCCAGTGTGTCAGTACTGAGGTTGGAGGGTGGCATCTGTGGCATCTCCGGAGAGCCTTGAGAGTTCGAAAAGGTGGCGACTGATAGACGAGCCCGGGGAGTCATCAAACGTGGCTCGTCTGTGCGTCTGTCTCTGAGCCTTGACTGTGCCAGACAGTAGAGCCTGCCTGTCTGCCTGCTGCGCACCCATTCACCCGACTCCCAACCCTTTTGGCAAAGCGTGTCAGTCCTGAGCGGATGACGCGACGGCACGGTGTTGGATACAAGTGCGTGGCGACCTGAGGCCAGCGCCGCCTGGAGCTGCGCCATCGGACCACAAACACTGCTGAATTTCTACCAGCGGCAATAAAAAAGAGAAATCTTCCAGCACATATGTCAATTAACATTTGCAACATCGTCATTTAGGGATTTGGCCAACAAGACAAATTTTTCACACGGTATTAAGGAGCACTTGAAGGAAAGCTTTGACCAACGATGAACTATTTGAGTTCTGCTGTCAGAAACTATGTAGTTTCAGACCAAAATGGATCACGAAGCAATTCCTTTCAAACCTAACCCTAAGGATATGAGAGCAACAAGAAACAAACCGTCATCAGAGGGGAAGTTAATCCACTGGCTGCAGAGCCGAGAGTCCTCTCTCTTATGCCCAAACCAACATTATCTGCCAAACTCCCAAGATAACTGAACAAGCCTCTGCTTTAATTTCTAGCTGCTGTTTCACAATGGTGAAAAACAAAGCATGCTGCAGCCAGTGGAGTGAAATCATGTCAAAAGAACACTTTGAAGGCATAATGCGATCAGGTGGGATCAGGGAAGGAAACAATTGGGTCTGTGCAGAAGCCGGAGTGGCACAGAGGTCCTAATTGAGAGCGTCAGCCTTCGACAGAGTCACTTTGAATTGAACTGCTGCACAGCTGCATGACGAGCAGACTGTCAATTTCCTCAGCACGCTCACCAATGATTGTTCAAGTTTAAAAAAAAAAAAAAAAATGAAAAGACACAGAATATCTATACAGAACAGGGCCACAGATTACACCTCCCAAGGTGTTCTTCATCCTTTAATCTACGCTTTCTCAGTGACACAAACATGCGGATGTTGGGCTTAAAACCATTTGAATACGCAGGGTTTAAGTAAAGCAGCCAGACGTGTTTTGGCACACAGGTGATGGGCTATTATTGGATTAACCAGCATATATATTTTTCTTTTCACAGAACTATGAAAAAAAAAAAAAAAAAAGAAAAAAACAGAAACGACGAGCAAAGCAACACCAGCAGCATGGGTAATATCATGCGCAATGTGGTAGCCATATCCTATTGACACCCCTCAAGGGTAAACACAGACAGAGAACAGAAGGAACACATGAGCCAGCCGTCCAGCCCCCCCCTCCTCCCCTCCCCTATCACCTCCTTTTCGCTGTCATCTGTTTTCTGTTTCACAAGCGCTGCCTTGGCTGAGCAGCGGCAGCCGGGACAGGCCTGGCGGCGCAGCTCCGCCACTCTCACCTTCTTTAATCCCCTCAGCGCAGCCACCCGGAGGTGCTGCAGACATGCACCTGTCTGTTAGGCTTCATTTGGACCCATCGATAGACCCAGACAGAAGGACTCCGAAGAGCACCAGACAGTGGCTGTTTAATTATACATTAAGTTTGTAAACAATAAACGGTCCATTTGTGGCCACACTATTGAATAGTCACACACAAGTATTTGAGATATTAAAGTAAATGCCAATAATATATACATATTTGCATGATAAACTTCAAGTATCTAGTAATCTTATAGTCTAGAAATTAAAACAATGAGGAATGGGTCCAGATTAAATAAACGCTCAATAAAAAGTTAACCTAATTGCACCTAAAAAATGACTGAAAAATGGTTTGTGTGGTGAGTAATTCACTGCCGTCTTGTGCAAGCCACCATAGAAGTCATGTGAAAAGAAGAAGCAGGCTATTTTTTTTTTTCCGCCCCAACACTTCCAACTTGCTAATATGAAATTAAAATCTGTGAACCTCAGCTGGAGGCCTCGTAACTGTCGGCCATTCCTTCAAGCCACATTCTGGCCGGCATATTATTTCCAAGTGTCATTTCTTGGCTGAACAGAGCCTCTGTTGTTCTCGGTGACATGCGTGGTGCGCCGCATTCACTTAATGAAGCATGCTGACTTCCGCGCTCCCCGGCGTGTCTGCACCGGCCTCTCGGAAGACTGTGGAGTGTGAGGAGGAAGGAAGGAGGCTATTAAAGGACACTTAAAAAAAAAAAAAAAGACTGCAGCATGGGAGAGGAGGGCGGCCTGTGCCCTGCTCGGCTTGTTTACCGCAAGCAAATGTGGAACCTTAAAGCTCAAGTGTGGCTGATTTGATGTAAGCAAGAAGGTCGAATCCTAACCAGGCCGTCCCACCAAGAGTAAACGGGTGCGTCTGCTGTGCTTCATGTGGTCTTGATCACAATCGCATCACTAAGAAATGGCTGTTTGTTTTAGGCATGTGTGCTACTGCGTGCTGCTTTTAGCCACTAATGTGTGCATGATTCTTTCTTAATGGTGTCTCTCTGCTCTGCATAAGCCGACTCTGTGCCTCTTTCAGTACATTTACAGACTTCTCCCTTGCTGCGGCAGCAAGAGTGTGCAACCTTGAAGAGAAAAAGAAAAAGAAAAAAAAACCCAGTGAGGGCCTGCGATAAAGTCAAGGTACTGTCTTGTCTCAAAGCCCCCCGTCAGAGGACGGTTTCAATGAGCAGACAGGAGCTGGAGCAGAGGACCACATGAGAGTCTGGGATGGAAACCCCTCTGTACACACTGCAAATCAAAGCGAAGCCGAGTAAGTGTTTTTCCACACACTTTCAAAAGAGACAAGGAGGGACGGCCTGAGACACGGGGCCTCGCCTGGTCTCCTGTGAATGCCGTCTAAATTAAAATGTGGGATCTGTGCACTCAAACTGACAAGACGTGTCTCCTTCCAGTCAGATATCAAGAAAGGTTGTGCATCAAAAAGTGCACAGCTATTCAGAAGTATTTCACATCATCCTGTGAAAGATACACAAACACACACACACACACACACACACTCTGACATGATGATGAGTTGACTCGAGAAGTGGTTTCATACAAAGACCAGACAGTGACAGAGGAGGTGAATACAGCTGCTTTCATCGTAACACAAAAAAAGGTCAACTTTAAGGTAAAGGGATCATGGTGCACCACGGAAAACAGGAAAAAGCAAAATGGTCTGCAAATAGTATTGAGGAAAAAAGTTTTCACCTTCATTTTTCAGTTGTAATTCAAATAAATGAGTGATACTTGAATGATGACAAACTTCTCAGAACGTGAAAGCTGTTAGATTTTGCATTGTGCGACTCCACCAGCCGTAAGTGAAATGTTTTGCTACAATTGCATTATTTTTAAGCAAAAGCCGCTTTTTCAGTAGATTCATGCCACACTGAAAATATTAAAATGTTGCTTATTCCGAAAAACTGTGGCTGGGTTAAACTTCTGTCCTCAGCACTGTGTACAAAAGTTTGTATATCATGACATTTTTTTACCCAAATTGAATTGATGACTTTTTGAAATGTTGCTCAGATTCTTTACATTACTGAAGAAAAAAAGAAAAAAGAATGTGCAAAAAAACAAGCTTTTTAATTTTACTGAGCAACAATTGTGACGAATTGCAAGATTTCCATATGCAAAGACATAAGTCAACAACATTGTTGCTTCTTGAATATTTGAGCTTCTCTAAATGGTTATATAAAAAGGACATTTCTCTCTTCAATTGGTAAAAACACTAAGACTTCAGTTACTCTGTGAACTAGCCATCCATCACCACCCATCCATCCACATTCTCAACAGTATCAATCTGCATATCTATTTTATTTGGATGAAGATCTTCATTTAACTATAGAAAGCATTACATCCAAAAGACATTAAACAGTCATGACTTGCAAAATTTTCAAAAAAAATAAGACAAACGTGTGCTCGTCAAGACAAGTGAGGGCTTGATTATTGCAGCTTTTACTTCTGTTGTGTGGAAAGCGATTAAGGATTTCCCTTTTCATTTGAGCTCCCGCCTACAGATGTCGGTGCAGTGCTCACATCTCAGGCTGACAGGGGATCGATGCAAATCTCAAACAATTATTGGCGTGCAACATCTTCCAGCTGGTGCAGCAGCCTCCATAGACAGGCTCGCTTCTGTACGGGCTGGTTTTCGATACCAACACAGAGACTGGCTTTGACAGGAAGAGCAAATATTGACTCCTCCAGGACAGTTTGGCCGCGGCATGGGGTTGAAGGGGCTCCGACCTCCCCTGCTCCCAGAGCCGCTCCCCACACCTGCTGTGGTCGGCGACCCCATTTACACCAGCGCCAGTTGGAAATGTCGGCATGGGGCGCAGGAGAGCCGGAGATGCACAGGAGATCACAAGCACGCACAAACACAGAGCACATACATACACTCCAACACACACTCTTCCCTGTTTTATCTCCAGCCCAGGAGTCTGACAGAGGCTGCTTTCTTGGCGAAAACTCGGAGTCATGCCAAAGGTCTGCCTAACATAAGTTGGAACTTCGATATACACAACATCCAAACAAGCTGTAAGACCTGACAGACGCAATATTTGCAGGCATCAATAACAGGTGAAAAAACCTGACCTGCTTCATCTCTGGTGCGCTTAAAATTTCAGAGAAATCCAAGCTTTCCGTGACGATATAGTGTTCGGAGCCACACTGCACAGCGGTGCAGGCTCAAAACCGACTTACAAAAAGGAACTCCTCTCAGTACGAAGCATTTTTAGCACAAATGTTGTCCGAGCAGACGGAACTCTTCACCATTTACCATCATCAAAGAGAAGGCACGCTCGACTCTCAGACGGCCCACTCCTTTCATGAACCATTTAATGTGGCCTCTGTAGACATTTATATAATTTATCATTCTGAAGCATGACAAAAATCCTTTTGGAGAGCGCACGCTGAAAACCTTGTTTGCTTCCTGCTTGAAGCCAAACCAAATAAATCAATTTTTTTTTTTTTTTCCTGAGGTCTGTTTGAGGAGGGATTTGGTGACCTGAGCCATCTCATGAGGGGATCCATATCAGCAGAGCGCACACAAGCACTGCAGCTTAAAACAAAAGTGAATTTCTTGCCCGGCTTGACCAGCTTTTCTCTCCATCGTTGTTTATTTTTGCTACTTTTTAGCGTCGCCCGGTTGACAAATCCAGTCAACAGCCGAAGACGCCCCAACAGCTCGCTTCCAAGGAGAACAGGACACAAGATGAGGAAAGGAAAAATGTTTGAGAGCGAAAGAGGACTTGTAAAGGATGTCTAACGACAGCGGTGGGGAGCAAAAACTGATTTCTGAACAGACAACCCCTGTCATGTGAAATGCGTGTCGCTTCAGGCTTGTTCTGTGCCACCGTGGTGAGATCTCATTTAACGAGCACAGAAAGTGGAAAAGGGGGAAAAAAAAAAAAAAAAAAAAACCTGGCAGGTTGAGTGTAGACAGCAGCACAAAGAGGCGATTCGAGTGAACGATTATTAGGCCGCGCCAGACTCGACTGGTCTGTGTGCACATGGGAAACTCTTCGGCACATGGCAATTAAACGTGGGCGCGTTGGGAAGGGCCTTCAACGTGACCCAGTTTGGACATCAAGAGGAGTGAGCAGCACCTCAGTGATGCTACTGGTGACTTTTACACGTCACACGCACCTTTTATAGTCACCGGCTTCATTTTCTCAATTACAGTTCCACAGCCAGGTGCAGGTAAGAGTGTTGGATCAAGGTGAGCACATGATGATGCAGAAAATAACACTTTCTGTGATTTGCCTTTAATTTTAATGAGGGATACTTGTTCCCTTCATTAAAAGCCCACAAGTTGTTGCTAAAGTCTTGAATGCAACGCAGGCATCTTATCCAAAAAAATGTTAATTTCTTTGCTTTTTTTACTTTCGATCTGTAGACTCTTTCTTGCAGCATTTGTGAAATTAAACATGGATGTTGCTCCTTCTGTCAAATAAATTATCATCAAACTCTCAGGAAACAAAACATACCATAATAATGCCATGATAAAAATCCGTTCCATTAGAGTAGCTGCAGCAAACACTTTTCCCAGGACTGTTTAAAGGTCAAGCTGCAGCTCCTTCAAAGCCCACTAATTGAGCTGTGGCATCTACTTTTATTAGAGTGTTGTTACAGCAGGGCTTTTGTGCTCCATTGAGTGCATTTTCAAAATCCTTAAATGCACAACATCCAGTTGTCCTTGAGATCAGCTTACAGTTTTATTTTTTCCCCCTCTAAATGCTTTCACACCAGCTTCATAAAGAAAACCACTGAAAGCCTGAAGCCTTAATGCGTCTCCTCTCGTGAAAATTAACAAAATAATTAACGCCCAGATTCTCCACCTCAGTGCGATTAAAGTTTGTTCAAACATTTACTCCACATCTCAGACGGACTTGTCTGACACCAGAGCCGGCCAGGTATTAGCAGCCCTGGTGCGAATGAGGCAGGTCGTTTCTTCGCTCCCTCGCTTGTTGACTTTGGCCGGCTCATGCTAATCTGAGAACAGGCCAGAGGGGAGCACTCTACCTGGAGCACAGTGGCAGAAAACTATTAGCACAGAGATGTAGTACACATCCATTTTTCTTCTCGGGCAAGCCTTCAACACTGCTGTGTGAACTCACAACACATGGAAGGGTTTCCATGTGGTGTTCTTACGAAGCAGGATGGAAAAACAATCCAGAACTTTATTGAATCTACAAAGATTGTGGAGATTCCTTTAAAAACTTAGTTATTCAGCAATTCCTGCTGCCGTACCAGTATGCCCAGTGCAGCGGGGGGGGGGGGGGGGGGGGGGGGGGGGGGGATGCAACCTAAAACGTGGCTGAGCTGACCCCCTGTCAGCGCGGCACCCTGCCTCAGGCGACACCTCTCAGAGGTGGCTTCATATCCGCCACGCTGATTCCGATCTGCTTTGCCAAAACACAAACACAGCCGAGAGGCGGCGGCAGCATGTGTCAGTGACACTCCACGGCGATGGAGAGCATTAGAGTTGGAGGTGAGTTGTTTCGGCGTATACGCAGATATACAGACACTGCTGCACCATCTTTTGTTGCTCTTAAAAGTCACTTCAACACATTAACATCATCATCTCCAACTGCAACTGGATCTCGGGCTGGCAGACGTAGATTTATGGGTTTGACATTCACAAGCAAGTCTGCCTCGACTCCTATGGGGCTCTGTGTTTCTTTGGTTCGACTCCTGAGCTCCGCAGAGATTTGCCGTGTTTTTCCCTGTTCTCACTCGGATGAAACCCACACCAGGCCGCGACATTTGCTGTAATGCACGTTGCTTTGCCAGCTCCCGCCTGCCGACCCTCACCTCAAATAGCGACTCCAAGTTCATAGGTGGGATAGCCAATGAATAAAAAGCCTTAAGAATAACAAAGACAGTCTGTTAGACTGGAAGTCAGACATGTAAAAAAAAAAAATCCTGTTGGAGCTGACAGCAAACGCACGCTGAAGCTGAAATACAATCGTCAGCTTGGGCGTCGGTGTGTTTTCAGAATGTTCAGCGTTTCTCAAATTGATATTACGCATGCATTTTGGCAGCGCGAGAAAGAAACTAATCCGGTTACCCGCTTACTGTGAGCACTAAGTACACTGGAGTGAGTTCTAACTTCTGTCCTGAAGTCACATTTAATCAGCTGCGTTAAACCGTGTTTCTTCTCCATAATTTTTTCCTATAGCTATTAAAAAAGCCTCTAATGTTGAACAGTGACAGGACGGGCCGGGAGAGCGCAGCGGAGGTAATTTGTTCTGAAGGTCAAGGGCAGAGTGACGGGTCCCAACTCATCTTTTACCGTTTTGCGGCGAAGGCGGCGATTATCTCCTTTTGCAGCCTGTCAAATCACTCATACTGACACCTTGTATATCGGCGGAGAGAGACGGGAAAAGAATAACCCTTGTCATTTTGATTTCCAGACTCACAATAGCAGTAACCTTGACCACAAAGCAGGGTGAGAAAATCTGTACAAAAACGTCCCGATCTATTCATTTCCCCGTCAACCGTCACTGTCAGCCGCACAATTCAAACACACAGGCGTTCATAAAACCGCGCAGACACCGGGAAGGCGCTGAAAACCGCTCGGAGGCATCGTCACTTACGAGACAATAAATATTTACAGTGCACTAAAAAATTAAGGAGCAGAAATGGTCCTAGTTAAGTCAATGATTTACGAACACTTTGCTCTCTGGCGCTGGAACGCAATATCAGCTCAATCACAACTGCCAACCTAAGTGTTTACGAGAATTTAATCAATCCAAGCAAAAAAAAAAAATAATAATGATAAATAACATTGGACTTTTGAAACAAAACATCTAAGCTGCTTTATCCAACTTGAGGTCATGGATCACCCTGCAGCGGCGGCTGGATGAACTGTGTGACGGGAGCGTCTCTCGCAGGTCAGGCCAACATCCGGACACAGCGAGTCCTGCCGAGGGGTTAAGATTAGATCGCAGTAACAACAACGCATCCACAACGTCTTGAAACTGCTTGAGATAGCAGCGGGGCTCATGGGAAGCGGCTCATTAACCTGAATCCCAGCAAAGCCTTGCAGGACACCACGCTGATAAGTGGAGTCATCAGTATCCCACTTCAAGCTGACACACACACACACACACACACACACAGTATCTGGAATCTGGAGCACGATATACTTGTAACACTCAAAGTCTCTCAAACCAAACTCCAAACTTTTCCGACTACTTGGCTTGGATGAAACTCCAAAAAAAAAAAAAAAAAAAATCCATTGGCCTACATCGTCACCATCGCTGGCAATTCAGGCCAATTCTTTAAAAATAAATGATTATGAATAAACGCCTTCATTCGAGCAGTCCAACGAAGGAAAACACTTGAAAGGCAGCCTGGCTGACTTTTTGCGTCCGTGCGGCAATTAGACGCTACATTCAGCACAAATGAACATTATGCCGATATGTTTACAAGAAAGATGTATAAAATATGCATGAGGTGTTCTGATTTACAACCTCATAACATTTCCACTGTGAAGGACTTTTTCATTTGGATGGAGCGAGAACAAAAAAAAACGAATAAGAAAAAACAATACTGCGTAAATGCACTCAAGCAACCCATCAACCTCAGAGTGAACGCCATGAATTCAGATGATTTTCATCCAGAAAAATATTTTTACAGTGGGAACTAAAACAGAGAAAATACCACGTCAACCCCTAGATCTGTAGAAGTATTTATACTTTTTAATATAAAGTTTTTTCGGCCTCACTGATCCAGCTGACCCCGGTCTTCCATATGTACTTAAACACATGAAATTTTGTAACCACATTATATTCATTTTTTGGCCATCGAATTCGTATTTCCTTTCCATAGTTTTACCTCTCATATACCCTCCTAATCTTAACTATAATCTAACAGCTAGTTGCCAAAAGACGGAGCTTCAGAAGGAAAGGCAACGATGCATTCAAATGAGCAGGGATCCTATAAGTATGCAGTCCAGTCCCAACTCTCACACCTCCAGCTCGAAGGGAAACAAACCTATTTTCGGGCTGCCAAAGGGAGCATCAATGCCGTTCATCAAGCTGTCAGAAATTACAATTTAACCAGCCGTCTAGCCTGCCCGGACCATATCGTATGACCGGCCAATTAAATTAAAGTGCATAGGGTTGTCTGTCTCACCGCTGAGTTTTCCAGGCCTTAACTGTGGCTTACACAGCTGTTTCTACCCTCTTCTTCATCAGATTTGAAGGGAGGGCCGCCACCCCCCTTCAAATCAAGACTGTCTGAGCTATACGACCAGACCATGAGGCAACCCTCTGCATATCAATTCATCTCCGCTGACAGTGATGCAGTAGATGCATGCACTCCCCAGGTATGTTGAAGCTGGCACGCCGCCAGTTCAGGCACTGCATCGCATTGTATGTTCTAGATTAATTGCATGCCGAAGGGCAATAACTGTTCATGAATGATGAGGAAAAATGGTCAACGCACAAATTGCAATTAGAAAAAATCATTCTATCCGCCATGCTTAAACTTCACAGCGTCTAGAGAAGGGTTTCACCCAAGCTACAGAGCCATGCTGCTGTCTCCGTTTCCTCAAGCGTACATATTTCGTGATCCCGCGACAGCGTGTTTGTGAGCACACAGGGGCTCAAATCTTTGCGTCGTGTGTTTATTACCCTCTCGGATCCGCAGCCCGACTCATATTTCATGTCGCATTTAGCGCAGCTTTGAGAAGGAGGAGCCGGCTGGCGAAAGAGCGAGTCCCCCGGTGAGCGGCGAGGCGGCTGGGGAGCGCGGACATGCCAACAAGCTCTCAAGATCTGAGGCGAGGCGGTTGCCGTGCCCCTGGTGGAACGTGGAGAAACACACTGAATGACAGGAAAAAAAAGGAAAAAGGAAGACCCTCTCCTTCACCCTGAAAATGTAGTGGCGCAGGCCCCAGCGGACAGGAAACACCAACGGTTAGATCCAACAGCTCGGGCTGCTTGGTTTTCTTTGAGTCCGAGCGCTCGGTGGCGCCCTGGGGGAGCGTGGGAGCATACATCATCTGGCCGGCCGCTGGGCAAACCCTGCTTGCGGCCATCACTTTTTCCACTTTGAGAAATCGGCCTGGATCCCTGCTGTCTTTGGACAGCTTGAGGGACTGCTTGCTTGTTTTTGCTGAGCCTACATGGCTTGAAAATTGAAAAGGGAGCATTGCAAAATGTTCGCTCTAATAGATGCTTACTACTACTGTAAATAAATTGTCTGAAAGGCTTCCTGCCAGTGCTGAGTTAGGTGTAGACTGATATATCTTGCTTTAAGTCCTGGAAATTAAAACCTCCTCCTCGCTGCTGTGGGTTTCGGCCAATGTTTCTTCTGCTTGAGGTTTTTTTTTTTTCCCCCCCATAGTATATGTCCAGCTTGCAAACATTTCTATGAGTTCAGTGAGTACACCTGATACAAGCAACAATAATGAATTAGCACAGTTTATAAGTTAAAAAGCCTCTCAAAACAATACATACAATAAAAGAAAAGAAAAGAAAACAGGATAAAATTTAATTATGTGATACAGACAAGGTAAAAGCTACAAAATACATTTAAAACTGTGAAAGTAAAGCAAGTGTGTTCACACAGCAACACGTAGAAGCTATGAAATTCAAACTACTTTGAATGAACTTCAAATCTACAACAAGGTTAACAACGAAGGAACATGAAAGCAAAATGTAAAATAAAGACACTTATTAAAACATTGCTGAAATTGCATAAAAAAAGGCTAATTGCCTGAGAGAAATTCAGTCACTTCTGTTCTTAGTATCTTTTAGATTAAATCCACTGTGTGCAGTTGGGACGTTTTCCACCATTCCAATGGGCCGTCACTTATTTTACAGAAAGATAAGCTCCATTAGGACGATAAACATTTAAATTAGGGTATATCATCTTAATTAAAAAATGCATAGTGATTTTGAGACACTTGAGGCAGTTTTGGTTTGGAGTTTTTTTTTTGTTTTGTTTTTTTTTTTTTAGATTTTCATAAAGCAACCTGCCAACACTTGGGACAGTATTGAATTTTTAAAGCTGAAAAGAGTCGGGTTCACAGCCCTCCCTGCAGCAATAACGCATATAGTCACTTGCAGGTGTGGCGCAGGAATGAAAAGGTAACGCTCAAAACCTTAAGCAGCCTTCAGAACAAGTATGAAGACCCCGAAATCGAAGACTCGGCGCATGCTATCTCTCCACTGCTTTCCACAGATGCCCATGAGGAACGGCGAGGCTTCGGTTTGAGCGTCAGGCATACGCTGGCAGCAGTACAGCCTCCTGCCATGGCATGCCCCAGTGCTTTTCTCGAGCACACCAGCCTGTTTTATTTGTAGTGCCTGGTCTTATTAGGCTGATGGAATACAGAGCAGCAGCATCTGTGCCTCTCCGCCCTCCACCCTCCACGCCTGTGAGGGCTGAGAGGCCTGGGGTACAAAGCCACAGGCGGCGTGGAGGGATGCTGGTGGGGAGGAGCGCTTCGGGGGCCTTCCCAGCCCTCGCCCCTCGTCTGCAGTCCAGGATTTCCATGACAAGGGTGATCGCTGACATCAACCGTGCTTCGCTGATTTGAAATTGATGACAGACGCTGGAAAGTCCTTCGTACATTCAAAACAAACCAGTTAGCAATTGTTTGGAGAAAGGAGTTCCAGTGCATGAGCGTGTGCACTGCAGTTTTTCTTTTTTTTTTTTTTTGCTTGAATCATCCCAAAATTGCTTGACGAACAGAAATATATGAAATATTTCCCAGGAGACCCCGAGAGAGACGTCGCAGCGGCTTCAAAACCATGACGACGTCACGGAAAAATCAGCATTTTGCACAGTGGGCAGGCTGTTTCCAAGAGAGAGTCACACTTGAAAACCCCCCTCCCCGTATCTATTTAAGACTTCTTGAATAGTTTTGGGTCGCAGATGAGCATGTGGGCGCACGGAGGGAGGTGAACTGCGGCCATCACAAAGGGGACCTCAGTGCTCTCCTGAGGGAGGATGACTGGAGCTCTGGGTCTGGTGTCAGAGGGCACACGGCGCTACAAGGACGAGTGTCAAACCTCTCACAAAAGACGACCCACAAACAGGGGAGCACTGGCTGCTCAGAGGACGAACATCAAGGGGGACGGATTCATTCTGAAGGTTACAGGGCAATTCAAGAAGAGCCGATGCTCCACTTACCCACCAAGGCTTCCCACCATGATGCTGTATATACACACACAACCAATTAGCTACAGTGGGTGCTAATAAGAGGCTTCATAATCCATCTCATCAATAATTTAAAACAGATCTGCTTTCGCACGTAATGAAGGAGGGCAAACAATGGCTCTCCAACTTTTTTTTCCCCCTCAACATTAAGCCTGAGGAGACGCATTAATGAACACCCATGAGATTAGACTGAGACGGACAAACACCGTCATGTCGGTCAGTCTCACCTTCCAATTAGAAAAATGATTTTTTTTTTTGTGTTTAGGATGTGACTGAATGTTTCTCATTTCACACACAGACTAAAGAGAGAATCACTGCACAACTCTGAGTGACAGTGATTTTTTTTTTGATCGTGGACGAACCAGCTGTGTTTGTTGTTATCTTTGAGACGAGGACAAAGCTGTTATACTCATATTACCTAAAGGTTTTTCTCAAAATATACATTACAAATATCAAAATGTTCTCATAAGTGAAATAGAACAACTGACTTGAAGGGAATCTGGCAACGGTATTAATATCTACAGACACAAAGCTGACTTAACTTCATGCTCAAAACCACACTGAAGTTTTTCGCTTGCAGCGGCGTTTACAGCTTAAATCCAATTGTCCAACTCCACGCTTTGATGTTTCTGAGAAATATGTTTTCTTAAAGCACTACCCCTTTTTTGCAGCTAATCAACATTAAAAAAAAAAAAAAGGACAGCTTTTTCTTTTTAAACTATTCAATGATGTGTGCGCCGTTGGGTTGTGGTGTTGGAAAGCCTTCGTTTAACTCCGAGCAGTAACCGAACAGGCAGCCAGGACAGGATCTCCCAGCTTCCTGCTTCGCTCTGCATAAAATGACGACGAGGGGGGAAACACGGCCAGGAAATGTTGGAGGATACGTGAGGCAAACCATTAGGCACAAGCGTTCCGATCCGTCTCCATTCTTTGGGCTTCCAGCCTGAGGTGCTCTAATCTGCAGCGAAGTGCTGTTTGTGACATTGCTCATGTCGAAAAACCACGTCAATCTGCTCCCTGTTCAGAGTGTGCCCTCGGGTTAATGTATGGTAAAAAGAAGGAAGTGTGCCACTCTTTCATACCCCACAGTCATTACTGGTGCTTTTCAAATGGCATGCCTCACCAACTCAAATTAAAAAAGGAAAGAAAAAAAGAAAGAAAAAAAAAAACGCTGTGTCAAAGGTATAAAGAGACCATCTGTGCTATTTCCAGCGAGCTGCCCTTCAGAACCAACCTTGTGCGAGTTGAAAATTAGGGTAAACGCACAACTTCTGATGATTCATCGTGATAAATCACATCAGGTTAATTTATTGGGGCCGGCATCAAATCACAGCTAAATAAATCAGCCCTTTCATGCACGAAATGACCCTTGTAAGATGTCATTCACAATATGGAGTGCATTACTCTCGTGATTTATACGTACTTATAAGCAATTGAGCAGCAATCCCAATCGCAATTACCCGGGCCCCGTCGTCGTCGTCGTCGTCTCCGGCCTCGCTCGGTCCCAGAGACAGCCTAGCCCGACTCACCTAACCAGGAGCAGCTGGCCACACTGGCGAGCTGGGAGTCTGCGTAGCTTTACCTAGCACTCTTTAATTACACGGCTATTAGGGCACCTCCCAGCACCAAACCACACAGAAGGCTCATTTCAAACGCCGTCACTGATTAATTGCCAGCTGTACACCGAAGTGAGGATATCTGAGGGGACTGGCACAACTGGAACTGTAACACGCCACCGGGATTATGCTCACTGCGAGGCGGGGAAGGGGAAGTGTAACCCGGCCTGGCCACAAGGAGTTGAAAAGGAGTGATTAGACTGGGAATGCTGTGATTTGTGTGTATGTAAGTGCAGCTAAGGCTTTTCTGGTGATGTCAAATCAAGTCTGGAGTTGCCGAGCGAGCCAGAGAGGTTTGCATCTGCTTATGATTTTATTTGGAAATCTGAAGACCCAACATGGAGCTGACATGACCCCCCGTTGCCCTTTCGCAACTGACAACCAGCAGTGGGTGTTTAGTGGGGAAAAACAAAGTCACACGCATTACAAGTTGTGCGTTGCCATTTTTTCTGGAGAGTATTCTCGCGCTGCCAGGCCCTCTGAAGCGTTAACTTCAAGAAATGCTGCAGAGTGGGAGAAAGGGGACGCCTGGGAGGGGAGGGAACGGGGGTTCAGGAGTATGAGTGAGTAAACAGGGAAGCAGCAAAGCGCCAGTGCCTGCTGACTACACATTTTATTACAGTCCCATTAAACAACAGGGACTGGATGGAATGCAGAGAAGGTACACACAAAAAAAAGCAAAAAACAAAAAATCAAATGGCCCGCCGATGATGAGGAGGAAACTCTTCCCACATTTCCAACATTAAGTTTCATCATATGTGGACCAAGACTGCTTGTTCCGATCCCTCTTGTAGATCTTCGTTTTTTGCTTTTTTCAACTATTTATTTTTACTCATTATCATACGTTAATACAGGAAAGATCAATGGACATTTAAAGTCCTCATAATGCATACTCTGCATTGTGACAAATGGATATGAGAGATTTCAGCTCATTTTCCTTCATTTAACCGGCAGATTGGCGTTTTTAATCCCAGTCAAGTTAACCTGTCGGCAGTTAAGACGGTGAACTCCTCTGAAAGAACCAAACACTTTTATTCAGTCAATCACTCCAGTTTTGTGTCGTTTCATTTTCATACAGTTCCAAATACGTTCTTATGAACTTGGGAGTGTCGTGTTTGTATCGCTAACATACATTTCTGTGATATTTTCGAGACAATTTTGTCAACTTCAGCTTTCTAGCCAACACTGTTTTTCTGCTTTGAAGTTAAGTTTACTTATGTCTGTATTTCAAGGGCAGCGAGGCTTCTGATTATATTCTTCTGGAGGTTGTAAATATTATGGCAGCACATTCAATCAAGATATGTTCCAGTGGACTGAAGTGGTTGATGAACTATCTGACAAACTATCACCTCAGGGACTAAAAACAATCTTAAGTTCAGAAGAAAGATATCAGCCAGGGTGTCAAATGATCTCACAGTCTCTCTTAAATTAAATGGCGGCGATCCCCCACATTGTAATGACAAATGACACCGGCACAAGCTTTATTCTTGCTTTCTGAAAAAACCAAGAATCACAATGCGAATAAAATATACTCTAACTTCACAGCAGAGTTTCAACAATAAAAATGGCAAAAAGGAAAAAAAAAAGAAAAAAAAAAAACCTCCTCCCATTCAGAAGCAACCTATAAAACATCCCCAAGCTATGGACCACTGCTCTGTCTATGCAACCACTCCATCTTCCTTGACAGCAATAAAGTGAAGACTGTGAAAAGCACATTAAGGTCTTCCAGTTAAAGGGGGGGGGAGCTCACATCTGAGCCACAGGCTGTCTCCTACACAGAGGAGAGGGGAGATATTGAGTGAACCTATTCAGGATTTGGAGTGTACAAACTTATTTGACTGACAGAAAAATGAAAAAGTCCAGGCCATAAAACTAACAGAGTACGCTGCGAGTTGTATGAGCTTTACAAAATTAAGCTCCAACTGGAAAATCTTCAAAGAATACTAAGGATGTGTTTGTTTTGAAATAAAAAAAAAAAAAGAGGGATAAGAGTAGGACATTAGAAAAATAACAGTGATCAGACGGCCTGACGTGACGCCAGCCTGCAGGATCCAGCTCGGTGCCGCCTTGGTTTCAACATGGTCGCGCTTCATTTGATGTGAAATGTTGTCATTGTTTTATTTCTGCCCCTTCACAGAAATGCGGTGGGAGAGAATAAATAGCAGACATACGGTCGGGATTGAGAACAGAGCGCAGCGCAGTTGGGAGGGCCTCATTACGGCCAATGCATCCAGCACTTCGGGATCATTAACGCAGGCAACGCCCAGTCAGCTGACGAGTCATTTGCTGCGCATAAAGAACTTGTGAAAACAAAAGGCTTTCGATCATTCACAGAGGATTATCACTTTCGCTGCTTTTCCTTTTTTTTTTAAACTTTGTCTGATTTCAATCAATTTTACTGCCCCATACCCAAAGAAAGCTGAGGTCAGGGGTCAACATCAGAGAAGTCTCTCTTGCTCTGATGCAACATCTTTACATGAGATCGCTCGAGTCTTGCGGGGCGGATGCCGACACACACCTGAGTTTTCCATCAATAAAAATCCCAACGCTGCTGTGCACGAAGACATTTCCGTAAAGGTCGTCTGTATTGTGTTCACACTTACTGCGGAACATTCCCAGCTGGGGTTTACCGAGGCTGCCATGCAGACTGATCCCTCTTCATCAAACTTGCAGAAGTTGCGTAAACTTGTCAGCGTCTTGCAGCATGTAGTCAACCTAGTGGTGCAGCAGCGGAGCTGCACAGACAGCTGCGTGCCAGAAAGGAACCCAGAGGTTCATACGCGGTTCAAAAAAAAAAAAAAAAAGAGGTTGGTTGACGACTATCACATCTACTGGGAACACACAGTGGTGGCTGTGCCATTGTAAAAAGGACTTAAAAAGGAGGAAGATTTATAAGAAAAGCGTGCCAAGCAACAAGCAAATAATCCAAATCTACAAACTTGGTTGACTCCAAAAGAAATGCATATCATTGTTGGCCCTGTAATGACCAAATAACTCAAAAATGATGACAATTTTATGACCTGTAAAGTCCTGTTTTCAGCATTTAAATGCTCAGTGTGTTGGTTCAGTTCATTAGACTTTTTATGGTCTCAAATTGAAGCACTGAAATCTCTAAAGTGTTGTCAGATCAGAATTCTTATAAACCCCGGCCTTCGTGGCCTCACTGAACTCCAGTTGTGTAACTTTGATACATAAACTGTCCTCAAAACTGACTAAAATAGCAGATTTCCATATTTATACTTCGACACTCAAAATGAAATGGATTACTCTTTGGCCTTTTGCAAATCAGTAAAAGCATGGCCTATAAACCACTGAGTGTTAATATTCCACAACAAAGTGCGTCTGAATATGATTTAAGAGATGCATTGAGCCTCTGTTTGCAAAATAAATCAACACATTGTCAGTCTCGGGGGACGGGAACACATCATCACTGTCCTGTCAAGCAGTCATGAAACAGCTAATCAATACAGTATGCATCATTCTCATCTATAGAGGGCTTTAGAAATATTAAGGTTGAAAGAATGAAAAGGTTTTACAGTTTCGATTCAAATTGGATGCATGATTTGAGTTGCACAACTATCTAAATTACGCTTTAGAGCTTAAACTGGAAATAATGCTGCGATCGTTTATCAGTTAGTCAATGGGTTGTTCAAAGAAAGTTGTGATTTACTGATTACCATTAATCCCATAAATGTGACTGCTTCACGCTTAATCTTGTCCTCTATGATTAGGATCATCAAACTCAGGGACATTTCAATATGTATCTTTAACTTAGGGTGAAATTAATTCAACATTTTCTGGTATTTGCGAAACTAAAAGTTGGTTGCCCTGAACACGACACTGAAAATACACACCATTACTTTAACATTAAAATGCATTTTAATGCTTCTTCTCCCCCCACCCGCATTGACACAGGTATTTTGGAGCAGGACTGATTCCCTCATAAGCAACAATGGCGCACTGCAATGACTGGCCTGGTAATGTGTTCAAGCAGCTCCAAGCCAGAGCATTCCTTCTCCGATTCCATCAAAAAAATGGTCAGAATGCTGACCCACAGTGAGGAAATAAATGTTTCCATCTACTGGTGGCAAACGTGAATTTCACATTTCGTTTTCTTTTCTTTTTTTTTTTCCCCCCTCCTGAGTGGACAAGCAAAGCAAGGCAATATCACAAGTCAAACAACCTCTCAGCACCTCTATCTATAGACCGCTGTTAAATACCTTTCTTTCTGTTAAGTGTGGTGGCCGGTCAGCTGTCCGCATCCCTCACGGCAGACCCCCCCCCCCCCCCGGAACTATCAACACTATCTAAGCAAACTGCAATGTGCCAGCAGTTTGAGTGAAATCAGCAGAGAACCTGCGCAGAAAGCCTCCATTCATTCAGTCATCCACCGTGGTTGGGGAGTTCGGCGGGCTTCAGACCCGGCGCCTCGCGCTTCTCCCGTGCACACACGAGAAAGAGGGGAAAAAAAAAGTAGTTTCCTTTACCTGGGGGGCAGCTGCATTCAGGTGACGCTTGCCTCGCAGTCCGAATCTTGACGAAATTCTCATAGGTGCGCTGAAATTGGACACGGATGTCACTGACGCTCACGTGCGCGCGCATTGATTTGGAAATGAACAGAATCGGAACGCAAAGTGCAAAAAAGCAGATCTCACCTGAGAGAGCAGCTCGTCCACTTTCTGCTGAACCAGGGAATTGAAATCATCCACGGAGTAGCCGGGGGCACGGACGAAGGCGCGCTCGTCTCTCGCGCTCTCCAGATCCACAACTCGGTTCTTGATGTCAGCGGCGTTGAAGCTCAGCAGGACGCAGAACGCGATGGACACCACTGAGCACAGCGACGAGACCATGCTCAGCGCTGTCGTGCGACAGTCACGTCGCTTCTGAGGCGCCACTTCTTTCTCCATTTTCTCCAGGCACTCGGATGCTCCTCTCGCCTCCGCGATGTCCATTAAACTACGACTAACATGCGCTGTTGGGAGCCAACCGCATCTGGCGCGGAGTCACGAATGTGCGGCGCGCTGCTCCTGTCTCTGTGTGTGTGTGTGTGTGCGTATGCGTGTGTGTCTTGGAGGTGACAGCGACGGATGGATGAGTGGAGCGCAGCGCAGCGCAGCTCCAGCCAAAAGCGAGGCAACCTGTGTTTCTTTAGAGGGGTCTCCTGCAAAAAAAAAAAAAAAGAGGAAAGAAAGAAAAAAAAACTTGTTGCACGGAGCTTTTTTTGCACAGTAGTTCACTGCGGAAGAAACTGCTATAACGCACAATAAAGTACAAAGAGTGACTGGGGAAATGGGAGGCAGTGCGCACGCAGTGGAGACAGCTTCACCGCAAGAAGCTTTTCCATGGCGCAGGCATGCGCCCCCCCTCATTACAGCAGCAACACGCCCCCAACCTGCCCCGACTGATTAACATAATTTATTGACTCCGTTCCACTGGTGCGCCCGCATCCAACAGCAATTGCCATTAGTCGGCATTACGTGCGTGTTGTTCATCTCATTCTTGGGTTCCCCTCAATTACGCGACGCTGCGTAAAGCACTTCCAAAGGAACATCGTATGCATTTGTAAACAATTACGGTTCACCGCGAGGGCACTGAAACGCAGATCATTTATGAAATCGTCGTATTGTGGTGGAGTAAAGCCTGACATGTTCTGCGTGAAGTGCGTGGCGACGTTTGAGACGTTGTTGTTGCGTGCACTGGCGCAAAACCTTGGAAAGCACGTTCAAGGTGCGAGATGAAAGCAAGACTGAAAAGGAACATTCTAGGACTTCTCGAGGGAGCAGCAAAACAATGAATGTAACTCGAACGCGCATCAATCTGAAAGTAAAACATGATATCTGCATCTGGCCAATGCATCATCGAATGACTAGAAAGCTCGTTCGCTGTTCTCAGCCTTTACGCAGAAGGGAAAGAAAGGTAAAATTGCAGTCTAAAGGTATTTGCCGACCTTTGGCACCACCACCAGGTTCGTGCGTGCATCAGTGCCAGGACCTGAGCCATTAGTAATAGTTAAAATCCCAGTGTTGCGTTCATTCTTTTTTGGTGCGTTGCCTGTTACGCACCACAAACGAAGGCTGCAATGCAACACGGACCCGCAGAGTCTGTGCATATTTTCATCCATCCGGACAGGAGGCATGTCTCAGTGACAGAGGACTTAATGAAATCTTAACAATGTGTCATCACTCTGTATTTCAACATAAAAAAAAACAGTCAGTCTTTTGCAGAATATACACAAAAACTGACATGACTGCCGACTAAGTTCAATTAATGATTATCACCTATTGTTAATTATATATTCTCATGGACACCACGTGTTTCACTTGTTTCCTGATGTGAAATGTAATTTCAATCTCCCCTGACTCAAACGGACTGAGTTTTCAGTCTGGGCATATCAGCCTTTTTGCGTTTTAATAAATGTCATCTTCCCTCCAAAATCACTCAGAATGAAGGCTGTGAAGCACGAGCAACGCTATAGATGTTTGGCTGTCACTTTTGAGCTGGTTTCCATTTAAACTGATATTGTTTTGCATATAGACAAGATTCGAATCTGGGACCTTTCTGTTCAGAGTTCAGGGCATACAGAGCCAGAGGGAGAGCTTCACATATTAGTGTTCCTATCTCAGCTGAGCTAACCTGGACTACAGACATCTCCAACCAGGACAGAGGACTTTCTCTGGAGGCTCAAACAAGTTTGTCTCAAATAGTTCACAGAGTCAAAAGTTTGGGATTTAATATGCATATATACTGGTCATTTAAAGTAGCTTATAATGGACGGTGAATAAAGTCAGTCACTGATGTTTTTCTACAATGATATCAATCATTTTGACTTGAAAAGTCGATTGCTTTGTATTATAATCAAACAATTTCTTCAAAGGAAAACCCTGAGCTTTAAACAGTCAATCATACTATGTGGAAGGTAAATGACTTTATTAAATCGACGGACGCCATCTAGTGGAGAAACAAAGCACAGCCTCAGTCTGGTGAATTCCCGTTATAATTCATCTTTGAGGAGGCTTATTTCCACATACCTGCTGGGAGGTCAAAGGGTCACTGTCTGTTTGAGGATGTTCATCAGTATGTGTGGCAATTTGTGCACGTGTTTTTTTATTTTTTATTTATTTATTTATTATGGGAGGGGGTATATGGACTTGGATATATAACAGATGGAGTCACGCTGCAAAAAGGGGAGCAAAAACAAACCAAAAATTATGCTTTAGCTTATTAAAAATGTGAAAAAAAACACACCAGGTAATCCTGCTCAGGGGTTTTACTTGATAATTAAAGTCTTATGTTTAAGTGTCCATTTCGCTGGAGAGTGGCATTACATCAGACCTGCGGTGGAAATCCACTTTCACCCACCTAAAACAGCGCGTCTTCTCCATGACAACCGGCCCGCTTCCCAGGGTTTATTTTTAGATGCTCCGCACTCGGCTCCTGCTCCTGCTCCTGCTCCTCCGGTTTGGTCAATAATTCATGGGCTGTATCCAGGCCTGCAACGACAAGTCAGGACGCCACAACTCCGAGCTGCTGGACGCCAAACAACACCGGGGAAGCAATGCATCTCTGAACTGTTCCACAGGAGAACGCAGAAGCCGGCTGCAGCCTGCGTCCAAGAGCTGAGCTGCATGGTGGCTCGTTTTAAACGCAAAGCTGCTTGTATTTTTCGGGTTTTAGTGTCCTTTTCTCCACTGGCATTGACAAAGCTGTAGTTGCGGGAAGGTATTTCCAGTGATATACCTTCTAAAGTGTGTGATCAGCCTGCATAAAATGTTATCTGTAGACAGTTTGTCAACAACATGATAAAAAGGCTGACAGATAAACCATCTATCGACACACCCTTCTTCAAAAACTGGAATAAAATTTAAAAGTAAATTATTTTACCAGTTATTATGACAGTATTCCCTTTTAAAATATTAACTCTAAGGAATTGTGACAGCTCCCCTGTAATTAAAAATGGGAAATTAATCTAAGCTTGTAAGCTTCTTATTTCATTTGAAAAGAAAACAATGCAAAGTGCTTTTCGGCATTTAAAACAGAAATCAGTGCATAACATAACAAAAACACAAACATACACACTCCCACTTTGCCACTTACAATATCCAACATCCACACCAGGAGGAGTCATGGGCCAGGACTATAGGGTCACCGCACCGGCACCCGGCACCCCAACCCCGCCAGACCGGAGGACCCCAACACCAAGACCAAGGTGGGGACCCCCAAAAGGAAGCGTGTAAAGGTTAAAAAGGAATGGGACCTGAAATTGAGCCTTGGGGAACCCCACATCTAATTTCATCGCTTTCTGAGGAATATGTATCCATACTTGCATAAAAATACTGATCTGTGCTGACATGGTTTATCACCCGGCAAAGAGAGGAAGGGGTGGACTGCAGCAGCTCCGGGAGTTTGTCCAGGATAGTGGGGACGGTGGCTCCAGGAAAACACTGTGTTATGGCGTTAAAGAAAAGGATATTTCTCACAATGCTGTCGCCGATGAGGAGCGATGAGGATGAGGAGGGGCGGGCCAGCAGCGGTGATGCCCAGGGAAGCAGCCTCATTTCCGGGACAGTGATCCTGGGTCAATTCAGGGCAAGGGAGACGCTTCGCAAAGCAGAAGTCGAGGCCCGGGACAATGGATCCGACTTCAAGACTACGGAGGAACTTCAGAAAATATTCAGATATTTTGATGTATTTTGCATTTTTCATTTTCATTACCAGAGTTCAGTCTTTACAGGATGGACTCCAGCTACAAAACCACTGTTGAGTTTTGTGGTAGCAAAAGCTCCAATGGGAGCAAAAAACCCAGGATGTGCTACACCAGCTCTCTGGACACAGGGTGACTCAAGGAAAGAGCAGTAGGAAGCCATTTTGGACCCAATTAAAAGTCAACACAGATTCTGGCAGAAGCCGCCGCTTCTTGGAGCCCATCTCCAGACAGTTACATTACCTCATGCCTTTGCATGCTATACATACCTCTGACATACCTTTGCTTCTAAAAAAGCCATTAACAGCAGCTGGAGATGTAATGGCTGATATTTTTATGTACGATGAAAGTTAATGACACTTCCTGGTGAATTTCATTTCAGAGGGTTCAGATTGAAATCAAGCAAAGAATAAAGAGTGCCACCAAAGACGAGCACAAAATGTTTCTCGATGTGGTACCATCCGCATTTTTTTACTCCACATTTTGCATTACCGTTTGTCCACAGCATAAAACGAGATCATTTCACAAAAATGCCTCTGAAATTGTGACTGAAATTGTGAATTCATCAGCCCAACCTTTTCTGGAGGCATGCTTCAGGCCAGGCGACTGCTAAGTTACTTCTGACGTGAGCACAAAACATGGTGGGCATCACTTCTATTTTTGGTCAAAATTGCTTTGTTTTGCTAACTTTTCTAGCAAAGAAATGTACACTTCATTTTCACAATATCCATTCGGTGAACACATATATATGTCTTTTTTTTATTTTGATGTACATTCTTTCAGATAACTGAACAAAATTGAAGGAACATTATATTTTGTCATTGCTACATTGGTCACTACAGACGCCGTGAACGACAGAAGAACAGACGTAAGTTGATGTTGAGTCAAGTGTTCAATAATGAATTTTGTTTGGTTTTTAATATATGACTGAATAACAAAGCAGATTAAGGCATTTTATGCCTTTATATGTGTGTATTCATAACACTGGTGTTCCCCTTCTGGGTTGAACTGACCAATCAATAAATCAATCTGTCGATCTGTATGCATGTATGTACTGCATTACAACAGCGTCTAGATCATGGCTTAACTGAGACATGACCGCTGTTGTTCATTTGCTGTCGTTTGGCCTCAAGACACAGACCTGAAACTTGAACTGCGAATCCACTGAAAATTCTAAAATTGTAATATAATGATGGAGTTATTTCAGAAGTCCCTCCTCAACAGGAAGTGGCTTTAGGAAGGAGGTGGGGCTTCCAAATTTCAAATATTAGTTTCTGGCATAAGTGTGAATACATCTCAGAAATCTCATCTTATTTGAAGTAAATTTGAGTAAGTTTCGATGCTTAATTTAATGTCTTAAATAGAAATTGCCACACCCTGTACAGGCAGCAGAAAGGAGTTATGAGGATCAAAACACCACAGATGTGATCCTTTTTATGGCCAATCCATAGTGAGAGTTAAAATGCATCCATGTTTTCGAAATGGTTGTTAATATTTTGATGTTTTCAAATCTGTAATGCCTCAGCGTCCTGCTCCGCGGTGGCTTGAGTGATCTTTTCCTTTTCGCTACTCGTTTGTTCCTGCTGTGTGACTATCTGCCGGTTCAGAGTCCTCTCTCTGCACATCTGAAACTCTGAAATCATGATCATTTTGCTTTTTTGGCAAAGCTTCAACATTTTCTGTTGGATAGAAAGACAAACTTTCCTTTGTTGTTCCTCGGCGTTGTGTTTTCGTGTGTCCAAAGCTCTAATGAGGTCTCTGTTGGGGAAGTGCTGCTGAAAAACACACAGTGTGTGACTATTAAACCAAATGATTTTGGAGGGAAAGATCTATGTGAAGTCTGAGGCGGTATGACCCTACCAGGTGAGCACGCATGAGGTTTCTCTTCTCATTTTCTTGTTCCCCTGACTTCATTCTTTGTTCTCACTGACAGAACTCCTGCAAACATTGGAATTCCTCTCCTTTTTTGTGTCCAGCCTCTCTCACAGCTTTTCACTCATTCTGAAGAAAAGGAAATATACATTACTTTCTCATTTGACACAGAAATGTTCCGCTTCAGGCATCTGACATTCATTTAAGCTGATGCAGAATAAATTTGAAGCTCATCAAATGGTGTTGTGTCATGTCATGACTGTTTTCTCCTCCCACAACTGCACAGTGCTCTGTAAGTATGCGTGTGCTCAATGTAAGCGGAGCCATTATAGTCACAAGAATCCGACACCCATCTTCGCTTCCTTGGCCACTCCGTTGCCACTTTAACTTATGTTTTAGTGTTATAATGCAATACAGTGCTTGCAGGATTTCGAATTTGTGTGTGCATGTATATATGATCTGAGCTTGCATTACCACGAGTTCTTCTGCAGTACAGCCTCGTTTGCGTCCTGCTCCGTGACACCGAAGCGATGTTTTCCTCCTCAGTGCTCGTTTGCTTCTACCGTGTGACGATCAGCTTGCTCAAGATTCTCTCCCTGCACAATTGAGAAGATAAGAGAAGAAAGAAAAGCACAAAATAAATACAAAAGCGACCCCCAGATAGCAAATCCAGACAGAGTTTATAAATTTCATAATTTTGCTGAGTTTCATTACTTCTTCTCCTTTTCTTTGGCCAGCTTCATCATGTTCTGTTGGGCAGAGAGATGAACTTTCCTTCGTTCCTCCTCAGCTTCTTCTTTTTGTGCGTCCGATGCTCTTATGAAGTCTCTGTTGTCGATGTGCTCCTGTAAATACACAAAATGTGTGATCATAAAACTTAATGCTTGTGGAGGTAAAGACTTGTATATATTGTCTAAGGTGGCATGAACCCACCAGGTGAGCACACATGAGGTTTCTCCTTGGAGTTTCTTGTTTCTCTGACTCCATTCTTTGTTCCTTCTGATATAGCTCTTGTAAACGCTGGATTTCCTCTCCTCCTTTCTTGCTCTCCAGCTTCTCTCGCAAGTTAATTCTTTCTTTCTTTCTGAAGAAAAGGGATTATACATTAGTTTGACATGACAGTCTTCTACTGAAGCTAGTTTTCTGAAAAGGTTTTTCCAGGCTCATACATTCTGCTCAGGTACTTTAGTCCTTTTCACAAATCTCATTTCATACCTCACCTTTAACTAGGGGTGTATCGAGATCTTGCAAGATTAAATCATATTATTTCTAGTTTAAATGAAAAGCTGCCTCGTGGGCACAAGGCAGACACCTAACGGACACCTTGCCAAACACTCATAACGGACGAGATTTTCTTTCAAATTCCAGTCCGAGCGGACTGGAATTATAGGGCTTTGCATATATTTTATTATTCATTTATTCTTCCTTACAAGTCCTATTGTGTAGAACTGTAAGACAAATGCATGACAACTTCCAGATCATCAGTTTTCCTCTGTGGTAGTTTCAATGTGGTGCTCCGACCCAGAACCTTTTTTTCTTTATTTAATTGTGGAATATTTTCAATTTTTGTAGCTGCATATTCCTTTGGGCTTTATTTCTTAAAATAAACTACTTATCTTTGCAAATGTTACTTTGTTCATTGTAATTTATTATGCTACAACACAGATTGTTTGAATATTTCCTGCATGCAGGCTGATCTGAACTTGACAATGGAAAGTTAAATGGTTAATTTCAAAATGAATATGAAGTTCTTTGTTGCATTTCTACATGTTAAAACGCTGGCTTAATCTTTATTTTATTTCATTCTTAAGATTATAATTACTCTCAATTAAGGGTCGCCAAAAAGGCACCCAGCTTCACATGTATCGACAGGTGTTATGGTAAAATGAAATATTACTGTGTTTTTGATAAATCATATGACTGAATGTTCCTCTTGTACTCACAGTTAGCTTCATAATACATTGTTTTTTAATAACTCAAGACTCGTACTGCTTTGAGATTCAGGCCTGGGAAAGCTTCTGATAAGAAATACAGTTTCTGCAGAGTTGTGGATCTCAAAAATGACTGCATTCTCTTCCAAAGATGTTCTGACTCCTCCGACTTGGGAGGGGTATAAGTTGATTCTTCACTATCTGTCTCTCAGAGGGTTTTGGTCGTGCAGGCTGGCCGGCTGTCTGTATGACCTCTGAACTCCAAATAAAACTTTCAAAAGACCATTCGCTGATAATTCTTTTCACCCAAGGCTGTCAGTGGTACATCGTAGAATTTCCACGACAACAGGTATTTGGCACACACTGCTTTTCAGACCATAAATTGCAAATTAAAGCAAACGTTGTTCAGCACAAAGCAAAAAGAAAAAAAAAACACGTTCATACACCAGAATTTAAGCTACTTACACGACGAGTCTGAACCTTTTCCAGCTGGCACATTTTCCCCCAGGACTCAAGTAAGAAATGTACGACAAAAATAATTAAAATCACTCCAACTATTCACCTGTCATTGAAGAAACAGCCTTTTTAGCAAAATCTGTCTTCAACATTTTTCTTTTAGCTAACTGGGAGGTACTGACCGGAACAGCTGAAGGCGGGGCGAGCCCGTCACTACATCCTGGTTCCTGAGAAAAACCAAATGTCTCAGAGTTTTGCCAAACAAGCAGCGTAGCAATCTGTATTTTATGATCGCGCTGTTGAGCACAGATACATTATATAAGTGTTTGTTTATAATCTATCGTCGGCCACGCACCAAATGCTACGCTAGCTGTGTGTACGTAGTGGCGTCATGCGCCCGTCGCTAGGCACGGTGACGTCATCATGAAGGTTCGAAGATGAAAGGGAGCGTTCTCCCCTTTACAAGGTCCCTTGGCACAGTTTCACAGCCCATTCAGCAGAGCAGCAGCAAGCAATGGTTACTCAGACACTGAACACAATAACAGGGTGCAGTTTGCAGACCAATCAGAAGGAGAAATTAGGAACTTTTGGAACAGTGACCATGGCCTTCAGAAAAACTGAGTATCAGGATCAGTTTCGGTCACCTGTGAGACCGAGTTTCACAAAACCAGTATCGGGCGTCACAAAACAACCAGCGAGAAGCAAGTGCGCCCCAACCTCTCAGTAAGTCCAGTTTGTAGTAAAACTTAAAGCTCTGAATTTCCAATATATTTTATACTACATGAAATGAATGATCCCAACTTGATAAACATTGCTGATTCTCTCTGTGTCTGTCCACAGATTGCCCAGAAGCCCACCAAAGGCTCCAATTCCATCTGTGCAGCCAAGAGACTTCAGGAAATCCAAAGCAACTCTGTACGATTCTGCACATGTTGTCATTGAGAAGCCGGACTACACCACTGTGTACAAAAGTAGGTTAATTGAAAATCACTGTTGTCACACAAACAACAAATGACACAGCACAATTTATAACCTTTGAATAAAATATGCTTTCTTTGTTTTTCAGAGGATTTCCAAAAATGGGACATAGCCAGACCATCGGCAATCAAACCAACAGGTGAACTGAAGGTTAAATTGGGTTTGGTTGTTCCAGATACGTCCAATAATGAAGAAAATCGCCCAGCGGCAGGAAAACCACGTTTTCCAAAAATGACGACCTGCTACAGAGAAACTTACATCCCCCATCAGGTGTCCAGACCAATCAGGGCGACGGCCCGCCCAACAAAAAAATTAATGCTAATATGAAGCCATGCAGTGCCCTTCAGGCCGACAGCAGCAGAAAAAAATATTGAGGACAGGGGCCCCAGTCATCATTTGAAATGACAAAATAGCTAAATAACAGGGAACAGAAAAAGAAATGGGTAGAAAGAAAGAACTGGTTATCCCAGGCATAGAATGTAAAAAAAGTAAATACATGTTCTAGAACAGGGGTGTCCAACTCCGATTCTTGAGGGCCTGCTTCCTACATGTTTTAGATCTCTCCCTGCTGCAGCACACCTCAATGTAATGTTGGTGTCATCCTCAAGTTTGTACAAAAGCCCACAAATGAGTTCCTCATTGCAATCAGTTGTGCTGTAGCTGGGAGAAACCTTAAACATGCAGGATGTCAGACCTTGAAGACCGAGTTTGCACATCCCTGTTCTAGAATGTAGGGCAGGACAGGAGAGGTCTGGGCATGCATGGTAGGATAGGGTAAAAACAAGTGGGTATGTTTTTCCAGGCTCAGAAGGTAAAATTGTAAATATGTGTTCTGGAAGAGGGGAGTCCATCTCCGGTCCTTGAGGCCTGCTTCCTACATGTTTTAGATCTCTCCCTGCTGCAGCACACCTCAATGTAATGTTGGTGTCATCCTCAAGTTTGTACAAAAGCCCACAAATGAGTTCCTCATTGCAATCAGTTGTGCTGTAGCTGGGAGAAACCTTAAACATGCAGGATGTCAGACCTTGAAGACCGAGTTTGCACATCCCTGTTCTAGAATGTAGGGCAGGACAGGAGAGGTCTGGGCATGCATGGTAGGATAGGGTAAAAACAAGTGGGTATGTTTTTCCAGGCTCAGAAGGTAAAATTGTAAATATGTGTTCTGGAAGAGGGGTGTCCATCTCCGGTCCTTGAGGCCTGCTTCCTACATGTTTTAGATCTCTCCCTGCTGCAGCACACCTCAATGTAATGTTGGTGTCATCCTCAAGTTTGTACAAAAGCCCACAAATGAGTTCCTCATTGCAATCAGTTGTGCTGTAGCTGGGAGAAACCTTAAACATGCAGGATGTCAGACCTTGAAGACCGAGTTTGCACATCGCTGTTCTAGAATGTAGGGCAGGACAGGAGAGGTCTGGGCATGCATGGTAGGATAGGGTAAAAACAAGTGGGTATGTTTTTCCAGGCTCAGAAGGTAAAATTGTAAATATGTGTTCTGGAAGAGGGGTGTCCATCTCCGGTCCTTGAGGCCTGCTTCCTACATGTTTTAGATCTCTCCCTGCTGCAGCACACCTCAATGTAATGTTGGTGTCATCCTCAAGTTTGTACAAAAGCCCACAAATGAGTTCCTCATTGCAATCAGTTGTGCTGTAGCTGGGAGAAACCTTAAACATGCAGGATGTCAGACCTTGAAGACCGAGTTTGCACATCCCTGTTCTAGAATGTAGGGCAGGACAGGAGAGGTCTGGGCATGCATGGTAGGTTGGGGTGGGGTGGGGTGGTAAAAACAATAAGGGCTGCCGTCCAACTGGAGAAGGAGTCCTATCGAGCCCTGTTGGCTCATGGGACTCCAGAAGCAGCTGACAGGTACCGGCAGGCCAGCGAACTGCAGCACAAGTGGTTGTGGACGCAAAAACTCGGGTCTGGGAGGAGTTCGGGGAGGCCATGGAGGAGGACTATCGGTCGGCCTCGAAGAAATTCTCTCAAACCGTCCGGCGCCTGAGGAGAGAAAAGCAGGTCTCCACTAACACTGTTTACAGTGGAGGTGGGGAGCTGCTGACCTCAACCTGGGATATCATAGGACGGTGGAAGGAATACTTCGAGGACCTCCTCAATCCCGTCGCCAAGTCTTCCGTGGAGGAAGCAGAGGCTGAATTCTCAGAGGTGGACTCGTCCATCACCCAAGCCGAAGTCACCGAGGTGGTTGGTAAGCTCCTCGGTGGCAAGGCACCAGGAGTGGACGAGATTCGCCCTGAGTACCTTAAGTCTCTGGATGTGCAGGGACTGTCTTAGTTGACACGTCTCTGTTGGCAGTTGGGGACAGTGCCTCTGGATTGGCAGACCGGGGTGGTGGTCCCCCTGTTTAAAAAGGGGGACCAGAGGGTGTGCTCCAACTATAGGGGGATCACACTCCTCAGCCTCCCTGGGAAAGTCTATGCCAGGGTACTGGAGAGGAGGATTCGACCGATAGTCGAACCTCGGATTCAGGAGGGACAATGCGGTTTTCGTCCTGGTCGCGGAACACTGGACCAGCTCTATACCCTCCAAAGGGTGCTAGAGGGTTTGTGGGAGTTCACCCAACCAGTTCAATTGTGTTTTGTGGAATTGGAAAAGGCGTTCAACCGCGTCCCTCGCGTTTACTTGTGGGGGGTGCTCCGGGAATATGGAGTCTGGGGCCCCTTGTTAAGGGCCATCCGGTCTCTGTATGACCGGAGTAGGAGTCTGGTCCGCATTGCCGGCAGTAGGTCAGACCTATTCCCGGTGCATGTTGGATGCCGGCAGGGCTGCCCTTTGTCACCGGTTCTGTTCATAATTTTTATGGACAGAATTTCTAGGTGTAGCCAGGGGTCGGAGGGGTTCCGGTTTGGGGACCACAGGATTTCATCTTTGCTTTTTGCAGATGATGTTGTCCTGTTGGCTCCGCCGAACCTGGACCTACAGCATGCACTGGGGCGGTTCACAGCCGAGTGTGAAGCGACAGAGATGAGGATCAGCACCTCCCAATCTGAGGCCATGGTCCTCGACCGGAACAAGGTGGCTTTCCCTCTCCAGGTCGGTGGAGAGACTCTAGCCCAAGTGGAGGAGTTTAAGTATCTTGGGGTCTTGTTCACGAGTGGGGGACGGATGGAGCATGAGATAGACAGAATATCTCATCCCAGGCCCCACCAAAGTGTCAGCTGGACAAGCACATAAAAGCACAAACGGTGTGGGTAGAGTTGACTTAAAAAAATGCTGGGTTCATCTCAGTACAATTGAATCCACAGGACGTGGCTTATGGGCAGAAACTAAAAAGAAAAAAAAAAGAAAGACCTAAATTGGGGGTGTCCAACTCTGGTCCTCGAGGGCTGCTTCCTACATGTTTTAGATCTCTCCCTGCTGCAGCACACCTCAATGTAATGTTGGTGTCATCCTCAATTTGTAACGAAGCCCACTGATGAGTGCCTGATTGCAATCAGTTGTGCTGTAGCTGGGAGAAACCTTAAACATGCAGGATGTTGGACCGTGAGGACTGAGTTTGGACACCTCTGTTCTAGAATGTAGGGCAGGACAGGAGAGGTCTGGGCATGCATGGTAGGACGGGGTGGGGTGGGGTGGGGTGGGGTGGGGTGGGGTGGGGTGGGGTGGGGTAGGGCGGGGTGGGGTGGGGCGGGGTGGTATAAACAAGTGGGTCTGTTTTCCAGGCTCAGAACGTAAAAATGTAAATATGTGTTGAGAGAGCAAGACAGGAGAGGTCTGGCCGGGCATGGTCTCTCTCTCTCTCTCTCTCTCTCTCTCTCTCTCTCTCTCTCTCTCTCTCTCTCTCTCTCTCTCCTCTCTCTCTCTCTCTCTCTTTCTCTCTCTCTCCCTCCCTCTCTCTCCCTGTCCCTCTCTCTCCCTGTCTCTCTCTCTCTCTGTCTCTCTCTCCCTCCCTCTTCCTCTCTCTCCCCTCTCCCTCCCTCTCTCTCTCCCTCCCTCTTCATCTCTCTCTGTCTCTCTCTCTCTCTCTGTCTCTACCTCCCTCCCTCTTCCTCTCTTCCCCCACTTCATCTTTCTCTCCCCCTCTCTTTATCTCTCCCTCCCTCTCTCTCTCCCTCCCTCTTCCTCTCTCTCCCTCTCTCCTTCTCTCTCTTTCCCTCCCTCCCTCTTCCTCTCTCCCCCCACTTCCTCTCTCTCCCTCCCTCTTCCTCGCTCTCCCTCTCTCTCCCCTCTTCCTCTCTCCCTCCACTTCCTCTCTCTCTCCTTCCCTCTCTCCCTCCCTCCCTCTTCATCTCTCTCCCCCTCTCCTCCCTCTCTCTCTCTGCCTCCCTCTCTCTCCCTCCCTCTCTCTCCCCCCTCTCCCTCCCTCTCTCTCTCTCCCTCCCTCTTCCCCTCTCTCCCTCCCTCCTTCTTCCTCTCTCTCCCCCCTCTCCCTCCCTCTCTCTTTCTCTCCCCCTCTCTCTCTGTCTCTACCTCCCTCCCTCTTCCTCTCTCCCCCCACTTCCTCTCTCTCCCCCTCTCTCTCTTCCCCACTTCCTCTCTCTCCCCCCTCTCTCTCTCTCCCTCCCTCTCTCTCCCTCCCTCTCTCCCTCCCTCCCTCCCTCTTCCTCTCTCTCCCCCTCTCCCTCCCTCTCTCTCCCTCCCTCTTCCTCTCTCTCCCTCTCTCCTTCTCTCTCTCTCCCTCCCTCCCTCCCTCTTCCTCTCTCCCCCCACTTCCTCTCTCTCTCCCTCCCTCTTCCTCTCTCTCCCTCTCTCTCCCCTCTTCCTCTCTCTCCCTCCCTCCCTCTTCCTCTCTCCCTCCACTTCCTCTCTCTCTCCCTCCCTCTCTCTCCCCCCTCTCCCTCCCTCTCTCTCCTTCCCTCTCTCCCTCCCCCTCTCTCCCTCCCTCTCTCTCCTTCCCTCTCTCCCTCCCTCCCTCTTCCTCTCTCTCCCCCTCTCCCTCCCTCTCTCTCTCTGCCTCCCTCTCTCTCCCTCCCTCTCTCTCCCCCTCCCCTCCTCCCTCTTCCTCTCTCCCCCACTTCCTCTCTCTCTCTCCCCCTCTCTCTCTCTCTCCCTCTCTCTCCTTCCCTCTCTCCCTCCCTCCCTCTTCCTCTCTCTCCCCCCTCTCCCTCCCTCTCTCTCCCTCCCTCCCTCTTCCTCTCTCTCCCTCTCTCTCCCCTCTTCCTCTCTCTCCCCCTCCCTCTCTCTCCCCCTCTCTCCCTCCCTCTCTCTCCTTCCCTCTCTCCCTCCCTCCCTCTTCCTCTCTCTCCCCCCTCTCCCTTCCTTCTCTCTCTCTCTCCCTCTTTCTCTCTCTCCCTCCCTCCCTCTTCCTCTCTCTCCCCCCTCTCTCTCTGTCTCTACCTCCCTCCCTCTTCCTCTCTCCCCCCACTTCCTCTCTCTTTCCCCCTCCCTCTCTCTCCTTCCCTCTCTCCCTCCCTCCCTCTTCCTCTCTCTCCCCCCTCTCCCTCCCTCTCTCTCTCCCTCCCTCTTCCTCTCTCTCCCTCTCTCTCCCCTCTTCCTCTCTCTCCTTCTCTCTCTCTCCCTCCCTCCCTCTTCCTCTCTCCCCCCCACTTCCTCTCTCTCTCCCTCCCTCTCTCTCCTTCCCTCTCTCCCTCCCTCCCTCTTCCTCTCTCTCCCCCCTCTCCCTCCCTATCTCTCTCTCCCTCCCTCTTCCTCTCTCCTTCTCTCTCTCCCTCCCTCCCTCTTCCTCTCCCCCCACTTCCTCTCTCTCCCTCCCTCTCTCCCCCTCTCTCCCTCCCTCTCTCCTCTCTCCCTCCTCTCCCTCCCTCTCTCCCTCCCTCTCGCTGCCTCCCTCCCTCTTCCTCTCTCCCCCCACTTCCTCTCTCCCCTCTTTCTCTCTCCTCCCTCCCTCTTCCTCTCTCTCCCCCCTCTCCCTCCCTATCTCTCTCTCCCTCCCTCTTCCTCTCTCCTTCTCTCTCTCCCTCCCTCCCTCTTCCTCTCCCCCCCAGTTCCTCTCTCTCTCCCTCCCTCTCTCCCCCCCTCTCTCTCCTCTCTCCCTCCTCTCCCTCCCTCTCTCCCTCCCTCTCGCTGCCTCCCTCCCTCTTCCTCTCTCCCCTCTTTCTCTCTCCTCCCTCACTCTTTCTCTCTCTCTCCACCTCTCTCTCTCTCTCTTTCTCCCTCCCTCCCTCTTCCTCCCTCTCCCTCTAAATTTGATCACAATAAAATAAAACCCATTAAAACCAAGACCTATTACTTGAATTTATCAGAATCAGAATGCTCTTTATTGTCATTGCAACAAGTTACCGAAGTTTCAAGTTACAACGAAATTGCTTGGGTTTTTAAGACGCCCAGGCAGCCATTTGCGGCGCTCCATCTTGAAAAGGAAACAGAGTCAAAGGAACTCAGACAGAAATTGGAGGGGGGTGGTAAAAAAAACAAAAACAAAACAAAACAAAAACAAAATGTTAATTCATATTGCGGTTCCAAAGGGAGTCGTGATTAGAGCTGGGAGTGAGAGAGAGGGAAGACAGATAAGCAATCAATCTTGTCCTTGAATCTTCAGGGGATGTTTAGTCTTCCAGGGGCGCCAGCCGCAATCAGAACGTATCTTCACCAGCAGCAGGCCGATCATCATAAATCTGAAAATGTAAACATCCACAATGACCTTGACGAACAGGGGTGCCAGGCATGTGACACCCCTCCACTTCTCCCGGGCGTCGATCACATACCCGGCCTGCCGAGTCCCGTCCGGACAGGCAGGATCCCCCGCTCCTGTGCTCTTCGTTGAAAAAAATCCCATCAATTGCATAGAGAGACCAGCTGATGAATTCCGTGGTTGATATTTGGTTTGTTCGAAAAACCAAGTCAAGTGATTACTCCAGTCAAACAGACGAGACAACAGTGCCGCAAGCAGAGACAATAGGGAGGGAGAAGCAAAGTAGGGAGTAGGGAGCGTGTATTGGTGTTGCACTTTTATTTCTTTCAATTTAATGAAGTTATTTCAGTTGAATTAATTAGTCTTTTTCATCATTTTTGGGCCTATAGACTGGCCTTCCCTTTCACCATATCAACTTTTAAATGGATGGTTCAAATTTCACATTTGTGAAACTGCTTGCACCTAAAATACACGCTCCACTTAAACTGAAAGATTCAGAATATACAATTTTTGTGCATTAAATTGGTGATTTTGTGTGCTAATTACAACTTAGTTAGATCGGTGATCAATTTTTTAGCTGATTGACAACACTAATATATACATCTGTTAAAAAAAAAAAAAAAAAAAAAAAACCTGTGTTTTGGCCCTTCCTGGGTGGTACAGGACAGTCTTGAAAATGATATGGACTCTATACATTTGCTTTTCCAGCTCCACAGTGGCTTCAATACTTTTGGACCTTAATTATGTTGTGTTTTGGCTGAGCTGTTTGTTGTCATGTGTCCATAAAACCTACAACTTCATAATTACACTTCAGAAAAAAAATAAATAAAAAAAAAATAACACATAAAAGCCTTTGCCTGTACATTTCTTCACTGGGAGAAAGTTCAGATCAATCATAGCAACATCTGCACAGATTTTTATTTTCTGTAAAAAAACAGTTTTTTTGGGGTTTTTTTACGAAAGCCAAATATCGACATGCATAGCAGCATTCCACGTTATCTTGGGGATTCCAGTGCCCCCGGAAAAAAGAACAAAATCCTAACTAAGAATCGTTTAAAAAAATTTAACTTCATGTTTTTGTTAATTCCTCTTCTGGCGTTAAAAAAGTATGACGGCTAATCTGAGAGACTTTCAGTCTTCTTGGAAACGGATGTGCTTGTTCGCCTCCTTGGCTCGGGCAATGAGGATCTTTTCAGCTTTGGATATGAGCTGCAGTGAGAGAAGAATTTAAAGAAAAGATGAGATTGAGACAACAGAAATGGACAAACAGACACATGCTAAACTCCTTATAAAATATGTGAACTAAATTTCATGAACAAAAAATTCTTTTTGACTCTCAATATTAAATAATAAAGTACGTTTGTGGGCATCCATGTTGTGTATAGTGTCACAGGTAAACATGACAGTGTTGTCCCAGATCATGCTTGAATGCACAAACTTAAACAACTGTTAAACATGTGTTTGATCCGATGTTTCCGCACTTGAGGGGCGAGCTCACCTTTTCTGTCCCCCGTTTCTTTTCCCTTGGACGATTCAGTTTCACCTGGCGGTCCACCAAGATCTTCTGCCAGTACCTCTGTTCATGGTCACCTTGAAGACGAATTAAAACAAAGTGGAGCAGAATGATTTGAGTTTTCTCCTTCAATTCAGCTTGACTGTTGTGTCTGGTTCAATGATGCCTGAATGAAAAACATTGTTTTTAAACAGCATTATGAATTCATGCTGGTTAAGAGCCTGCACAGACATCCGTATCCCCCGCTCTCATATGCAGGGCGTGCGTGCACGTGGGCTTAGTGGAGTAAAAAAGAAAAAAGAAAATCTCACCTGAGAGAATTTCAAGCTTCCAGCTGTGCTCTTTCTGCAGCTGGGCTTTCACACTGCTGACGGCTTTTGCTTCCTCCGGCGAGTGAAAGCGGATGTGACCTTCGGCATCTCCTTCCAAGATGTCGATGTAGGCCACTGGAGAGATTTTACTCAAAGCCTCCTGCAAAGAAAAGAGGAAGAAAGAATATCGACAATAGTTCTTAAGTTGAAAAGAGCTTCCGTAGCTTTTGGACAGCAGGAGCTGAGAGGGAGAACTGAGGTGGACTGTACTTTGAGGATCTTCCTCCCCGGTAACGGTTTGCTGTCAGTGATCTTCATGATGACCCCGCTGGTGAACTTTGGCCCCTGCTTCAGTACTTTCTCACTTGTGTTATTCTCAACTGGGAAGATATAGAAAAAAGTAGAACAATGATACTTCTTGAAACGGTTTCTGTCTTGTTATCTCTATTAAAACACACTGAGATTGGAGTGTGACATTTTAGACAAAGAATGTTGGCTGTTTTTGAATTTTAATACCTCTAAATCTTTCCAGAAACACACCTGGTTGGTCTGGAGGCTGGGGCTCCTTGCCGTCAATGTGAGTGATGCACTTCTTCAGCGAGGCCATGCTGCGTTTCTGCAGCCTCAAGTACTCGTCCTTCAGTGTGAGCCAATCTTTCCTTATGAAAAGAGGAAGAGGATGGGTGTTAGGCTTCTCAAGTTATTTTAGTTCTGAAGGGGCTTTTATTGGAAAAAAAAAATCATGTGTACTGGCATTTAAAAAAAAAAGGGGGATCTTACTTTGACAGAACTCGAAGTGGAATGACTTCTTCTCCGATTTTCAGTTTCTCTTTGTGTTTCTTTTTTCTCTTCCTCTTTGCTTTGACATCTTTGTCATCTCCGTTTTCCTTCCCCGTCTCAAGATCCTGCTGTGAGTCACTTGGAGTGGGTGAATCTAAAAACGGAAATTGCACTTAACAAAAGACATTTGTTGTGATATAAACATTTCTCAAAAGTCAATTCCAAGTTTGAGCAAGGGACGAGTTAAAAATTCCCTCAGCCCAAACACCACTAGGATGCTGTACCTCTCTTTGTTTTCTCCCTCGCCACCTCTTCAGATCTACTTTCACTGGTTTTTCTCATCTTTGATGGAACATCGCTTTCTGAGAGCTCTGCTGTCTGCGACCGCCGTCTCTTTTTCTCCGACAGTTTTCCTGGAGTCTTCTGAGAGCTGCTGAGCTCCGGTTCAAACTCCTCCGCTGCTGCCGACGTCTTCCTCTTCTGCACAGGAGGTTCATCCTCCATCGCCTGTTCTTTCACGTCGCCGGACGGTGCCTGGGCTGAAGCGCTGTCTTTCTTTTTCTTCTTTTTGCGCTTTTTCTTCTCCTCTTCCTCACCTGCGGTGTGTAAATGTCAGGTTGTCAAAACACGATCAGACGCCTCAGACACTTGTTTTGATGAGAGTTTTACCTGCCGGCAGGCCGTCGGCATCCACAGGAATTGGCTTCCTGTTTAGAGTTTTGGGGAAAATCCCTGGCTTCCTGGGAGCATCTTCAGGAGGGTTGTTCAGCATCTGTGTCAAACATCAACTCTTCTAATTAGCACTTATTTTCCATAAACGCCAAAGTTCATCTGAGTTGTAAAATATTCCAGAACTGTCTTCTTACCTCTATGGCTGTGAGTGCTTCCTCTTCCTTTTCAAACTCCACAAAGGCGAATCCCTTCGAATCGTCGGACGTCTTGAACCTGGGGATGCTGACGTAAACCACGTTCCCACACTTTGTGAACACCCTCTCTATCCAGCTGTGCGTCACGTCCTTGGGCAAAAGTTCCTTATCAAAAAAACAAAAGGTGGACATTTAATATTTTGTGACTGAATGATATTGTCAGCTAGAGAAAACTTTATCAACAAATAAATATGAAAATGGTGATGCTATAAACTGTATAAAAAAAAAATGCAATCAAAATAATAGATTATTATTAACATATATGATGTGCTGTGAACAGAAAATAAACATGTATTACCACATAGACTGTACGGCTATCAACATCATTTGGCCTGTCTCCAACAGGAAGCTGACGTCTGACTTTTGTCCCCTCCAAGTTAAGCTGGAAGACAAAAAGTGCAACATGTTTATGTCAAAATATGCTTGAACAAAGACTTTAATGAGTTAATTATGAAAACATCAGAAAATAGTTATCTGGTTGACAAGCTATAGTTGCTGGACCATTGATGATGGAGGTGGGATTTGGAGAACAAGGGATATTGCGCAGTGAGGAGAGGTTTGTAAATTGGTGCTGATGGATCTGTCATGGCCCCTGAAGGACCGCTCCCTGCTCTGTCATTGTGGGCCGAGCGCGATGTGACTGGGGGTGAAACAGGTATGAATGTTGTAAGTTGTATGTGTAAATATGTAAATGCATGTGTTTTTATGTACGTAAAAAGACTTGCATGTAGGTGTATATATATATTCAATCCATGCGTTTTACATGGGACTTTTTATTCCTTTATAAATCCTAATTCTCCTCTAAAATGACCATGGACAAAAGTATTCTTAATTACGTTTAAATCCAGCGGGTTTACTCTCCTTTGGAAGCGGTATTATATGCTAATTAGGCGCGCCTCCACTCTGGTGGTTCTGCGCATGCTCCGTCGTGATGACGCAATTTTCCAAGATGGCGGTCCACTGTCCGCGTTTCGACTCGTTTGGAGACGAGTTATTTAACAGCAGTTTTAGAAGAATTGGATATAATGAAACGAGCGGATCGACGAGCGTTTAACAACGCGGACATTTTCAAAGCTGTAGGGTCCAAGTTAATCGAGAAAGAAAGACGAGAAAAATGCTGTTTACTTCCGGGAGACGTCAGCACGTCACGGCCGACTCCTGTCCAATCAGAACGTCTCGCAGAACCCGGCGTGAGAGGATTTTCGTTTTTCCCATGTAAACGCGCTGCTCATGAATATAATTCTCAGTTGCTCAGAATAAAACAATTCCAAAATAAAAAACACCATGTATAACAATAGAATAACAACCAAAGTGAATTTTAGTAATTAAAAATAGCTGAATGAAGGCAGGAAGCAAATTGGAGCGGCTGTAAATGCAGGGCGACTGCTGAAGAGCCTTAGACAAGTTGGTGGCATATAAGTTTTATTTGATCCTACTTTTAGACTCTATTAATGTCTAGCGTGTGTTATGAGTAAACCAATAGATACTTTGTTCAACTATAACAGAAATTTGTCTTTGACAAGGCTTATTCACAGATACACACTACAGCTGTAGGGACATATGTAGATTTAGATATGTGTTAAAAAAAAAAGGAAAAAACAAATGTTGTGTAGTTGTGGTTTTTTTGGAAATACACATTCTAAATAAAAAAGACATCATATATTTCAGACGTTTGCCACAAGTCAAAACATAATTAAAATAATTGACAACATTATCACATGTTGAATTCTACTTCGTAAGTGCTTAGCCCGCCTACCTACGGCCTTCGCCTTGGTGAGTACCACTAGCGAAGCCCGTAGGCGGGCACGCACTTACTCGTAGAACTGGAGTTACATCCAGTAACTACTAATTCTACTTCGTAAGTGCTTAGCCCGCCTACGGGCTTCGCTAGTGGTACTCACCAAGGCGAAGGCCGTAGGTAGGCGGGCACGCACTTACTCGTAGAACTGGAGTTACATCCAGTAACTACTAATTATCATCAAGCAGCAGTACCTCAACTACAGATGAGTTTCTCAGCGCTCTGGCAATCAGCTTTGTGTCGGTTGTCAACTTCTTCATTCGATTGAAACTAGTCAACACAGATATATCCACATCTGGAAGAAATAACAAAAAGGACATTGGAGAATGTCTCAAAACAAAAGCCTGCATCAAAAACATTCAATGACAGATGAAAATGTGGCAGTGTATGTTTTCAGCACAAACGGCCGCTTACATCCATCACTGGATTCGTCGATGAGAGTCTTCAGAAAGCGGTCCTTATGGAGGTTGACGTCCCCAAACCAGAACTCCACTTGCTTCTTCACGTCACCAAGCAACTGTTTGACACGAGACCTCTTCTTCTTCTCTGTGTCTGTCTCTTTACTGCTGGACTGAGGAGCATCAACATGCTCTCCCCTCTCAGAGGCAATCATGGTGAAGACGACACTGCAATGCAGATCAACACAAAACACAATTTGATAAAAGTTCCACAAAAATCCCACATATGCACTGAGTTTACTCAATATTTGTAACACTATTTTTATTGTTTTTATCAAAACATCCTTATAAAAACCATGTTTTTAAGGTAGTATGGTAACAAATACGGAAAACATATTGCACAAAGTCTGACAAGAGAAAACATTTTGTTCAAACGTTTTTTTTTAATAAAGCAACACTAAAGAAGACAAATCAAAATATAGCATGAGCACTCTTACAAGCAAACAAAACAGCATCTACAGCAGCTTCTACAAATCTGCTGAGAATATTTCGAGTATTCTGCTGCAATGTTTTCTACAAAATCTTTCCAAGCAAACAGCTCTTTACTCTCTTTAAGCAATCTCAAAGAACCATTACCTCCATTTGTCTTTTTTATGCCTGATAACATTTACTATATGACTTTGATCCTTTGCCGCAAAGCAAATCTCTAACTAATACTTTTCTTGTTGGCATTGCATCATGAAAGGTCTTATTTACAGAGTGTAGTACGTTTTAAACACACCACTCATCGAAAAACTGCTGATGATATAAAAACAAAGATGGAACTACTATCAAACTGTGTGAAGAGTCATCAAGCCATAACATTATTATACTGACGATATGAAACGGACAGCTCAAACAGTGTTTTGGTACAACTCTTTCCGTTTAATAACTGAAGTGAGCTCTGCTTGCTGATCATTAACTATCTGGGCTCGCCATGCTAGTTGTTTATAAGCCATGCAAAGCTCTCAATCTGAGGTTGTGTCGCTTCACTGAACTCTGACGAACCAAACAATCGAACTTACCTGACTATAAATGACAAAACCAGTCAAGTGCGGTACTGTATTCACAAAATAATACGAAATATTAAGAATTAGCGGGCTAATGTCTCCTTGTGCGACATAGCTGCGTGCAGGATAACGTCGCAGACTAAATACGTCATCAAGAGCGACCCAAACTTCCTGTGAATTACAAAAACGCTCAAATACCAACACGTGGCAAGTTTCTGGTTTGCACATGCTGATAAAAATCTCCCGTATTAGTCACATATGATAATAGTTTTGAAAAAGTATCCAAACAGTCGGCAAAAGATGTTTGGTTATCATGTTCAAATTCTCTGGGGCGGGCTGATTGAACACATGGGCCGGTTAGCTCAGTTGGTTAGAGCGTGGTGCTAATAACGCCAAGGTCGCGGGTTCGATCCCCGTACGGGCCATCTCAAATGTTTTCCTCCGACCGGCAGGGTGACGCTCTCCCTTCTTTGATTGTAGTTTTCATGCTTGATATCAGCTTTGAAAACACTCGTAATTACAACACGGAGTAAATTTCAAATCCATTTTTATTGCCCAGTTCAATACCTATAAAAATCATAAATACCACATTGGAATTGCATATGTCACTGGTACAAAGTGCAGAGTGTTCTTAACCACAAAACAGAATAGAATACACAGAAAAATAACACACAATCAATCAAATAGTTTTAAGAATGTCAATGTGGTAGTAATCAATGACATATATGATAACACATGCAGCTACAGGTATGAAACTAATGCTATGTGTACAATATTTCAAGGTCTATGGTTTCAGGTTATGACCATGTCTATGTACACAGCATGAATCACGTATGTATAATTGTCCAGCTATATCTTTTGGAGGAAATGAATATATGTTAGTGCAAAACTGTGATTTTGTTCCCTTCCCTGTCTTGTCTTCCACCTAACCGATTGAAATTCATGTTCCACATAGAGCTTATGAAACAGAGCTGGTGCTGTGTGCGTCACAGGTCCAAAATGTTCTCAAACTTTCGGAGTCTTTTGCACGTGTCCTCCTCGGTGCAGCTCTCAATCCTGCTCTTGATCAGCTGCGACAGTTTAGTGTAGAAGGTCAGCACCCACTGAGTTTCCAAGCACTGGGCCGACAGGTTGCACAGTTTGTGGAGAAACATCACCAGCTTCTCATTGTCGTTTACCTCACACCTTCTGATGACCCACTCCCCCCACGTCTCCCAGGTATCGTCGTCTGTGAAACTCAGATTCATGCTTTCCTGGTTGAGCACAGACTGTGGCCCCTCATCGGTCAAGTCATTCCATATGGCTCTGTGGTTTGAAAAAAAAAACAAACCACAATCTTCAGAAATATTGACTTAAATTGATTCTTGTTGAAATATTGATTAAATTAAAAGCCATTCACTCACACAACTCTGTCCAGGGGATGTGGGATTAGGTCATTGAGTGCCAGCAGGCCTCTGAAACTAATATGGTTTCCTTCCACCCTGTGTGAGAGCACATAGAAAACATTATTTCAGTGAGTCGTCTGATATATTTTACAGGAGAATAAAATTGCCAAAACACAACATGCATCTCCGACTCAAAGCATTAAATGTTTCATTGAGATTCTCAGGTTGGACAGATTACAACAATTCATAATACATGTAGTCAGTCTCATTTTCAGGAATGAACAACTTTCAGTTCTTCTAAACACATGTTTTGTGTCAATTGTGCAAGTTTCCTACCACAATTCCTTCAGCTTTTTTTTCACCGCAATGGCACTAGAAAGAGCTGTTACTTCATCGTCACCGATGTTTGACCACCCGAGACTGTTCACGAAAGAAGAAGTGTCACTAAATCAGAGTTGATAGCGTGAGATTTGTATGTAAGATTTTGTTTAGCATTTTATTATTATGCAAAAAAAAAAGAAAAAAAAAAACAACTTACCCGAGGTGGGTGAGAGTGTCTGACTCCCGCAGCACATCAGCAATGACCTGAACTGAGTCCATATTGAGGTTGTTTTCGCCAAGCCTTGAAATGAAATCAGCAGAGGAGACAAACTTTTTATTTAAATGTTTTGACCCGTGTCAGTGCACGTTGATAACACTGATCACACTGATGCGCCTCAATAACAAAACCATCATTGTTATTGAGTGAATCTTTGTCGTTTTGCCTTCAAACACGTCACCAATCTCAGCTTGCTACATCCCACCCACTGGCATGCATCATGATGAAGATACTGCATTAGGTTCTTCTTTCAGGATGAGGTTTCATATTTTCAGTGACGTGGGTGAAAACAGAACAACACACCTTTCATAAGCGGATTGACTCTGTGCTCCAGATTTATGTTATGAGAAAAAAATAAAGGATCTGAGGAGATGTGCCGCTTTCCTGTCCTTTTTATGTATAGATCTACTTAGATTTTAGTTGTTCGTATTAATGATCAAACAGCTGGACTTTTCACAACCATGCTTCATTATGTCCTTGAATGAATTGGCTGTAATGTATTGCGTGTACCTTTTCACATTAAAAGAAAGAAACAAGTTTGAGGTTTTACACGTGTATGAAGGGACACATGACTTCAGTTTTGAACTGAGTTTACCTGGAACTCACCAAAGTCTGTCACATCTGAGCAGCAGTTGTTGAATGTCTCTGAGAGCGTCGGAGCTCACTGCGGTTCCTGTCAGGTCCAGCTCTGATATCGTCCCTTCTGTGAGGCCAAGGAAGTACTTGATGGCGTTGTAGTCCATCTGTGAGAGAGTCTCATCGCTGACATTAACCCGCAGTGACTTTGGCTGCACAGCAAGCGCTAATGAAGGGTCCTGCTGCTCAAACATGCAGTGGATGTAGTTCAGGATCTGTTCTCCGTCCTCACAGTGTTGTGTAAGCTCTGCGATGATTTTATCTCGATACGTGTCCACTTTGTCTTTGCGGCAACACAACCCCACTTGCCTGGACAGGAAGTTGGCGTTGCGTTCGGAGAGAATTCCTGACAGGAAGCGGCTGAACAGGTCCAGGTGTCCACTGCTTCTTACATCTCCGGGACTCGGAGTGCGTTGAAGCTCACTGGGTAAAGGCTGATCTGTTACAGCGCAGTAAAGCGCGGCAAAAAACTCCTGAATGGTAAGATGAGCGAAGGAGAAAACCTCCTCAGTGCAGCCGGGCTCTTGTGCAACCGTCGTGTCGAGAAAGGTGCTGACGAGGCTGCTTTTCTCTAAGGTGGCAACGTCATGGTCGCTGCTGTAGAAAAGAGTTTGATGCTCCATCAGTTTCTGGAAGGCGAGTCTCCCCAGCTGGAGGACAACGTCAGACAGCTGCTGGACGGTTCCCGCTCTCTGTTCTTGAGCACATGTTTCAGCTCTTGTCTGGGTGTGAGAACGAAGCAAGGCCACCAGATACTGCACGTAAATGTCCGTCATGGTCTTGGGCCTTTCTTCGTAGACGTCTTTGCTTTCTTTGAGGATACAGCACACAATGCAGCAGAACGCAGGGATGTAGCATAGCGTCAGCATCAGCTCATTTTCTAAAACCACCTTGAACATGCGTTCGGCGGTTGCACAGTCTTGAAAATAACGAAAGAAATAGTCTTGCACTTCGGCCAGAGAGAAGCCGGCGATGAGCACGAAGCGGTCGATGCAGCCGACAGGGATGTGGCCCACAGCCGCAGGCCGAGTCGTCAGCATGACGGAAGCGTTTGGCAGCAGCTCGCCCTGCATCAAGCTCTGGAACACCTCCTTTACCTCTGCATCTTCGTCCGGTTCCGTCACGAAGGCGTCGTCGTCGCAGCTCCTGTAATGCCTGAACTCGTCAAAGCCATCCAAGATGATCAGCAGCTTTTCGTCGTTGGCCAAGATGTTGTCCAGCTCTTTGGCGAGGTGTCTGTTTTTACGCAGAACCAGCTCTCTGAAGTTTGTGGGCTTGTCAATCAGATTCAAGTCTCTGAAGGTCATGTGGATGATGAAGTCAAAGTTCAGGTGGCCCTTGTTTCCGCCAAAATCAAACAGCATCTTTTGCACCAGGATCGTCTTTCCGATTCCAGCCACGCCGGTCACCAGGACCTTCTTCACCGGACGGTTCGGATTTGCACTGGAAAATAATTCAGCTGGTGTGATTTTCTTATGCACGACGGACTTCTGCTGCATAGAGAGTCGCTTTTGTCCGAAGGTAAGCACCTCGTGTCTCTTAATCTCCAAGCCCTGGTGTCCGTCGACCAACAGGAGGTTGACGTAATGCTCGGAAAAAAATATTTTCTCTCCGTGGCGAGTGTTGTAGAAGAGCATGCTCTCACTCCTACGCCTGAGGACATCCTTGTGCTTCTGTCTCAGCTTGTTGTAATCTGCAAAAGAAAGCATGTTTTTCAGATTGTTTTCACTCAAAAGTGACAGCAAGAATGACTAAAAAATAGGGATTCGTTCTTAAACAAGCAAGTTTTGAGTATGGATTCGAACAGGAGGAGAAGATGGCGTGGATGTGTGGTCGGACAGAGGGTCTGGGAGCAGAGTGGATGACAGCTCTGCTGACTGAAGGAGCTATTCTGAACTGAACTGCTGGCTGCAGACGATGGAAGGATGAGGGGGTTTCAAATGATGATGGAGGTGGCTGATTCTTAGACTATTCAATCTTTCTGGGGGATTTTGTGAGGGAGACTGAAGAGTTGTGAACCACAACTACAATAAATACAAGCAATGACGAGGCTGTGGACAAAGACAGAAGTGAATAACAATGCCGTTCAAGCAAATGTTAAACACAATACATTGTTGCCCCTCCTTCATAACCTCAGTGTTCTAATGACGCGTTTGGTTTGATTTGCATACCTTTAGACGGAGGCCGATCTGTGTTCCCTTCTTGCATGCACTGGTTTCTTGCAGAGAGAAAAATGCTGGCTGCCTCCTCGCCCTTGCACTCCAGAATATCCAGCACCCTCCTCACTCTTGCCCGGGGCCCCGGCAGACACACCACTTCCTCACGATCATCTCGAGTGAACACTTCCCGGCTCACCAAGACGTCCAGCAGAGAGTCGATCTGCCCCTCCAGATCATCCACGAGAGAAACTCTCAGCACCCTCAGTGCAGTCAGAGAATCCAAAACATCCTTTTCCACCATCGCTAATCTGAAATAATCCTCACAGCAACTCTATTCAAGTTTAGTTGTGACGAACTGATGGCAGGAGTCTGAACCAAAGCTTCATGATGTAATAAAAAGGCTCTTCTCATCGTCCGGAGGCGTCTTGAAGACGCACATTCTCCTGGCCGCCCTGAGCAACTGCTCATGCTGTCGCAAAATGAGGAAGTGCATATTCCTTTTTTTTAGGAAGTTGTCAGCATGACGTGTTGAAATCTTGCTCATCAAGTCTGTATTCACTGTAATACTCTCAGGTGTGGCTGTCAAATCTATTTTGATACGTGTTAAAGGGGAAGAGGAAGTTACTCATTTATCACTCTCACGTATAGAAATCGGCCTGGCCAATACGAGCAGTGTGAATAAAACATTGTCACGGCGAGAAAGGAAGAAAGAAAGAAAAAAAAAATCACAACCATTTAATTACAAAAAGGAATGTATTTGGTTTTATTTGATGATAGAAAGCAACACGTCCCCATAGCATGCACGCCCAACACCAACAGCTGCAGGGAAATCAATGCTTCAACACCCCCAACCCCGTAAATATATACAACACTATGCACAAGAACTCACATGGCAATAAATAGAATGACAAAACAAATATCTACATAACTTAAGAGCAAAAGCAATATGTTGATGATATTTCCCAATGATTAGTTCACAGTAACAGGCCGAGTCGTGCCCTGCTAATGTGCACGTCGCATTTGATGAGGAAGCTTTCAACAATCTAGGACACAATGTGAAAAAGTGCAAACCCTGCCTATCTGGCACATTAATGTAAGAATGGTACATTAATAAAGAGCTTTACAATATTCTCTACAGTTACATTTGCAATGATGTTTCGGTGAGATTAAAATTTGCCCGTAAAGTTAACAACACAAGAACTGTCAAAGGTAAAAGCTGTTTTTAATCACTGAAATGCCAAACCAGTGAAAGAAAATACAATTTCTGCGTTCGAGTCGAACCACAATTTAGCAGATATCATTACGCTCACCTCATATTTAAATCATGAAATGTCACACAGTGGTTAGAGGGACGATCGACAAGAATTTTTTCAAGAACTATTACAACTACCTAAACAACGTAACTTTACAAACTAGAGAGAAATCAAACCCTGCAAGCCGTGTTCTTAACAAGGACTTGGATGAGTTCTAAGTGCAAAATAATTTAGTTTTTACCCAAAACAACATTTGCTTCAGTAAAACACTTCCTTTAGTGCAAACCACGCATAAGAAATCATTGTCTCACTTTCTATCCTGTGTGGTTAATACACCTGCAGGCCAAATTCCTTTCACAGAACAATCACTGTGATCAACATGTGTTGAATTTATGTCTCACATGCTCGATGCCAAACGCTGAACTACACGCTGTCTCTAGTCACGTTAACCACTCCCCATTTTTACACAACTTGATCTTATTTCTCAGTTAAAAAGTGTGTTTTCATGCCACGTAAGCAAAATCTCATTTGACATGAAAAGGATTCGCCTGTTGTGGAGGCTGCTGCGATGAACAGACACATATCTTTCCAGTGGTTATCTCAAGGTCAGAGGTCATCCCAGGGTTTCTGGGTAATATAGTCGATCAGTTTAAAATATCTTCATTTTAATCCACACATATGTGTGGAAACGTGGGATTGGACTTAGAATTTATTGACAATATATGCTCTGTATGAAGGGATGGAGATACAGAAAATCATGATGCTGCGGCACTTTCTTTTTTAAGAACCCTTGAAACTGAAGAGGATCGGCCACAAGTCTTAGTTTCAATGTCTGGAATTCCCCTTTAACAGTCAAACTCGTGGTCGCCACAGGTTTCTACTGCCCACAAGGGGAAATGTGTCTCAAGTTTTCATAATTTAGAAAGCAGAGCTGCTGGACTTCAGTGTTTCTCTGAGAGAAACCGAAGCCTTCATCAACAGCAGTGTCTTTTCTCTCAAATTGACCGCCGTGAATGGCGTCTTTGATCAAAACCACTTCGGGTACGACAAGCCCAACAGTCGCCCGCGCTCAAGCGTTCCCATCAGAAACTGATCTTGAAAGAGAGTGGCAGGTGTCGGGGCGAGGAGTCCAGGTTTTCAAGTCTTCCATCTGACCTCTGACCTCTCCGGGTTTCCCTCGGTCCTGCTCACGTCCGTTTCCTCAGGTGCTTCGACAGGAGTGACAGCAGCGGCTTTGGAACTGGGGCAGCGGGCAAAGCTCCAGCTGTCGGACGTTCTCGCAGTACTTGGTACTGTCTCTGCATTCGCCTGCTGGAACAAACGGTGGACACGGAATTTACAATTCACGGATCTCCTGCGTTCGGATACTTTCGTCGGTGTGGTGAACCTCAGAAATATCATTTTCTGCCAGCAAAACCAACAGAGGTTTGAGGAGTTTAGTGTTCACTGCCTTTGTCAAAAAAAAGACAAAACACACACACATACAGCACAATCTTTCACCTTACAATGAGGTCTGCGGGGTCTTTCAAATTAAAAGCATATTCCTTGTGGGAATACCTGACACCTAAAAGACTGTAAAAAGATAATTGTTTAGTGCTTTCAAGACCACAAGTGAAATTCCTTGTAACTGGTTTCACATCACAACAGCAATACACATCTTACAGACCAAAAAAAAACACCTCATCACATGAAACCAGAACTATGAGTGTTATGAGTTGTGGCTTTGAGGACAAACACTGCAGAACTGGCTTTCAATGCTTCATTTTCCTTTGGTTCAAATATCACTTTTTTTTTCTTTTTTTTTTTACGAGTTTTTTGAGGGCAAGACATGTTATTCAAGTTATGGCAAGAAGCTGGTGATGAGGTTATTTCACCACTAAATCACGCTTCTCAGAGGGAATCCATTACACTACAATGACAGTGTTTTACAACACATCATAAACGGAGTTGCTTTACTTCAATCACATTTTCTGAATGATGCTAAATAGATCGCCTTTACTCTAAGTACTGCAGCTTTTTCCTCACCTCTCCCACATGACAAAATATTGCAGCGCTGCCAGCTGGGAGGCCGAGGCCTCCACCTGCAGTGGTGCTCCCTGGCGGCCTTGCCGGTCCGGTGGTGGATGCAGGTCACCTGACGGGACTGGAAGCCGTGGCGCCCGCAGGAGGCGGTGCACTGCGTCCACGGCCCGACGCGCCACTGCAGAGCGCACATCTCCGTGGAGCAGTTCCTCGTGGAACTGGGCCTGTCGGTACAAACACGATGAAACATGAGACGTCCCTGCAACGATGTGAATCACCCAACGATCCTCTGGAGGTTACCTCTGCAGCCCGCTGCAGCTCCTGTAGCGGATTTTGGTGCCGTTTGTGTCTTGGCAATAGACATGTCGGTGTTGTGTGGCCAGACTCGGACCCACGCATGGGCCATGACACTACAAGAGAACATTCAATTAGAATTGAGTGGCTCATTTTCTTTAAAAAATTAGCGCTCAGTGAACTTCAAAACGTGGACTTACCGGCCCCCAGGAGGTTGTGCCCCATCTGGCACAGGGCGATGTGTTGCACAGCCTGGTGTCAGACGGTCTCCTCCCCGCTGCGAGGCACTGCTGGCTCTCTACCTCTCTTGATCTGCCTTCAGGACCCTTTAAACAGCGGACGGTCCTGGTCTGGGATCCACCGCCACACGATGTGGAGCATGTTGACCACGGATCCACTCTCCACCTGATCCAACGGCGGAGTAAATCAATCAAAACTCAGTAAATTAATCTTCTTTGTGTGTACTGAATCACACAGCAGCTCTGCAGTACATAATGCATACGTTAGGGGGCAGACTTGTCCTTGGCAGAGCTCGGCCGGCAGGCTGCTGTTCCTCCTCTCAGAGCAAGCGGGACCATTTGGTCCCACGCTGCTGCCCTGGACACAGCTTCTTCCTTTAACACCTGAACAAACAGAAGCAAAGAAAATCCTGAGCAGTGGCTTATCCAGACCCTTTGGACTCAACTTTGGACTCTTACATTTAATTTTGTCAGCATTACACTATTGTCACAGTGTTGTTGCATTTTCTGCTAAACATTACAGTCACATCTTTACCACATTCGTGAATGTACCCGTTTATAAGACGCAATCAGTCAAATTTAGTTTTCCACTTTGTCAAAACGGTCTCTGCTTTGTGTCTTTAAAAGGGCCGAACTCCTCCTCAGAGCAAGTCTGTATTTACCCACAAAGCCAGGAATAAATTCCATTTCTAATTCACTCCCTTGTAAAGTTATTCAGACTCTGAACTGCACTTTGTCTCCTTCCAGTTCATCCCTGAAATGTTCATGAGTGCATCCTCCACGTTGCCTACGGCCGAACTAGAATTGGAAATATAGGAAAATACAGTTGGGATATTTTTCAGCACTTTTAAGCCTCTTTATCCTTTCCATTTAGATTAGCTGAATGTGGTACATCCAGTTAATCCTCCTTGAAACGCTGCCTGGAACCTCTAATTGTTGCCGTATGGGTCGGGAAAGTGCTGGAGAGTCGGGAAACCCGCCATGACGGCGCTTTGTTGAGAACGCAGCGATTCTGGGGCTGACGGTGTTTTAAGGAGACGAAGGACAGCGCCGCCCGCGCTGTGTGGCGGCACGGACTTTCTTCATCACTGAATCAGACCAGAGGTATTGAAGAAACGGAAAATCGGCCTGTACGCCCGCGTCTGCCGTTGCTCATGTGCCTGTATTTTTATTATCTGACAAAAAAAAAAGTTTTCCCAGAAGCTCCCAGTGAAAACCACAGAAGAACAACAGAAATTAGCGCAAACTGAATACATAAAACTTAAACAGGGAAAGCAAAAGTACCGGTGACTTCATCAGTACTTTTAGGAGCATTTTCACTTACTTTTTCAAAATGTCTGCACCCAAGCACTTCAAGTAATCATTAGAAATGGTTGTAGAGCATTTTGAAATCTTGAGACAGAAAGCTAAAGTGATTTTTTTTCCATTTGCAGAAAGGAAATATGTTGGCTAAAAAAAAAAATAAAAATATAAAGTTCAAGTTCAGAAAGAGAGCAGTATTTCCCAGGATGCAGTCTTTCTTCTGATATTTGAAGAGAATTCTGAACATTTTTCAATAAATCTACAACAACAAGCTATAAAATATGCAACTGTAGTAAGGAAAAATTCAAAATGTATAGATTAACCAAAAACACCAGTGCAATAATGTTTTTATCAATACACAACTGTACAAGAAAAACTTCCCACTACCGCTTTTTACACTGTTTATTTTCCCTCAGTACGCTCAAGTCAAGACTGTAATTTGAGGAAATGCAGAGTTGACTTGAGAAGAAACGCTGGATCTCACCTGTAAACTGCAGCCAAGATGAGAGAGAAGTCCTTCCAACACGGTTCCTGGCAGTGCAAGTGTATAAACCCTCGTCGTCTTTGCCAGGAGCCTGAATCCTCAGTGAGCCGGTGGGCAACAGGTCCACTCTGGACACACACACGCACACACCGACAGCATCCCAACGGTCAGCGGTGCCATGTCCAGAAAATAAAAATATCACCCAAGGGGAAGTTCTTACCTGTTACTGAAGTGCAGCTCTTTTCCATTCTTTGTCCATTTCAAGGTTGGTTCTGGATTCCCCAGCGCTTCGCACCTCAGTTCCAGTGTGGCGACCGATTTCTGCAGCAGAACCGGCACGCCCACAGAAACGACCAGCTCAGACTGCGGCGAACCTCCAACTTTCTTCGTCCGCTGAATTATCACGGGGGTTCGGAGCCTGGGCGTGTGAGCTCTGGTGTTGGGTTTATAGGGAACCGGCAACTGGGTGGAAGACTCGGCGCTTTCCGGAGGGTGAAGAGTCGATTCGTTGGCGTCTCCCTCCGTCGCCGTGAGCTCGCTGAGCAGCTGAGTGAGGAGCTGCTCCCTCCGAAGTCCTCCGAGGCCCGCAGAGAGGTTCTGCACAATCTCATCCAGCCTGTGGGTGTCGGCGGTGAGAACAACGGGGAGGGGAAGCTCAGAAGTGGCTCTCTCGTCTTCCAGAGTGGACCTGTTCTTCTCACCGGAGTGAGGCTTGTCGGCAATGTGTTTCTCATCTTGGACCGAGTCTTTGAGTTCAAGCAACTGCTCAACAATGCTGTCGTACTGGTTGAGAGAAACGGGTAACTCCTGAAACGTCTCCCTGGCTGAGATCACGTCTGGCCAGCGAACCTTTTGCTGTCCGTTCTCAAAGAGCCACGACACCGGAGCAGACAGCTTTTGTTTGCTGCCGATGATCTGCAGGACCAGATGCTCTCGGGCTTTGCCTGCCACGCATGTGTATATCCCGGCGTCGGAAGCGCGGACCTGTTGGATCTTCACGGAGCCGAGTGAGGTAGCGGAGCGGTGAGGGAGGCTGGCCAGGGGTTTCCCGTCCTTCAGCCATCTGATGTGGCCTTTACGGAAGTGGCGGGTCGGGCAGCGGAGGACCACAGTCGTCCAGGGCAGCAGGTAGGCGTAGCCGCCAACGACCAACTGTACTTTTTTACCTTTCTTCCACTGGATGTAAACCTTCCTCTGAGCCAGTATGGAGGGATCCGGCTTGGCACCGTCTGCAGTCAAATCAAAGAACTTATGAGTGCTTCTGAAATGTGTTAATCTATGCACTTTTATTAGGAATACAAGAGGTAAATATAGGGTCTCTTACTTTCACAGTGCCTGAGGGAGCATTGTCGGATTTGGATGGGCCTGGTCGCCTCAAGACAGTCTTTAGGGTCTACAGTGGAATACTGTCCGTTTGCTCCTGGTTTCCTGCAGATGGCTTGCAGGGTCTGAATGCCATTTCCACAGGTCACTGAGCACTAAAATCAACATTCATGTCATTAAAATGGGGAAATAAACTGGACTGTAAAATAGAAGTGATAGTTTGCAGTGAGCTCTGGTTGACTGACAGGCTACCTGGGTCCAGTTGGTGGTGATCCACTGAGGGGGGCAGTCCGTCTTGCCACAGGGCTGCTGGCTGGCCGGACTCCTGGACGGGCAAAAGGTGTCGGGCAGCTCGAGGACACTTCCGTCAGCCAGTCGCTGTTTGCAGAGGACTCTCCTCCTCTGAACACCTCCGCCACAGCTCTGGGAGCACTGCGGACATAAAGTGGAACACGCTGGACGATTGATGCTTCCTGCTGAGGTGTACATCCGCCGGTTCGCAGAGGAGATCTTTCACCTGTCCCCAGTCGCCTGCGTCCCACATCGGAGGGCAGTCGAAGCGGTTGCAAGCCTGGACAGGACTGGGCTTGGGGCTGTGGCAGTCCTCATCTCTGAGCACTGCGGTGTGGTTGCTGCTGCGAGAGGGCCGGTGGGTGCAGGCCACGGAGCGGGTCATCAGGCCGACCCCACAGGTAGCAGAGCATGAACTGAAGTTCCCCGTTTCCCATCTATAAAGCAATTTTTAGTGTTAGAAGACTTAAAACACTACTGTACAGAAGAAATCCTTCATGAAATTTCCAATACAGTGCAGTTCTTCATGTCCTCCTTCACTCCTTGTTGTAACGATACATAATTTTATGCTGGGCCATTAATCCACCATCAAAGTTTCCTCGCCAGCTTTATTTCAGTACGAGGCCTGTCTAACCGGTTTATGCCTTTAAATCTTTGGCTTTGCGGAGATGGCAGCAGCTCTGCTTTCAGCCTGACAGATTAGGTGATATTTCAAAACTATTCGTATTTACTTAAGGGTTTAGGGACTGAGGAGAATTGGGAATGAAGCTTTTTACAGGGAGCGGGACTATATTCAAAGGAAAAAAATCCTATGGCTGTTTCCCTTCAGAGCGAGCGCTATCCAAAGAGTGTAGCCTAATACGAGAGGGCGAGGACGCCTGAGGGAGGGAGCGAAGGGCCAAAGGAAACAAGTCCAATGCAGAGTTTGTTGTGCTTAAAAACAAGACTCAAGGCCTGGAAAAACAGGCCGGCGCAGGCAGCAAGCCTCTGGGTTTTTCTGACCAAAGTGTGAGTGGTGGAACGCACAGTGGCGGACAACGTGCACGGTGTTAATTTAAAACGTGTGGCCCACCATAAAATCCACTAACTAATAACATCTTCAGTTATTATATCAAACAACGTGTATTGTTTCTTTGGATTTTTGGGGGGAATTCGATTCTAACAACATTCGATCCATTTACTGAAACTGCTTGGAGATATGAACAACACTTTTCAATTTGGCAAACGGAGAAAAATGTTGCGTGAATTTTTTTTCTACGGTCCACGATTTCTACATATTTCGCAATTTAATGAAAAGACTGCAACCATGTTTAAAAGCTAAAGTCATGATGGGCGGGGTGACTTCAGTCAACCTCCACAGGCTTTTTAGCAGCAACGCCTCAGGACGAACGCTGTACCAATAACCCTCATGGCAACATGACTAACTCATCTGAAGCTGAAGCCTCCTACCTTTCTAAAGTAAGAAAAAAAAATCTTTAAAAGTTCTTCCAAGGACAGTTTTACATTTCAGCCTCGCAGGTACAGCTAACCACTGATATCCGATCCCTCCTGCGTCGCGTTTCAACCAGCTTCCACAAGACTTAATTTCCTGCTTTCGCCGATACGATCATCTATCTCTGTCGTCCTGCTTCAGGATCACTGAGACTCCGGTGGCCTCAGCCATGATTTAATTGGCCCGAGAGGTTTCACATGAGAGGCAAAATAAAGTGGATTAGAAGAGTTTGAGTCTCTTCTTTGTGCATCAACAATGATTAGTCGTTATTAATTGATTCGAGTAGTTTGATGCGTGTCTGATGGTTTCAGAGGAAAAAGCTTGTAGGCGTAGATCCCAAGAATGCAGCGAGCGATTTGTGAGTGTTTTTTTGGTTTTTTTTTGTACCTTGGCGGGCAAGGTTGAGTTTTGCAGTCTTGGAGGAGTTGCGGGGGCCGCCGGGCGCTCACACACACGCTCTCATCGACCGCCTCCCTCGTCTGCTTGTTCAGACAGATGATCACGGCCTCCTGCACGCCTGTGGTACAAACGCAGTCACAACATAGACTGACCAGTGTCGATATCCAGCACTGCTGAAGCTTCTATACCCAGATTCACTTCTCCAATCTTTGGGCCAAAACGAAGCAACTTCTCTTTCAAATTACCACAAATACATACGGAGGAGAAGTAAATGCTGAAATGAAACTTCAGATATGGAATAAAAAACAAACAAAACAAAAAAAAACACACTCAGTGAGCATTAAAACACACTTTGAATCAACTTCTGCGTGTGATGTAAGGTCATATTAGAAGTAATGTAACATGAATCTGTGCGTCTGCTTCTAATGTGGGGACAATAACAGGGAGGCAGGACACTTCAAACGCCACAGTGGTGTGATGGTCCACAGGAGCGCGGCCCTCGGGGTGTGTGTGTGTGATATCTGACGCCAGTCTGAAATCATCTCCCAGTGGGGATTTGCTAAGCGTCCACACACACACACACACACACACACACACACACACACACACACACACACACCCAGCAAAATGAAATTACACAAAGACACACAATGCTGGCACACAGGCTTTGATGTGGAGGAGGGGAGATCAGCGCCGGCCTAAACGCGTGTTGGCAGGATGTTTAAGAAAGCCGTCGCTCTCTGGCGCGGCGTTCCCTTCTGCTATGACGCATGGCCTCTCAGCCCGACCTTGTAACTCAATCCATCATCATCTAATATAATATAACTCACTCCTGCTCAGAGTGTAAACTCCCATATGTTTAGCCGTCTATTCAACTGATGTCAGCGTTCACTACCGGAGCCTTTCTCGTGTGTTTCGATGGAGGAACTTCAATGACACTGATGGAAATTTGTTTACTTTCAGGATTTACAACCTGTATCTATAAGATAATGGAAGTAAATGACTGCTGGAATGAAGTGAAATCCTTTCAGTGGGCAGAGTGCTGTTTAGTAATCATGCCAAGTGTGTTTCAACTGTCCCATTTCATTTTTTTTCTTAAAATTCTCTCTTTCCATACCTCCTCCGCAGCTCTCTGAGCACTCGGTGAAGCCCTCATACTCCCAGTCGTGCAGCTCCTCCCTCCCCGGTGTCTCGACTTCCTCCTCCACCTCCTCCTCCTTCTCCCCTCCAGGGCAGGGCGTGCGGTAGCAGGGCTGCCTCTCGGGCGGCTTCGCCCCGTCGCACTCGTCATCGGGCAGGTCGGCGACGGTCTGCGAGAAGGAGAGCAGCACCTGGCACCTGACGGTCCGCCGCTGAGTCCCGGCTCCGCACGTCCGGCTGCAGGCCTGCCAGGGACCCGGGATGAAGCTGCACAGGAAAACAACCGCAATTAAAAAAAAAACAAAAAAAAAAACCTCAAAGAAAATGATTAATCGTTCACATAAAGTACAAAGAAACTCTTCTCATTTCCGAAATATACACGTCTAATGCCAAACAGGCTGGAAGGGCAGCTTAAGTGGATCCAGTTGCGCTCGATTTGGGACCGTTTCCAGTCCATCGCCGTCTCGTTTGAAAGTAGTCTGATAGCAGTTCACAAGTTTTTAGCCCTCCCTGCAAGCAGATTTTATTAATTTACTCCACGGTTCATAAACTCGCGGGGTATTTATGAAAAACAGCCGCGCTGTGATTAATTGAACAGCTGCAGAGCGTTAGGCCGGAGCTATTACTGGCATCTATGTGCATCCTTCCTCGTCTCAAACAATGGATCCAAAGAGGAAGTACTTAAAGGCCAGAGCCCGAGCTGTCACCTCTTCAAACGCTTCAGGAGAGAATAAAAGAAATCATTTCTGTAGGAAGCGTGAGACAGAAAGGCATTCAAACCCCTCTTGATCTTCGAATTTAATAGACACTCTAGATGAGAATGAAACTGTCTCGGAAAGGAAAAGAGAAACACTGGCAATGCTGAAAAACATCAACGCTCTCAACGGTTTTCAGCCTCACCTGTGATCCATTATTCCTCAAAAACGATGCAGCGATTCCATCATTCTTATCTGACACATGAAAAGATGGAATTGGTACTATGTGGGATCCACTTGATCCACTTTTTCTTATTATTATAAGGCAGTGAAAGAAATTCTCAGTCTCTCTGAGAAGATTAACTGGATTATCAAACCTGCATTTTGTTCATTTGATGAGCTTCACACTACTGGTTTAAAGGCACTTTGTTGATTATGATCACATTCAATTCACTGAACGCCAACAGTACGAACCAGGAATCTTCTTTTTTCAGACTGCAGTCCATGTTGCTGTTTGTTTTGTTGCCAGATCTTGTGAAAAAGAGCTCAGAAAACCATATTAGTGATGATATATCAGTATTATTAGCATAGCAGCCACCAGCTGTATCAACTCTGCTGAATCACAGCTGTCGCTGATTTAATTAGAAGTCACTGAACTGGCTTTGGAACAGATTTTCGTTTAAGGAGACGCCTTAAAAAAAAAAACCTGTCTTGTCATGGTTATTCTGTTTATTAAGCTCAAGAAATAATGTTCTGAAATTGACCTATGCAGTCAAATGGGATCGCAGAAAGGGAGCATCCGTTCATCATGTGCAAAGAAGAGGGGGGTGAGCTGGTCTGAGCTGACGGTGTGTGAGAGATCTCATTCACACCAATAGGAAATTTATTTTCAATTTGACTTATTGCACGTGTGTTTGGATTGTGGGTGGAAACCAGATAAGGTTCTGCATCAAATCAGCTCGTGCGCTCTTATTCATATCATACTGTGTTGGGTCATTTACTGGTATTCTGAGAACCACAGTGCTGTGACGGGTTGCATAGTCAACTGATGATGCACATTTGAATGTAAATGTATTGGATGAAGGCTTGAGCCCCTCAAGTGAGGTGTAATTTTGTTAAATCTTAAAGACCGCTAAAACCCTCCAATCAAACATAGGAGAACATTTTTTTCCTCACTGTTTTCAGTGAAGTTGACTAATCTTCTTATCTGAGCCCACATGTTCCCCTGCGAGACCACGAGCTGACTTTACAAAGGCAGTAAAGCCGATTCCTCGTGCGTCTGGACATTCTGTGGAATCTCATGAGGTCCCTTTCCGATGGCAGCCCCCGGCATTCCTCGCCGCTTCGACGGTCTGACCACAACACAAGAGCATCACGCTGTTTTATAGGATGCCTTAATAATGAGCTCATAATTACACTCAAATTGGCGCTTTACGAGAGCTCAAGGACTCTTTGTGTTTTGGGCAAACAAATGAATCATCCGCTCGTCGACCTTGGAACAGGAACAACAGAGTCAAAAAAGCAAACACTCAGAAATGTTTATCTTCACGCACAGTTCAAACAACCGTTGCTTCAACTGATGGAAGGAAACAACACATTTTTTCGTAAAAATCCTCTGAGGCTTCATGATAATCAATTAAATTTCTATCAATGCAAAAAAAAAAAAAAAGAATTGGCCCCGATTGGTTTTATTTTGCACGGCGGTGGTTGGGCGCAGGCTGACGACCTGGCAGAGGAGGTGCAATAAGTCTAACGCAGGACTTTCCTTTCCTTCCTCCTTCCTCCCATGCCTGTAACCTGGCCCCATATGGTAGGCAGATATTGTTGTTGGCGCGCGACTGCAGGCGTATTATACACAGATATTTATGTGCTTTTCGAGGAAAGACATGCCTCTTTTTTTTTTTTTTTTTTTTTTTCGGGAACTGAGCAAAATCACATGTTTTGGCATTTCTCTTGTCGCTCTCTGCCTCCCTCACTCCAAAGATAAGTCTGACTTACAGATGTTCAGAACCGGCTTACATGGCCGATAATGCAAGTCATGCAAGACACTGGGTTACACTCCAAACACTGTCCGCCTTCAGAGGACAGACACCATCAGTCAAGCGAGACGCGGGACGAAAACATCTGGACGTGGGGATCGCCATATTTGGTAACTTCCACATTTCTTCCAAAACAACAATAATATGATAATGACTCACAGAATCCGAGCTCACGCATGCTAAACATGTGGCCACAATGAGTCCTATTTATGGTACTTTGTACATGTTTTATGTTTAAAAAATACAATTCTAGGACAGTCACATTCAGTGGTATAAAGAAAGTGATAATGGGAACTGACCAGCTGTGTGACTACACCGTCTCTGTTTATTTTCACCCTCCTCCCTAAAACAACTCCAAAGCTTGAGAAGTGAAAATTGCAGATCTGAAATTTGCTTCTTCTTCTTCTTCTTCTTCTTTTTTTTTTTTTCCGGTAGGCTACACCATGAAGGAAATTTACAGCATGAAATCCCTCCTTTGGGCTCCGAACTTTGAGAACCTCTTATAGCTTTCACAGTAGCATCTTCCCATAATAATAAATTACAAATGGGCCTGTGATGGCTTTACCAGAATATGTGCCTCGAACAGTAAACTGTGGATCCAAACTGGTTTTGTGATGTGGATAACTACTGCAGCATCAACATTTTCAAGCTTGAACTGTAATTTCTTTTGGTTTTAAGGGAATGATGCAACAACCAGCGATGTTCTGAAACACCCGTCATTACAGTCATGTTGTCATGTTTTGGATTCTGTCTTGTCTGAGATCTTCATGGGTTGTGTTCTCAATGTGTTTCGCTTATGTTTTGAAGGCGCGGCTCCTGATGTTTCAGAGTTCTTTCTATTTCTTTCTAGCTCTTGTAGCTTCATGCTTTAGTCGGTCTTGTTATGACCCTTGCTTTGCATTACTTCCTGCGTACATTGCTGAATCTGAGAATATTGCCAATCTTATGGTCTGTATCTTTGTTGCCTATTTGGATGTGTGTGTGTGTGTGTGTGTTTCTGTGTTTAATACTCACGTCGGTTCCTCGGTTACAGTCACCTCCTCCTCCAGCTCTATGGCCTGCTTGTGCCACACCGGTTTGGCCTCAACAGGTAATGTATCTGAGAGCACATAACAGAGAAAACTAAGCTTTGACCACCTGTTAGCTTTATGGCTACCAAACTAATGTGCATTATTGTTACATTATGCTGCAACTGACCCGGCTGAAAAGTCAAAGCAAGGACTGGACACCAAACCTCACCTACCCATGGACTTGTAGCAAGGCACGGTCACCAGACACTCCTCCTTGATGTGTGGCTTGGTGGTGGGGTTGCAGCCTCCAGCATGCAGGCCTCTGTGATCGATGCACAGCACCACTCTGTAGCGCAGACCCTGTCCGCATGTCACTGTGCACTGATGGCAACGGGAAAATATTCGTTACTGATTGATAATGGGCATATCAGTCTCTTTTTTAATCTAAATAAACCCCTGTGGTTACATCTGTTTGCTTGTACTTGATTGAAAGTCTGTCTTTGACTCAAGAGAGGGACCTTCTAAAAAAAAAAAAAAATCCCTCCAGCTCTGGAGCTCAGGAGCGAACTTTGTGCATCCTTTGCCAAAACAAGCATTTTAAATGTGGGGGAGGAATGTGCTAGACAAACAGCGACCCAGGTTTTTAGGGGGCCGCAAACTCGGCTCCCTGGTCTTCTCCGTGCGCCCGTTTAACTGGGGAGGGGGGGAAATTCCCACAAGGCAGTCAAGTGGGACATTTATGGTGGAATTAGTTAACGAAACAGCAGCTTAAAGAATTACAGCGAGCTAACAGGGGAGATGAGGCCGAACCTAATGAAGAGGCCTGATAATATGAATGTGAAACATTATAATCTTAAACTAAGGCTTTCAATTGCAAATATTTAAAAACAGGCAAAAGAAGGATACCTACAGGCGACCACTCCTGTGCCAGCCAGGTGGGACAGTCGAAGGCGTTGCAGGGCTGCAGGATGGCCGTCTTGGGAGAGTAGAGACACTTCCACTCCTCTGTCGGAGTGATGTTTCCCTGCATGTCCTCCTCCACGCACGACACCGAGCGGCTCTGGATGCCGCCGCCACAAGAGGTGGAGCAGGCCGTCCAGGGACTGCTCTCCCACCTGACGTCAGGAAACGGACGAGCCGTGGATTCACCGATGAAGATCAGTGGATGTTCGCTCGTGTTACAATTTTATTTCACACAAGTTTCACACATACCTCGGTAAGGGGTGGTAGAGGTCATATGGCATAATCTGCTTGTAGCCGTCACTAAAACGTCGAAAAGGTGAGGGGAATTAGGATTTGTTTCAGTGAAATTCAGAGGTTATTTGCATTGTTCCGGCGTCCGACCTGTCCAGACACGGCTCCATGTTGCACTCCTGCAGCTTGGGTTTGGGTTTGACATTTTCCGGGTAATAGTGACAATACTGGTCCACGACCACCCGGCCAGTCCGCAGGTCAAAGCACTCTGCCGAGGTCAGCTGGTAACCTATAGACAAGATATATCTATGTGGTTACTGTGGCTCTCTTGGTTGATTAGTACTTCTGTTTTTGTTTGCCTCTGTGTGTGCATGCATTGGTTCTCTACATTGACTGCACATGTGAACTAGAATGTGTGTGTCTGTCTTTCTGCGTTGGTCCTGCGACGGACTGGAAACCTGCTGAGGGTAAAATACGCCTTCTGCTCACGGTAAGCCGGGAACGGCGCCAGCTGCCCGAGTCTAAGTCGGATTAAACGGCACAGGGAAGGGATGGCGGTGCAGCTTACCTCCGCCACATGTGACAGAGCAGGGGAAGAAGTCGGTTTCCCTCCAGCGGTGGATGATGGGCTGGTAGTAAATATACTGGACCACACTGTCTGCTCCAGAGGCAAACTGCACCTACAGAACCCAAGTTCACAGGTTCACCGTCAAATTACTGCCAGAGATTTCAGACATATATTACAGGTTCAAACCCCTTTCAGCTGATCGAGTTCTTTTTCCACGATTATATGATTCAGTCTCTCCAACTTACACTCAACCCTAGAGGAATCAGAAGATGGATACTTTGAAGCACTTGTATAAACTAGCGGTGGATTGAGTTAACATCCGATTGGTGGAGAGCGGTGGGATTCTCGAGCCACTCGTTTCTACTCGCACTGTAAATGAACTATTGTACATTCGCTTTAAGTACCTTACGCTGCTACTGTTATGCTCTTAAGCCTTTAAAACGGGTTACGACATGGTCACAGCAGAATCACATGACTCCAAGCAGCCGCTACTGTTCTCGTCAACAAAATGTTTTTCATCATTAGCAGTTAGCGGTTTGCGGCGGCGGCAGGCCGCGAGCAATTAAAGTTTTCCAAGAACTTATTTAAGTCAGAACTTGAACAGTAACTTGATCAAGTGTGATTGTTCGACTGGGAAATCACATTAAAACGCAGCTCTGGAGCAAGAAGATGCTGGTTTAGTTTAACCACAAGTTAACTTGTGTAAATATCTTTCTGCCCACTAGTAGAAATACAGCAGTCAGGGCATTATCACCTCCAAACTGGGTTTATTATTGATTACTGGTTGGACTCTGAGCTTCATGAAGACAACCTGAACCACGGCTGAACCATCTTCAACTTCCAGCATTAAATGTCTCCATAGAACAGAAGTTATTGTAGAAAAAAATTCTTGTTGCTATAGCATGAATAAACCACAAGGAAATGACTCCAATGGTTAAGTTTTGTATGCCATATCACTTCAATAATCTTATACTGCTATCAGCAGACATTCAAGATGTGATATGTCTCCAAAAACAGTTTTCAGGTCAACTTTCCCCACACTAAAGGAAATAAATATAATCTATAAAACCATTATTTCTTGGTGAAATACTGGTTTTTGGGTGTTCCTCAATTATTATTAACTGAGAGGAAAAAGGTTGAAGTTAAAATCATTTTTTTCAGTCACAATGCTGACAACCAGAAATGTGGATTTCAACACAATTTTGGAGCATGAATATATATAATTCTATTCTTAAAAGGTTCACGTTCATGCACTTTTTTATGTTATAAAAGTTAACATGATTCACAGAAATTCTAATGTTGACAAATTGCAAATCGTTTCTTTCAGTGTAAAAAAAACACATTTGCAGATGTCCTCCCTCGCGGTGCACTGAATTACGCCTTGACTTTTACCGAGGGGAACATGAGTTTGAACCGAAAGATGCAACAGGAAAGGCATCCGGTGTAAAAAGCAGCCACGTCTACGTGCAGGTCGCACTGACTTTCTGTGGCGAGCGCTGTAAAACCCACCAGCCAAACAGACTATAAATAGCCTTTTATAGATTTTACACATTGCAGGACCGTCCTGCAGGCTGGACCGGACGCTCTGGCGGGCCCGTTTTGGCCCACAGGCCATATGTTCGACACACACCGGCCTGGTAATACAATCCACGTGACTCTAACTCTGCGGCCAGTCGTTCACTTTTGCGCACTGACTATATGGAAAGACTGTCTGGCAAATTCTCAAATGGGATTTTCCTCTTTTCCAGTGCTGTGATATGAACTGGCTGCCTGCCTCACGGCAGATTAGAAAACTATGCATTTATAGCTTCTCAGATATCAGCCGCAGCCGTTCCTACCTATTGTCTGGTCTCACTTGTGTTTATGAGTTTGAAAGATTTTATAAGCGTTTCTCACTCTGAGGGCTGCGTAAGGTTTTTAACGTCCACTCATTTGTGTAAATGTGTGAGTGCAGGGTAGCAGGAAAATTAGAATAAAATTACCGAATTCATGTAGAGTCATGAAATAACAAACCGGGGGGAAAAACTGACCAGACAAACTGCAATTATTCTACAAGGTTTGAAGTTACACCACAAAAAATAGAAGAGAGAGAAACACGTTTAATCAGGAGGCATTGCACTGTCTGTGGAGTAATAGTGAGCATGGCAGCCAAAAACATGAAATCATTTCACGTTATTAGGCCAAAACCAACCGCTGGATTGTGTGTTACTAATATTAATTCATGACACACGTGTTTTAACATTTCAGAGGCAGAAATAGCTTGAATTTCCTCTTAAAAGTTCCTCGCACGTACTCTAATAACTTTAAATCTCAAATCTATTGGTTCGGCAAAAGGCTGAGGAGGTCACAGGGAGTTTGCAGGAATAACGACCTGATCTGAACCCAGTTTGTTTTCGCTGCGCCGTCGACTGACGTGTTTGAGCCTGAAATTAAAGCCATAGAGGGAGCAGGAGAGAAAAAGGTCAGCTGTTGAGTTAAGAGGAGCTGATTGGGATCGTTGTCAAAAGTCTGCAGTCTACTGCCCGATAAGGAGGGAGAACACTTTCTCAACCAAAGCGCATGTAAACGCACCTTAAATGACATGGATTTCAAAAATAAGTCGAAAGTAAATCAAAAAGAGGTCATTTCAGCTTCCCGGCTCTTACTTTGACAGTGAAATCTGCTCCGAGCGGGCCTGTGATTCTCAGGACCTCCTTATCGGCGAGTTTCTGGTAGTCCAAGGTGGTGTTTTCCAGGTGGTACTGCCCGGTTTTATCCAAGGACACTTCACCTTTGACCCCTTGTAGGGTCTTACTCTCCACATCTGAAGGAAGCACAACAGTAAGACTGGTCACAAAATGTAATAACAAGTCCTGATTTCCGCTACCAAATACCAAATAATAATGGAGTTATTAAAAGTGACTCTTCAGAATAGAACACAGCTGAAACTGCATTCCCCCCCCCCCCAACTCTCCCACCTCACATGCTTTATTGAACACAAAGTATTTAATTTTGGTTGAACATTGGATTTCCTCTTGTTTTCACATTGCGGTATTGTCAGCAGCTGCTGGGGTCTGCAACAAGCAATAATCTAATAATGTCCAATAACTTGAAGAATACCTGCCAGTAACGGAACAACTTTGCCCATTTTAAAATGTAATTACTTCCCAAAAGTGTAATAGGATATTTGAAGCCACTGTAGTCACAACAGTTTGCAAATATTCTAATAAATCATTATATTAAGAAAAAAAATTTCAACATGTGTTAACTCGAGCCAAAATTGGAACACTACATAAAAATTGATGCTTTTTTTTTTGGAAATACTTCTTTGGCTTTCACAATAACATTTATTTATAATATAATACTGTCTCTCATGGACATACAGTAAGTTTAGTACAGTTAAGATTTGTGAATCTAACAGTTTCACCCTCAAGTTATTCATATTTATCATGACTTTATCTGTAAACTAAAAGCAAAAAGGAATCCATTCGACCCCCAGATTTTTCCCTGAAGCTCTCCGTCTTTCAAACACTTTGCAGACCGCAGCTGAACAGTACTCCCCATCAGTCTGTCATCGTCATTTAACCAGAATGAAACGGCAAACGAAAGACACGATTAAAAGATGTGAATAAACCGACAAGTAACTTGAAGGAGAGGCCTTCGTTCGCCACAGAGGCTCCGACGCCGAGCATCACTCAGATAAAGTTACACGCAAAGTACACAGTCTGACTGTTGTGTTTGGAGAGATCGCAGTAAGGCACACACACACACACACACACACACACACACACACACACAAAACCCCACCATGTTTGACCTCACATCACCCCTTGACTTAACAGGGTCTTGAGTAATTCCTGGACGGGCATGCACACAACTCAGAAACAACCCGTAACCAGCAGCAGTCGTCGTCTGTCAGCAGATGGTTGCAATTTAAGCGCCTCCAGGCAAAAAAAAAAAAAAAAAAAAAAAAACGAGTGGGTGGAAATATTTAATGAAAAATACGTCCATTTAGGAGTCTATCTGCAAGCCGAGCGCGGAGCGAAGAATTGTTCTGAAGAAGAAACATTTGAGATCAATTTGATGCAGGGCAGAGTGAAGCGAGGGAACTTTCGACATCAGCGGCAGAAAAGCTGGATCTTTTATGAGAGTTGTCCATTCTCACATACGTCAAAGCATCAGACACACCTCTCAGTATAATGGAGTCAATTCAATACATGCATTGGCCACTTTACTAGGTGCACCTTGGAAGGACTGGGTTGAACTCCATTTTACTGACAAGAACTCCTTTTGTTCTTTAAAATTCAACAAAATGCTGGAAACTATTCTCAGAGATTTTGGTTCTCGTTGACGTGAAAATGCTGAGCAAATGTGATCATGTGTTTCCAATGAAGACTGTCCTGGCAGACATTAAAGGTCGTGTTGGACTGGTTTGGATGGAAGGGCACCCTGGACCTACCAGGACTTACACAAGTGATCCGGGCCTTTCAGGACCAGGCGGACATGGCGGCTCTTATAGGGGACGACGACAACCGTGTCTTCAGCTGGAGCGAGACACGAAAACAATAATCGATTACACACGAGAGGACGTAAGAGAACATGGTTACACATGAGACAAGAACTCATGTACTGTAATATAAGTATACAATATAAGTTGAGTAAATGTACTTTACTTTTTCCTGAGGCATGCTGGGATTTATAGTGGCCTCGCACAAGTCTGCAGGACGAGCCATCCCCATTGCAGACGCCACAGTTGTCCTCCTTTGTTGTGCTGCCGAGCTCATGATCGCAACCTACAATCTGAAAAATTAAACCTTTTACAACATGTTTAAGAAAGAAAAAACCAAAACGTGCAAATGCTGAAATATAGTAACCCGAACCACCCAAAAGTGAGATTCAAATCCAACGTTTATGTTGATAATGTATCTAGAGATCCTGTTGAAACGGATTAAATTGCCAACAACATGTTCCTCGTTTTGTTATTCAGCATGATCTAAAACCATGGATGATCGATGGACTCTTTAGCAGCTCCTGTCAGTGAGACGACACCAACACCGCCGAGTGATTACAAGCATCGCTGGAGTGTGCATTAAAACCACCTGGGACGTAGACTGACTCAACCGGGACAAAAATGCACTGTAAAGCATTTCCTCGACTGTCGCTCAAATGAAAAATTATTCTCGTTGGGTATTCATTTGTAAAACAGCTGGCACGGCTCAGGAGCACAAGGATGCCACAATCTGAGAACCGCTGTCGCTCAAAACATAAACATAAATACCACATTTATTAAATCTGGTTTTACAAAGTCCATTTTTATAGGATTCTAAATGTGTCACAATATTGCGAGGCCTCAGACGGCAGATAGACGAAGCTAAAAGACAAATGTTTTCCATGTTTCGTTACTTGAAAGAGTTCATTAAGCCGCATAAACGCGTTACATGTGTACCCATGATCTCAAAATCTGTCTCTAATTTCATCAAAGCTTGTGGCATTGTGACATCTGAAACTGCTACTCTGAATCATACATTTTTCAGATGTTTTTACAAAGAAAAAAAAGATTAAAAAAACATTTTTTGGTTTTTGAAAAAAAAAAAAAAAAAACCTTTTAAAATGTCAAAATGCTGAATGAAAGAGCAAATTTAATATTTGTTCTTCTTCCCTCTGCAGACTCTGAGTCTCAACAGAACATGATTCAGAAAGAAATAAAAGCTTGAAACGCTTGACCATCAGAAGTTACCCCCCACCTGGCAGGCTCCGCTGATGCACATGTCCAGGGACTCGGTGTAGCAGCGCGTCCCGTCCAGGACCTTGGGAGCCAGCTCCACCAGCAGGCCCGAGCCTTTGGCTCGGCACCGGAGGGCGCAGGGGTTGTCGGGGTCGTTGTAGACCGGCAGCCACTCGTGGTACTGACCCAGGTACCGCACGTCGGCGTGGGCCGAACACTGCTGGGCGCGAAAGTCCCCGGCGTCTGGCGGGCAGTCCTGACGGCGAGAGACAAAGAAACACATCTCTACCCTTGAAGACCTGTAATTACCAGATCAGATCACTTTCTCCCCGACAATAGAAAACTAAATGACACCCTGTTTCCACTAAACTGTGGTTTTTCTCTCTGTTCAATTACAGTTTACCAGATCTGTTTGTTTCAGGCTCAAATCACTTGAAAGATCTATTTACACATATTTCATGAAAAGAAAATGAGCTTTCAAGCTTACCACATTACTGCATGTGCGATATTTGATATTCTGCCCTTCACAGACCCTGCGGAAGAAAGAGAGAAGATTCTGGTAACTGGCTTTAGCGAGTGGATGATAAAACAAACCACAATGTGCACAAATCATCTTGGCCCGAAGCCGCCGGCGTCTCATCCACCGACTCCCGTCTCATTTTTCAAATTGCTCCGAAATCCTCCGGCGATAATGCAGGAACCCGCAAACACGAGTCTGCGGCGTGTTTGCAAAGCCTCGGCAGTCCAACTCACACAGTGTGACTCAGCAGAAAGGAAGGGGATTTCGGAGGGGAGGGACGCCGAATCACAGATAAGACAGATACGCTGCATAGACGCTTCAGTTTAAATACAGTAATCCTATAATCATGCTTATTTTCCTTTATGACAGCCTGACTTAGATGAACTTGTGACCCTGGTGTGATGAGCTTTTTTTTCTGAGGGCGAGTTGGTGTGGACGACTCCACTGAGGATCCAGCTATTAAATGCATAGAAAGAAAAAAGTGTCATTTGGAAGAATTTTTGTCTTTCACTGGAAAAAAAAAATAAAAACCTTTGTTCATCAGAGTGGCAACTGTCATGCAGTAAAACTTCATTTGACAACATTTTGATAGCTTTATAATTTCATTGTTTTTATCCACCTTTGTCATTACCATTTCTCAATTAAAATAATTAGATTTCAAGAGAGCATTGTATTAAAGAAACATGAACCTCTGCTACTTAACGGATCACAAACTCGAGCGTCAAAAAGGGCAAACTTAAAGAACAGATCCTCTAAATGCACTTCCATTTGTCTCTTTTGTGCCCGCCTATAAACAAATCCATGCTCCATAAAGCGAAAGCAGTGCTAATGCAGCACTGAGGCAGACAGTGAACCCTCCAGCCGGTGTCTGCTGAACAGATTGGAGCAGTTTGGACTGCGACTCCCAGCACGACAGTCTGCAGTGTCTCTGCACAAATTACAGAGGATTCCTTTGTGCTTTGATGCTGAGCGATGATAAACCATCGATGGCGACTATGATAGGCCAATTACCCGAGACCCCAGTGGAAACTAATCAAAAGATATATTCTTCTGAGTTTGGGAACTTGAGAGGAATTCCAGTGTCATCGGCTCTTAGCTAATCTGGAGTCGTGATTGGAGGCAACGTCGCCGAGTCCGGACCCGCGGATAAACGTAGGCTCAGGGATTTTTACAATATTATTCCAGAGAGTGGAGGGAATGGATGTGGAGTGTGTGGCATGGCAGGCGCGTTAGAGCCCGGGGCGGATCCAGACGGCCCACTCTGCCAAGCCAAACAGCGGGTCACGAGGCTCGAACCCAAACAAGAGACTTTCAAAGACGGAGAGTTGAGAGACAGGTAGCAAAAGATTTGAATCAGTGTGGAAACTCACACTGGGGCAGGCAATATATAAACTAGACGTATAAAAAAAAAGGTAAAGGGAATAAAATGAATTTCCTCTTTCATTTCCGTCTGAATTTGGAAACTCGGAGGTGGAGGCTGGGCAGAAGGGGAAGCAGGGTTCGGATTCATCATGGCGTCATCACTGGTGAAGGGAAACCAACCAGAGTCCTAAAGCACAGAACACATAACTCACAGATTATGACCTTTCTTTTTTCAGTCAAACAGGAACAAAAATCCACACGCAACTGAATTTCTTATAATGCCGAGTATGGAGGTAAATTTGTCGGGCTCTCGCTGTCCATATATGTGTCATCGAGTCTTCTGACGAGATTGAAAGTAAGTGCAGGCAGAGCTCCATGGGCGGAATATTGATAGATTTGAGGAGTCTGGGTAGGCACGCACGAGTGTGGAAGGTTTTATATGGCTTACAATATGCTTTTGGCTTATCTTCTGGTATTGAAAAGTTTAGAAAACCTGAGAGAAAACATACATTGTTGCAGAGGATTTAGTTTTCATTTGTTGCATCTTGCTCGAAACATGCTCAGTAAAATCAGTAGGTGGTGGCGGTGGGGTTGCCCCGCAGAGGGTGGTCCCCTCGACTTAACAGTCACTGGTTTAATCTCAGTGCCAGTCCCAAGTCAATTAAACCTTGGAGAGATTTCACTTTTTAATCACTCGAGCCTTTAAGAAAATAGACCTTCACCACAGCGGTGGCGTGCCATCCCCTCTGCCGCAGTCATTTTTACTGCCACCGCATCAGATTACAGATGTGACTTTCTTCCTGTCCGTCCCTGTTCATCTGTATTTCCCGAGGTCGGAGAGGTGTTCTTTTGTGGCTCAGAATAAAGTTAAGCTTTTCATTTTTTTCCATGAATTAAAAGCTCAAAAAAAAAAAAAAAAAAAAAGAGATTACATGTTTGCCAACCCAGAACCTCATAAATATGGAAGCAGCGTCTACAACACCCAATCCATATGTCCACACGTGCCTCAAACCAGCTACGCTACGGTTAATAATGGCCTTTATATGATCGTACGTGCTCAGTGGATGGGACTAATGAGGGCCAGGACATCCTGTGTGGAGTCGCTACTTTGCATGTGCCCTTTTTGAAGGCTAACTAACTCACCCGCTTCAGCAGGAGAAGTTTTGAGTTGGAGGTCGGTGGTATTGGTTTCAAGGCGAGGGTGCTGCAGGCCCGTTTCCAGCCACACACACACACACACACACACACACACACACACACACAAACAAGGGGCCTTGTGCTGTTGCTTTTTAATGATGCTGTTTGATCTGCCACCCGAGGCCAGGCTACTCGCTCCCACGTTCCCACGCAACAGTACGGAGGGACTGAAGGAGATGGACGGAGGGTCCTCGTTGCTACCGAACCCTGGATATTACAGCTACCGCTAAAAGACACACAACTTCATAAAAATGCCCACCTCAACCGAGATTTACCTACACATTGTCTCCATAGAGCTCAAATCCCAAACACCTCTGGACCCGTCAGTTGCTTTTATAGCCAGTAGCATTCTGAGGTTAGCCTAACCAACCGGAAAAAAAAAAGAAAAAAAAAACTCCGGGCAGGGAAGGAGAAGTGGCAGCCGCCGATATAATGAAACCAACACCACAAAAAGCTCTCGGCCTCAGTGTTTACAGTGCAGCACAGGGGGTGTCTGGCACTTTCAGTTTGAGGTTTCCAGAGTCCTTCGCTCGCGCTGATGTACTCACGGCTACAGAGCCGCGGGAGAACCAGACGGGCCGATGTGTCTCGCTGCTGACCTCAAGTATGATCTGTGCTGTTTTGTCAGTTTGTCTTGAGACGGTTGCATTGTTTTATGATCTGACTGGCCGGTGGCGCTCACCCTAGAGTCCCCCGCTTCCCTCGCTTCCCCAAAGGCGACTTCAGCAGCAAAAAAAGCTCCGAGCAAGCTACCTTTAGCAATCTAGAGAGCGATACATTCTGGGAACAGTAAAATGAAGGAATGCAGTGAAGTCACCCAGCAGTTATTTCCCAGCCAATAAATGTGACAACATCTCTATGGAAAACATACTGTCCCATTCCTTCTATTCCCCCCCCACTTGTTTCTCAAACCCGCTGGTAATTGGCCACTTTGCCCCCGCCGTCACTCGGTCCCTTGCTTTTAATCTTGCAGCCTACTGGATGGCTCGAAGCAGAACTAACCAGGTGAATTTGGCAGCAGGAAAAAAAGGACCAAGATGTTCGAACTCTGTCCGGAGACGGCGAGCGGTGAGAATCCGCCTCACGTGGCCCGAGTTCTCCTCAGAGCTTCAGTGCAGTAAAATATAAAGTTATCAAATGTGGCACTCAATCCAGAGACGCTGATTTTCCTTTCCTGACTCATGGAGGAAAGTATCCGAGCCATTTGCTGAAGAACTGGTGTCACTGAAGAATTCAAGGTCTCGTGTCATGTGGCTGTCTAGACAGTTTCACAGTCGACCACTTTGGGGATTTCTCGACAGCGTTTAGAGCACCTATGGAAATGGAGCGGTTTGATGAGTGGGATTTCCTCCGACAATTAAGGACATTTGCTTGAATGTTGGAATCTCGACGGAAATCAGTCAGATCTTTCTTCTTTAAAGGAAGAGATTACCTCAAATCACATTTAAGAACATGGATACAAATTGCCCATGGGATGTTTCCATTAATCTGAAGGTCAACTTTCAATTTGCTGCTAATCCTCTCCCGCTGCAATCATGTAATCCCCATGTCAATGACAGAGACTTTGATCTCTCAGTTTAACGTGCTTCAATGTTCAAAAGCACACTTTAGCATGTGAACACTGCGCGATGTATTATTTTAAAATAACTGGCATCAACCTTTCAGCTCCGCAGCTGTTCAGGAAGATCAATATCAGCCTTGTCAAGATTTCATGAGAAGAACAACAGTGACAAAAGTAGAGCTGACTGCCAATAGCCAAGAGTGCATAATTTGCAGTCCAACTGCATTTGAGAAATGAATGGATACTAAATCCAAACTAAGTGATGTGAAGTGGCATATTTGTACAAAAAAAAAAAAAAGTTGTGGCGAATTTTCTGCCAATCCCTCACTTACACCAGGCAAGGTTTCACCGCTTAAGTTCCCACATTAAAAGACACGGTAAATCCGATAATTTTCTCAATAAAAACATCTCATGTTGACTCTGAATACAACTGCCTCATGGAGGTCGGTATGAGAAAACGCCCGGTATTGATCAGAGATTACCCATCAGTTTTACAGATCAGAGCTGGCCTTACTTGGAGCTGAGGCAGCGTCGTAGGGAATAGGAAGCTCCTCCACCACAGGTGCGAGAACATTCACTCCACGAGCCCCAGGCATCCCACAGCGTGTCTCTGTCCTCCTCTGAGCGGGCTGTCCGGGAGCTCTAGACAGCAGAGAGGGGGGTCATGGTCAGTCTCACACTCTCATTTTTTTTATTGATAGGTGTCATTCTCACACATTCTCAGGGAGAGCGAGATCCTCTCTATTTCAGCTCTGATTTATTTCTCAAGGTCTGACACATTAAGCGGATTTGACTGGACTGACTCTCCTTGCTTTTAGGCGAGTATTTATTTGCGTAGCTGGCGCTGTCAGGTAGTTTGGATCGTCTGCGAGAGTCTGAGAGTGAGCGTTCTTTCTCTTGGCGGTGCTCAGCAGCCTCGCTCTGCCCGCCGCCGCTTCCAGCGCCGAATGAATGAAGTCAAAGAGCCACGGCACATTTTCTGAATACCAGGCTCAGATTAAGTGAAAAGGAAAATACATCGCTTTTACTATCTAGAACAAAGACAGCGTAAGCTCAGTGGAGGTATTCTACTCAAACACCGTCAGCGAGTGAGAGCCAAAAGGACAAAAAAAAAAAAAAAAACTGCTTTTATACCAGTTAAATGGATGAAAACCTGGAAAATCATAAATATGGAAAAAAAAAAGACCAGGAGCTTGGAGCTAACAGTGGGACAAATCACCCGCCCCCTGTGGCACCAGGAATGTGTCTCGGTAGACTGGAGGTGCAAACATATTTAATAAAAGAATCTGCCATTCAACTGAGGTTTTTCGAGCCCTCGAAAGGAACTGATGGATGAGAGAGGAAAAAAAAAAAAAGTGAATTTTCAACAACAGGAAACTTTCTGCATGTCTTTCTGGTGCGGTTAAGCCATGAAGCAACATCCAAAAGGCTGCCAAGAAGCGCTGCTATTGTGTCCTTTCGACAGCCTCTCGCTGTGGGTGCTTTACACCATGAGGTGGCAGCTTGGCGTGCACATCCAGCCGAGCCTTTCACAGTGACTCACAAATCACAAATCGTGCAGATTAGGCATGAAATGCGAAGCAAAGCGAGTCTGGCTCCGCAGACAAATCAGAATAAATAAAAGGAGTTTACAATAATCACCTGTTCTTGGAATGATTTGTTTCTGCTGAGCTGAAAGCAAAGATCCAGACTCAGATTTGAGGTGACAACCTTCAAAAATTAAGAGGAAAAATTCCAAAACGCAGTTATTTTGACCTCTACGACCGCTACTTCCCAACAGAATGACACAGGGCTCGGTTTACAAAGACGAGCGAGTGATGCAGACGAAAGCAGATACAAGGTAATGATAGTTGTTTTCTTTGGGACACAGCGCCAAAACGCTACTCGGTTCAGGGAGGGGGTGGGGGTCCTGAAATGTGCGTGGGGACTGATACAAACGGCTGTCAGTGCTGATGACGCCTGAGGAACAGCAGAGGAGAGCTAAACACACAGGCAGCCGAGCGTTCGGCCAAACACATCGGCGACGGCGCTACTTTCTACACAAGCCAACTATTCCAGTGTTTGGATCGCAGTAAATAAACACAGGCCGCGCTCCGGGCAGCCCGTTAGCGCACCGTCTTAATTCTCCTTTGAAAAGCAATCAGCAAATTTTGCACTCAATTACGATTGCGAGGCGTGTGTTGTGAAGCCAAGAGGGCCGGAGGCGCGACGAGGCCGCCGAGGGAAGAGCAGAGGAAACAAAAGGAAGGGATGGAGAGATGCTGTTTGGCCGACCGCGCTGCTATTGTTCCTAACGAAGGCGGAGGAAGATGAAGCTCTGCTTGTTGGACGACCGTCCTTGCTGGGCTTTGGAGCCAATAATCAAAAGTCTCAAATATCCACTTGGAGTCTTCCTGACGCTCCACCACATGTCCCACGTCTTCAGGTTTCTAAAATAGACTCTCAATGCTGCCTGAAACTCTATAATAACACAGATTACACAACAAAAGATGAAATATTTCAACCATGAAAGAGATGAAAACCAAGAATTTAAGAACTTCAGAAGTCGGTCATCATGTGTTTTCACATTAGGAGGAAAAAGGGGAAAGATCAGTGTGCTGCTGCTCACTCTGACGGACAGATTATATTCCAGTCACCTGTCAGCGGCTCAGATTAAGTACATTTTCCTTAAATACGGAAAACTCCACGACAGGGAAAAAGAAACCCGAGCCCGGTGCCTTCTTCTGCAGACTGTGTCAATATGCATATGATGGCCTTTTCAGTTGGCAAGACACACGATATTTGCACATCTGCTGAATCCCTTGTCATGTGCTCCGCGCCGCACGGCGAGGCACTCGCTGTCATGAAGCAAGTTCGTCTCTGTAATCCAACCGGGAAGCTCTGAACTCAGACAATTCATCCCTCTGTACAAGGACAAGCGCTCTTTAATTTTGTGACTTGGATCAAAACTGGTGGAGTTACTGGAGCTCAGTTTGCAGGAGACGACTTGTGCTACTGTAATTACTCTGACGTTGAGAAGACCTCAAGATCTGGAGGATGCATTGCTGCTGCGCAGGGCGACATCGTGCAAACACAATAAAGGGCATTTTATTCTGAAGGTTAACAAGCAAGTTTAAAGACAATAAATAACAAAAAAATCAATAACAGAAATCTACCAGATCAGGAATTAAAGTGAAAAGCAGAAAATAATTACAGTACCAGAATGAGAAGCGCTGTCACCAGGAGTCTGCAGGATGTAAACTTTTGCTCCATGCCTGTCCGAGGTGTCCTGGTGGGACGTGTGTTTGTGTGCGATGCCCTGGTCTCTGGGTCAGAGTGTGTGTGTCCTGCCTGCCTGCCGTCTCCTCTCCTCTCTGACTCGCTCCCGTTCTTCCTCTGGAGTAACTTGGTGAAAGAGAGGGTGGGAGGGGGACTGGGAGCGTGTGTGTGTGTGTGTGTGTGTGTGTGTGTGGGTTTCAGTGCGTGCCTTGCGTGAATGTCGGGGGGAAGTAATCAGAGGGGGGGTCCGAGCCCCTCGAGTCCTCAGCTCCAGCACCCCGGCCAATCAATAAATGGGCCTCAGTCACACGTGCTTGAACAAACAAGGAGCTGAGCCAGCTGCAACTTCACAACTTCACACGTGTGTGTATGTGCGTTCTTGTATTTCTATCCTTGTTGGGGCCAAATGTCCCCACAAGGATAGCAAAACGTGGAACGACGTGCCTTGTGGGGACCTTTTTCCGGTCCTAAGTAGGAGAAACAGTGTTTTTTTGACCATGTTGTTGTTACTGAAAAAAGTAAAAGTGCAAAAACATTTCTTTAGGGTTAGGCTTTGTTGTGGTGTGGGTTAGGGTTAGGGTAAGGGTCAGGGTTAGGGGCTAGACATGAATGGGAGTCAATGGACGGTCCCCACAAGGATAGAAATACAAGACTGAGCGTGTGTGCGTGTGTGTGCGTCCATGAACCGACAACAGAACAGTTTTCTTTTTTTCCATTTCTCCTAATATCTCAGATTTCCGTCTCTTGTCTTCCTCGTGCCACTGTGTCTCTGGCTGCCTCTGCACGTTTGTTTTCAAGAGCTTTGTTTTGGAAATGTCTGGAATTTGCAGTCATCTTGCGGTATCTTTGGAAATGGCTATATTTCCGTGCACGCACAGAGAGGGCAGCGGGGGCTCACGTCTAAACAGAACAGGGACATATTTGGCGTCGCTTGAGTCAGGACTGCTTTGTTTTTTCACTTGGATCTTCATGTGAAAGAGCCCCATGTAAATCAGTCCGGCCGCTGAAGCTATCAGGATAGATTTCTCAAACATAATCGCCTTTTTTTTTCTTTTTCTATTCTTTTATGAGCTGAAGGTCAGCTTCAATGGAGCCTTTCATAACATCTGGCTGCTTAAGCCGGAGAACATTTACACTGTGGAGGTGGGGAACAAGCCAGGTGTCCCCTGGAGGGACAAACCTTTTGGTTATGGAGGGGGAAAAAAAAAAAAACCTGGTAAGACAGACAGGTCTGGCCGCAGTGGGGCTATACTATACAGTTTCACTTCGCTAAAACACAAAACAACACAACCTGAGAGGCTGACTTTAAAAATAGAAAAACTCAAAATAGGTGTCAACCCGCTGGTTGTGACTTACAAGGCAGAAGGCTATCATTCCAAAGACAATAAAAACTCGGAGTCCCCTAAAATTAAGACTTCAAATCTACCTTCCGATCAAACACCAAATCAAAAACCACGTAATTGCTGTTAATTAAGGCAGGCAGGAATGCAAGAGCGGAAGCCTTGGCTCTTTACTGGGACGCACGCTAACTGTCTGTGTTTCGTTTCTCCCACGAGGAGTTCTCACCGGCTCCGCTTGTTTGATTAGGTGAAGCAAGATGTCTCCACATTCCACAAATTTGGGAGAATTATCTTAAAACACACACTCGACTATCCACTTAACGTGGGTGTACCGCGCGGTGCCAGCGGGGAGGGACGTGGACGTGCACGTTTTCACAGGCCTTTTCACCCCCATGCCGCCTTCATCCACAACCTTCTGATATTTGCTTTCAGAAGAAATCCTTCTCATATTTGCAAATGTGCGCCTACAGAAAATAAACTGCGGCACCGGAGGAGGAAATGAATGTGTTTGATTGACGCGAGGCCCGGAGCCAGTTTTCTACCACAACATTGTTGGAGGTGTCTCCTGACTGGTTAAACAATAATTCATAAAGATGATGAGGTGAGAAAAAAGCAATATAGTGTATTGTTATTTAACAAGCTCGGAGATCGAGTTGCACGAGGAAGCATGCAGGAGGTTTTCCGCGGCTTCGGGGAACCGATTGCGCGCCGACAAATGTGGTCATCCAGAGTTTTAAAAGATAATTCTGCTTTATTACAAGGCTGGGCCTTTCCCATATATCTTATCTGCTATGACAACACTGCGTGCCAAGTAATTGCTGACATCTGGAAACAATGTAAAATCACAGGGATTGACACAAGTAGATTGGAGGTTATAAACAGATAGTTAGAGCCACATTACCAGAGTTAGAAAACAAAGTGGTGAGTCTTTATCAGTCTGATGCAAGATCAAATACAATACGGTTACATTTGGGAAGCCAAAATAATTCACTTTAAGTGCACATTTTTAGGTTAATTACCAAGTGCAATCATTTTTATTTGCACTGGTTCCATTTTCTCTGCTTACGGCCAGAAAAGACAAGAATCTTAACATACAGCAAATGGTTAGACACGTGGCAAAAGATGAAGCTTGGGCAGATCAGATCACATTTTCTGCATAGATCATTTGATCTGGTGTAGCCAAAATACTTGATTGCAGAGCACATGTGCAGCAAGACATATTTCAGAAAAGCTGCATGTTATAAAAACCCTGGTCTCCTAGTTAATTTTTAAAAATATATCCGTTTCTGCAGCACAATGAAAAATAGCAGCACACGACTACAACTAACTCCCAAAGTTTCAAAAACTGCAGTTCAGTTTTAAATTACCACCATAATGTTGGCAAATACGTCGCTGACTTTTATCATTTTTGCAAAAAAAAAAACTATATCATCATGAATAACAAGCAATAAAACTGTCGTTCTTATATCACATTTACACATAATGAGTCATCCGAGCCAAAAGGGAAGAAATGTTAAATTTGCTTGTCGTTTCCACTTCCTGGCATCATGACCAGAAGCTCATGAACTCGTCTCCCTTTAAGTTCTAAAAACACGCCATCATTGCTCCCATCGTCACTCACTGTTGGGTAAAATGACTCTAGGAAAATTTCCCTCATGCTTAATGTTTTCGAGGACTCGTAAAGAGGTCGAGGTTTAACTGATCCCTTCCTCTCCTCCTCTGCGGCGGAACGCAGGGGTCAAATTAAAAGACCGTCATATCGCGGCCTGAGTTAACGGTCCCAGTGTTCTCCCAAAACAGAGACAAATGAAGGTAAAGTTACCGGCGGCTGCGGGAATCAAACTCCCAACTCCGGGCTCCCACGAGGCGACTGAAACGGCTCGGCCGCCTCCCGCCGCCCCCGCCGGCGACGTACGCATGATTTACACCAAAGTCGTCGTTTAAAAGGATTTCTGGGCCGCGGTATAAAATGTTTTACCAGGACAGGAATTTTATGACTTGCAGCTGAAAATCGGCCACACTTCCCCGTCCCACCAAAACCGGCAGATTAAGGCGAAGACGCGACGCCCTCACAATCCACTCAGTCCGATTTAAGCCAGATGGGAGGCGAGGTGCAGAGCGGCAGCATCACAGCTAAAACATGCACTTTCAAACCCTTATCTAGTTTGATTCTTCAGGGTTTTTGACATTTTCTGTCCACTTTTCAATTTTTTTCTTCTTCTTTTATGAAAAGATTTTGATTTAGAAATATCTGGTTTCGGTTGGTGGTAATCTGTGGATGACAGATTTAAAGGGTCATAAACGCACCTTCTGAGGACACTGCGCTACGGTTTAGGTGGGAGGAAGAACTGCGCTGCATGCGAGGCCTTGGAATAAATAATGTGCTCTCGGGGAGGACAAAACGCCAACTCGGCCTTTAACAGAATCATCTCTGCTGGCACCGAGTCCCGCAGACCTTCTGACTGAACTCCCTACAGGTCTGCAGAGAAAAGCATTTGTTCTGCCTGAATATTGGTCCCAGAACTTTTTTTTTTTACATCATGAATCAAAACAAGATGATTTGTTTCTCAGAAATTGAGGCTCATATTAAGGACTTGTCAACTTGGAAGAATCGGCGAGGCTCCTCTGGACGGCCTGCCAGCTGAAACTGGGAATTTATATGCAACAAGTGGAGAAGGACGATGATAAAATGCTGTAACTTTCTTTTGATTTATCAAAATCTTTATTAATTTTCAGTCCATATCACCCAGACTTATTTTATAGAGACATATTGAATAAACCGGTAACCACAATCAGGTCCCACCTGAGCAAACCTCTGAAACTCCTCGCACGGCCTCAGTGCGCTGGGGCGACCGAGCACGGAATTAAGAATCAGCAGCGACATTTACGGCTTCCTGAAACTGTGTTGATACGTTCTCGGCCCACAGCTTTTCCCATGAGCACATTGAAAAGCGCTCATATGCTTTAGCAGCTTTCTGGTGAACGCACAGGCCGAGACCATCCGGGTTCTTACTACACACACACACACAGACACACACACACGTGCTCTCCACCACGGCCACTGTGGCATTTTAAAGAGGGAATGAAAAGAGGGGGATGTGCATAAATTAGCTGCGTGAAGCCGCTGGAGTCAGTTAAACCGGACCGCCAAGGTGGGCCGGGAGGAAACGGGGGAGCGTGGGACCTGAGTCCAGATCTGGGCAGACGCTAAGCACCGGGGCTTATTTATGGACGAGCCAGCGACAAGCTGATCGCACGTGCTTCGACACGGAGGCCGTATTGCCACATCATCTGGGTATTACAGCGTCTCTGAGAGGTTTGCGCTCGTTTTTATGTACGTGTGGAAATCAATAAATGTGTCGTAATACTAAAAGTTTTTAAATCCAACCTTATGAAGCCACGTCTGAACCATCATCACACAGTCGGTACAGTTTGACGTAACCGAGGTTAGGTTCAGCTGGACACGACTGACGTGTTTCACGGTGTTCACTCGATGTAAAGAGAAAACAGCATGTTAGTAGAGGCTCCTCTCCCCGGCCAGCTGCGCTGCTTTGACAGCGCTGATTGCACATCCTCCCCGTCTTGGTGCCGTGAAACTGAACAGAAGACGTCAGCGCTCCATCTGGGGCCGTTCGCCCTCGACACACATCCTGCTCGAGACATCCCCTTTCTCTGTAAACTCTGTAAACTCCTTCCTGTCTGAGAATATCTCACTTGTTTTGGTTTCTGGTGACATGGAAAGTGGACACACAGGTATAATTTACGATGACAGCAGAGGAGGGGATGTCGAAAGCGTCCCCTGTGATTCTGGAGAACAGGTTTCGATTTCGATGCTGGGGAAGTGACAGCCTGGTTCAACAAGTGACACTTTAGACGTGTTTTGTCCAGAATGCGTGGTTGATAAAAGCCATCCATCCCAGAAGTGACAATAGGTAATTAAAAGAGGGGTTTGAATGGAATAATACTGCCGGGATCAGGTGAGCAACTTGCACCTTATTATAAACCTTTCGTTTTCTTTTTAAATGTGCTACCAGCACGAATCGTCTGGTAGCTTTTGATTCTGTTCAGTTGATTTAAAACCTCCTTGTTTGGCAGCATTTTGCAGAATTCCAGTCATGAATCAAACCTTCAGCTCCACTGATTACATTAATTCCATCTTCTCTCTGTGTCACTGTTTTCCATTCATGACTTTCTCTCGTTCTTCTGCTTTAATCGCTCAATCATCTCCTTAAATGTTTCTCTAAGGCAGTTGGGAGACGTTCCTATGACTCCTGAAGAAGGCAGAAGCCTGGACGGCTTTCTGCAGAGGACGTCTCTAGAAGCCCCGCGTGATGATTAAAAAATATTGCAGTCATTTGCAGCAGCCATTTGCGGTAATCAACAGCGTGAAACCTTAGCTTTTTGGCTGCAACAGAGGCCGTCGGGACTGCTGAACTGTAAATACAACATGTATGATTAGGTCAAAGGTCACAGCCGCATGTAAAACGTTGATCAGCACGAAAGAAGTGAGAACGTTTGAAAACAAAACAAAAACAAATGTGATGGAAAAACCTACTCAAACACAAAGAACTAAGCAAATACATAAGAAGGGTGACTAACAACTGGTATTCAAGCCATCTAATGACAGCATGAGACCGAGGAGAGATGCAGCTCGAAGCAATAAAACAGTCGAGACATGAAACAGACTCTTGTTAACATCTTTCGTAATTGCGGAACGAGACACAACAGTTCACCCCGATTTCTGGAGCGCAGACATGAAGGAGCAGCTCCAAATAAAAGAGGCACCTGGTTAGTCTCAGAAGCTTATTATTCATGATGTGTGAGTTTGGACTCTTTACACTCTCGGAGAGCCGCAGCCTTTCTCGCCGCGGACGGCGTGTCTGATCTCCTGTATATTCTACACACAGCTAGGGTTTCAGCTTTTAACCCCCAAAATTAAGTCGCAACGGCTACATGTGTTTTTCATTCTGTAAAATGTATTGTGTGTTTTGTTTGGCTCCGGGCTGATCAGAGAAAGTGAAAGGAATATGATGGAGGCGGTCAAACCAGGCTTTAACCCTTGGAGCGTCCTCAGATATCCGCTTTTTAAAACTCGGTTAAATGATGTTGCAATTACACGGAGAGCAACGGGGCGTCTGCACCTCGGTTCCTTCGTCTGACCTCTACGTGACCTTCAAATATGGAAGCCATCACGAGAAACAAATGGATGACACTCGGAGCACGTTGTTCCAATTCCCTTTGTCAGACAGAAAATCCAGAGACTCTTTCATAAGTGTACAGCGGGGTTTTCAGCACAACCCTCCTCAAGTCATCACTCGTTTTGTGATGAGGGTCCGTCTCTGGATGAAAAGGTGATTTGATGTTCTGATCTTTGTAAAACTGAACAGATTTTTAACGATTGCATTGAAAGAAAAATATGAACAAAGTTAAAATGTATTTAACGAATTACAAGGTCGTGACCACCGAGGCCACCCTTAAGTCTTTAAGAATGTCGTTTCAAATCAGTTAAACACCAAAAATGACTTTTTTTGCATTGAGCACTATAATTCCACCAACAAAAAGACAAAACGACGCAGGCTGTCATGCAATGTGCCTCCTCGTCCAGAGCTTGCCGGGGTGCTGAAAGCGCCGACGGGCCTTTCAAGCAGGTCACACTTCGACACATCGACTGGGCTTTGTCCTGCAGCGCCCACATTCAGAGAGAGGAAACGATCCATCAGCCTGCCACAGCAACAGCTCTCAAATCGGGCATTCCTCGCTCAGATGCTCCTGCCATCGGACAAGCAAGCCCATCTCATGTGAATAACTGGAATTAGAACTGACCAACTGGAGACATTCATGAATAGTTTCTGTCAGCACGAAGTTCTGACAACACAAACAGGATCACACAGTAGATTAATGTTTCCCTCCTCGGGCCTAAAAGACTCTGCATGTGTGTTTTCTCTGGATACTCTGGTTTCCTCTAACATTTCACGTGCATCTCCCTGTGTGTGTAACTGTCCAAATATGTTCTAAAATGGAATGAAAACCAGTTGAGAAGGCCACATTTCCCAGTATCCGGCATGCACATGAATGTATCACGCAGCAAGTCACATCGAACCCAGAGTTTTCCAAAACTGGTCTTTTTCTCACAAAGAAGTGGGAACTTTTATCTTAATGCATTCTAAAATAGGCTTTAATCAACACAAACAAAATAAATCAGATGCATTCAAACACCACAGCTCCAGGATTTGTGCACTGATTTGTTGCCACTCTCATTCAAAGTCTGCATCTGAAGCACTGTGGGTAAAACAACTGAGAACGTAAAAGCGACAGAGTGAAACAAAGAAAAGGAGAAGTGTGTGTGTGTGTGTGTGTGTGTGTGTGTGTGTATAGCTCACATTTGCATGCCAAGAAATACATCAGTCCCTCAATTGCACTTTGAGAAAAGCCAGTTTACACAGCAAAGCTCACGCCTCGGGCTACATTACTCTTTATATTAGTGTTGAAACAAGGAAATTACATCAAGTTCCTCTTTCACAGTTTACACAACAAAAATCACTGAGTGCACGCTTGTGAAAAGAAACCTCATGCGTCGCGCTTCGAAAGGTTCGCGTCCAGTGAACCGCTGGCCCAGGTGACCGAGGGGGGAGAGGAAACATTTGGATGCATGAGCGAAGAGTAACCACACAGGAAAAAGAGCCGCGGCGGGTCGGTTCACCCCCAGTCCGCCCGCTCCCACATAAAAAACACTTCTGCCCTGTTTTCCCAGGAGCCCTTGGACTCACAGCTGTCTAAATACGCTACTGTAGTGAACTCCCAACCAGCAGAGCGTTTGCACCGCTGTGGAAGGAGAAGCCGAGGTAGTAACGGTCGACAGCAGACAGAAAGAAAGGTGTCACCGTTTTATCGTCACTCCTGACTAGAAGCTAAATGCATGTGATAAATTTAGGATAGTTTTAAACTCAACCACATATTTATTTTTTTAATTTGCCTGCTTCAAAAGTCATTTGTCCCCACTGAACAGTGACGGTTGTTGAAGCAAACCCTCATTATACTCATCTCCTGCTTAAATACAAGATTGTTCTGAAAAGAAACAATTTAATGGGGAATAGTAATCAAATCAAACGCCGAATATAACAAGGCAGGAAAATATTTTCTGTGGGGCAGTAACATATCGTGTTTCTGTTGTGATTTTTCTAAATTTCACACAAAATTTTATTATGCTCATCCGACAATTGCATGTCATAAGTAGAAACAGGCAGTTTTTTCATTTTTTTATGCATTATTTATTAAAATTCTCTTTGAGAAAGCTCATAAGCCAAAGGGAAAAAAAACACTTGTGTATATGTATTGTTCTTTTTAAAGAAATTTGAGGAAGTCGGGTTTGTAAATTCATACACACAGACTATTTGGGGTATTTCTAAGAAATATAACTTAAAAAAAAAATCAAGAAAACACAGTTCCACAAAGGACAAAAATGAAAACCTGTATTTTTCAAGAAATTGTGATTCAAAAAGAAAAACTTGGAGCTTAAAACTAACTTTTAGTTGATCAAAGTAGATATGAATGCAATTTAAAAGCAATAACGACAAATTAATCATACAGATGGACTTGAATACATTAAGCAAAAATGATTCTTGGGTATCATTCAAACACAACTTTCACTCTCATTTCATCTCTTCTAAAATACAGTTCCAGAAACTCCAAAGCGAGGAGTCATTTCCAACACCTGCCGCTGCCATCGTAGCTCAACAGCGGCATCTTGTGTCCAAAAAGAAAAACTACAACCTTCAGTCTGGTTCCAGCTGCTCGGCAGATCCTAACAGAGTTTGTCTGATTTACTGTTAAGAGTGTTTATGGAGTTTGTTGACTTCATTTCACACTTACAGACACTTGAGAAAAACAGAGTGTAGATGAAACCCTCCCTGATACCGTCTGGTGGGGGGTGGGATCTTAACATCGAACACACCGGCGAGACGTGCCTGTTTGTGTGTGTGTGTGTGGCGGTCCCGGGCCGCGAGGTTTACATTAACCCATGGCTCCTGGCATCAGACGCGAAATGAGAGGGTGTTAAAATAAATCTTCACGCCGACCCACAGACGGAGGAGACGTGCCCATACATCACACACACCACTGTATACACTTTAAATCATTAGCAGCTACTACAAACACAAACACCGTTTCTCTCCGTGCGCTGTCGTCATCGAATTCTTGCACACAAGGACGAGCAATTGAGTGCGAAACAGCGCCAGGGTTTGAAACCTCTTCCCCCCCCCCCCCTTGCTTCGCCTCTGTTTCCCATCTCTCCATCGTGCGCGGCCTCTCGGTGGAAGATGGAGTCGAAGGGAAGCTCATCTCCTTCCCCCTATCATTATCCCTGAGAGGAGCCGGTGGCGAGGAGCGCCGCTCGTTTGCTTGTGGTTCAACCTGTAAAAACCGAAGGCGCCACAAATCATAACCCAACAGCGTGAAGCAAATTCCTCACTTTGAGGAAATTAAAGTGTGCTGGATATCATATGGGTCAGTAGGAAAGGCCTCAGAAGGATGTTTCTCCTTTTTCTAAACCCGATCCTTTTTCTCTCTTTTTCTTTTCTTTTTTCCATTTCTAGCTGTGTAGGGACGAGCTCTCACTCGTTTTCTGCACATTATTAATGATTTCAACGGCGATCAAATGATTGATGGCTTGATTTTCCCTCAACAGATTTGGCTCCGCGGCAACGTGAGGAGAAGATTAACATCATAAATCACAGACGGACGATCTTCACGGACGCACCAACAGGACAATACGGACGTTTCATCCAGGGACGACGCAGCACCAAACCCAAAGGCTCGTCTTTAGTCAACTAACACCCTGGCTTCCGGCCAGAGGCCTGCAGGCAATATCCTCACCCCAGGACCTTCATCGTTCACTCTGGACCCATAAATCTGGAAGCTTCAATACTCTGCGGGGTCACCTTTCATTGTGATTTGGTTTAAGACGCTTGGAAGAAAAAAAAAAATAAATAAAAATGGGGGAACGAAATCCAGGAAATCTGCATGCCTGTTGAGGGAGGATGCACCTCGTCTGCAGCGCCAGATGCTTTTCAAGACAGGAACTGTTTACGGGAGACATATTGTAAAAAGCTGGTGTCTATTTCAGTGTCTGACATCTGAGAGGAACTTGGACATATGAAGATCTTTAATGTCAGAAAACTTCACGAGGAACAATCCAGTACCATGGATGAAGGTGATTTAGAAGAAAACACTGAATTTATTCCATCAACACTTTATTGCCCCGAGTAGGGAGGATTCCAGATGAAAACTGAAGCTTTTAACGTAACGACAAAGTGGGCATTTTATGAGGTCAGTTTAACTGGACACCGTATTTACTGCAGTCTGAGCACAACTTTTTCCTCCCATTTCAATCTCAAAATCAGAGACATTTATGGTGACAGTTTCTACCGAGGATTGAGACCATTTGAGCCACTTGATCTCACTTTCTATCTTTATAAAATGTAGACACAAAAAACGCGTTGAACCTGAAGAGATCTTTAAACGGCGCCTATTTGAAGTCGAAGGCGCCCCTCCGTGTTGTGTAAAGACTTGGTCTGAGTATTGCCTCCTTGTGTTGCAAGAATTGTTCACTTCTCAGCTTGGAAGACTATCAGGGTCATTTTTCAATTTTGTGGTTTGTGAACAGATTAAATTCTCTCCCAGGGCTCCAAGGGAGCGAAAAACTGGGGGTGTGTGAAGGACAAAGCGAGCCTGTAACGAGTGTGTAATTGTGGATCGGCTGTAGGTCAGGACCAACACACACAAACAAACACACAAACGTCATGGCTCTTATTTTCTCAGACTGCTTCCACCGGTTTGCAGCGATTGGTTCCCAGCATGCACCAGAGGGAGGCCACCGCGTTCAGACCAAATCCCTCTTTCAATACGCTTTAAAGACCTGGACCGGAGTCCCAGGGGTTCGCTCCTCACTGAGAGACGTGTGGAGGACTGGCTTTAGGTTACTTTTTGGAAGCATATTTTTGCAGTTACTCAAAACAGTTTAAGCACAGTCGATAATGCTAGAGAGAGCTGTAAAAATACTGACTCCTTCAATAAAAACCACCGCTGGAAACACATCAGAGGATGATTTGCTTTGAGATTGTTTTCTTTCTTAAGAAAAAAAAAAAAAAAAAAAAAAAAAGAAACACTAAAATTAAAAGTTCCAAGAAATGTGAGAACATAAAAACAGTATCTGGACAAATTGAAACCAAACATTATATGTTCAAGAAATGTTTTTCCTTTGATGATGATAATTGTGCAACTATTATCACAACATAACTTCCAGCCAAGCCACGGGTTGTTACAGCAGTAGCGCCGTTCACCACAATATTCTACCTTTTACTTTCTACATTTTCTTATACTTCTTAATCTCTTCACCTGTGTAACTAGTTACTTACAGTGGGAATATGATTATCTGATGCTTTACGGTACAGCTTCTTTACTTTCTGTAAGTTTTCCTTCCAGCTCCCGTAGGTGCAGTTGGGTCATGTTACCCTGTACTTACAAAAGCGATAAAAATCAGTCATTTAGTCGGGGACGACATACAGGCCGATTGCCCTTTTTTTTGGTGCGAGCATCCAGCAGCGTATAAAACGCTGCCGTGACCAGAGCCGAACGCAGCTTTCCACACTGGAAAAACTAGGGAGATTGGATGTGCTTGTTCCACCACAGTACGGTAAACAATTATCCCCCACAAAACAGAGCAGTTACAGGCCGCATTAAAGAGAAAGGGATACGCTTTGGGTTGCAGCCTGCCCACCGCTTCACCTAAACCCTGTTCTGCATGGGTGGCGGGGATCCTTCAGCAGCAGGTAATTACTGCTGTAACTCAGGTTAACACTGCCGCTTACACTGGAGATTGGCTTCGTACCGACAGCCGTCCGAGCCAAGTGTCCCGCTGCAAAAGGAGTCGCACAGGAGCCGAGGCCGGAGAACCGCCGACGCCGTTTCAGTCAGTAACATACAGTGGGAAAACAGGACGGCTCCACTTTGAAAACAAGCTTCACCGTTGAGTTTTTCTGGAAGGAGCCGACCACATCCAGAAAAACTCGCTTGATTGAGACGTTCTTGTTTAGAAAACAGTCTGGCATGATTTAATTTAACTTAATGTGCTCTTATTCAACTGTAATGAAACCACAAACATGACAAAGACCTTGAAGGATCTCTCCCGCGTGCTCAAACACACATCCAGAAAATAGAGAGACTAATAGCAGCGATCGCCTCTTGGAGGCAATTAATATGAGCCGTGCCAAAAACCCAGAGCTGGATGGAATTTTGTGGCTCCAGCTCATCCCGACTGTATGTATGTGTCTCTCCGTGTGGGTCCGCTCATGGCTGTGTGAATGTGCGCCGAACACGCAGAAGAATACAAACATCTGCGACGGGGAGTGCAGACGAAAATGTAAACAATTAGAAATCAATCACGGGGGCCAGAAAACGTGTGTGCGTGCCTTCACACGCCGAGGAGGAGCAGATAGGGCGAGGGGGGGGTGGGGGGTGGGGGGTGGGGGGGGGGGGGGGGGGTGGGGTGGGGGGGGGGGGCGACGGAGGGGGAAATTTTTCCCATTAATCAAAGACACAGTTCTGCACGAGGTGACATGCGATACGTCGAACGCGAACGGCGCAGAAATCACAAACACATGGGGGCCCCGTGCGTATATCCCAGCGTCTGCACGTGTCGGCACGCAAACACAAACAACTGTGGGATTACAGGAGGGCGTGCTGCGCAGGAGTCCTCGCAAATGGGAGCGTCTGTGTGTGCGTGTGTGCAGTGTGCACTCACACACTCGACCATATTTTGCGATGTGGGTGTTGCGGTGAGGTCTCATCCCGGTTACCTCGGCGGCACCGCTCCGTCGCCCGCAGCACGCCGGCGGGAGACCACATCAAGCAGGGGTTTACTGAACACATATTGCTGATGGAACAAGTACAGGGGCGAGAAAAAGCTCCCCGGTCCAGATCCACGTGGCTTCGCACCGCATTCACCAGCACTCAGCACTTTCTCTGGGAGATCTGGGATCCAGCCTCCCCAACAGCGCCGGCGTGTGCCAAACACCAGTCGGGCCCGCCAAGGCGAACACGTAAGAGAGGCGAAACTCTCCCAGCAAGAGTCCCTCCATGTTTTAAAGGAAAGACATCATCTTTTTCGATATTTTCTGAACTGCTATCGATGCAAATCGCCTCTTACTAGAGCAGGACATGATGCAAAGAGCAGTTATTAACTCAATCGAGCTAAACGAAGACATCAGCTTCCAAAATGACACCTTTAACACCAGGGGGCACAGCGCAGAAAAAAACCCAGAAAAGCCTTGAGCCTAAACATCCTGTCTTCCTGCCAAAGCTAACATGTCCATCCTTTTTAATGAAGACAAATGAAGTGTTTAATTGTGCAAGACTGCTGCCCTTTCCACCTGGCGCTGCACGCAAAACACAGCTGCCAAGTCAGCATGCAGCCGAGCAACGGACCCCTCTCTGTGCTGCTGCTGCTGCTGTCATGGCTACTGTGCGGGCCCCGTGTTCGATTCCCCCGTCTGGCTCCTGGCTCAACCAGTCCAGCTTCAACCACTCGGAACTCCCTCAGATCAACGCTCACTGGCAAGCTTCTTAAAAAAGTAGAATTGACACGATGACACGAGGGAAGACAGGAAGATGTCTGACAACACATCCATCAGTCAAAATAATGAGAAAGAAGACAAAAAAAACCCAAACATATTCCATGAAACGTGTGAAAACATGCAGAGTGGAAATGCGCTCACGTCAGGCCCGCAGTCCCTGCTGCGAAAATGGGGCTCTAATGACGGTCATTACCCACCACTTAACTGCCACAACCCATAATATCCTGGTCATTTGTGGAGCGCTTAACGCAAAATGTCACCTAAAGCTGCAATCACGCCGGCCCACGGTGTACTTAAATAGGTTACAAGGCAACAAAACTGAGAAACCTCTTTCACAGAAACATTTTGCAGACGGAGAACAAGTGGACAGCTTGTCACAATGTCCTGCTTCAGTCCCTTTAACTATTCTCATCTTTCTGCTTGAAACTAAATGAATATACCTCATTAATTACTCCTGGCCGAGGCCCTCTACTGTATATGATGATGTTTATTCACTATATATTTGAATATAACTGTGTGAAAATGATTTTCATGGACACTAAGGTCAGTGCAGCTGATGGAAAACTTCACGATCACACAAACACAGTAAAACAGACACTTGCGCACGCACGCACACACACACACACACACACACACACACACACACACACACTGACACACACACACAGTAAATGAAGGATCAGCTTTCAGTAACCCACTTTAAAGTTGCTGTTGACAGGATGATCGTATTTGCTGTCTAGACCGGAGCGGCTGAGGAGAAAACCGTGTGGTGAGTCTCTCCTATCTCCTTTCTCGTCTTTTGTCCAAAGTCTGCTTTTTCTCTCTTATCCCGACTCTTACACTGACAACACTTGCTCCCTGTCCTCCTTTCTTTTCTCCCGTCCATCACCCCCCCCCCCCCCACCCCCCGCCCCCCAGGCTGAGTAGTGTATACCACCCAAGCACTGCTTTTAAAACCAGAACTTCAAAAGAGCTTGAGTTTCAGTCTTCCATGTTACTTTCTTTCGTCTGTTAAACAGCATTAAAAAAAAAATCGATGTTTTCAAATGATTTTTCTTTCAACAGCATTTTTTTTTTGACTGAAGAAATTCAAACAAACATGGTGGTAAAACAGTCACTTCTGGTCAAACCATGAGAGTGGAAATAGCCTAAGCTTTATTTATGGCCTTATCTTCTGTTTATCTTTATAAGTCTTACTCATTCAGCCTTTCTCAAGACTCGGCGGCCAACATATCATCCGTCAGACCCCCCGCACCCTTTGAATCGGGAACTCATCAACCCAATAAACATGCTTAGAACCTGACGTTGCTGAGGCTCCGCAGGACATGCACACCGTCACATAATGAATATGGGTTCATTTACAGAGGTATGTCGGGCCTTCGCCGCGTAAGACGGCTCTATCCCGTCGAAATGCCTCACGCCGAGGCTGCCAGGAAAAACACTTCCACTCGGAGGGAACAATTCATCTGCGGCCCTCTTGGGGGAATAGGGTGAAGGGTGCTGGGGAGGTCAGTCCGACTGCCCACCGACCGACCCTGGCACATGAAAGTTAAACAAGAGAAAGCGAGTCCACTCCGGAGTCACAGATCCCCCTCGTGGGTTGGTTTGGTAATTAAGCTGCGTTTATCTTGGCTGGAAATCAAGCTCTAATATTGAAGCGAGATCCAGCGCAGAGCAGCGCCACAGGCACACAGAGACTGAAACCAGCTGAGTGGTGAAAGGAAAAACCAGTCAGACATGAAGGAAAGATCACATTATAGCCACTCAATTAAATACTTTAGATCATATTTGGGGACTATCCCACTAAAGTCATCTGACATGTGCATCTTTTCCCACTCTTTTTAAGTGAAGCCATGACTTTTTAGAAGTTTCAACAGATTTCCCTGAACTTTAAAATACGGAGCACCTGCATGCTGACAGCAACAGATGACAGTTATCTGAATGAAAACCATGAGGAGCGACTGAGGCTTGGATGGCAGGAACACAGGATGTAGGATTAGATTTATAAATACTATTTGTCTGAGGTTTTTAAAATCCCTCAAAACCTTTTGCTGATGCAAATTCAGAAATTTTCCTGAGGTCAACGTGCCCTAAACCACACAGCTTACTCGGTTACAGAATGAAGTCCAATTGCTGTAAAGGTAGCTGTTTGTGGTTTCTAACTACAGTCCCGTAAGCATGTATCACCGTGTTTAACTTCTTCACTCCTAATAGAGTTTTTAAATGGTTTTTCCATTATAAGCCTGCCTTTGGGATATAAAAGACCACGCAAGAAGTTTGGGGAAAAAAAAGCGAAATGTATGTTTAGGTGGGGGAATCGAAAAGAAAAGAGGGAAGAGAAAGTTTTACAGGAAGCGGCACGGTAAATATTGATCACTGACGAAATCAGTTTTAACAGGCTGTGATAGCACCGAGACCGTTCCCCTCGCTAAGGGGGGATGGGAGCTTCCACACCGGCACTGGTGACAGCAGCAGCTCAAACCGTCTCTCCCGCCCCGATCAGATAAAACATCTGGGTGAAGCACCGGCTTCAGGAAACTTCTCCGGGCAGGATTCATGTCTCATCAAAAGGTGATGACAAGTGGGAGTAACTTGAGGCGAAGGCCGCACCCCGCCCTCGGACACGCAACGGGTGTTAAATGTGTGTGTTTGCACGCGCTGCCCTGCTTCACGTCGAGCCGGGTCAGCGTGAAGTCAGATTACACCTCCTCTCCCAGAATCCCACCGTCATCACTCACAAACACTCATTACTGAGGTGCGACGTACATGATTTTTCACTCCTTTGCTCTCATGTGTTACGTCAACGCACCGCAACAGATTTATGAGCTGATTCAGCTTTATCTGATGCCTCAGATAATTTTTTTTTTTTTTTTTTTGTTCATAAATTATTAAAGGAATGTTTTTATATACTGAGTTTACGGGAAACTCACCGGGTCCTCTGGTTTTTGGCTGTTGTCCTGAAGTGGCTCTTCGGGAAGGTGATCCCGTCGAATCAGGGTGAACTCCCGGATGAACACCGCGTCCCCGTCATTGGCCAACACTGCCACCTGGAAAACAGAAACCACAGTCACAATGGCTCTTTAAGATGTTACATCTAGAGATCTATGATTGTCAGCTTTTAAAAGACGAGGCAGGAGATCCTGGTGACAGAGTTCACGAGGGGGGGGGGGGGGGGATGTTCGGAGCTCTGTTTGTCAGATTGTTGTTGAAACAATTCACACTCCTCCATGCGCAGCTACAGGTGGGCAGCCGTCTGCTGCAGCCGAGTCATCCGGGGTCAAGACGGGTCAGAGCCGGGCCTTCGCTGTGGCACTGACCTCAGAGGTTAAAAATACACGCGATAACTCCCAGTCATGTGCACTTGTGCTCACGCTCCACTTTATTAGATACACCTCAGTAGGACAGGGCTTGACCCTCTCCTTAAAACGATCGACCCGGTAACGACACACAGTTTCCTTCTGCTGGTGAAGATCATCGGCTTCATGGTACAACGTCTCTTCTGCATACCTTGGTTTCTGCTTAGCATTAGGGCAGCATTGTACTTTCTCCACTGGTCAAATACAGTAGTAATGGAGGGTTTTTTGTTTTTTTTTTGTTTTTTTTTAGTGGAACTGTAGCAGGGCTCTGTTGCCATCGAGAGGTCCCAGAAGGTACGTGCCAGTGATTTCCATATAAAAGTCACTTAACCAGCCAAACGGCTAAAAAGTGCATCTAAAGTGCAACCAAATGTAAGTGGTGATGACAGCGGGGGTTTTGTTGCAGACTCTGGAGGAATTCACAGCAGAAGACATCTGATATCACGAGACGTAGCAGCCCTTGTATTGAGGGGCGACTGAAGCACCAGTGGGGGGGGGGGGGGGGGGGGGGGGGGGGGGGGGGGGGGGCATTTTGGATAGGGCCCATTAGCAGCGCAGCAGGGCCCGCATTCTCAAGGATGCACAAATTCGCAGAGCAGGGGCCCTCAGCTGCTCTCCATGGGTCATAAACACCATGTAATGACCGCGGTCAGCCGCCTGCCTCGCGGGCATGTGCTACGGCAGCGCGAACCGGGGCACAGGAGGTGGAATCTTGACGTTCTTCACCGTTTAAGGGGTGGTAGTTTTTCAAAAAAAACACAAACACAAATGCTGCCAAGTAGCTGTACCGCAGCAGCTTTCTGTGGGAAACCGTCAAAGAGCGGACTCCTCAAAGAGACAAATCGTATCTGGTCCAAAGCCGCCTCCCAGCACCGTTTTTACTGCAGTCAGTCACTCCGCTGAGGCTTCTCACACAGCGCTGCGATGTCGGCAAACGCATTACCGGAGGAAAAAAAAAAAAAAATCCCACAATGTACCAGCACATTTTTGTAGGTTACTGCCTTGAACGTGTGTCAGACTCGGCAGCGAAGAGGAAAAAACTGTTCATAGCCGAAACCATGCAAAGCGGACTGCATGAGAGATCTTTAAGTAAGGAAGGAGATGAGAAAATATAAAGACCAAGATGATAAGCACACTGGGCACAGTGAAGTCAGTGGCTGAAAATGCAGTCTTGATCTTTGCTAACATTTTATGTCAGCGATGCTGAAAATCACGGCTGCACGAGCACGACTCGGGGGAGGAGCAAACGCAAGTCAAGCATGCAAACATTTAAGAGCAGCGTTGTGTGTGTGTGTGTGTGTGTGTGTGTCAGATCAGATGTACTGAAAACAACTTAAGTGACCAGATGTCCTTGCTCAAGGCCAAATGGAGGCCCGGCTGAGATGAACACACTGATTGTGTCTCTCTCGAGAGAGATTTCCAACCCGTGTATTTAAAAATTATCTTCTCACACACTTCTGGCCTGTTGACGCTTTACAAAATCTGACAGTCATTTCCTCGTCATGGAGGAGCCTGCGTCCGTTCTCCACAAAGAAGTGGGGAACGCTGGGACCGGAGCGAGCTCCGGACTAATGGAGCATGGCAGCTACACTCTGCATTGCTGGAGTCTTTAAAGGAGATCTATCAAACCCGTTTCCTTATGAAAACAAGCTGGCTGTGCAGTGCCAACGTCAAGCATCCAGAACACCCCCACTGGACAGAATCATTAGGAACTGGCAGGAGCTGATGCTTCTGAAAACAGCCAAAGTGCTGAGTTATGCTGAGATGAGAGGAAGGTGGACAGAGGATGCCGAGCAAACCCTCGATTTTTAAACATATGAGCCAAATAAAGTCACTCAGATACTTTAAAAACGTCTTGAACAAATATTTTTTAATCTATCGAAGCTTGGATTACACGTCTATTTCCTGACGTGGAAAGCAAGTAATCTTTATTTTTCAACAGCTACTTGTGTGGACCAAAACTGAACCAAAAGGAGCCGCACACACAATTTCTCAATAACACTTTAGCTTTAAATCAATTTAGCTTTTATTTCCACACTGTTAATAGAATGAATCTGTGACATTTCCATAAAAAATGAGATGAATGGGCTGATGGTCGAAAGCACCTTCATCACCTCTACATGCGTGAACTAATGTTTAAATAATTTGAAATGAACATGACAGGAGGTCAAGAAAACACACAAGTCTTTGAAGAAACCAAACTCTAAATCTGCACATCAGGTTCAAAAGCAGTGTGTGTGTGTGTGTGTGTGTGTGTGTGTTTTGTGCGTCAGTGTCACAAAAGAGCGACGGTGGAAGCAGAGCAGGGAACCGGGCCGGTGATTCATTAACCTCCAACCCGAGTTGGATTTCAAAGAGCGCGTTTCAAGCGAGGAAGAGGAGAGGAAGTGAACTCCGGGGCACGTCGGGCCTTCAAAAGCACATAATCAACAGTAATAACATCCAACCTGATATTATAATTGAGCTTTCCTATGACGGGGTGCCAGCTTCCACTGTTTGGGTGGAAACTGTGAAAAAAGCGGTGTCGATCGCCGTGCTGCTCCACTCCAAAAACTAAACTTACACTTCATGCTCTGTTGCCTTTGATTAATAAGACTCCATCTGATGTTTAGATAAGGACATCTCTCTTTTTCTCTTTTTTTTTTTTCAAGACCGGCTCCTGTCTGAATGAAACCTAAGCGGAAAAGATATTTTTGCTAATCCACTTTCAGTGAGAGTGATGTGAATTTTCACTTAACACGTTTTGAGAGAGGAAACGCCGCGGCCTTTGTTTCCTTCCCGAAGACCCTCAACCATATTGCCCCCCCTCCCCACACAGGGGGAAGAACCAGACGGCTCTGAGCGACACGCTCTCATTTCGGTGAGGATTTTCAGCCTGGTGGAGGTTGTGACAGAGCCTTGGCGCCGCTCAGAGCGCTGCTGGTTACAATTTGCACTTCAGACGTCCGCACAGGGTCGCTACCTGCAACGCAACACTTCATGAATACGCTCTCCGAGAAAACTAAATAAAACTGAAAGACCACTTTCACCACGTTCTCCAGTTTCTGATGGATTATTTAGTTGTCTTATGTCTTCCCTCAGGCAGCCTTGGAGGATGTACCATCTCCGCAGTCTCCCTGCCAGACTCCTCTTATCTTGATTTACGGATCTCCCGTCTCCTAAGTGCAGCCCGTCCTGCAAACACGCAGGAAAGAGTGGCAAGAAGCTCAACTTGTCTCCATCGCTGCAGTCTTTAACTTCTCATCCCGAGCAGCGCGGGGAAAGGAGAAAACCTGAAGGGAGGGAAAACAAATCCAGCTTTGATAGATGAAAAACTTTCCTGGCACTGTCATCACATCGCTCTCCGATTTGCTCTCCGGTGTGTGAATGTCTCATAACGATGCATGGCACCCTCCTAATGATGCATGAGCACGTCCACGACGCCGTTTTTCAAAGCGGCGTGTTTTACTTTCAATATGAAGGATTTTCTGTTGAAAAGAAATACAGCTGCAGCACATAGTGGGGAAAAAAAACTGCATGGAAGAGAAAGATGAGCACCGCAAAAGACATCTTTTAAAGGTTTATTACCGTTTTTCCCCTCATTTTATGAAGGTGGATTTTAGATGTAATCTCAAATGAAGGGCTAACATTTGCCACATGTTGATTTTAAGCAGCTTTAAACCGAACTGAAGTCAGCTGTACTTTGTGGGATTTCACAATAAAAATGGAAATTGAAGCAATATCCTTGATCATGGCTTAAAACTTGTGGTGTGAAGTGTTTGTGGACATTTATTGTTTCTAAAATGGTGTTATCTGAAAAACATTTCAACATAGGACAACATTAAGAGGTTTGAAGATGTGAATTTTTATTGTGAATTTTATTTATTGTGATGTGAATTTTATATTTTTATTGTAATATTTCTCCTTTCACAATAATTTTTTTTTTGCCAATAGGTGTTTTACTTCCTGTTCCATATTTTCTTTCCTTATCTTATTGACTTCAATCGAAGTATTTAGCATATTTGACCATATCCTCTGTGCACTGGTGCTTCCCATCCAACCTGCTGAAGCTTGGAAGGTGCTGCAGAGAATCGGTGCACCGAGCTTGTGGCATCAAATTTAAAAATTCCCAAAGGTGCATCAACAAAGCAAAAGCTGTGAATACTTCTCATTTTAAGTTATTTGCAAATATTTAAAAATCAGTTTTGACAGTGCCATTATTTTATGGAGAAAATTGAGGACAAAAATTAATTGAATCTACTTTGGAAGTAAAAAAAGTTCATGACATGAATACCATGATCATTTTAAAGAAGTACTGTATATACAAACATGTTTGCACATACAGTTATGTAAATCTGCTGATATTTTTAATTTTCATGTAATTATCCTTGTTTAAAGGTATAATGGATGATGTTTTAGCCAATGAATGGCGTGATGCGAGTGTCAACTATTGGTCCTCTGACATGTCAATCACGCTGAATAAATGCTTGCGTCAAGTCGTCAAGCGCGCTCATAGGAGCAGCAGAGCAGGTAGGACGGTCTGGCGCATGCACGTTTTTCAAGAAGCGAGTAACAGACGTTTGGCTTCGACTTTTTCGAGAAAATCGTCCATTATACATTTAACACAAGACATACAATCCATGATAACCTGAAAGTCTTCTGCATTGAGATTCCCACACTGGTGTTCTGTATTTACTGGTACATATTTTTGCAGGATGCATCAACACGCTTGCCGATGGCAAGCAATATTCAACTGCCTTATCAGCTTCATATGAGTGTCAGACGTCAGAGAGGTAACACTGAAGGGAAAATAATTCTATTGGCTGTGGCTCCCTCAAGACTTCTGATATACAGTACTTGAGAATCATAACTGTCAATATCTTCAATATTCAGACTTTGACCGCTGAGCACTTGGCAGGTAAACAACTTTCTGCATGAGAGGCTGTTCAGTCTTCTTGATGCAAAACACAAACAGAAGACGGCAGTCCCATGTGAGGGGTTCAGTTCTGCTTCTGAAAAGCTCTGGCAGTGGGATCAAGCATTTCACCTGAACATCAGAGCCTCTCGTCTGTCCAGAACAAAAAAAAAAAAGACAAAGGATCGTCCATTTGATCAGACTTTGGGACACCTTCCAAGAATTTGGGAGCCAAATGCAGCTCATGGAGAACCGAGCGTGTGTGACTTCAGTCAGCAGCAGGAAAAACAGAGGTAAGGGACAGTTTACCAGAGTCTTTTGTTTTTTACAGTTCTAAAACTCTCAGATTCAAAATATTTCATATGAAGTATGTTTGACCTCCTTCACATGAAATATACCTGGATGCTAATAATTGAGTTCCACATGTTCACAAGATGAGAAGCTGCATATCTGCAGCATGTACATAACATGTATAAACTCTTTAAAGCATTGTAAATATGTACAAACATGCTCCTGCTGCATTGATAAATATTTTATGTACTTGGAAATGGTTTGACGAGAACTGAAATGTCAACACTGCATGCATAAAAGGTGAATCCGTACATTTAAAATGTCCTCAAGAAGCACCCTGTGGACAAATTCATCAGAACTTTTAAGGAAGCCCAGACTTTCATCAACACAGTAAAACAGTTCGAAGATGAATAAAGCTTTATTGTAAACGGACTAGAATATGACCAGTGAATGTGAATTATGTTGCAGGGACCACAAATGTCCCTTATTATTTCAGTATTAGGCAGCAGGATAAATCATTGCAAGAGGTCATCATCCATCATTTCCCTCCGCAGTTGTCAACAGCTATTTTTCTTCAACTACCCTTTGGCTTTTGCGAGAATTCCTCCCGGCCGCAGAATATCAGCCTGCAACGCAAACAGAGACCAAATACTATAATGCTCACACCTGCTGTTCCCGCACAATAAATCACCGGTCCTCACTGACCACAGGCTGCCCGCAGCCACCGGGGTCGGACCCGTCCGAGCGCGCCGCATTAGCATGCGGCACGTCGCGCTAAGCAGACAGGTCATCCACCTGCTGACCATGTGTGAGGCCGAGAGGATTCATCGGAGCCTTCCTGCTTTAGCGGGGGAGCTAATTCTGTGGCGGGACAATCCCCGGCTGGCAGCAGCGTTCGTATCCCATTGGCCGGCAGGGACATATCTCCGTGCAAAAAATAGCTTTACCGCCAACATTAATCTCTGCTGCAGACACGGTGTGGTTTTGCTGCTCAGGTAACAGTCGCTCTATATTTTAATGCGGAGGTTTTTAATGAAGCCCCTCAGAAGAGCTCTGTTAACTCTAAAGAATCTGCAAAGGAGACTCGTGACAATTCCATGCCGGAAACCACAAAATAAATTAGAAAAAATAGCCTTTCCTTTACAGGACAAAGTTCATGTGCAACACTGTTTCACCGATTCAGCACGACTCTTCCTCAGTTTTTGCATACATCTAGTGATTCGTCAGTGCAGCATTAGTGTAGCAAACATATTTGAAATGCGCTGACAGAGAGTTAACCAGCTGATTAATGCAGCTATAATTCACAACTGCATTTAGTATGAGGGAAAATATAACCTGAATCCAGCTGAAAGAAGCTCTGCAGTCCAGTGGCTGCAGTCTGAGGATCTCCCAACACTCTCGACCCTGCAGCTCTTACAGTTCGTACCAGCTGTTGGAAACAATGAGAATCCCAGATGGACTCCCAACAGTACACAATGAGGGCAGAGGCGCAAAGCAGCCAAGTGAAGACCGCGTCCGGACCCATCACAAGCCATTTCCTGAAACATGAAAGTTTTCCTGCAACGCTGTCACGCACAGAAAGAATGACAGCCCGGGACTTTCATGCTGAACAGGATCACTCCATTAAGTATTTTGTTGTATTGTTGTGAATATTTCCCTGTAGTCCACCAAGCCCTGGACCCATGAGACCGAAATGAAAGGCTTTGACATATTAACCCCGCACAGAGACATCCGCCCACTCTGAATCTTCCAAGACACCCACTTAAAGTAAAAAAAAAAAAAGCCGTTTGCTGCACTAACACGCCGGCCCTGCCCATGACGGACGGCTTTGGCGTCGGTTTCGCAGCGCAGCGCAGAGAGGAAGGTTATGTAAGAGTGTGAAACTAAAGCAAGCAAGGGTGGACAAATCCCGGACAGAGTCACGCCTTCTGTCTCATTGGCCTTCAGCTGAAAAGAAGCAAATCCATCCTGAAGTTTTGCAGAGGAAGGAAGATCGACTTGCTAATAGCAAACGCCTCACACATCCCCGATTTTTCAGCTGAGTTTTCACCTGATTTTTCCTCCTGTCCGTCATGACAGAAAGCTGCAACCGAGATGAATAATGCAGCGTTTAAAAGAGTCACAACGGAGCATTCATCGTTTCATTCAGAAACCGACACACAACACAAATACAAACATCTGTCCTCGCTCGTCACGCCGCCCCGTAGACGGATTAAAACAGACAGCTGTGCAGCATCACTACAACACTGCGCTCCACACATGGCAGGCCAGTGAGTTCACCGTTTGATCCAAAACACCAGGTGATTTCACACATGAAGGCCACTGTCGTTACGTGATTGATGGACACGCTTCATACGCTGCCCAAGAACTTCTCTTAACGTTCCCTGCAGGCTTCAGCCTGTTGCTCCATGTTGAGTTAACATCCATATCATACCGTATGAATCCGGAAAACATGTTATCTCATCATTTCTATTAATTCAAAGTTGACTTAATATACCGATGCTGAGTTTTTGTGCTACAAAGTTTGTATTTTGTTGAAGGGGAAGAGAAAAAAAAAAAACAAGGATTTCCTCATTTCTTCACATTTGAGCCATTATTCAGCATAATGTGCCTTTGTAAGCCTCTGCTGAGCTCAGAGTGGCAATGCCCCAAACATGGATCCTTCCATGAAATACATGCAAGCAGTCAGCGCCAGACCTCCCAGAAGAATCTATTCAATTGCTGTTTTCTTTGAGAGAGACAAAGAACGAGCCTGGCAAACACAGGGCCCTAAATCGTGACCGCTGAATGGGGCCACAAAGTAAAACCTTCGGGCTGCTCAACGAGCTGAAGCGAAAAAGACGTCTGAAACGGGAAAACGATGGCAAACGAGAGAAACTCGTGATCTGCGAGGACCCAATCCTCATACCGCGGCAAAGGCCAGCAAATTTGTTCCGCAGAGTTTCCCCAAACGGCTCTCACCAACATCACCATACATTATGGAAGTCAGGGGTCCTCTCCGGAGCGCCCGCCGTCTGCGGTTACCGCTGAATTACTGCGGCGTTCCTGCGCCTAAATTAAGCCCCTCATTTGCGGAGTTGTCTGGCCATCGAACCATCTTAATTTCCATATTCTGCGGCGTTCTCCGGCGCTGATCTCATGCGGCTGGCAGCGAGGCAAATGCTGAAACGCGGCCCCGCCAGCAGCATGGCATCTTTAAGTGCCCGGCGCTCGGTTCCATGATCCACACTCCATTCTTCAGTCGTGTTCAGCAGGACTGGAAGCCAGCTGCGCGCTGGGCACAGCCAGGGAGGAATCTGGATGTTTACCAGCAAAGCTGACGTTTCTGCCAGTTTCTGCCTCAGCTAACGTCCAGTTGCTTTTTCGTTACAGCGTCTGCATCGCACCGGACCTCCCACTAAAATACGGATTGATCAATATTGCATGTGTGGGTTTGTTTATAGATTATTGACTGCAAACAGCAGAGGTTTTCTCTGGGAATCTTTTTGGTGATCAGGTTTTTTAAAAGCCTTCCTGCTCTGTAGATCAGAATGATACATGAGCAGAACGTCCAGGCCTGTAAACCTGTCACTAAGTTTACTGCATTACATGTCTGCTTCCCTCATTAAAGAATCTCCGACGATTCATCTTGGATGTTGATCTATTTCATGAGGGTGGGTTTTTAGTAAACGTACAGATAAATATTGGACAAGGCGTCCAAAACTATTCAAATCTGCAAAACTGCAATGTGATGTGAATTTATTTTAGAGGGTTCTCGATTTAGAGAAATGACACATCCATAAAAAGATTTTTTTTTTTTTTTGCCATTTCCAACCTTTTGCACTCTCTGGGTTTTGGACCTGCACAATCTCCACAGTGACTGCTGTGCACCACTAGAGGACACCTGTATAGGATGGGTGGGGACGCTTTAAACCTGAATTTATAGGTAACAGTTATTTCCTCAGGAACTGTGCAGAGACTATAAAAGGCGTATTTCTCTTCTGCATACTGAGATTCAGGTCCTGCAGGGTTTCTCTGCTGGCCTCAGGTGTAAAGAAACTGACAAAACAAATGTAAATCTGAGTAATCCTATTCATGGTTTATGACAGCTGCCTGCGCGCATCTGGCTGAGCCGCAGAACGAGGCTTTACACACACACACACACACACACACACACACACACCCGCATCCGTCAAACTAACAAGAACCAATGTAAAACCCCCATAAGAAGATTTTCTTCTCATTTGGATGGAAGTGTCTCTGCAGTTGACAAGGTGGAAGAACAAAACGACTCAAGAAGATTTTATTAAGGAATCAGTTCAGCCTCTTGTGAAAGCGACATTTTCCAAAACAGTGAATAATAATAATAATAAAAAAAAAACCTCACAGTGACTTTGTTGACCTCTAAAAGGGGTGAGTCTCACCCAGCCGTATCAACTTGACTCCACGTCCTCAAGCAACCAAACAAACCGCAACATCGTAATTACTCTGACAGACGAGCCGGGGAAACCCGGCGTTTTGTCCAGAGTCCTCTTAATATGACAATTTTCTCTGGGTTTCTCGGAGACACAGAGGAGATGAGAGACAGGTATGTGCTCCGGCCAATCCAGGACGATGCTCTGACATGACAGCTTAATGCTGATCATCCACTGTGTTGCCATGAAGCTGAGACTGTAAGGGAGTATGACAGACGACAAGGTCCAAAAAGGTGCCGTGCGAACAAAAACTGCAGAAAAAGGATCTTTCAGGAAAAGTTTAAAAAAAGCTGAAGGTTTGGAAAACAGCAGCTCAGAGTGACAGGTAGCAGCAGAAGAGTGCTGAAGCCCAGCAGTGGATATCAATAATGGAGGATGATTGCAGAGACTTGTGGCGACGATGGAGCATCAAGAAAAATTATTCAAACATCCCGATCATACTTGTGTAATTGCCGATGAGAGGGAGCGGTTTGACGAATGACGTCCCTGACATGCGGGAAAGGGGGAGCGGGGGGGTGGTGAGTTGGCACATTTCGGCCTCCACATTCCCTTTGTATTAAAGTGACAGATCAGAGGCGCCACTTGAAATCTCAAACACGCCACTGGAGGTTTATCCAACATCATGTGCGAGTCCGCTATAGGGGCCTGTGTTTGTTTAACTTTCCCTCCGTTTCATATGGGAAACTGCCGATTGAACTTCTACCGTAACGCCGCTTTTATTTATAGTGACTCGGCTTTTCACAGGGTTCATTTTCATGTGACATTTGTGCTTCAGCCTCGGCTTTTTTGTCATATTTCCAATCAGTTCTGTGCATGAGTTCAAACCCTGGGAAGAACGTCACTCCCATATCGGCCCGGCGACAGTAAAAGACATCATGCCATATGTTTGTTTATGCACTCGGGACTCCCTGCAGGCGGTGCTGACAGGCACGCCGTTATCCCAGGAAAATCATTTAGCTCTGAGGCAACAGCAGAACCACGAGCCGCTCCTCCTGTTGCACGCTACGGGCAGCTTACGCGCAAGAGAAGGTCACCGCGGGTCGCCGGAAACGAAAGATTCAATCGTCAGGGTGTTGCTGCGCCCAACGAGAAAAAAAAAAAAAAATCTTTCAAACAAGCTATTACTTAGTTAAGATAACACCCGACTTGTTCCAGAATCGGTGCTCTCAAAGATACAGCCTCTCAGTACGAGTGGAAAATTACTCAGCATTATTGAAGGAAGTGCTGTTCCCTTGTGTACACAGCTTTCTCTCTGTTTGACCATTTCTAAGTACTTGGCCTTGGAAGTAGAATTACTGCAGCCCGACTTCGATGTGTGTGGGTAGTTATGGCGTGCAAAAAGTGTGTTGCCATCCACCAGACGCACAAAAAAAAAAAAAAAAAAATCCTGTTAGTATGAAGAGTTGCAGCGTCCGCAGCAGACTGGGACTGTCAGGCCGACGGAAACGTGATAGTTCACACTTCACTTATTCGACTGCTTTTGCTCTGGTGAAAGGAAGGGCTTTTTGTCAGCTTTGGCAGTCGGCACGTCGACAGGCAGACAAACTTCTCAAAGCTTTTCTTTCAGGAGCAAGAAAGTTTTGCGAGTCGTGTTTTAACCAAAGGTGAAAGATGGAAAGCTTGTGCTCACCTTCAATTTGTCATTACAGAGAGCAACCGAGGCCAAAAACATCAGAGTCGTGTTGGGAATAACGTGTTAAAAAGTGATTTAAAGCAGCAACAGAAGTTTTTACTGTAACTGATTACTACTCTAAAATAAAAAGCAGAGTTCTGTGCTCGCTGCGCTGCCTTCCCGTCACTCAGGGAGCTGATTCTGAAATATTACAGCCGATGTACAGATCACTTCGGGTTAGGATCACCCGCGGCTAAAATCCAGCGCCGATCTTCTGCTGTGTCATAAAGCATCCGGACGTCTCAGGTAGTCTGGATCAAATCACATTTCTGTTCCCACAGTCCGAACAAACAACCAGAGGTTTCATTTAGCTTCCAAGCACTGAATAGTTGGAACGAGCTCTCGCAGAAAGTCCACTCCAACTTTTGAATTTGTAGGTTGCTACTGATTTTTATTAAAGTAAATTATTAACAGAGGCTGCGCTGTCTCTACTCATGTACTTTAAAACTCAATTCCTTAAATTTGCGAACGCTTTATATTGTAAAAAAATATGAATATTTTGACTAATCAAACAAAGCTGGTTATCATTAATCTGACAAATGTACGAGTCTAGAGAAAAAGAAGGCACGGTGGTGCAGCAGATCGTGTGGACGGCAGAAGGCAGACGGTTATACTGAAATGAAACCAAAAGACAGAGAGAGAGAGAGAGAGAGAGAGAGATTTAAGGCAAATAATTGGATTTGGCTCAGGCTGACGGTGAGTGTGCGCTCAGCAGTGCTGCTGTGTTTGCACAGCTGGAGCCTGTGCCCAGGGTCATGTCGGCGGGGCGCGGGGTCTGGCACCGCCGGGCACGGCCGCCACAGAACCGGCCCGCCGGAGAGCAGTGGACGCCTCTCCCCGTCCTTCCCCTCACAGAAAAACTCACATTCTCACAGAGGAGCCTTATCGCCAAAACTGTATTCCTGACTCGGAGCACATTTTTCGATTCTCTCACTGCTCCTCCGGGGCGCGTTGACCTGGCGCTGTCCTCCACCGCGAGGATGCATTAGAAACATTTCCGGCTTTTATCATATCATGTTTTGCCACTAAGCCTCATCTCCAGGCTACTAATTATATAAAACCTTAATTCCAAAAGGCTGGAATCACTCAGGCATTAATCGCGTCCTGCACTGTAAATAAAAGCAGGAAGTTCAATCCACAAAACAACAGACATAAACAAAAGCTGACAAAAAAAAAAAGATATTTGATATTGCATAAATCATTTAGCAAAGCCTTTCCATGGTTCAGTAAAGGAGTATCTCAAGCTAACTGTGCACAGTGTCGGTGAACATGTGGGGAATGTAGTTACCAGATCCTAAAAACCAAAAATCAGAGGCTCCATTGAGTTTTGGACTGTGCATAACAGGTGAAGATAAGAGGGCCTCTGAAATTATAGGAATAGTGTTACATGCCGAGCGTACAAATCATGCACTTTTGGGAATATAATACAATGCAACTGATCAGAGATATTCAGGAAACCTAAATACCAGAGCGGCTTTTTTTTATGGACACTTTCAAACTTAAGGACATGGTTTTTGTTTTCCCTAAAAAAAAAACAACTTGAAACTCAAGCTCACGGTGGCATCTTTAACTCCATGAAACTGAATCCTTTTGGGATTTTTTTTTTTGTTAAACATTCGGAGAGTAGCTTTCAAAAGATGTCCAGCCCTCTTCCAGATTATTCCTGACAGAATTTACTTGTGCCGGCATCTTGAGTTTCAATCTGATAGCTCCAAAATTGCCTCTGCAAATCAAAACCTCCCCAAAATGTGGTCCCGGCAGCCCCCTTCCATTGTTGTCGGTGCGTGTAACGGAGATGGCTTCGCCTCCTGCGGGTTTCACAGATATCCAGGTGACACGGAGAGACCCTGACGGAGTATCTGGAGTCACGGGGGAGAGATGACGCCAGTTGATCACGTGCTGCGATCACGCACCGCAGTGTACGCTCTAAAACAAGTTCCTGACCTCTTCAAAAAGAGGAAAAAAAACCCTGTAAAATCAAGTGAGATCATGTCATGCAAAGAGTATGAGATATCTAAATAAGTCGCATTTGGCACATTAATAGGCGATATTGATACAGGTGGCCTCCCAGGCCGAACAATGCGATGTCCAACACCAGATTCCTCTGGAAATTGAACATCTCGACCTTGGCCGGGGCTCCGCACTTCTGTTTCCAAGGATTAAGAGACCAACAGGACCCCTGAGATTACTCCGCTGCCCGTAAACGTGATGCCTCTAGCAGGTGGACAGGTAGTGAGCACTCTGTTAATCTTTAAGAGTTCGGTGGGCAGGAAGAAGGGAATTATGGGTCACGGAGAGGACGTGCTGGGCTGGTGGAGTGAGTAGTTGTGGGGAGAGGCTACGGTGATGGCTGCGCTTCGCTCCTTTAAGTTTTGAAAGTAATAAGTAAAATCATTAGGAATATGGATGAAGGAAAAAAGCAGGAATATATTTATATGTGAAGCTGAAGGGTTTTTTTTAGCAACGAAAAAAAAAGAAAATATATTTATTTAATATAAGGTACAAGATCTTCGATTTTTCTTTCAGCTGTGGAAAGTTTCTCATCAATTTGTCCCAATAACACAAATGCAAAAAGACCATTTAGCTCTTTAAAAGTCCTATTTAGTGGCCACATCTTCTTGGATCAGGACCTCGTTAATTTTTTGGGGTAATAAATTGTTTTCCATCTGATGGAAAAAAAAAAAAAAAAAAAAAAATGCAGAATACTTTCTGGTTCTGGTTTCTGTTATTATACGAGCTGCGTGTCAGACTTTACTCAACCTAATGCTGCGGTGCCAGTTCTATAATTATTCCCGTCGATAAACATTTTGCGCAAACGGTGACGTTAACAGCGAACAGGTGTGGGAGAGGAAGTCTGCCGCTACCTTGAGTAACCGATAAGTGTTTTACTGGTGAAATAGAGGACAAAATGAAAGCATTGTAACAACAGCTGGCACAAGTGGTGGATCTGAACTGAATTACTTAGATTACAGAGAGCCCGTCAGTTCAGTTGGCTCCTTTTGGAGGATAAAAGTTCCCAGATTGCAAAAGTGGATCAGTCACTGTGACCAATATAGCGTCTGACTCGCGCCCGGCCTGTCCGACCTACAGGGGAGTTTTGCAGTCCTGTGCATGTGCGTATGTGATTAGAGGGTTCGTTTACTCTGCTAAATCTGGGAAGTAACTGGCTAAAGCCTCTGCAGCAACCTGGATTAGTGCAGCGGAAAGAAAAACAATCCATCCCTTTGACCTGGATTGTCACATAAACACAGAGAGATGTTCGAAACGCTGTCGGCGTCTCGCCGCGCGCATGTCGGAGGCGCAGCTCCAATCCGATACCGTCGTAAAATCTGGCTGTAAAAGTTTGAAATGCCCAACCTCTTCGGCGCAAAGTCACGCAACAGAACGGAGTCCAAATGTTAAAACAAGCATGAATGCTCCTCACCCTTTTCGTCATTAAAAAAAAAAAAAAAAAAAAAAAAAAAAAAAAGACATCTGGGCAACGACCCACTCCGGTGGAATAAATCACGCCTCTCTGCATGGCGCTGTGAAGGAATAGGGCGGCGTCCCTCCAGGGCACACCTCTGACCGACTCCCAGCGCGCACGCTCTTCGGTCATCCGTCTCCATCCTCAACGGTTTGACCTGAGGAGGAGCAGGAAGCCTGAGAGCCGGAGCCAGGAAAAGGGAGAGGCCGCGGACGAACCCCCTAGAGCCGGGAGCCGGAGCGAGGCTCAGCAGGCGCTCTGCGAGTCAGCCAGCGGGCACACGGAGCCAAACCGAGATATCCGACAGCATCGGGGAGGAAAAAAAATGCTACAAGAAGCATAACAAGATGGGATGAAAGACAGATTTATGATGTAAATGTCTCTATGCCGTTTGCAGGGTTTAGTTAATAAGCGCAAACAAAAAGGAGACATAAATCCAGCGTGTCACGGAGATGAAAAGATTAAGCAAGAAGACAGACGCGTGCATTTACTTTCCCGAAAGATAATGGCGTGTCGGAGCAAGAATCACCTAAGGTTGCATTACAGGCACACATGGTTGCACAGATAAAAGTTTAAAGTGACAAGCGAGACAGCTCAGGCGAACCTTATTAGGCGCAAACCTGCATCCCTCACCGCAGCTCAGGGCAGATTTCAGCCCGACACACACCTGCACGCAATGCTAAGTCCGGTTACTTCACAGCTGGCCGTGCAGGAAAACAATATCCTCAGACGTGTGCGATGCAAGCTTGGATTCATAAACGGGTTTTTAGGCTTTTACTGTTGAAGCTCGGCTGAAATATACTGCAACACTCGGGCATCTGTCCGTAAAGCTCAGTGTCGGCTTTGGCCAATTCCACATCTGTTGTGTCAATTAGAAGCCTGCGAGCTCAGTACGGCTTTTAAGGAAAATATTCCCCCTACAAAAATATTTGTTGTCAGCATAGATTAAGGCAACGCAATTACAGCCACATAATGTCGTATTAACGCTGGGCGAGCGATCGGCACCGGGCATGAGGAGAGAGAGAGAGTGAGAGAGAGTGTGGCATTTTTGTTAGCTTTGGGCAAATGTAATAAATTCCAAACAAGTTAGGCAGAAAGGCTCACAGCCAATTACATTTAGGTGTAACTATAATGCGGTGAGACAAAATGCTGAGCTGATTGATTGTCCGGCCGCTGCACAGTTGGCTTTTCATGAGAATTTAGTATGCTATGGGAAAAAATAGCTTTCCTGCTTTTACAGATTTATTCCAATTGCATAACCGACGTTTTATGATGCAGACTCTAAATCAAGGCCTATTTGTTCACAGGGTGTCACGTCTGTGTGATTATTCGGGCTCAACTTATTGATTTGAACCAAATATTTAGAAATAAGAACCTCATGACAAAACCAGATATGCTAAAGAAATATTCATATCATCTGATCTGAATAACCAACCTACATTGTTTCCCGTTGAAGGAGTTTCAGAACAAACTAGTTTTGAGGATTTTTGCTTGTATTAGTGGAAACAGAAACCATACAATGAAGTATTTTTGTCTGCAAACTGCAGCATTTTCAGACTATAAACTCTGATGTGTAATGTAAGTTTTAGGAGCAATGCTTAGTTGATGTATGACTTATTGAGAAGCTTTACGTTAAAAGACGCTGTTGGTATTCAGGAAAAATAAAGAACAAAACTGATGCTTGGAAGAGTGTGGGGTGTAAACGTGAAGGAACATGAGATAAATGTAATAAATACATATTAGAAAACGTTATATAGTTTAGAAACATAAGTTAATGATAACCTAATTTAGATGAAGTACAGAATAGAATGATATATAGTAATTTTCTATTGCAAATCGTTAAAAGCACAGTAAATGCAAACTAAATCCAAAATTGACTAAGATTAGCTTTTATGATTGAGAAGTTACAGCTCTTAATGTAATTTGTCTTCATTGTAATCGACATTATATCAAGTTTTAAAGGACCCCTCTTCAGTACAACTATTATTGGTCTTAAAAGCCTGAATAATTAAATTTCTTCCAGATCCAGAGGATGGAAAGGGTTAAGATGCACCTTATGTTCAAAGAGTTGCTGAGTCATTTTCATCCAGACTGTGATGAAAAGCCATTGCATTTCTCTCACCGTGCGCTGACAGAATGAGTCGTTTGGTTGTTTATTGTTTAAGTTAACACTCACATTGGTCTATCTTCCTCCATTCAAACCCAGGACTGTCTGAAACTCCTCTTCCTCTCCCTGCCATGCCTTCATCCCCCTGTTTACGAGCTGGAAGCGCTCCATCGTTCACTTATTACAACATCCACCTTCCTAAAATCCTAACCGGTGATGGATATTTGGCAGGGACTCGTTTCCCTCTGATCATGCAACGATTTGCCCGTAATGATTACTTTCTGGTGCGATGATGGAGCCGTCCGTACCTGTCCTCCGGAGGGCCGCAGCCGGCCGCATTCCTGCTGCACCCTCCTGCCAATCAAAGTCGGCCGTCGCGCCTCGCGCCGACGCACACGCGTCCTTCATCGCCTCGGCCCGGCGGTGACGTACCGAGACAAAACGCACAAGTGGGTCTTGCTTTCTCTGCCTATTCCGTGTGTCAATCCAAAACGCGAGCGAGCCTCTCCCTCATTCCTGAGCCGGCATTAAAACCTCGGCTCACCTCAGGCCTCACGTCACATTGTTCTCATTCTAACGACATGATTTCCTGAGCTTTTCCGCAAAACCTGCGTGGAAGTGTGATGTTAAGTTGCTGTAGCGTGCACCTGGAGTAAATACTGTGTGAAATATTGAGTGTGACAGATGAGCAGACAGAAGTATCTGTGCAGGAACTTAAAATGTCAGCAGCTTAATTCAAAAGAATTGTCGGTATTTCTTTGTAAAAAAAATTACTGATGTCGGAGATCTTCCGCTTGAAGGAAGATTTTCATTTTAGCCAAAAATAATGCAATTTGTGGGGTTTCTTTGAATGATAGTCTCTTGACTGAAGGCACCAAGTCAAGTGAGGAGAAAACCTAAGTGAGGAATGACAGATCGGGTGTAAAAGCAAACATGAAAAAAGGAAATTACTCTGCTGAGGGCCGACACAGGATCTCTGCTAAGTGGTGCTAAATAATAAACAGCTTATATTCTCCCCGAGGATGTTTGGCCAATTAAACACGCCCTCAAAAAATATGCAACGGATCCCATACGTAATTTGCACGTGAGAGGGAGCAGCGAAACTGTGGCCCGACGGCCAATTACGATTACTGAGAAGAAAGATGTCCCACCTGCTTCCAGGCAAAATGTTTTAAATGAATTCAACACATTCAGTGTTGAACTGTTAGATGAATAAGAAAAAAAAAAGTTTCAATGGGAATGAATTGAGTCTTGTTTTGAGAGAACATGTGTTCTTGTGCTCATGTTGAAGGAATCCTTCACTCGGTTTTTGAGCAAAGCGTTAACCGATCTTGTCATGAACTGTTCAAGAACAAGCGGCGTTATGAAAATCGCACTCTCGCCGTCACTTGGCTCATTCTGACGCCGCGTTCCAGTTTGGCGTTGGGAGTGGGAGGCAATAATGAAAGCTTGTTTCTGCGGAGGTCAAATTAGGCCACTTTCAAAACATCATGTTGACTCCGAGCTCAGATTCCTCCTTTAAAACGGCGTCACTTCCTCAAGAAACCAAATAGCCTGTCGCATTCCAGCGGATCGCAGCACAGAAAAGTGTTTTCCTCACAAAGTGTTACACATGGCCGCTTCGACGGTGTTTTTGTTTCCAGTAACTCAAAGTACCACTCTGCTACAGTTAGGCAACATAATGTTTTCTTACTTTCAATGTTCTGATAAAACGGAATCCTCCTACCTGTGTTTCATCCGCAGAAGCAACGCCGTTCAACGTTGGGAAATTTAGGGCGTCGAGTCAGCTGGACACCAGCGTCCGTCCGAGCTCCGCTCCTCATTCTTTCATACCAAGCAGCCTCCAGTATCGCTCACATCAGCGAGGTGGCTTCACAGGTCACCTGGTCACCACAATCCCAACTATTCCAGCTATGGAGTAAATCACGCCGGGATGAGAGAAGAAGCGGCACCGATAACACAAAAGGCTTCATTTAAGAGCACGTCATGCCCCAGTGAGGTGGAGGAGCGGTGGGGAAACCAAGGCTGAGTGACATGCCCAATGTCAAATGTGCACATTTTCAGGTCCCAGTTGCCAAATAGTTTTCAAGCAGCATACCTGTCATCAGGGTGGAGGGAGGAGGGGGCTGCTGAGAGGGCTCGGACAACACGCTCAAAAGAGCCGGGTGCGTGTGAGGCCGCGGTTTGTGCAAGTCCGAGTATCTCCACTGAGATCTGAATGAGAGCTCCTCAGAAAGATGTCGCCGCACGCAGGCGGCGGGGGAGAGAATTCCCCAGTGGCACTTCAAATGCAACACCAGGATGAGACAAAGGCCGCCAGCCAGCTGACGGCTGGAAAACATCAGCGACCCGCCGGCGCACGTTTGTCACAGAGGTAATTACTCTCAGGGGTCGGACATCCATCACTGCAAAAACACACAAGCAGCAGGACGGCGCAGGCTTCAGCATTAAACATTTAAATAAAGGTCATTTTAAGTTTTCAGTCAAGTTCACTCTCGGGTCAAACCTGCGTGTCGAGACTCGATACTCAACACCGTTCAGCCGAAATCCAGCAATCACAAAAACATGAAAACACTCTGCTCGTCTAAACAACGCAGGAGACCCAGACCTCCGAACAGGATGCGGTCTGTCTGCGTCTGCGCCGTGCGAGTGTCACACCAGTGTGTGCGTGTTGCTATGTATGCGCGAAAGTACATTTCACTGAGGGCACTGAGGTAATCCCTGCAGTAGCCTGGGAACAAGGAACTCAACGTGACCTCTGACCCCGACGAGCACGTCACACTGACAGGGGTCACAGACCCGCAGAAAAACATTTGCACACCCCGATGGAGGAGCTCGTCTATCCTGAATGACATTACAGGTATAAATACTGTATTCTTCTCCATGTTCTCCCTGTGCGTGGATGGTTTCCTCACTCAGTGCACAAGCATGTGAGGTGAATCGGTGAGTATAAACTTGAGCATAGGTGTTAATGTGAGTGTGTGTGACCGTCTGTCTCTCTGTGTTTGCTCGGTGATGAACTGTCGAACTGTCCGGGGAGTGTGCCGCCTTCACCTGTAGCCAGCTGGGATCGGGTCTCCTACTTTTTTTAAAACATGCTTTTCTGAAAGCAACCGCAGCAAACATGACCATACACAAGTGGTGGATGTACGCAGCTTACAGCAAAACACTTTTTTTCTGTGCAGATGGTTCCAATAAAATACACGTAAATCCTCAGATTATTAATGGGAGACGTGCCGGCACATTGTCCATTTCGATACGCAATCGCTCGCAGCTGCTGTCAGTTTGATGCAACAGCGGCAATAAAGCAAAGTAATAGTTTGTTTTGAAACAGGTGGCCGTTGCGGTTGAAAGTACTGAATCTTGTGGAGAACTCTTTGGCAGAGCGTTGCATGAGGGAACTCAGAGCTCCCGCACGTCTGCCTGCTGACCATGCAGTCAGCCTCACGCCGAGATGTGGGATCAGAGTCAAACGGTGAGCCCGACTCTATTCCAAAGACAACAAAATGTGCGTAAAACCAGATCTGAAGCTCACTAATCATGTAATTACGGGGCTTTTTTTAATACCCACGAAAATGTAAAAAAAAACAATAAAGTGCAGCAAACAAATCGGAGCGTTAAGTGAAGCTAATCAGCTGCGGCTTCAGATTTACTATACTGAGACGAGAGCATTAATCTTTCTGTCTTACGACTGGCAAGAAAATGATGCATGGATTTACCAAAAAACACAGTACTGTTTCAGGATTTGAGGCCGCAAACCGTTTCATCCAGCATGGTAATGAGCTCTTCATCGCCAAATCCCGACTTTGGCTTTTTTGTGTGCGCACACATAATGCGTTGCAGATCCCCTCTGTGTCTTTCTCCAGTTCAAAATGTGATAAGGGAAAGGCAGGATTCTACAAAAAGTAGTGAAGAGAACAAATGCAACTTCAGAAAGCACGGACTGCTATTGGAAATGTGCCAGAAAATACTTGCAATTTCCTGGTAATGACAGATCTTTTGGTAGGTTTTGTATCATTATTGGGCATCGGAAAGATTTCCGTGAGACCCAAAAGCTCCCGCATTTACATAGAGTTTAGCACACCTACTCCGCATGGTCACCCGCTCATCAATCTGCCTCTCCGGACGTACGCGGGCTAATCCTAATAGCACATCATTTGTAATGGCTTCTCTGGTGTTTCGCTGCGGCTCGCACAGCGCTGACTCGAAGCACATGTGGCCACGGGGGGGAAACAGATGTGAGAACCCCGGGAAGCATCATTAGCCTCGCAAACATTCGCCGCAGCAGCCGTGGAGACCCCTCAGTCAATCATGCTTCCACTGGATTTAGCCGTCCATCCATTCTTTCCCCACTTACTCTCTGCTTTTCTCACACTCTCGTGCACCCCCCCCCCCCCCCCCCCCCCCACCACCCCCCCCCCCGACGGAGGAGGTGAGGTCAGCAAGAATAGATAACCGGTCTCGGATTTGGTTGTTTTTTTAAATTCCCGTCATTCAGTCGTTGGATGTGGAATTACTGCTTCTCCGTTTAGTCCAAGAAGCTGCACTTGAATATTTATGTTTTAAATTCCGTCTTCAACGCCGATGCCTTTGTTCTGCGTTCACTCCCGCCGGCCTTTTGCTCTCCACGCATGCTTCATGCAGCTCTTCCTCTCTCACTCCATCAATACCGCTCTCTTTCCCTCTCAGTGCTCCATACGTCTCCAGCTCTGTGTGTCCCTTTCTCCCCTCGCTATCGCTTCAGTCCTAATCGGTGTCACTTCATTAATATTCCCCTCCTTTGTATCCCCTGACGTGACATTCAAGTCTGTCACAAGATTTTTCAACTTTCTCCTACATTTTATCTTCAGGTGATCAATATTTGTCACCTAATCACTCTAATAAAGGACAGTTTGGTTTTTTTTAATATTTTGTCCCGTTGCCAACTACTTGACCGTTGTTCAACTTTTGACCTTCCTCATCCTCGTCTCTTCCTTCCCCTCTGTGTTTCAGCTTCTCCGTCTAGGGTCCGATCTGGCGTTGTTTTCCTCCCAGAGCCGTTTCAAGCAGACAGATCAACACTCACACCTCCTACCTGCACCTCCCCTCTAATTAGGTTTCCCTAGAGGGGCCAGGGAGCTTCTTCTCCCCTCTTTTTAGCAACACTCCCCGGCACTCCTGCCGCAATCCCACCCTCGGGACAGCTCTGAGGTCAAGGCCGGGCCAGGACAGACGAGGCAGAAGACTGGGCGCACGAGTTTTGAACCAGAGCAGAGATCAGCTGCATGTGTGTGTGTGTGTCTGTGTGTGTGTGAAAGAAATGTGCGGTCCAGATGACGGAGTTTCAGCTGGTGCACAGGAACACACAACAGGACAGAAACAAGAGCGCTCAGTCACGCTGATGGAGGGGACCCTGCAGATGGAGCCCGAGACGTTTCGTCGGATTAACTCCGAGCCAAAGGCTCGGCTTTTGAGCTCCGACATGACAAATAAATCTCGTGATCAAGGAACAAATGCATTCACATGAGACTTAAGAGGAAGCAGCGCGGGGACAGAGGGCAGCCACCTGCAAAATCACAATAGATCTGACTATCCGGGATGTGTGTGGGAGCTCGGGAGGCCATCCCAGCTGATACAGAAGGCCCCTCTGCTGTAACGTTGCCATCTACTGGCAGCTCCGTATCACTGCGCCCCCACAGCAGTGTGATTTCAAATCAAAGTTTCGCCGAGCAATGTTGCAGAGCATTTCATATTTTCCTGGAACCAAATGAAACCGCAAAAACTCATTAGTCCTCTCTGATATTGTACTCTGAACAACATGTCCTGGTGTGTACACTCTGGCACGGCAGCGCAACACGATTCCAGCGAGTTATGCTATTTACTGGCACCGGCCACGTCGAGCACTCAGTTGCAGCGTGTTATTAGAAGTCGGTGTCAAGTGATCGAAAGGTAAACAGCGTGATCGGGTTCCACAAGATTTCTGGAAGGGAAACAACTGTATTCTCCACATCTTTTCAGTTTTTTGGCATCGCCTGGTTTGTTCATCAGCTCTCGATTTCAAAGCAGTAGTTTGACATTTCGGGAATCGTGCTTGTTCACTTTCTTGCCTGGAGTTCGCAGGGAACACTGAGACCCGTCTCATTTCTGAAGTCCAAACGTGAAGAAAGAGGCAGACGATGGCTAGCAGAGCTCGAAGTCCACCACAGCTTGTGGTTTTCGCACACGAACAAATGAGAGTCGACCCGTTACTGAGTGAGCTGCTGAGTATATTCAGTTACTTTTGAACAATGTCAAGGTAACTACTCCCCTCGTGAAATCCTCCTGCTGACTGAAGCCGCACATTTTGAATAAAGACATCATCGTGTTATTGATCCTCTGATATATATCTGGGCAGGAAGGGGAAGATTTCCCCAATATGTCAAACATTTCCTTTGAACACAAACGAGGTTCTGAGGTCGGAGACAAAGGCACTCTGTCAGGATCTGCGGCTCTGCCTCTTCAATCAGAAGTGGTGTCAGTCATTCTAAGGTTTGCCAAAGCAAGAGAGGAAACCGCCTTTTACAAATAGCACAAAACAATCAAACTCCTCTCAACTGCTATATCTAATTTTAGTTTTCTGCTAAGTCATGCCACATTGTGGAAATTCTCTGATCGTGACTCCTTTTTTTTTTGTTTTTTTACAATGCCTCAGTGGAACTGAAAGAACTTGCTCTGTCAGGATCAACAAGGAGGTGAAGCACAAAATTGGAGATGAGTGCTTTACCAAAGTGGAGCTTTTGGTTTATGCAAAATACTGCTGACACCGAGCATACTTTGGGATTTTAGTTTCGATCCAAGCTGACAGCCCTTGTTCTCTTCTGCAGGACTTCTCCTTCGCCGGCCCAATCAGACCACTGTGCTGCCGCTTCCTCTGGGGATGACTTTACAGGGACGCCTCAGAGAGCAGTCTGCTGGCACACCTGAGGAGAACGCTGCTGCCGCTGAGCCAGGGTACAGTCTGTGGGCACCTTGGCAATCCGCTGGAAATGTCAGTACCGGTGAATTTCGTATTTGGATTACAAATATCGGTACAGGCACACACACACACACACACTTCCACATGCAACAACGCTCACTCTCACTCCACAGATTAGAGCCAGATGGGAACAATGAGATGAGTATGAAGGCTTTTTTTTTTTTTTGCAGCGTAACTGAAAACATTCGCTCTTGTTAACGCACTCCAAAAACTTGCTCCATCCATCCATCACTGGCCAGATGTTTTCTGAAGCCCTTTCTTTGCTCCTCTGGAGGGACCAATCCCTCTCAGAATTAATTCACTTCCCATTCCGCGCGCGTCCACAACAAAGGCCCTCATGAAAGCTAATTGGATGGTTTGTGGTCTTTATGATCTAGCCATCAGGCCGAGCAGCGCGATTGGGAGAACAAGACATGTTGTTGTTGACGGACGCTCGCTCGGGACCATTTGCACGCCGTGACCCCACTTAATCCCGCCATCAGACCCCAATCCGGAGGATCTCATACACCCGGCCGGCCATGGAGGACTCTGAGAGACCATTTCCTTGAATAAACATCAAAATCGGTTGCTTTTGTGGCTAATTTCCTTTAGAATTCCAGCTGAGCAATTAGAGGAAAGGCATGCGGTAAAGTGAGGGCAGCGACCAAGACTGATTTCTATCCATCAAACGCTGATGGAGCCGTATGCCACATAATTCTCCAGCAATTCCCAAACGGAGGGTCATGTTATTCACTTGAGTAGAGATATCGCTGCCGCTGCCTGTTTGTCTGCATTTCGTTTGCAATTACATTAAAGTGGCTTCATCTTATTTATCCATTTCCGCCTGTAGGTCAGAACGGCGACCCTCAGGAAAACAGCAATAGCCGATCGTTGTTTGATCTCATTCCTTCCTCCTCCTCCTCCTCTGAACACCCATTGTGTTCAAAACAACACATTCTCATATTAGTAGTCTTTTGTGAAAGGGTTTTACAGCTGCTTATATTACATGGAGTACTTGAGGGAGTTGTAAAGAAATCACGATTTATTTTTCAATAGATTGAATGTTGGATTTTCAAGATATGGAGTGTGTCTCCCATGAAATGCTCTTATTAAAAATGACAGAGGAAAAAAAAAAAGAGAGAGCAAGGCCAAGCAAACAAAAATGTAATATTTGATTTAATTTGTTTCACAGTCCTGGCAGGTGTCACAGTCATATTTACAACCACGGTGCTGAGAGAGCTGCCTGATTGTCAGAAGGGCAAAGCCTCCTGCGCACACTTCAAACCTCCATCCAGCAAAAAAAACAAAAAACAGTGCTTCTGGAAGGTTCCACTTTTTGCACAAATCAGGGGAATAGAGTGAGAGCAACAAGACCCTCCAAGAATCACTGGAGGTTTGTCATTATGTCACCCACAAAGGAAGGTCTATTCCATTTAGGGGTTGGAGCCACAGGCCATTTGGCCCTCACACACACAAATCACACCAGCACAACTTCCAGCAGCCGTACACACAAATATAGAAGTCTCATTCTGCTGCCAAATAGTAATGCAGGGGCTCTGACCCAGGAGCGGGGATGAAAAGAAAAGGCCACTGCAGAGCGGAGACTCTGTGAGGCAGCACTTGTTGATCCCTGGCCTCCTGGAAGCAGAGCGCAGGGTCACGGCGGTGCATGTGTCAGCCTACGTTGTGTGCGTGAACAGATAAGCGTCCACTGCTGACTCGTGCTGCACACTCAGGACGTGCACAGGTGGAGCAGCTCGCCGTTTCCCGACCGAGTCGGTTTTCTGTCCGCATCGGGCAGCAACACTCTGAGACCAGGAGGGTTAATGTGAAGGATCCATGTGAATCGTTTAAAACAGGCTTCATTTGAACTCATTTCAGAGTTTCTATTCCATTAACGCCAAACGATACATCTTCTTTAAAGTTGTAAAAATGCATGTTTTAATGAAATTTTACCTGATGCTTAGCCCAGCTGGTCATAAAAACGAGTTTCTAAAGTACGTAATCTGTTTTTATACTACATAATTGAAAATTAATTCAGGCACTGACAGGCAGATAAATCCTGCATCGTCTCAAATTTCAGCATCGATGTAACAGCTTCACTTCTATATATAAATTATTAAAGGTAACATCATGTGTCTGACACCAGGCTGTGTCAAGAGTTGCAAAGCCTCCGCTCCGCTCTGGCCCTGCTATTCACTAATCACAGTGTTGACATGCTCAAATGGACTGTGCTGCAGCCAGGGCGTCTAAAGCCCAAATCACCTTGAAGTGCTATTAGCACCTGTTGAGGTCATTTACTCATGCTGACAATGGCACTTGCTGCCTTCTGCTTCCAGCCCTAAAATCTTGTCTGCACACCAAACAACTGCTCTGAGTGCCACTTGGAGCTCCTGCTGGCCGGCGGACGGGCCTTTCCACACTCCTGGTGGCCTGTGATTGAAGGGTCCCCCAGAGGTAAAGGGTGTAGAAGCGTTGTAGTGATCAGTTCACGCTGAGTGATGTGGTTTTGGAGGTTTGTTCAGCGCAGGGCTGATAACACAGGATGGACCATGCTGTCTCTGTTGAATTTCTGGGAGTGGAGTTCCCCCGTGACTCACCTTTAGAAGATCCACAAAAGTGGTCATTTATCAGCTTTTTTGTTTTCCCCAAGCTTATTCTGAAGTCACCTTTTATCATTTCTTTGACTCTGTATCCAAACGTGATTGAGAATAAAAAGTGAACTCATGCATTTCCATCACAAGGAAATGAATGAATTATGACAGATAATAAGAAATGAATGGACACCTATTCTCCTTTTTCTGGTTGAAATAGTATTTTCCTGAACTTTTTTGCATTTCAAAGCGAAAGTAACAGGTGTCTCCTTTCTCCATAATATAATGAAATGCTTTATGTAGGTAGACACACTCTCCTCCCTGCCTTTCACGTGTTTTTTTTTTTTTTTTTTTTTTTTTTTCTTGACCGGATTCAAAGTTGTGTAAAGTTTATTTAGAAACAGCTGCTTTGCTTACCTTCACACACCCAGCCAGCAGCAGCAGCAGCGGCAGCAGCGGCAGCAGCGGTCCTCCGCTCCACCAACAGCCTCCAGCCATCTCGGACGCGGAACAAGCTCGGCGTGAGTTCGGGGCTTGTCGGGAGACAGCTGGGATCGTCCGTCCGTCCGCCCGCCTGTACCGGTCAGTCCGACTGCGCGCTCCTTCCGCGCGCTCCACTTTCCAAAAGAGAGAGACACACAGAGAGTGCGCGCGCGCGACAGAGAGAGAGAGAGAGAGAGGGAGAGAGAGAGAGGGAGAGAAAAAGGTAAAAAAAAAAAAAAAAAAAAAAAGTTAGCCAAGAAAGAGCGGAGACGACATGACACCTCTCGGACGCGTCCAGATATTTTGTTTCTCCCCTTCAAAACACGTTGCTGCTAAATTTATGTTTGCATACCAGGCGCGCGTCAGGAGAAAAGGGTCTCACCCACCTTACATTCTTAAAGAAACACGCGCTCATGTGGCCCGAGCTGCTGCTGCTGCTGCTGCTGCTGCTGATGCTTTCTCTTTTTCCTTTTTTTTTTCTTCTTTTCTCCTGCGTGTGTGTTTGCGTTGACTTCATCTGAATGAATGGCTGCACCGGGCTGATATTCGGCCGCACACAAAGAGCTCTTTTCCCTCCAGTGGGAGCGTTTGTGTTCGAGGGCTCATTGTTTTTATTGGAGGTCACAAATCAAGCTGGGTCCCATTTGAACAAGCCCTCATTAGTGTCTGCAGTGGTTGAATTCAGCCTCTTGTAATCCACAAAAAAAGTATTTTTTTTTTCCTCAATATGGACTCAAACTCTAAAGCCTTGATACATGACAAATGAAGTTTTCTTGAAACTAAAGCATGTCATCTCTTTATGGTTGGTAGATTCAGTTGCGTAACAAAAAATAACATCTCCATGAACAGAGACACATTTAGCTCGAGGTTCCTCTACACCTGAAATCATCTCTCTTAGACAATAATGCTTTAAAACAAGGAAGAATGAAGTCAGAAAATTGTACAGTGACACTAAATAAATGTGGTCAGTTTGAGACATCGGATCATTTAATCTGCAAGCACGCCACTGTACATGCTGCCATTATGCATGCAAAATTTACAAAAAAATAAATAAAAGACAAGTTAACCTTAGCTCCTTTCGAGAGTTGTTTTCAATTTGAGCACATGTGGCGTGGGGAGCGTTCGACAGCTGCTGCTTGGTTAATTACACACCGAGCTGAAACAATACAACAAGGCTCCACTTCTCCTCCTCGCGCCTCGCTCCGTGCATCATGTGCGCCGCAGATTTCGAGGGGCTTCGGCTGAAACCCGGACCATGTGTTGTTGGCTGCGCACCAGCGGAAGATTGGGACTACTTTTCACAGCTTTAGATTTAGTCACAAGTATGAAATGCTTTAGTCTTTCAAGTCAGGCGTCCAACGCTGCCAACCATGTGCCATTTAAGGTCAGGGGGAGTTTTATCTGAATCAGGCTGCGACTGCTTATGAACTGAGATCAACCGGATGGAATGAAATATTCATACTCTCGGCCTTTGCTGGCACGTGATTGAAATCCGCTGTTGTTTCTGATTTACCTTGATGAGACCCATGTCCTTCCTTTTCCGGCCCCAATGAAAACAGCCGTTCCGTGCGTTTCAGAGGTTTATCCGTGGTATTTAATAAAGCCCTCCTGTGTACGGGGACATTAATGAAACAACGTCTTAACGCAAATTCAATTTGTGTTCAGTGAGTGGATTTACTCTGAGGTGTTAATCACATCTTTTCACATCATTGCGAAATTACCTTTGTTTTTACTGACTCACAAAGAACTGCACTACCTTCCACTTGAACAAAGGAGGAATTTTGTTTTCTAATTGATGGCTAAGGCCGGAGCCTCCTTTTCCGTTTGATCCCGAACCTTCATTAAACCAAACGACATTAAGCTCTTTGAAGCCGGGCCCACAGTTTTTGGGGCACGAAGACTTGTCGCTTTTGAAGCTGTCCAGGTCCGCCGTAATAACAATGTTCCTCGAAATTGTCTTCTCAAAGGGCTTTGAGGGTTGATGTCCTTCGAGAAGCCAAAAAATAGCGCAGGTATGTATGGAATGAGCTACCTGAATGGCTGCCTGACACGCAGGCTTGAATTTAGCTTAATCTCTATTAACACGCCGGGCGCAGGAATGTAAATGTTTATTTCCCCGGGAGAGGAGGGGAGCGCTTCACCTGAAGCCTGCGGTGGAGGTTGTAATCATTTCCTGTCCACCTCGGGGTTAAATTATCATCTCTAATAGCTCCTTGAAATCCAAAGCCCCTCGCACTCATGCCACTCATCGTGAAAAGTCCAGTGTCTTTGAAAAGGACCCCGGGAGCCTCCCGTTGAACTCTGACCACCCGCGGCACCCTGAGAGCGGCACGGAAACCCCACAAAGCCACAGAAAGCAGCAGATAATGCTCGGAGACATGAATAGTTTACATTCACGGTGACTGGCGGCGCATAGCTAAGCTACGTCCTCATGTTACAAACGTTGCTCTTACTGATGGACGCATTGAGCAGGATCGCTTGCTCAAAGCAGCGGAGTTACAAAATCCCCGTCCCCGGGGGTGTAAATGTATTTTTAGGCCGTCGTCAAGTTTAAATAGCGTCTGTTTGTTGTGCGCTCGACAGATCTTACATGTTTTGAGTGCGAGTGTGTGTGTGGGGAGACAAATAAGAGGCTGAAGCAGCAGCTAATGACAGTCTTTAGTGGCCATCTTTTGTTCGAATGGAGGCTCAGTGATGCTTTGATACCTTTCTAGAGGCGACCGCGTGTTGCTGCGCCGTTAGTCCATATGCATGAACACACACACACACACACACACACACACACACACACACGCATGCAACCAGGAGGGCAAGGTATGTACAGTACATGTGTTGGTTTCCTAGCTAAACATACTTGGGAGCAGGTCAGCGGCCCCCCATATGACTAACCTAGTTGTCTGACACCAAACATGGCTGTTTGATCAGCGTTACTTGGCCCGAGAGTCAAAGAGCTGCTTGTCACATGTGTTCAAAGAGAGGGGAGGAATTCGCCAGATACCGGAGAGAGAAAATGGCCTTCATGGGACTCCAGATAGCTTGTCTTTTCAGTACGAAGGCAGCGAGCAGAAAGAAGAAGTTGTTTTCCCCCTGAAAACAGGGATGTGCACAGTGGAAACTCGATGATTAAAGAAACTGTTTTGGAAAGTGATTATAATGAACCTTCTGGTAAAGAGATGATTCATACCACTCTCTTATGTGTACTCAGTCTCTGGCAACTTCACAGTGATGACAAGAGTTAAGTAATGCAGCAGTTTTGGCTCGGAGATCTGATACAACACCCCTATAAAAACTCATTCTGTGCCTGCATTCAGATTTTTCAGTACACTGAAGAAACGTGTTCGTTGTTAAGTTCAAGGTGGCTCTCTGCTGTTCGCCATCTTAATGCTAAAGTAACCGCACGCTGCCCGCCACTTCACATTTAACGAACAGACGCAAGAATGGAATTAATCTTCTCAGCAGACTTTAACAAAAAAAAAAAAAAAAAAGAAAAAAGTGTCTAACGAGGTTCTAAGAAACTGTTCCTGAAACATAAACGATAAAATTGCCTTCAAGTGTTGTGGCACCTTGTTACAGCCTCCGGCCCCTACATACTGTTCTACCTCCACTCCGTTGCCTTTCTCGTCTGTCCTGATTGCCTTTACGCCTCTGTGGAATTTGGCACGCAATCTGTATGTGTGTGTTTGTACGTGTGTCTGCTCATGCTTGAGACTCCAGAGGAAACGAAAGCCCCGGGCCGCTGCTGGGCCTCCGGGTCCCGGGAATGCCAGGCTCGCTAAGGGTACAGGGAGCCGTCTGTCTGTCAGCGCAGATCCGTTTCAGCCGCAGGCTTCCACTTCCATCGGGCATGTTGTATCCACTCCACGCTGTCTGAGGGCATCGCGCCACAAACCGCCCGTCAGAAATGTAGACAGTGGGCACAACGCTCTCGCGCCGCTGCCAGTGATCAGACAGCTTGTCTGAGAACCCAAGGGCATGATCTTTTTGGTCCAAGTTCCGCGGGGAAGTGTCGAATTACACACAACGTTAGGCGAAAGGGTAAAACCAAATGTGTTGGCGGAATAGTATTCATAAAATGTGTTTAAACCGCTCATCCTTATCCAGAGTGGAATATGATGAACGTGACACAAATCTGTCATATCTAATTACAACGTTCTTCTGAGATACAGTCAGTGTTATTTCATTGATGCAAAGATAATTAATGATAATGATAATGATCTCACCTGGACATGCAACACCACAGCTGTTTGACCTTTTGCCCCCCAGCAGGCGCTAAAGGTGCATTAAAAAAAAAAAAAAACAACAACTCAGAAACAGTTTCTTTGCCAGAGCAGTAACCACACAAAAAAAATCGCACACACACCGATTCACACACATTCTGCACATCACAACAACTCAGCCATACACTGTGAAGCTATTGCATGTTACACTACTTTCTCTTAAATTGCACTTTCTAGTATGTTAAATTTGCTCTTTTGTAACAGTAAAAGGAGCCATTCTCCAATGTCATCATACATTCTATGATGTTAATATTGGCTATTCTATTCTATTACATTCCATTCTATTCTGACTAAACAAAAATAATAAACCAATCCTTCAAGATCAATTCCATCTCACAGATCTTCAGCCACATTGTGCCACCAAAACTTTCACACCATATATGCTTTGTGCGCATTTCTTGTTGAATGCTGAACTTTATGTTTTTCACATAATAAACTGTTCGCTGACTTTGTGATCCACATGGAACAAAAATCAGAATCTGCATGTGCTTTGTAGATTAAGTAACTGGTAAGTCTTTATGCACAGACTGCAACTGCCAATCCGTTACACTCAGCTCTATAATTACAGGAAATTCAGTTCTTAAGCTATATTTGATGTGTTTCAGTGAATTGCTTGGTAGTTTTACAGTTTTCTTACTTCCTCTCAGAATTGGAGAGTTAAAAAAGTAATTTTCTCCACTGATTCCTACATTTAATTGCAGGAAAACAAGTTCAACTTTTCATTGTTTTTCACTCCTCTTGTGTTAATTTAATTTCTAAACTCCAGTTTTTATTCCACCCCTCCCTCATCAAACACGTCCTCATGTAAGTAAACTGAAGATTCCTTCATGACGATCTGGAAATGAGGAAATCAATGTCGAACACAGATTGGTTTGAAATGTATTTGAGATATGTCAAAAACAATTTTCATTCCAATAATGCCAATCATTGTTATTTTGTCAATGCTTTTTAAGAGATAATTATATTATATTTTAAGAGAAGACGTCCTGTAGTGTCTGCACTCCTGTTCCTTTTATATCACAGGGAACCTGCACCACAGACTTGAGTGGTTTTTACCCCAAAAGCCCTTTCTGTTCCCGGGACTCAAACCTGGGTTCCCCACAGTCAAGGTCAAGACTTTAGCAAGACACCCCAGCAGGAGGGACGTCAATTAGCTTGTGTTGAAATAATACAGTTTTGTTATTTTCGCTGTGGATCAATGAGCTTCACCTCGACTGCTCTGCATTTTCCTCAAGAAGTAGAAAAGCTGTAATAACACTTTAATTTGTCATTAATTAAAAAAATTCAGACACTTAATTCATCTTGCAATAAAAATCTCAGACTGCATCTTTCGCCGAAGATTCTTTTTTCACGTAAACAACTTTACACTGCAGTGTGTTCGTATAAATTGTGGCCAAAGATGTCAGCTAATGAGATTATTCACATTCCTTGACTCTTTGAAGGAGAAAGCTCCGGCTTCGGACCGCAGCGGAAGCCCGGTTCGCACGGGCTGACATCTGCTCGTCACAGATCTCCTTTTAGGGTCGTCTGTTCAGAACCCGGCGGCGGCTGACAAGGCGATGAGGCTCAGGTCTCCTGACGCTCGCCTCGGGGATTGAAATTCCTCACGACGCCGCCTCCCCGGATCAACCTGCTGTCGTAACGTCCAGCTCGTCAAGTTAGCCGACCGTATGGAACGCTCACGATGGAAACAGTCACTTGATCTGCTCTTCCTTGAAGATAACTGGATTTAACTTGCATAATTACCTATAAGGAGCAGGTATTTGTTATAGACTCACTGATAAGACCAAAACCAGTGCGACTGGACTCGATTATCCTTACAAAATGCGAGCAATTGTTGCAATCAATTCCCATCGAACACGCTTGTTTGATGCACGTCACGATTCTCATGACTCAGGAAAAGAAGTAACTATAACAGCAGAGAACGTCTGGCGCCTGCTCCGGGCCGCAGACCCCTGGCTCCCCACCGAGACCACCTGAGCGGAGGCCTGTTTGGGTGCGTGTCGCCTGCTGACGAGCGTTTGTGTGTGAGAACGGCGCGCAGAGAGAGGGCGATGACGGACAGCTTGGCTGAGCCCGGAGCCGCCGCTCGGTTCCCATTACGACTCCTCTCGCGCTGGAAGACTCGCCCGGCACCGGATTTCTTTGAACTCCACGCATCAGGTGCGTCTGGGAGGCCGGCCGAACGTCCGTCAGACGGAGAGGCCGCAGACGAGGAGCCCGGAGAGAAAGCAGAAGTGGAGCGAGGTCCTATTTCCCACGTTGTTCTTGGCTCCCGTCTGCCCCCGAAGACTTAAGAGAACACTTCCAAAACAAAGAGATTGTCTGTGTAGGTGCCCAAATCGCCGGCCCACGCATGTACGCACACTTGCACACAGACAGAGACACACTCACACACTGGGACATAAAAAATGTTATTCTAATTCCCTCTAAGTGCCTATTTAAGCAGCTGTTTTCTGTAAACACAGCCTTGGCCGCCGCGGCTCGGCCATTTGGTTTTAGATCATTCTCAATTATATTATAATTACTCGGACTCGCCGCGGTCGGCGGCGGCGGCGGCACCCAGAAAATCAAGCTGTGAAACGCTGCCCCCCTGCCAGCACAAACAGCCGGCCCCGCTAATCCCGGCACGGCGCTGTGAAAAATGCCCTGCGACGGGATCCTGTGGAAACATGGCGGGGTCATGTGGGACGGTGTCGGAGCCCTCTGTGGTCATTGTCTGACCCACTCAAAGTATGCGGCCAGTGAGCGGCGCGGCAGTTGTATCTCTGCCTCACAGGTCGGAAACCAGAAAAATGCTCCTGCAACAGATTATTTCTGTATTATTTGAAGAAAAACCATCACTGTGTGTTACGTGTGTTTCCGCTGGAATGCGGAGGATCCCGTTTTTAGAGAAACTCTTGACCTTCTCCCACAATTTTCCCAGCATTACACACATTTTTTTTTAACTCATTTCCTAAGTTGAGCCTCGCAGTGGGGAAGCGGACAGGGTTAACTCGAATGTCCCACCTAATGAGCCGGAGTCATTATTGGAGGATTACCTCTGACAGGTGCACAGAACCCTGCTTAACGAGACTCCTGCCCGCGCTGTTGCTCTAAATCTGCCGCCACTGCCCCACTAAACGCGTATTGTCTGCGCAGATCCGCTGTTTATTAAAGGCTGAAGTAATGGTTATTTCAAGAGGGCGGGCATCATCTTGTTAAGGCGTGATTCATTTCTTGCATGCGCGACCTCTGCGGTCCTTCATGTTGAAATGTTATAAACTCAAAAAACAGAGGATCTCTGCTTGGGTCACGTCGTTCCCGGTATCCCTGCAATATTATGCTGACATTGTGTAAAATGTAAATGCAAACTATCATTTCAAACAGAAACAAAGGTGCGTTTCAACCTGACTCGACAAGGCAGAGAAGAATGGAGGATAATTGTTGCCTTTAAGCAAACTGCTGCAAGCAGTGACTTACTATTAAACACACGTAAACATATATTATTCAAGCACTATCCAGAACCGAATGAAACCTGTTCGTGCCTGTGAGTGTTAATAGAGATGTAGACTCATGTTAAACCATCTAGAAGATGCTCTTACAAGTGGAAACTGAAAGTTTGAGTTCAGAGCAGTCTAAAACACCGGCATTTTTTCTCTTTTCAGAAATATTGTACTATAATATTGTAAATACTCTAAAAGGAGACTTTAGGACAACGTAGAATCATATAGTCTGTGAATGTCGACATTTCTTGTCAGAAATAAAAGCCAAAGGTTCCAATTATTTCATAAAATAGCCTTTATATGGACTAATATGGGCTCATTCTGACCTTATATGGCATGTGTTTGGGACTACGTGTGTGTGTGTGTGTGTGTGTGTGTGTGTGTGGAGTGTGTATGCAGGTGAGCACACTGTGTTTAAGGGCTGGTTTGAAACTTTAACTCTCATTCTGTATATTTACAATGATCAATAAAGTGATCATGAATGTTTCCTCTCTGTCACACTTTAGTTTGACACACACACACACACACACACACACACACACACACACACACACACACACACACACACACACACACACACACACACACACACACACACACACTCACCTCCACCTGCCTCTCCCGGTTTGCCCTGTAACACACTCTGCTGTACTGGAAATGAACAGTAACATTTGGGAAATGACTGATCTCTATTACAGTGTGAGGAAAAAAACTGAGTGAAATGTCCACAGCACCGTCACGAATCCGACTGACGGCCGCAGCCGCCACTCTCCTGGCCCGCCGCCGCCGCCTGACAGCAGATGAATTCAAATCAGAAGCCACATCTGAGTGTAGAGTGAACCAAAGCGTACCGCCGCATCAAAGACGTGTCGCTCCTCCTGCTCTGCAGCCGCATCTCCGTTCCCCCCTCTTTCTGCTGCTGTCTGCGCTCTTTCTTCCCGCTGCGCCGCCGACCGTGTGTGATCCAGAGGTGTGACACTTTCCCAGTGGCCCACAGGTATCCGTTACCCAGCCCTGGCACGCCGCCCTCGGCGCTGCCTGTCTCAGAGGGCACAATGGAGGGATCCCGTGTGAGGATCTCTGATCTCCCCCCCGTCTGACAGACCCTCTTTGAAACGGAGCGTCCAGGACGGGTCTTCCTTTTCATCTGGACGAGGAGAAGAGCAGAAGGGTAAACTCAAAACCACGCATGATCATTAAGAGACACAACACACGTTCATCTAATTCTAAAATCTGATTCAAATCATCTGTCGTTCCATTTTTCTGGTCACGTTTCTTTATGTGGAATCCACAAAGCACAAGTTCTGGATCACAGTTGTTTTATATTTGTGTTCCATTAAATCATCCAATGCAGTATAGATTGCGTGCTTTACATGTTATGCATAATAGAAAAGACTGAGTGTAATATATGAATAACTAAATTGAGTCCAAATGATTGAAAACAGGCCCCTTTTTTTTTTAGGAGGAGAGCAAAGTAAATGAGCCACTGCTGTGGAAGAAAAAAAACAACTTTGTCTACATTGATGCCATCTAGTGGACTAAATATATCAGTAAAATGAGAGCAGGTAATCCAGTCAAAAGCGTGTATCTTGTTATTGAATAAACTTAAATTAAATTACTGCAAAAATGATGTACTAAATATTTAATATGGGTCAATCTGCTGCGTTTCCCCTGTGATCACTCTCCTCATGTTCCTGATGGAATGGAAGGAAAACTACCAGACTGCAAACACAAAGCAGAAACTTATTCTTGTTATTTTTTCAAAGGGAGCAACGGCGCTTTTTTTTTTAAAAATTGGCAAAACCTCACTCGCAATCTCTCCGCATCTCACTTGGACGGCGTTATTCACGGAGTGCAGAACAGGAGTGCGAGTGGCAGGCATATGAGAAGCATTACGGAACTGAAACAAGACTTAAACCGAGGAGCTGAAAGGAGCTCACGCTCTTCTTTGTGAACCTGACAGTCTGTAGGAGTGTGATTTAAAGCTGGTCAGGTTAGGACAGCAAGGCAGATAGCTTCAATTTGAGTATGTTATAGGAAACAGTTGATGAGGAGCTGCACATACATCCACATACTGATGATTAGGTTATGCTATCATTACCTGCATCGCCTTCAAACAAGGTCATACTGATATGTCCAGAGTTATATACCCCTTATACACTCAATCTGATCAGAATCGAATGCCCTAGTTTTCCCTTCTTAAGACATAATGACCTATTATTTAATTACACGTCAGACACAGAGGTCAAGCTGAAGTGTTACAGGTTTCATCATGTCTCTCTGATTAAGAAAGTCTTCTGATCCTCTTTTATTGCTGCTGAATCACACAAAAGTTGATTACGGCAATTAACAACGGGTGACGTGCACAATAATAAAATGAGATCCGATCAATGTCCGTTACAACGTGTCGTCTAAGCGTGTGTGTTCGTGGAAGTCGCCGCGTGCGGTCGGCGGTCTGACAATCAGCTGTCCGACGATTCTTGATCTGGTGATTCTTCAGTAAATCACAGCCTGGAGCTCGTTCAGACGGTCTCAGAGTCTGTGGTTTACTGCGGCCAGCGTTCTCATATGGGGTCACTCTGCGTTACATAAAAGACTGATAAATGGGCCCCCAGGGTTTCATCTACAGAACACAGGGCCCTCGTGTGTTCGCCAACTGCACTGGTCTCTCATCTGGCCTCCGAATGTTTAATATCCAGACGAACAGCATTAACACTTAATCCATATTTTCTCTTAATAACGCGTAGGAAAATGGAAATGAGTGCAAAGTGAAATTAAAAACAGAGTCACACATGTAGGTCTCATGAGACACAGACCTGTTTATCTCCCGGTAAACCGCTGAAGGATTGTACTAATCAAGCCGCTGATACAGTCAGATATTAATTCAAAGAGGTGTTGCTCGGGTCAAGTATCCTTTTAAATGCATCATTAATTTTAAGAAATGTTCTAATATTGCTTGGATGGAGCAACACAGATTTTCTTTTTCAGCTGTTTTTGATGAATTTATATGAGACATTAGGTTTTCTAGATCTATAAAGTTTCACAATCAATCACATGAAACCCCTTGAGTTATCCAAAAAACATAAATAAAGCTGATTTTCCTCTTCTGAGTTGCAGACCACCTTTGAACGTTTTACAAATGAACCTTATTCTACGTTAACAGTACAGGTGTGGTATAATCAACATGAATAACATCAATCCTGGGTGTTTTTTTTTCAGAAACAGAAATAATGATGGAAAAACTTACAGAACATATCAATTTCTACAAGGCGAGGACTGGATTCAGACCATTAACATGTTTAGTTACAAATAAAGAGATGTCTAAATCATGTTTGAAATATGAATGAAGCAAATCTCGAGGAAAGGGATGAGTTGTAATCAAATGAGGTAATATTAAGTTTGTGTAAGCAACACGTTGGAGCAGTGGTTAGAGCTCTCACCTCACAGCATGACGAACTCTGGTTTGCATGTTTTTCCTGTGTGTCACAGATTCCTTCCAGACACTCATGTTTCAGCCTTCGTTTGCAACACTGTGGAAAATGATAAACAGAAACAAAAACACATAGTTAAAAGGATTTGTCACAGTACATTTTGATTTCTTCTTCTACAGATAAACAGCAACACAGAAAGATGAAATCAGCTCTGAGGAGTCTCATGAGAGAACAGCTGGAAATACAGAAAAAAAACACCAGCAGGAACATTGATAAACATCCAGGTTCTTATTGAAGGTTTTCACCTTGATCATCATCACTCATCCTGCTTGTTACACTTGCAGTTTGACTCTCATCCTGCTCTTTCTGGATCAGATCCAGGCTGATTAAAGGTTCATGCAGATTACAGTCCACCACTGGACGGATCATAAGTAGGCCACGTGGTTTCCTCGGCATGATGAAATATTTAGAAAAGCGACATTTCTGAGCTGTGGTCATTTCTCTCATGTGGAAGAATCCGATTCAAAGTCCGGAGTCTACATTTCTTTTTCACCTGAACTGAGCGACTCTGGTCCGCCGCGGGGCGGTCACGCCGCAGGAATTCCCCCTCCGCCGCCGAACTTTGACTGGAGTCACCTTTACCACACAAGCCGGCCGGAGAGTTTACTGGCGGATGACGTCATGACGTCACGCTCCCCATCTCGCGACATTCAGCGCACATAAATAAAAGCCGGCGGCCGGACTCGCGGCGTCAGACCTGTGACGGCTCGTGCGAAGCAAACAGCTGGGTGAGTGTCAACAGATGTGGCGCTATTATTATTATAATTAACATATTGTTAATACTCATTTATTATCTTCAAGCAGAACATTCTGGTAGATTCTCGTGCTGATGTGAGGGAATAAGTGTGTAAAAGTTGTTTACTTGATCTTTTCTCTCTATAGATCGATTTGAAGAGACATGGCAGCAGCTGAGGTTATCTCTAATCAGGTGAGACAGCTCAACAGACTTTGTTCTCCAACACAATGGCATTTCTCACATTGCTGTGTTGCCATCATTGCCGAGTTAAAAAGAGAATCATGGTGGTCTGTTTAGGTGAAATCATCTTTTAGAAATGTATATAAGCCTCAAAGGGAAGGTTTTATGGGAATAAAGTCGACTCTGAACACGGGTTTGTGTGTTTTTCTCCTCAGAATGTGGTGGAGAGGGTGAGCAGCCTCCCCCTGGTCAGCTCCACCTACAGTCTGGTGTCCAGTGTGTACTCCAACACCAAGGACCACCACCCTTACATCAGGACCGTGTGTGAGGCGGCCGAGCAAGGCGTGCGCACCATCACCTCGGTGGCCCTCACCACCGCCTCGCCCATCATCGGCAAGCTGGAACCCCAAAGTAAGATCCTCCAGGATGGAAATGAAAAGTTGAAAACGCAGTGATACTGAAGCTGTGGGGATCTGCATGGACAGATGAGTCAAATAGAAACAGGAAGTTCAGGTCTTGCTCATCTCACCTTTCACCCAGTTTCACTAATTATCCAGGAATGAATCACAAGATTTGCGACACAGCCGAGAAGCACTACGACCTCACAAATCTGTCTTTACCAACACGTTTGTTTCAGCCAGTTCCTCATAAGCTTGATTTGACCTTTACCCCCACAGTTGCCATTGCCAACGACCTGGCCTGTAAAGGTTTGGACAAGATTGAGAGAACCCTGCCAATCCTCCACCAGCCCTCCGATCAGGTACAGTTTTCAGAATCGAGCTGAATTACACAATGTTGATGTGGGCTGATCTCCTTGGGGTATCAAGAATGAACTATGCCCCCGTCTTTCACAACATTTGCTGCAATCCTTTAAAAAAACCAAAAAAAAAAACCAAAAACATTTCTGCCTGCCCAGATTGTATCCAGTGCCAAGGATGTGGTAATTACGGCCAAAGACGCCGTGACGGGCACGGTGTCCGGCGCCAAGGACACGGTGTCGGACACCCTGACCACCGTGGTGGAGAAGACCCGGGGCGCGGTGCAGGACGGGGTGGAGAGGACCAGGGCCGTCGTCAACGGGAGCGTGAGCACCGTGCTGGAGAGCAGGGTGGCTCGGCTGGTCAGCAGCGGCGTGGACACGGCCCTCAGCACGTCCGAGAGCCTGGTGGAGCAGTACCTGCCGCTGACGGAGGACGCACTGGGTGAGTGGCGTTCGTCAAGATGCCGCAAGTGAATGTTATTAAAGAATCATCGGATGGTCACTTCTCTAAATTATATAACAAAGAGTAGATCTATTGGATCATTATAAACAGAAGTCCACTGTTTAAAAATGGATTTGGTCCAGTTCCCAGAAAAACAGGCTTTATTGAATTAAACGTATCTGCTTGTTTTTCCACTCTCTCTAAAGACGTAATTGTTTAGACTGAGCTGTGGCGGGGCTTAAAACACTCAATCCTGTAAGCGGTGTTGTCACTGCCTGTTGAGTAACTGTGGTCTCTGGGCTCACCGCTACTTTCATAATCTAAATCGGATCTTAAGCCCATTTCAGCGGGGCATTATGTGCAAAGTTTAATAATATCCAGGGCAAATAACATGAGAATCTAATCATTTAGGATGTTTTAATAAGTATCCTTTCAGATTAGAGTAGCTTTCAGTTTTAACAAAGCGGATGACCTCTTGTAAAACTTTTATCACACCTGATAAAGCTGTAATTATTTGTAACAATGTCGCTGGACTTCGTATTTATTGGGACATCGCATGCTTTTTTGGCCTTGCGACAGAGCTGGAGGACAAAACCGTCGACGGCTTCGACAAGAATGACCCCAGCTACTACATCCGCCTCGGCTCGCTCTCCACCAAGGTGCGCAGCAGGGTGTACACCAGGGCCGTGGCGCGGCTGCAGGAGGGCAAGCAGCGCAGCCTGGAGTTCATCTCCGAGCTCAACTCCACCGTCGACCTGGTAGGTTTTCATCCTCAATTCATGTACTGGCCTCAGCGTACAGGATAAATCAGTGGAGTTAAGACACGATAAAGAGTTTTCTCACGCGTCTCATCTTCACAGATCGAATATGGCCGAAAGAATATTAACGGAGCGAACCAGATGTTGAACAGTAAGCTGAATTCCTTGGTGGCGTGGAGGTCGTCCAGCTGTTCAGACCAGGAGAGCAGCCACGAGGCAGAGGTAAAGGGCAACACACACACACACACTCATGCAACATTGTGTTAGAGAATAAAACATAATCAGACAAAATGTAACCGCTTGCTCTTGCCACTCCTTCAGAACATTGAATCCCGCACCTTGGCGCTGGCTCGCTCGCTCACCCAGCAGCTCCAGACCACCTGCCTGGTCCTGGTCTCGGGCCTGCAGGGTCTCCCCAACCACATCCAGCAGGAGGCGCTGTCCCTCAGCCACTCCGCCTCGCAGATCTACTCCGGCTTCAGCAAGGCCCGGGTGCTGGGCGACCTGTCGGACAGCATGCTGGCCAGCAGCAGGGTCCAGCTGGGCAAAATGAGGGCGTCGCTCGACCACGTGTTCGACTACCTGGTCAACAACACGCCCCTCAACTGGCTGGTGGGGCCCTTCTACCCCCGGATGCCTCGCGAGCCCACTCACGAAGCGCCCTCCGCCAGCAGCACGCGGTCCTCCTCCTCCAGCTCTCCTCCTACGCCGCCGCATGTGGAGGAGCCTGCGGACTTAGAGATGGAGTCACTGCCTCCTCAGCAGCAGCAGCAGCAGTAGCAGTGATGCATGCCAGATCCAGTGGTCTTCAAATACTTTGTAGAAATGTATGCAGTTTAACTTTATGCATTAGAATTGTAAGCCTGTTTTTATTTTAAACTTAGTGTTTTGTTTAATTTCTCCAAAGATTATTACGGATCATTCTGGCAAAGTGTAATCCTGTGTTTGTCCGCGTCAATATTAAATATATTCAGCTTGTTTTTAGTAGATTTCTGATTGCGTCGTGTTCATTATGGGATGGAACAGCTTCTGTCTGCAATACAAATGTCACAACAACAATCCGAGTACACCGACTTCTTGAACGTGACATAAGTCACTGGACTTCTATAAACTGTTAAAGCAGAAAATTGATTAAATCGAATCAAAGTTCAACGTTGGACCTTGAGTGGAAAAACATTTATTATTAAATCAATACAACAATTGGGGGAAAAAAAAAAAAAAAAAAGACATAAAAATCAGACGATCACAGAGCTCGACTGGACCAACGTCGGGCTCCAGGATGACGTTCAGCTGTCTCTCTTCCGCTGAGTCAGCTCATCCAACATACTCTGCAAATTCAAAAAAATCTGTTTCTGAACTGGGACCCCAACTGCACAGATATTAATCTACAGATAAAACTAAAACCACCACACTAATCCGTGTTTTGTAATTACAATTGTTTACAATATTGTCCACTAAAATCCTCTAGTCGGTTAATATGTAACGTAGAGCGTCAGTGTTTTCATTACCACAATTTTGTCAATTTGTTTCCATGCCATATCATCCAGTAAGTCACAGTTAATGTCATCCTTTGTCTCTTCACAAAAGCTGACAGTCTGTAAAAGAAAGGGGGAAAAAAAAAAACAAAAAAACATTTCTTATAAAAGAACGACTTCAAATAACCCTCAGATCCCACTGAACTCCTTCCAACAGGAGGACCTTCCCGTACCTGTCCTTGAGCCGTGGTCACAGTGACGTGTGCCGTCGCGCCGGCGATGGCGCAATGCATATCACCGGCAGACACAACAGACCTGAGGCAATGAGAGAGTTACACCTACGTCAAATCCAGTCGCTGCACACGGCACCAGCTCCTGCGACCGCAAAACAGACCTGAGTTTAGGCTTCTTCTGGCTGCTGGCAGTGTGACCCTGCAGGCCGCTCTGGGCCCTGCCGGCAGTGACTGAAGAACCCCTTGGAAAAAAACAAAAACACAATTGAACGCCTGCATAATGCTCAGTGTAAGACTACACACACTTTTAATCTTACCTAAGGTTTCCGGTGCTGTTGCTACCAACAAGCGTCCTTATCCTTTTAGGCCCTTTTCCTCTCTTAAAACAAAAAAAAAAAAAATGTGAGAATTGGAGCTGCCTTCAGGTATTAAATAACAGACTGGAAATGTGACGTTCAAGAAATATTGCAAACAGTCAAAACGTCAATTGTGCCAACATGTCTTACCTTGGAGGCCCTCTGTCCCGAGGCAGACTGGACGGGTGGGGATTCTGTTGATTTAGCTTCACAAAAAGACACAGATGATCAAATGACCTTTTCACACAGATTGAGCTTCCTCAAAACAGGTTCAATTGTCCCGATTCAATTGCTTTGAGCTTGAGATGCCTGAAATAAATACATAAATAACTGAGCTAAATTGACAGATTGTAAGTTATCCAGGTAGAATTAAAGCGTTCACCTTTCTTACTGGGGATCCTTTTGAGGGGTTGTGGCATCACAAGGGACTCACTCTGAAACAGCGAGTCAGAGTGTTATGATGACAGTGTATTTCAGGAAAAGCGAGTTGAAAAGTGGGGGAAAAAAAAACCCCACTCACCATCGCAGCAATGGACGCCTCGCTGGCTGACACTTCCTCCGCTGCCACACAAAATGCAGGTGAGAATTAAAAAAAAAAATGTCAGTAAGAAATAAGAAATGTCAGTTCGAGTTAATTTAAGATACGAAAATCAGACTCACAACTTAGTAATTCGCCAATGAGCGTGCTCTGAAGGGAGGGGGGCTTCTTCATCAGCTCCACCCTGAACACTTTGTCCACTGTAGTCAGGAGGCTCTCGGTTTTCGCCTCCAACTCGTTCACGCGCTCTTGGGCTGTTGCGACATGTTTGGAGTTAGTGGGAACAAGACAGGGGGATACTTTTTTTTTTCTTTGGAGAATTTCAAGGCTAAAATCCAAACCTTCTTTCTCAACCTGCTGGATAAAAAGTGTCATTTTGCTGCGTCGCATCTCCCGGCTCAGCCGCTCCTTGCTCGGTCCATTCCTGGCGTTTCTCGGCCTTCTCCCCGCCATCTTGCTCCGCGTGCACCGGCGACACAGTTCGCGCGCGCTTCTTTGCGGAGTCATCTTATTAGGCTCCGCCCACTCTGATACGCTGCAGCCGCTGGCAGTGTATCACAGAGCCGGTTCAACGTGATTTACATCCATTTTCACCTCTCTACAGTTTTTTTTGCTCTCTAAAAGTTTCTATTCAAGTTTATCTCCACCAACATCCAGTTCTATCGCTTGTTTTGGTGTTAGCTTTCCTAATTCCTGTTTTTACGTCATTATGTGACTGCTCGTACGAATGGGCGCATGCGCAGAATGAATAACACGCTCATCATTTATCGAGGCTTGAAGTGGATTATCAAGCGGCGAAGACTTAATCATTCAATCCAATCCGAAATTGAACACGATCCAAGCTAATTTGATCCACTTCAGGGTTTAAAGGACACATTTACAATCCGTTTGACCTCGCAATCAGATTACAAGTAGGATTTATGGACCCTTGCAAATGGGGCTATGTTGTCTGCAAGAAACTTTTTTAAAAAATAAATCAAAATCTTTTGCATTTTTACAATTTGCTTAGTGATTTGGGAGGACAGTTTTGGCCTGCGGGCCTGATGTTTGATACCCCTATGCAAAAGTAACAAATATACTGTAAAAATACTGTTGTGTTTGTTTTATAATGTACTGAATGATATTGTTTACTGATCACCAAATTTTTTTTTAAAACTGTTAGTGTTCAAATCAAATAGGTGTCATTTTTCAGACATGAACACCCAGCATTTATATCAACTTAATTGAAAATTGAGTAATTAATTTTAATTAATCCAAATGTGGACAAGTTGGAAGGAGAAGGGGCTTTACATTCATAGATGTAATAGTTTTAGTTCAGAGCAGACAAGGCAGGAAGGAACATTAAAAAAAACCTTTCCAAAATCAGTTCACAAACCTTTTTTATTGCAGCGCACTTAAGTGTAGACATTCATTTCCTTTCCACAGGACGGTAAGAGATCATTTAATCATTTTTTTTTTAAAAAAACAAACTTCACTGTACATCCTCTGCCATAAATGGATCTAATTTACAAAGTCAGTACAGGGAGGAACCTCCAGACAGATTAAAAAGGAAAAAGGGAGAAGTTGTTAGACATAAAAAATTCTAAGTTAGCATGCTGTCTGCAATCCAAATGTCAATAATACAAAAATAAATAGTTGATAATTTCTTTTTGTCTTCGAGTCAAATGTTGTAAGTATTCGGATATGGTTTTATCTTCTCACCACAAATTAAGGTCAGCCTATTGCAGTGCAAACCGAATACTTGATATCACGTCATCTGTACAAGTCAGCATCTCTCTCCCAAGTTCCATCCATACCCCCTTACCCCCCCTCCCCACATATCTGCTTCAGCATTTAGTGGAATGTCACAACAACGTTGTTTTTATTTTCTCCAAACAGTGTCAGCGGTATTGAAAAAGCCCTTTGTGCTGAAAAGCTGTCGCTGCTAGCACTATTTATCAAAGCTGCATGTGTAAACCATGGAAGACGTCCGTCTGCAGGTCATCTGAACCGGTTCAGTACGAGTCACAGGTCGAATTCACCCCAGCGGCGGGGCGTGTTGGCTGAACAACTGCAGTGTTACTGTTAAAAATGAATGACTGATTAAAATTCTCACCGCTGTTCGTCTCTCCCTGCACGAGAACACGCATATTTTTAAGTGAATCAGTAGTGTGGCACACTTTTTTTTTTTTTTTTTAACTTCAAAATTATTTTTTTATTTTATTTTAAGGATCTCTGCCTCTAAATGACGGCGTTCCCGGTTTGGTTGGAGAGATTAATACTTCAGTAAGACCTGGTTTGACTGCAGAACGTCTGGAATGTTAAGATTTTAAGATACAGGATTAGCGATTGTCTGTGGCCTCACTCCTCTCCTGTTCACATGTGACTTTAACTTTCTTTAAGACTTAAATCACACAGTCCATATTCTTCATGGTGTGAAACCTCGGTGACAAAATTTCCATAACTGAACAAAATATGTACAAAAACAAAACAGGCGGACACGAGTTACTGTTTTTCTTGTTCTAGAAAGTGCACAAAGGAACAGTGAGGGTCTGGGCGCCGCTGCGAACGACCCGTCTAATCTGAGGATTGCTCGGACAGATTCAAACACACAGAGGGTGAAAAGCTACCAGACTAGCAGGAGCAGACTCTCTGATTATACACAGACATGTCCGCACAATCTGTGCAGTCCAAATATTCTGTACACCGATCAATCATTCTATACACCATCTGTAAAGAAATACAGCTCAACTAGTCCCGAAATTCATTTTCAAGCAGTTTACAAAACAGTCCCACCTGTTAGGAGACACCCCGCAAAGCACATTAAGGCAGTAAATACACAAACAGACGGGAAATCTTTTTAAAACTGGGGGGGGGGGGGGGGGGAGAAAGAAGTACCATGGCTGGGTGATTGGAGCAGGTTCAAAATTCAACACATCTCTCCCTGCGGCCGTTTGCACATGTGCAGTCAGATTTTTTATTTATTTTTTTTTTTCTGCTGCGGGAAGCGGCGGTCTTCAGATGAAAGGGCTTCCGAAACATTTAAGGCAGGCCTGGATGCTGGGGGTGGGCGGACGATCGATGCAGTGCAAAGACTTGAGCTGCTCCGGGCTCAGCTGGTCATACGCTGTGCGGTACTCCCTGTCGAAGGCCTCTGCAGGTGTTGAGGGGGAGGGAGGGAGGGGATTGTGGAGGGGGAGGGAGGGAGGGGGGGTGCAGTCAGAAAAGCGAGGAGTAGCCAGGAGCTACACTGAAAATTCTGTATTCTTCAGGGGCTGATTTGAAGAATTCATTCTTACCACCGACAGAGAGAGCACCCAGCTGGGTGCACTGTCTGCTGTCTGAATGAGTGTGTGTGTGTGTGTGTGTGTGTGTGTGTGTGTCTATATATAAATACATCTCACGTTAGTGCAACTACAGTTTCCTGTTCTTTTGGATGCATCTATATTTTATGTGTGTTTTGACATATCTGGAATGAATTAATTAATAATAATGAATAAACCTTTTTACAAAGAAAAAACTGTTTTCTTAACAAAAGATGTTTATTTTAATTCATTTTAAACATTTACTCACCAATGTCAATGTTCTCCCGTCCTAAAGCCACCAGTGAAAGAAAAAGAATCTCTCTGTAGATACTCCTGAAACACAGAAAGAGAACACAGGAGGGAGGTTTCATTCACAATGCAGAACACGTGGTTAAAAAAGAAAAAAGATAACAGAAATTTCAAAGCAGAAGCAGTGAGTGGAGGGGAGCACCTCTGCCGTTTGACCTCTCCGGGACGCCGCTTGATCTCTCGGTTCAGCAGGTTGATCGGCCCGTAGACGTCGTTGGTCTGGATGTTGCGGACGATCGTGTTGAGGAGGGTGCGGATCTCTTGGTGGTCCGTCGGAGCCAACGTGCCTTTCTTCTCCACTGGGAACAAACCACACATTCAACAGCGTGAGCCTCAAATCTGACCTCGGCAACAAGGAAGCACTTTCAGCTTCAATTTCTGCATCATTCCTGCCAACAGACATGCACTGTGAGATAAAGTGAAGTATTATACACTTTCATTTTGAAAAAAAAATACATACTAAAACCACACAAGTAGATTAAATACACTAAAGCTTGAATATTGAGGATGAGAGGACTGGAATATTGACGCCCTCCAGTGGCAGCTGTAGTTTTAATACTCGCTGCTTCATATTTAATTATATTTAAGCACTCACGGAATTTCCTCCAGAGCAGGTACAGGGGTTCTCCCGGCTCCTGGTGCAGGTTGCTGTTATCCCACAGAAGCTGCACGTACACCTGCTTACTGTCCTGCGACAGCGACGTCACCGGCAGCTGCAACCACGGAGCCAAAGGAAAATCCATCATCGAGGAAAGTCTCAGCCTGTCATTTCTACATCACTGCCTCACATTTAACCTAAATAAATGAACAAAAATAAACAAATAAATAAAAGCACGTGGGGTCACCAACCTGCACTCCGTTGTTACAGTGTTCAGAAGTGAGGATGAGTCCAGGCAGGTTATTGGGCAGGTCCAGGCGGCGGAAATACCACACCAGGTTCCAGAAGATGATCGGGTGCTGGCTGAGGAACTTGTGGGTGTAAATCACCTGGGTGATCACAGCGTGAAAGTGAGACTGGGACGACAGGAAAGTGCGACATAGAGAGAGACTGCCGTGTTCTGTGAGCTCTTTAACCTGATCTCCCTCGTTCTCCAGTAACGTCTCCAGCTCCTTGCGGAGGACCAGGGGGCTGAGGTACGGTACGGACACGGGTTTGGGGTTGGGCCGTTTTGTTCCCATGCCATCCTGAGAAGCACAGACAATCGCGCCGATTCATTTTACTGCACTGCGGCTTCGAGCATCCGCAGGCCGAGTGTGCGACGGTACGGGACACTGACCGACACCTCCTGGAGGCTGCAGGGCAGGCTGGTGGTGGAGACGCCGTGCCCCGGCCTCTGGGGGTAGTCCAGGCCCTGCAGCGGCCCCCCGACGCTGTTGCTGCGCGTCAGCGACGTGCCGCTGCACCGCTGCTGCTTCCCCGCGGCCTGGCGCTCCAGGAGGCCCAGCGGGTCAGACTGCACCGGCTCTGGAATGAGACTGGAAAGCACAAAGAGCCGTGAGGAGGGAGTGCAGCTCCAGGAATCTATTTCCAGGGTTAATCCAGCTTGACTTGCGAGTCGTACCTCTTGTGAGCTCCGGGACGGTTATCCGAAGCCTCCTGGGTCTCCCCCTCGGGGAAAGTGAGAAGGTCCGGCGTCTTGATGTCGGCCGAGCTGCTCGCCGTGGGCTGAACACTGGTGCTGTGGATACTGTCGGCTGACGCGCTGGGATTTATGTAAAACCTGAGAGGTAAAAGAGCAAGAAGAGGCTGCGGTTGAAAGAAACATTAATCGTAAAACATTAAGTACACAGGCATGAGGTTCCTACCCGCTGGTCGTGCGCAGGTCGTGGAACTCGACGTGCAGCAGGGGGAGAAACGCGGTTTGGCAGAAGGGACAGTTGGTATTGAGGTTGGAGTCGTCGGCCGTCCACCCGGCCATGATTTCCTCGTCGTACACCAGAGCTTCACAGGAGCGGCACTGGGAGCAGCTGGACATCAGCACCTGCAGGAAGCGGAAGTTAGCGCCGCCGGTCAGGAGTTATTCCGACGTGCACGAGCCAGCGGAAGTTGTGTGTACGTTCATGCCATATGTCGGACCTCAAGTGCAAAATTCTGGTAGATGCTGGAGGAGGAAGCGTGATGCAGGGAGCTTTGTTCTGAGTCAGGACCTCGGCCTGCGCGCCCCGGAGTCATGTCTGCACGCAGAGACAAAAACAACTCCACCAGCTGCTCACACCGTTCACCCCGGGAGAAAATAAGTATATAAATTAATAAATAAATAAAATCCATCGCTCACGAGTCTGGTGGGTCCCTCGGCCTGTGTCGCTGCTGCCGCTGCTGCTGCCCAGGCTGGTGCAGCTCTGGTTCAGACCGTTAGCCAGCAGCCCCGGGACGGCACGGCGCTCGGGACTCTCGTCCAAATCGTGTTCCGACAGCATGTTTTCATCCAGACGCGACGGGAAGCCTCCGCCGCCTGGAGCCGGTTCGTCCTGCACAGATGAAAAGGAGAAAACTAGTTCAACTCCAGACGTAGAGGTTGAATGTGAAGACACGCTGCTTTTAATATCCTTACAATAATTTAACTGAAACGGCCTGGAGTGATGAATCACTGAGGCTCACCTCGTCATCTGAGTAGTACGCCGACGCCACGGCTCCCCACATCTTGCTCGCCACATTCGCCGCCTGCTTCATCCCCGATTTGAGCACATCGATTTTAGGACCCGACAACAGGTTGTCCATCTTGATGCCTGAGATGGAGTTGATGACCGAGCCCAGCGAGCCTCCCTGAGAGGACTTGACCAGCGCGGTCAGCGAAGACGACCTGGGGCCCGGGCTGGCCGCGGCGCTCCCCGGCGTCTTCGTCTTGACCGCGAATGTCTTGGAGCGGGTCACGGCGTGGGGGCTGCGCTTCGGCGTGTCGTCTGTCGGGTCGGCTGGAGGTTTGACCGGAGGGACCGGCAGGCTGGACCGCCGCTCCAGAGTTTGTTTAGTCTGGGGGGAGTCGGCGACGTCCGGCTGCGCCTGCTGGAGCTCCATGCTGGAGGACTTGGTCCCCAGAGGGCTCCTCAGGCTCATGTACATCTCGATCTCTTCGGCCAGGTTGCGGGAGACGACGGCGGGGACGGGGCGCGCCGGCTCCTGGCTGGTCACGGACGCCGACTCTTCCTTCTCCGACACCAGGAGGGAGAGCGGGTCAGCGCCCACCTCCACGTCCTCCCTCTCCAAGGCCGCCCCTCGCGCTCCAGACTCGTCCTCGGCCGTTTCTGTGAGCTTCCTCTCTCTCTTCAGCAGATCCGTCTTCTCCTCCTTCTCTTCTTCCGCTGCTCTCGGACTGTCCTCGTCCGGAAGCTTCCCCAGCACCAGCCCCTGATCGTCTTCGGGCTCTTCCTCCAAGTCTGTAAAAAGCGCTTTGGACGCACTGTTGGGGGGCGGGCTTTTGCCCCCGGAGAGCGCCGCCTCCAGGATGCGAGCGTCGGCTCCCATCTGGCTGGCCATGTGGTCCACTTTCTCCGAGAGCATCCCGGCCCGGGTCTCGGCGCTGAAGCTGCAGCTGCGCTCAGAGAAGGCCTTCTGCCGCTGCTGCTGCTGCTGACTCCGGCCGACTGCACCTCCAGGCAGCTGGGGGGCGCTCTCATCGGACAGAGACACGCTGTCATTTGTACTGACGCTCCTGAACAGCTTCCCAGGACCTGCAGAACGCAAACAACATTGTCATGTCACTGATCATTTCACGAATGAAGTTTGTGATCGCTTCATAGTCAATGTAATTTGACTATTAGTTTGGATTTTTATAACATGATAAAGTCAGTCAATAAAGAAATATACCTGTATAATTAAGAGGGGAAAAAAGATTGTCTCTGGAGAAGGAAAATCATTTGAACCATTTGAAGCTCACCTTTTTCGCTCCCACCATCAAAGCTCCCTGAAGACAACTTGACAATACTGGGAACATGACCGAGCGCCTCAACTGGACTTTTGGGCTCTACTACCGCTACTGCACTGTCCACGGAGCCAGAAATGTCTCCTCCTGGTGAGAGAATAGTACAAAATGGGATACGGAAAAAAGAATAAGGATAATAATGCGTTAAACAAAATGAAAATGCAGATGTGGAGTTGAGTATCGTCTTATGAAGCAGCTTCTTTTCTCACCATTAAGCTGGTCTTTGGCATTGTTTCTCTCCTCAGCAGAAGGGACGGCTGTGTCTAAGGGGTCCGCCAGGTCCTGGTGTAACTCATCCTTTGAGCCGTAGCCTTGATCGGACTGTCCTGCGTTTCACAAAAATCACACAAACCGGGATGCACTCACAAGTCTCTCTTCACGATCTACATATCAAGGTGGAGGAAGCACAGCAGCTGAGTCGGTACCTGTACTGCCGTGGTTGTCTGTGGTGTCCTCCATGGCGTGGCTCGGGGCGAACAGATTGTGTTCCTCGCCGTTGGCCTCGCTGGAGCTGTCAGCGCTCCCGTGACTCAGCCGGTCTGCATCTGCGACCGCGGACCCGCTTACCGATGCAGCTGCAGAGGGACAGAGGAGGCTGTGAGAAACGAAAGAAAAGGAGACGCCGAACGCGGCGCCGCGTCCTCGGCTCACACCTGTGGCGGTCAGCTTGGATCCCGCCTCGGAAGGAGAGGCTGTGCGATTCAGACTGCGCTTGAACTGCGCCACTCCGCGGAGCACGTTGCGCAACTTGGTCCACATGAAGAGGCCACTGCGGTTGCGGCTGGGCCACGGGCTCTCCAGGACAGCCTGGCGGAGAACAGACAGAAACAGGAAGACGTGCTTTTCACGAATTGATCTCAACCTGCGCATTTATTGAAAAAATACTGAATCTCTCTCTGTGGCGAGCAGAACCTTGTTGTAGTATCCGTATGTGATGGCGTTGGGATGCACTCCGGCTTTCTTCATCTCCACCAGGACTCTCACAGCCATGACGGGAAGACCCCAAACGCCACAGAGCTGCATCACCACTCTGTAACACACCTGGGAGTTCCAAGACAGCAGGCGTTTTTAATCACTCTAAAGTTGGGGAGGCGAAACAACAAAACTCTCGCATTTTGGATTCGACGCCATGAACTCTGCGTCACGCGAGCGCACCTCATCCAGCATCTCCACCTCCGTGGTCCTCATCTTCAGCAGGACGTTGTACGCCTGCTGCATGGCCCGGCTCTTGGACTTGGCCAGCCTGAGCGCCGCCGGCAGGCAGATGAACCACAGGCTGTAGCAGTGGCTGAACAGGCAGCGGGCCCACAGCTGCGGGTGGGGGTAGAACCGCTTCGCCATCTTGTACGCCAGCTTGATCTCCTTTTAGATCGGCGACAGAAATAGTGTCATTTCATCCACTCGATAAGCGGAGCGGTTGTTCGTGCGACTGCGTTCGCACGCACCTGCTTTGTCCTTTTGGCGAGCAGCGCCGGGCTGCTGGAGAGACTGGCCCCCGCCGCCCTGCTGCTGAGCGCCGGACGCAACACCCGGGGGCGGTCGAACAGATTCACCTGCAGCCGGGGGAAACCCTTATACCTGCGGGATGTGAAAACACAGCCATGTAATCGCATCAAGACACGAGGAGTTCAAACCAACGAGAGGCGGGACGAGGCGTACGTGTATCGAGGGGGCGGTTCAGACCCGTCGTCGGCCGGCGGCTCGGGAGGCATGACGAAGACAGTGTGCTCGCTTTTTTGAGACTCGTCCAGCTCCAGTAGTCTTGTATCCTCATATGACTCTCCTTCCACCTAAAGCAAGGACCCCAAAATGTTTAATCTTTAACCAGGATGAAAATGCACGTTCACTTTGTGCATTGTATTCTGACACATGAATGTAAACAACTTCAAGTGTTTGATGAATGAGGCTAAGCAGCAAAGCATGCCTTTATGATTTGGTTATGAATAAAGAAATGGGGAAAAAAAGAAGAGGAAACACCCATAATTCCTGCTGAGAATGGAAAATTATAATATATTTTAATGTAGGTGACAAAAAAAAAAAAAGAAGAAGCAGGAAGGAAATCCGATTACAGCATACACAATTACCTTGGTGCCCTTGTCGGTGATTTTATCAGAGGGAAAAAGCTGCGAGAAGAGGAAAGAGAGCAAAGGGGACGGAATGAATCAGAGGAAATTTGAGCTTCCTTAGTCTCCCGGCGCACAAATGCTTATTTTGCCAATAAACCGACATAAGACAAAGGCCGGTCCCGGGAAGGAAGCCTCCGGCGAGGAGTAAACAACACCAGACAAAACACCGGCATGCGGCTTGTGCACGAGGAGCCCGAGGTCGGCCTGGCGCCGGGTCGGTGGTCACCTTCTCCACGCAGTCGTCAAAAAACGCCAGGCCCGTGTCCTTGTCGCTGACGAACGTGCACTCCTCGATGAAACGGATGAATATCTGGGTCTTGGTGAGGATGGAGTAGAACTTCTGATGGGCGCGGTCTCGGCTTTTGAGAAATCCTGCAGACATAGAAGATTTTATTGATTATTAGAATATGGCAACAGGATAGTTAAGAATACTGCCTTACTTTATTTTTAATTGCAGGGCTGATGATTGTTTTTCTACAGTTTCAAGCCCCAGACTAAAATTAACTTGACATCACTGCACCAGACATCAGGGCTCAATGACTGACCCTCATACATCAATCAATAATTGCTATTGAGAAGAGTGTTAAAATATGCAGTTCACTCATCTAAAATAGATCTGCCAGAGTGATTTCCCAGCAGCAAGAGACTGACGACGTCAATAAGTTTGCACTCACGTGTGAGGATTTCAATAAAGACTGAAAATTATAAACAGATCACAAAGCGTTCCACGAATCGATGGGGTGGAGTCCGGCCAGGCGCTCGCTCACCTTGCAGGTCGTAGAGCGAGTCTGCGGCCGTGGCCTTCTCCGAGGGCGCCTGCGTGATGGGTTTGAGGTAGGAGCGGTAGCCCTTCAGGATGGAGGCCATGAAGCGGAGGAAGGCCTCCTGGATCTCCATCTCCAGGGCCGTCCTCTTCTTGTGCCAGGTGAAGTCGGCCTCGATGGGGGTCATGTCCACGGCGGAGCTGTCCTGCGGGATCGGACGCACCGCAACTGCAAACGCAAACCAGGGCCGGTCAAAGGATTGATCAATAACTTCTCCAAAGCACATAAAAATAATTTCAAAAATATACTTCTTTTTTGATGTTGATGGTCAGTAAGTAACCCATTTAGCGCAGCCACTTGTATCTTCAATTTATAAGTACAAAGAAAACACATGCAGTTCCTACCTGTGGCCAGCTGGTGGTGCAAGTTGCTCAGCGTATTGATGAGACTCTTGCAGGGTTTCTTTGGGAGGCTCTTCCAGTTGCTGTTTCTCTTCTCATCAGACCTGCAGTAAACAATACCACAGAGTCAGTTAGCTGGAAGTAACAACAGAGCCGCACCAAAAACAAAAAAAAAAAAAAAAAAAAGGCCTCCTGCTTCTGTAAAATCCTCACATTAGGATGGTTGCAATTATTTAATTATTTATGATACAAAATGTCTTACAAGTAAATAGTGTTTGTGTCCAGATCCACACAGACAACATCCGGAGGGGGGTCATAAAGGTCAAAGTAGCGGGAGTCCACCCCCACGATGAAAGGACAGGGAGCGTTGAGGACGCCTGCCAGAGACAGCGGACAGAGGGGGATGTACGGACACTGCCACTGGAAGGGGAAGATCATCTGAGGACAGACAGGAAGGACAATCAGTGTTACTACACAGTGCTTGTAGACCATGCTTTAGTTTAATTGAATCTGAATTTTAAAAGTACATCTTAACCTTGAGAGAGAAAAAAATTAAAACAGTCTGTTTAAGCAGCTAAGTCTGCATCGGACTGAATCAAGTCTTGGAAACGACTGTGTGTGTGTGTGTGTGTGTGTGTGTGTGTGAAACTCACGGCCACCACGGCCTCGGCCACTCCGGTGAGCACGGCGGGCCGGAGCGAGTGCAGCAGGATCTTGCTCTCCTGCAGGACAAAGTGCAGCAGCGTGGCGCAGTTCTCGGAGCCCAGGTTCACCAGCAGGGTGCCGTAGTCGGCCCCGCTGCAGACGGACAAGAAAGGTTCAGGGCGAATTAAGACAGAAGGTAAATATGAGAAGGGAGAAGACGGATCGGCTGGATTTGGAACCAGGGAGAAACAGCCGAGAGAAGAAGGCTGCATTAGAAACACGCGAATCAAATGTTAATACAATCTGGCTTTTCAAAACATTTCTATGTAATTCTCATAATGCTTAAAGAGCAAAAAACAGCGAGGAAGTCAGCAGACTGTTTGTGTGTCCATCATTACGTCATTTACAGTCAGAGTTACATAAGGCAGCGTTGGACACACAAGATACAGTCACTGATTTTCAGCTTAAATCATCAGGAAAGCCGCACAATTATGTAAAGTCACAGTGGAAAAAGTTTTCTTTCAGCGTTAGGAAATTTTCAAAGACCCGTGGTGAAATCTGAACAAAGTTTCATGTGTTTACCATCTGCAACATTTCATTCGGGGGAAAAAACGGACATGAACACCAGATAAATTCTTGTTTTTTATATTTTGTCCTGAAGTGGAAGAGCTATTCTGGAAGGTTTTGTTTGCTTTTCAAGTGGTTGATGCCACACATTTTCTGACATTTCTGCACACTGGTGGGAGAGTGGCGGCAGATCAAATTATCTAAATGAAAGGACCTGCTGTGAAGGGAAGGAGACCTCGGATGATTTCGGCAGTGATCAATGCAGATTAAACTGAAGCATTAAGCATTAAAGGAAAACTCTGACATTTCTTCAGTCCGCGGAGGAAACAAACAACCTGAATTTGTGAAATATTCAATGATAAAAGTACCTGAGGGGTAGAGGTGTACACACAGGCTGCGAGAGGATCAAAGTGTCATGTGCCGAGAGCTGCAGGAGAAAATCAAATATATTAAAGATTAAAGCAGAACTTGCACAGTATGAACATATTAAGCACTTCAGTTTCACTCTATAACCTTGGAGTTGGACTTCTGTCTCATAGCTTCAGAAATGTTATGAAAAAGAAACGCGGTGGTGTATTTACACAAACCAAACACCTATTTTCACTTATTTCACTAAACATCTTGAATTTCCAGTCATGCATCTCGCAACATGCTTAAACAGTCATAGCAAAGTAAGCTAAAAGAATAAATACGATGTGTGGATTAAACCTAATTCTCTGGTAAATGGACCAAAGTAAAAATGCACATTCTATCTGCAGTAAGAGCCTTACACAGTTCCATGAGTAAGCACATGAGCAACTCACAAAATAAATCTTCTGCACCTATAAAATCTCTCAAAGATAAAAAAAAAAAAAAAAAAAACGCAATGAACAAAGACTTCCAGATGTGTTGTTAAAGCTTTTAGAGAAACAAAGCAGCCAATGTGGGTTGGAAACGCACATCAGCCAAGTAAACCCAGCGGAACAGATGGAAAAAAAAAAAGAAAGACAAAAGGAAAGTCGACAGTCCTTTATGACTGATCCTCAGCTTTGGCAGAAACCAGTGAGACGCTGGTCCGCTCTTCTTAAGCGCAGACGATGCTGGTGAGTCTTAACGGAAGACTGGGAATAAATCTCGGTGAAATATTGGAGGGCATAAAAGTGACAGCAGGTGATCTGGTTTGATGGTTCAAAACGTGAAACATGTGCCTCCAACAGAGAGCTGCTCGTTTTGCCTTTAAGGCTTGAGGAGGACTGAAGGCTGCGGCAAGAAAAGCTGAAACACGGCAGGAGTTCCATTACATGTCTGTCGCTGGTTTCATCGAAATGCAGTCGAGTATTTTGTCAGAGAAAGACACTTTCTTGAACGTTCAATGCAGAGGGCTGCTGGAATCTACAACCTTCACTGATGGTCGGAGAGAACAAGACGGCTGCAGTTTGATTCCTCCGATACCAGCAAAAGGCGCATTAATGTGTCTGTACAGACTCATGTCCCGAAGCCTTTTTATGGAAAGCCATAAACTGTATTGACCGACAGCTTTCCAGAGAGTTTCTGCTCTCGTTACGGTTTTACTGGCCTCTAAACCCTCATCAAGGTCTCACTTTGGTGGACGAATCCCAGAGATACATTAACAAGACGCCGGTGAAGTCACAGTGGCATTGACTTTTAACTATTTTATTCTCTATTTTGAGCGAAAAAAACAGGACTGGAACTTCTTCCATGTCTGCTAGAGAGCTTTTGTATTTTATTAAAGTCTCACCTGAACCAGGATTCTGGGTCTCTGAGGGGAAGGGAAAGACACATTGTGCATGAAGTGCGAGATGTGCCTGTAAAAAGAAACAAACCGGAGTCAGAGGATTCCATTTTAAATGTAATCAAAGAAGTTCATCCAACATTCGAGCGAGTGGTTTCAGCAGCGCTCTCCTACTTCTCAATGGGCAGAGGGTGCGGTCCGGAGACGGAGAGTTTATAGAGGAACATCAGGAACTTCTTGAAGGCCTCAAAGAAAGGCCACCGGGAGAGCAGGCAGATGCATTTGTTGGTATTCACAGGACGGTTGGGGATCATCTTCTTCTCCACTGTGGTGAGCAGACCCAGATGGATCTTCTGCTTCTCGCTCAGCCCGTCCACAGGATACGGCTCGTAGAACTGGATGGCCGACCCATACACCTGGCAGCACGGGGAGAACTACAACTTTAGCCACTGCGTTACTTTTTTCGAGAGTTTGATTCAGCTGGACTCACCTTTTCACCTGAAGAGATGGTTAAGACAAATGTGGAGAAGACTGGCAGAGGATCACGAGTGTCTGGAGCCCAGCACTCGATCTTGGCACCCATGGGCAAACAGAACAAGGGTACAGACTCGGACAGAGGGAAAGACTCGTAATCCTCTTCTGGGTAACGAAAGATCAGACCTGCAGAGAATAACCACACATTATAACTGCATGATTCCTGTGTTTATACACTTCAAGACTTAACAGCACTTTAAATCTATTCAAATTCAACAAACGTCAGCTAAAAGCTCAAACGATTTAACTGTCACCACAGCAAGACTCTTCCTCTCTTCACGCACATTTGTTCTTCACGTTACACACACATTATTATGGGTGTGGCAGGAAGCGCAGTTGTCTGAGCTGAATAAACGGCAACCTCACAGGAAAACGGCCTGCCAAAAAGATAAAGCCAGCGTCTGCGTGCGTGCGTGTCTGTGTGTGTGTGTGTTTTCATATTCATACTAACAACGGTTACACAATGAAATGCTGGAAAGGCCAAACATTCAGTCAGGCGAAATGTCACACAGCAGTTCAAAATACCAGCTGTAATAAGCAATTACCGTCTCCTGTCCAATCACAGAGACACGCTGGAGGAGCCGCTCGCGCCAACTCCGAGACACAAACACAGTGTGTCGGGCTGATTGTCAGACGACACACAATGCGGCCTCATTCCTCGCCGTGCTGGATTTTTTTTTGTTATCAGGGTGTCACATCGTTTAACAAAAGCCGAAAACTCATTAACATTAGCACCGATCATTTTTGACAACGTGAATCGAGCGTCTTTCCGACCCAGGAAAACAACAGCTAGAACCCGTACATGTCCTGCTCTTTTCATGAATGTCAAATTAAGTTCCAAACATCAATTTATCTTTTAAAAACCCTCATTATTCAGCAGACGGCTGCCAGGGTCTGACAACAGGAGCAAACAGGAGACAGTTCACCAGACCCATGTTTTTGGACTGTCTTTCTGATTCTTTACCTCAGTGAAGCAATAAATGGCAGCTGAAGTTGTTGCTATTCATGAAATTCACATTTAAATCCACCGTCACTCTCGTACTCACCAGCTTTGTAGCTGAGGGAATTGGACGAAGAGACAGACTTCTTATAACACAGGAACACGCTGGAGCCCCACTGGACGGAAGAGTTACCACAGGCTCACACTCACATCTTGGTTTTTTCAAAAGATTTCAGCAGAGTCACAAGAATCGCACTTACCATGCCGCCGTTGAGGTTCTTCTCCACTTTGCAGAAGGTGTGCGGCGGCAACTCCCCCTTGCTGGTGAGGATCACGCAGATGTCGGTGACGGCCAGGGAATTCTGCGGCTGGACCGGCGGGGCTCGGCGGAAGGTGATGAAGATGCGCTGGGACGAGGCGGAGCTGTTGTTGACGTTGGCACAGCGGCCGTACGGCGTGGCCTGGATGATCTCGCAGCCCTGGATCAGACGCTCCTTTCCTTCGTACAGCACCCTGACACACACAAGTAACAGGGTGATCACGACACCTGGCTGCTCTTCATCTTGGTGAGGAGTAAAAAGTACGCGTGAGAAAAAGAAGATAAATTGTTTAGTTTTCAGGGATTTAACTTAAAGCGGTTGTAGTTTTCGAGCGTGGTTCCTTGCCAACAGGAAAATAACTCGCATACTAATGACGTAGTGGAGTAGAAAACCAGAAGGGGACGTGAACTGGAATGCCAACAACAAATCAAGAATTTGTAACAGGAAGCTGAAATGAAAGAGAGGCTTGCATATAAAGACTCCACTCCCAATAAAGGCCAGGATATCAAGGTACTTTCAGGAGTGGAACACTTTGTCACAAGACTTTTTTTCTTTTCTTTTTTTAACCTTCTTGGCACAAAGACTGAATTCAATTTTCAGATAAATCTGTTCTGGTTAGACTTTGTTTTATTTTAATTTTCTTATGTTAACAGCATCTCAGGCTCATCCCCTTTCCACTGTTACCTGATTGAACCAATTTACAATATAATAAAACACCATCCAAAAAGCAGAAGAACCTCTCTTCATGCTTTCAGTCTGACAAACAAGGATCCTTCGTCTTTACGGGTCGTTGCGATACGACTTCGGTCTTCTAATTGCCCTCCAAGATTAGAGGTGCGGTGTATTTAAACATCATCGGGACGGTTTGAATACTAATCCGGGCACTTCAGGCCTAAGTAGGCAACAACAGGCGCGGGAATATTCTGAGTTTGTCTAAAAGAAGAACCTGAAATTGAAGTACCAGGACCTTTTGGTCAAAATGCAGTGTTGCGTGGTCCCTGCCCTCCTTGAAGAATAACTCTGAGAGCAGAATAATACTGACAGGAGAAATTCCTGGCCGCCTCTCTGCTGTTCCTGTCTACTTTATGTTTCCATCACCATTACACCGAGCTGCATTTCCTGACTGGCTGAAGACAACTGCACTTTCAGAAATATGAAAAACTTTGGGAGAACAATTTCAATGCTATTAATGGAGAGAAGCTTTTCCTTGTCAGGGACTATCCACAGACACCAAAACAACACACGATACAGTAGCAGAAAAGGTTCGGAGTGGGATTTCAACCCGCAAACCTCCAATGCCAAGCCAACTTCTCTAAGCTCTAGGTTATCCCAATCAATACGCAATCACAACTCTTTTTTTTTTCTGAACAATCTACAGCCCTGAAGTGGCCCACATACGCAGAACGCTGTATCAATGTTGAAGTTGTGAAATCAGAGCTGAACCGTTAACAATGGCCTTTTGTGGAGCAGTGGCTGCTGCCTCCATACAGGTGTGTGCGATCAGATCTGTGGATGTGATGTGGCGTTTCATACACTGTTGAAATGTGATCGTGACTGATCTGCTTCTTCCACTGTACAATGACGCCATCTCACTTCAAACCCGGATGAAATGAGACCTCACCTTTAAGACTTGAGATGTTTTGATGTGCATCAGGTTTAGGACAACATTAAAATTGACTTTTTCTTTTAATACAGTTTAAAACCAATGAATCACATTGAAATCTAGGAAAATATTCATTTTTGATAAACAATAAAGAAGACACTCCAGTGGTTCTGTAGAGAGAATAATCCGTTTTGATCAGTGTGTGGTCAGCACCCCTGACTTTGTTCTTCTCACAGTACGGAAACCAGAGCTTTTCTCCAATGAATGACGTGATTCAGACACCATTGCCCAGTGACTCATTTAAATCCCAGACATTAAAAGGAGTATTATATCCATTGGAGTCTCAAATAAGCCGATTATCTATAGATCATCAAACATAAATCATCTGCTACACATCTATGGATCCTAATCAGCCCTGTTTCAGTTGGGAAGCAGTTAGTGCCCTGCTGCGCTGGGCTGGTGTTCCTTTGCTTGGCTGCGGCCGTTCAATGGCAGCATGCTCCATGATCTCTCTTTCTTTCAGGACAAAGCCACGTGGGAGGCCGGCAGCTCTCGCTACTGTCTTCAACCTAAGACGAAAGACGTTTTTTTTTTTTTTTTAACCCCCTCTCAAACGTTAAAACAGCGGCTGCAGATATAGCAGTTGCGAAACACTCCATTTACTCTGAAGAGAGATGCCGGACGAATCCAAAGAGGCCAGGAAGACGGCTGCCAGCAGATCCTCGTTTGGGAAACAAAACCGGTGTCCTAATGGGCACAGTGAGCGGTAACGCTCCGGAGCCCCGGGCTGGGAATGCTTCACGGACAGCAGACGTGACAGGAAGATGGGCGCAGGATTTACAGCTCGCAAGATTTGCAGTTACTCCTTCGGCACAGAACAGATTCAAGATTCAGCTGATAGAGGAAAACTGTCATCTCTCTTAGATACAGTTATGAACTTGATATTCAGGCTCACTTGCTGCATCAATGAACACATTCTACAGCTGGTAATAAACCATGAAGTCTCTACATCTATGTTTCCTAAATAGCTGTAAGCCAGCTGAACGGGATTGCACAATCTCCCAAAGGAAACACGACGTGAAATATAATCTTCTTGTTTATGCCAAGCCCACTATGTCGTTCCACACTTCGTAAAAGAGACGTCTAAAAAAATCCCTCATGAAATAAAGTAAACAAGTGTCAAGGACAACTGAAGGCAGTCCAATACGGAGACAAAGGAAGCTCGACTATGCAGAGTAAACGGAAATCTTTCAGAATGGGTGCTGCGAGGAACTGGAAACTCCAGTTTGTTAGCGGGAGACACAAACGGTTTGCCTGAAGACTTAGGTGTGTGTGTGAGTGTGTGTGTGTGTGTGCATGTGTGGGGGGAACTTAATTGCCCCGGGCAGTTGCATCACCGCAGCCCTGCGGATCAGTTCAGAGAGACAAGGCAGTGATGATGAAACGTAGATTACAGGTCTGGCTGCACTGTGGGTAAGTAGGGCCCACTTCAAGCTTACCAGGCTGAGTTCAGTAAATTACAATGGAGTTCCCTTTTTTTGAGGTGAGAGGAAGAAACCGGAAAATTCCAGCCGAGTCAGAGACAAGGCCGTTGGACGAGTCAAAGAAAAAAAAAAAAACGGCTCATCAAGTCTTCCTCCATCCATGATCCAAGGAAATATTTTATCATCGAATTTGAACTGAAGAAAGAAAATTCTGTTTGCCGATGAAACTACAAGCAAAGCTCTGTTTTGGAAGGTAAACATTTTCAGGCCAACATGCACAGATGGCAACCTCGATTGGCAGAACAACAAGAAGCAGCAGCAACTTAAATGTCAGGCCGGTTTAAATTCACGCTGCTGCGTAAGACGCAGGTCCAGACTAATAACGGGATACATGGAAATTTTTTTGCTGCATCCGTTTCCCCCCCGTCTGGTTTTTCTTTGCTGATTGGATTGAGCCGTCGGTGGTCTGGAGGCCAGGCACGCATCGGGCCCTGCAGCACTGGGATCTGGTTTGAAGCTTTTGTTTGGTGTTGAAACTCATATCAGTGGCACTCACAAGGCAGGTCTGGCAAGACCTGCGGACCGAGCCGGAGTTTCTCTTGGAACCGTTGTGTTTAGTGCATAAATAATCACTCACACACATCTATTCTCAAAATGTTGGCTCAGCAGCTGAGTGAGTGATTTTAAGTTTAACTAGAGAGAAAGCTAGAAACGAAAGAGTGCTTAAAAATCATGTCTTTTATTAATGATACTGTGCTGAAATAGTCTGATTGTGGTCAAAGTCCCTGAAAGAGCATGCTGCGATTGAAAAGAAATCATTCACTCACCCGACGTCGATGAGCGGCGGCTTCCCTCGACCCCTCTTATAACACAGAAAGAGCTCAGGACTCTTGATACTGCCATGATTCAGATTTGCCGGCTGGCCGCTGCTGGTGCTGTCGATGCAAGTGAAGCCCTCTGGCACAGTTTCCCCTGCCGACTTGTTGATGACGGCCAAGTCGGTGATGGGTGCTTTGGGCCCACTGGACTTGGCCTCGGACAGGTCCTGTTCAAGGGGCTTGGACTTGTCGGTCAGCCCGGCCACCACAAAGTAGTCGGTCACACGGTGACCTTTGTCTTCAATCATGGCTGGACGTACCTAGGCAGAGAAACAAAGGATCATTCAATTACTTCAATTACTGCTTTTCCCTTGACAAATTAGAACAAATCTCAGATCTTGTACATCCGTACCGCAGTTTCACACTGAGAGCAAAGCTCTGGCATGTCAGTGTGGGACAGTGGGATGGGCTGAGCTGCAAACATTCACAGAATGCTAAATATTACGGACGAAGCAATAAAAACAAATCCTTTAAGACTGCAGGCCGTGAAGCAAACAAGCTAAGGAGGAACTAATTAGAGGGGTTTACAGAGGGACAGGATGGACGGACATTCACACTCTTGTCGCTGTATATCACCAGGCTGCTCCAAACACAAGGAGCCAGTGAAAGATCTGATGGCAGCACAGAGCCGGGGAAGAGCATCCGAGCCCGCAGGAATGCACAGAAATGCCACGGAGAGCGTTAATCAAGAGGACACCAAAGCGAAGCTGGAAAGCTCTCTGAATATGGCCACAGAATCAAGCCATTTTTCACAGTTCTAACTGCTGTAATGTGCCTTAAGCTTCTGCTGATTGAATGTATTCACTAGGCTTTGAACAGAAGTTGATGTTTCCTCAAACTGATGAATCATGCCACCAAGTTTAGATGACAGTCACTGAACCGGTGCACTGTTATGGTGCCGACATGCTCCAGTTTACTTTCAATGACGTCTCTGTACACAAACATAAAGGGGACCTCTTGAGCGTGTGGTCAATGATATACTGCATAACGAGAAGCAAAGGACAATATTTGATTTACTGATTCTAACCAAGAAGACAACAAAGCAAATGGTTGTCTAAAAAGAAAAGAGTAACTTAAAGCTTGCCTCCTCTTCAAAGAGCCCTCAGGACAGATACAGGAAGTTCAATTTTTCCAGCAGTGACTCAGCTGTGGCAGGAGGGGAAAAAAAAAATGGAGCTGCTTTGCACGGCCACAGCGAGCACAGACCGTCCCGGACATCACAGTGCAAATTCAAAAGCAGCACTGTGGATGCAAACACACTCCGATTTTACAAGACTCACTTTATATTGTTGTGACACAGCAGCGCTGCGAATCTAAACACATGAAATTGTTTGTAGCCGCGTCTCTGCTGCATCCACGTTGCACATAACGAGTGGAGCAAATGATACAAATGATTTTTGTCCGGGGTGAGGTTTGATCCCATTTTCTAAGTGACCATAACACACAGCTCAGTCTTCTTTGTGATGAACTTGGCATGCTGCCTGTGCACAAGGGGCCATTACTGATTGTTTCAAGTATCCTGAGCAGTTTAAGTCCAGGTACCTTTCAAGAACTGAAGTTGGACATTTGCCCAGAATATTGCTCATTTGTCACAACAATGGCAGGAAAAGACTCCAATAAAAGATCATGGAGCCTCAAGGAGCAGAGCTAATCCACTTCACTGTCATGTCCAGGCAGAAGGGAGTGACTTTGAGTTTCCACTAACAGGAGGAGCCGTAAAAGCGGGACGGACGACCAGGTGACTGTGATGCGAGGTCTGCCCTTGTTTGGCCCGGTTCGTGCTTCGAGTGAGCAATCCCAATTAAATTTGATCATGGCCACCCATCTTCTTAGCAGGATATTCACTCATCCTCGCTGTTTGTCTCTGAGATGTCTATCCGTGCCTGTGCTTGTATATTAAGATTCATACAAATGCTTCCAGATGTGGCCTAGTTATTTAACGACAATGAAAAATCCTGTCCGTCTCACTCCTTTAAAAAGCCACCCTCCTTTTGACCGGCTCCAGATTTTACTTTATTATGAAGTACGACTGCAAATTGGAGCGGCGGAGCTAAAAGACTCGTCGGTCTGAAGAAATTTACTGCACCGTATCCATGGCTACATCTCATTGGTAAAAACCCTATTCAAAAGCAAATCACAGCTGTCAGACCATATCTGCTCTGTAACAAACCACACATGCTTTTTACTAAATATGTGCTAGTAACTGCACAGTCTCTTCACAACTACAAATCACACAGCGTAGGAAACGATCAGCCAGCTCATTGGAAATCTGTAGCCGCCTGCATGGCACACATGTTGTGATAGCTTGAAAAAAAATGATATATAAATTATGAAAAGCAAAAAGTAACTCATTATGACTGCTAAATGTAAACATCCTCTAATTTTGGAGTAGATCTGCATCAATTATCAACAAAGTTAAGCAATTCTGGCTGTGTAAGACTGAAGAACTGTGAAGAAACTGCTGATCACGCCTTCAGATCTGTGGTTTTATGTCACAGGGTGAGACTGCAGCTAACAGCAGAAAATGACCTGGCAATTAAAGCGACCCCAGCGCTGCACCAAAACAATAGTTTGAAGATCCTCGGGAAGGTGAAATTGCCATGCTGACATTCTTAATCTACTTCCGCACCAAACTCTTTTTCCTGCGCACAACCACCGACCTCAATGTTTCATTTTCTGTGAAATAATGATGCTCATATGAAAAAAGTGAAGACTGTGATACTGACATCCTGACAGCGTGACTATTGTTCACCACGATGAAGCACAAGTTTAACAGCATTAAAAGCGTTGCTATATCTAATTTTACAGAAATTACTTGATAACATAAACCCATAGAAGAATGGTGCTGTGCACATTTCACACGTGCGTGTCAAACACCAACAAACCACAGAACAAACTTTACAGGAATCTTTGCAGAAGTAGCTTGTAAACCTTTATGTGTGAGAACTGTCATGTTTTAGCACCGGGTTTACATATTAGCAAGTGTAACAGTCAGTCTGTGAGCGTGTGCAGACCCGGCACTGGCAGGGCCTTATTTGTTGCGGACAAGTTGCTATGAGAGGAAGGATTAGTCGATGATATGTGATGTTATATCACTTCTGCACAACAAAGAGGAAACTGCAACATAGACAGCCACTCACACCGCCACTGCACAACGTGACACACCGCCACACACGTTCTGGACCCTTTGATAGCATATGATCACAACTACTGAAATGAATGATTGACTGAGGCGTTGCTCAAATCGTTTGACCTTTCCCTCCCCCGCCACAAAAATACAAATATCTCTTTTTGACAACCCCTGGTGGATAAACAGTGAGGGCGCCATGGCAACCACGTCCCAACAATGCCAGGCGGCTGTGCGACCCTGAGCGGCGACTACTGTTACTCCACGGGCCGGGGAAACTGATCTCAGAGTCTTTCAAGGGTACTTTTAGAGTAGCTGACATGTTCATCTCGCAGCCTGCAGTCGGGACTCAGAGGACACAGACACAAACTCCGGCTTCAGTTTCAGAGGTAGACAAAACCCAAAACGGCAGACAGCGCTTGTTTAATCGTCCACTTTTATGTGCGGTGAACAAATAAAATCCAGTTGGGGCCGTAAATGGCGGTGTTGACATGGGATTAGTCTCGCAAGCTTTAAAGCTGTTGTTAACAGAGGGGGGAGCAGAAACATTAAGGATTTTCTGTCTTTCTTATACGAGCACGCAGCAGGCGGGAAGATCAGGAAAAACCTGTATCATTTCTTGTGAGAAACGATAAAATGAGTCGGGAAAAGTGTCAGGTAAACCAGTTTGCATATCCACTACATCAAGCCCTGTGTTGTAATTGGAGCCCCTGACTCTAAAGGTTGTGCTCGGCCCCTCCCCTCCCCTGTGAATACCTGTTCCTGCGTTACTCCCGAGCCCCGGTGATCGGGTGTCACAGTCTTTGTCTGGTCTGAACACACTCAGGGAAGGGTCAATACAAACCACGACAAAAAAAAAATACAAGCAGGCTTCAGTGGATACAATGCAGTTCCTGTGAAACTCAGACAGAAGGGGATGCATCATGAATTCTGCTCTATTTACGACAGAAGTGGAAAAATGTACTCGGTTAATTAGCGGAACAGCAGAAAATAGATGTATTACACAAAAATAATCCATTTATTCTGGTAGTGGCCTTAAATCTAAATAGAGAAAACACATTTTTAACCTTGTCCCTGAAAGCTGTGTTGGTAAAATGACTGCAGATTTCTGGAAGCTCGATGGATCGGTGGTTACAGGAACAGCAATGTCAGTACTTATCAGTAATGAAATCAAAAATTCAGAGCCGCTCTCTGATCATATTGAAAAGCAGGTAACAGAAAGATAAGATTCAATAAAATCCTGCATTAAGGATATGACACCATTTTTGGGGAGAACTTATATATAGGAATATATCAAGACTTCAGTTTTGAGCAACTTTCTGTGTCACAAAAAAATAATATAAGTTAAAATTGAAGGACAGTTTATTGCAGCTACTTCTGTTTGCAGCTCACGGTTTCTGTGTGTGCTGCTGGAAGATCATTCTTCTGCTCTGCAGACATGAGATTACCTGGAGGCTCCAGCAAGTGAGAGTGCGGCACTGATGTTCACTTTGGCTGCTTCCACAGCTGCACAGAGGACTGCTGCCCTCCAGCACACCGTCTGTTCGCTCTCCTGCGATGTGGGAGGCATTACAGGTGTCTCTGGACTAAACCACCAAGTTCACAAACAGTTTTTCCTCCTTTAACAGTTGTTTTCCTGCTGAACTCTGACTTATACACCACTGTACATCCATACCAGAAATTCTAGATACACTTAGTTATTCCCATTTGCACTACTGTAAAATCCTTCAATAATCCCCATTGCAACGCAGTATATACTGTATACAAAGATATGTAAAGCACTTTAAACAAGAACTAACTGACCTTTACAGAGGAGCTCTGCAGCCCATCCTAAAGGGAATTGCATGCATGCGGTATTATATCCAGTGCACACGCTAAACGTTAACCCAGTGGACTGAGAAGCATGTGCACTGTGAAATGCTGATGGATCACAGACTCTGACCCATTTCAAATTTAAAGCATTCAACAAAATACAACTAGGTAAAAAAAAAAAAAAAAAAAAAAAAAAAAAAATGATAACAATTCGGGAGAGTACTCATAACCGGAGAGGATATTGAGATTTCCCATTGCCTAAATTCCATGCCATTCGTAAAAGTTTTTGTGTGTCTGTATGTGGAGTGAGACTTTAGACATTCACCACAATCAAAATACCCACAGATTTAAACCTAGTCTTAGCATTGTAGGTATGTAGTCACGATTGTCGATCAATCAAAATTTGTCCTGAGGGGTGAAAACGGTCTTAGCTCTCCGAACCTCACAGCATTGTCATGCTCCATGGTGGCAGCACCTCTGAAACATGCCAAAGGCTGGCTGTGCGGTCCCACAGCCCCAGAGGGCAGAGGAAAACTCACACTGGGTAAAATAAAACCAGGGAGGTCCTGCTGCTCCACTGCGTGGGCACAAAAGACGGTGTTCAAGCCTTTCACCTGGGTCCCTCCTTTGTGCCACAGATGCCAAAGTGAATTCAGACCTGTCTAAAAAGGAAAGTGGATTGAACCGAAAGCGACTGAAATAAACATGGAAAGAGGCGTTTTTCTCTTTGGATCTACAGCATGGAACCCCTTACTCCATCCCCCCCCCCATGATCTGCCCCACAATGATCTCACCCCTGCACACAAAAGAGCCTGGAGGCACGCTCCCCATGGGTGAAAGAGCCTGCCTGCGTGTGTGCGCATGCACAAGTGTGAGTGTGTAATGCTGGCCCGTGGACAGTGCCGTGTCTGTCTCAGTCATTCCAGCACGAGTTTCGCCGTGCACATCCACTCTCAGCTCATCTCGAACAGCTGCCGAGGACGACACACACAACTAACACACTCAAACGACGACGTAAGAATAAAAAGTGTGGACAGACGCAGTCGTTACACTCGGGAGCAGACCGGTCCGTCGCTATAAATAGCAGGGCCGGGTGATCTTTCACACTATCATCGCCATTGTGATGAGTGTGCATGTGTGCGAGCGTTGGCCAAAGGGCCACTGAAGTGCACTTAAAGTAATTCCTGAAAGGGCAGCGATGCCGAGCGATATAATAAAACTGGTAAAGGAAAAGATAATCCTATTCCAGCTGTAATACACACCGCCCGCTCGGGTCCAGTGGTGGCTGCAGAGCCACTCTCCAGCCTTTGCAGCACCAAGTGTCTGCTTCAAGTGGCACTTTGTAGCTCTGGAGAGCCAAGTGGCCCATCTTGACACCTGTCATCACAGTGCAGGGGAGCAGAGAGAGTCCATGGTGCCAACAAGGCGACGGAACCACAGACAAAGGTACTTCTTCTGAGGGAATTTAAAGATTTTGGCTTTTAATCTGATTAAAAAAAAAAAAAGTTCAATATTTGCTATTCGGTGTGTGAGAGGTGAAGAATTCACGGTCTGTGTTGTGGCTCAAGATAAAACTGTGTGATAGCTTAGCATATGCCAACAATCTCTCTCTTGGTCTGAAAAGTACAGACAAAAAAAAAGAAAAACCCTCAGTGAACTCTGTTTCCCAATCCTGTACATGAACAAAAAAACAAAACAAAACAAAAGTCACCAGGGTTTAACAAATTTGCAGGAAAAAATCCACTTTCATTTGGACTTTGATGGCAGGTGATAAAACGGTTGTACCTTTACAATAGGTGGTTTCACTTTGATCCTCTGGGCACATGCTGGGATGTTTTAATGAATGCAATCAGGCTCTCTACTATGAAACGAGAAGGCTGTACCTAGATTTTCAAGGTGGAACTTTTAACTTGATACGTAATAAAGTGCTCCAAGGATCATGTGCTCTTATTGTGGAAGACAAAGGGTAGCACTGCCCAGGTTTCTCATACATAACAGCCAGGGGAACTTCCAGCTTCTATCTGAATTGTTGGAGAAATAAACACAGTGACAAGCAAAGGTTTAGGACATTTACAAGATTCATTAAACAAGGTCTTTCCAATGAAATACAAGGCAAACGGAAAGTCTAAAAACGAACTAGTCCAGTTGATTAGTTTATGATTACCACCAGCAGGCCTACAATCTTTGTTTTGTGAAGTGCCAAACATTGTAAGTCAACAAATCTAGGGGAATTTGCAGGAGAACGAACAACACAAACCTCAAGAAGAAACCTCAAATGTTTCGCTTTCAGACTGCAGAGTCAAACTTGAAGCTCTTAAAGCTAACATTAGGCTTAGAACTGCAAATAGGACTGTAGAAAACGGAAGGGCCAAATGTATCGGCAGTATTGAGGGCATAGCCATTTTTCTTGTTTTGGTAATGATGGCGTTGACTACAAGTTCCTCCGTTAACTCCGTTAGCCTCCTGACTCAGCAGCCAGGGTGCATTACACACAACTGTGTTTTCAGGTGCTGTATGTGTTTAACAATCGCTGCTGCTGAGGCCGTGCATTTTTTGCATTGATACCTGACCACTCTCTCCAGCAAGCAGCCACCTGCTCATTTCATCTTGCGCCACCGCACACAGTTCTGCGTCCAGTATTTGCAGAACAGCCCAAAACAGCACTGAGTTGCATTGGTATCAGATCTGTACTGGTATCGGTACTGGATCTGTTAACCACAGACGTATTTCAGCCATTTAACTTGAAGGTAATCGAGTTTGGGATGACAAATACTTGATTTAAAACAATTAAAATCGATTTGAGGGTTTTAGGAGCCATGCTTAATTGTTATATGTGATCTTTCTCAGTTTCAGTTAGACAGCAGTGGAGCCCTACTTCATGTTTTGGCAAACATATTCCAAGTTCGCCAGAGCACTGACTGCAAGGCAATCGAAAACATCAAATAGAAGACGAAAGATATTTCCCACTTCCTGGAACACTGTGGGTCTGAAGTCCCGATTCAAGAGGCAGGTGCGTTTTCCAAAGAAAGTGACACATTTCAAGTGTTTGCCGAGCTCTGTCAAAGGCAACTGTCGCACAGCCTGCAGCAGCAGAGTCCAAGTTCAAGAAGATTACACACAAGAGATTTGATAAAGATTTTAAATGCAATACAGGTGAAAGTTTGAGCAAAAACAAGAGTTTTTCCCTCTTTTTCTTAAACAAGTGAAAACACCTCTGCAGAGGAGGGGAGGCATCTCGGAACAGAGTCATTGGTTAAGCAGAAACGTCACAAGACTGCCTCCTTCCTGAAGCGTGACAGCCCGGCGGACAGAGAGCATTCTTTCCACTCGAAGGAGACGGGAGAAGGGGCAAACTCATTGCCCTTACTAACTAACTGGGCCTGCAAGAGTCCGACTCAGGCCTGCCGACAGAAAACTATAACACCGGCACATCACAGCACGGTGCGGCAAAGTACAAGGTCCAGAGGAGAGGAATGGGTTACTGACTTGACTCTAGCGGTAACATGTCTTAAGATGTCGCTCCACAAAGCTGAACCTGCAGTTATCTCATGATCAACTGGATAAAACATGAAACGCAAATGTTAATAAAGCATCCTTGAGTCAACAAATCATCCCTGCGTGTAGGAGCATTGCTCACATCGACCTCGGTTCCTCATGAAAGGAAAACAGAAGAGGTGGAGGAAGAAGAAAATTCAGCACCTAAAACTGATGCTCATTTGTTCTTTCAGCGTTGTACAGAGCTCAATCATTCATTTTAGAAGAAACTAAACTGTTTCACCTGCTACGTTCAACTGAATAACATTTATGTTGGCCTCTAAGAGAATGTCTATTTGCCAAATTTCAATTCTAAATTTCAAGTTAATGATTGAAATAAAGTAGTTTTCTGCACAAAAGAAAAACAAGAAAAACAAAACTCAGCTAACAGAAGAAAATTTCTTTTTATAAATGTAAAGCAAAAATGTGTCCGTTTTTGCTTTCCTCCCTCCATTCCACCTCCTCTTCATCTTTGATGCTACTTAATCCAATTCAGGGTAACAGAGATCTGGAGCTGATCTCAGCTAACAATGGCCGAGAGCAGGACACACCCTGGACTGCTGGCCTGTCCAACACACTCACATCCACACCTACGCACCATTTCAGAGTCAATAGTGAACCTCAAATGCATCATGATGTTTGACTGTGGGAGGAAACTGGTGTGCCATGGGAAACCCACACACACACACGGGGAGAACGTGGAAACTCAGCACAGACAGGCAAGCACAAACGTGAAGAAGTGAGAACGCTAACCCTGAGGGCAGCAAAATATCAGGTGAACATGCGACATGCAATGATGTTATTTAGTATTGCAAGAATATGATATTAATGACTGTGCCTTAAGAACTGTTCTCCTAAATAACAGCATCCTTTCTCTGTCAGTCAAAATCTGTGATGAGTAGATCACACTTTTCTTTCAAAATCTGTCATTTTGAATTAATAGAGTATGAATATGCAACGCATGCAAACGTAACTCATATTCATTCACATTCTTCACCGCATCTCTTTCAAATGAGGTCAAATGAGCTGTTTCATCATTCACATGCAGCTGCAGTCATGCTTTCACTACTTCTCAATGCCTAAGACATCCCATCAAACAGGTTCCTTTCCTGCTGCCAACCTTTTATTTTCATTTTAAATGAATGAGCCAAGCAAACTACAAACATTTAAAACTCTTCCCTCAACTCAACACACACCAATTTCAAGTTAGATTTTCCACAAAATGCATGACAGATGACTGAAATGAAATATTAGCGAGGGGTGTATGCAAAGGTATAAACCGATGCGTTTACAAGTCACTTTAGAGAGGGACAGGCAATAAAATAATAGATGTATAAGGTGAAATGTGACAGACAGTCCAAGCAGCCAATGATAATAAGATTATAAATTACAATCTCAATCTGACAATTAAATAATAAATATTGGTTTTAGAAGTTGCTATGGTTCCCTGTTTCTGGCCTGGCTCTAGCCCCTCCCACTCTGAACTCAAGGCCACACCCCTCCCTACAGGTTTGATCGCACACGTCTCAAGTTTCAAGCAGACGAAATATAGAAATGGACAACAACGACAAAAAAGCTGAAGAAGAGACGTCCAGCCCTTATGGGTGATGGGTGCGATTTAACAATTGTGCTGAGCAAATAATGTATCTGTAATAAACACACATAACGGCCCATCGCTTTTCTGTCATTCAGGTCTGCTAACATATGGTCCGTGGGCTGCACACGGGACGCCAGAGGGTCCAGTCCGGCCGGTGGCATAACTGTGCATAAAGGTCGAGTCACTGTTGCATTTTCAGTTGCAGCAGGATTGAAAGAGCCATTTCACTGTATTTTTGCACCAGAATAAAAAGTTAAATATTGGTATGATGTTCAAATTACACTTATTTTGTGGATGTTACATTTTCGTGCATGTATTTTATTTATTTGAACTAAAACATTTCAAGTTGTGTATGTTTGTGCATTATTGTGCTGTCTGACCTCTAGTTCCTCCCTGAACTAAAATGAGTTGACATTTCGAGAAGAGATACCATGATATTAATTTTGGGCCATATCGGCCAGTCCGATTGGCAACCACACATTTGCTCAACAGCCTGCTGCTCCACTGGCCAACCCACTTCCTCTCCACGGTCACCTGACAGATCCTTTGGTCGACCGATGGAGGTGACAAAGTGCAAGTTCAATGTACACAGTGCCACAGTGCAGTCGTGGCCCGCTTTATACCTGCAGCAGACAGCGGGAGGAAACATTCTCCCTCTCTCTCCAATGTTTTTTCTCAGATCTGGCCAAGCCAAGGTCAAGAGTGAGAGTTTTGTTGCATGTTTCCATGTGGCAATGACACTGTAAATCCTGCCAGAGCGGTCCCCATTGTTTATTCACGCCACACCAATCTTGATTACATGTTTATCATGTGCCAGCTCAGCTTTACAACACCTCTTTGAAAATATGAATGCTCTCAGCATACTACAAGAGGAAGTGCCACGCTCTTACTCTGCTCTGCTGTTCTGTGCTGGGACTGGAGCAATGGCTGTCACAACAACAACATCACATGCATGTCCTGAATCACACAAACTGTGATGATGTGGAGGTGAAAAAAAGGCCTGTGCTAGTAAATATGCAAGCACCATTTCGCTGCATTCACTGGCATTTGTGCACAGGCACAAAAAGAGCATCTTTGAACAGCTATAATCAGGAAAAAAGCATCTGGATGAAAACAAGAGGAAGATGTTAAATATGCATTAAGGATTGAGTTGCATGACATCTAAACATGCAATAATCGTGCAGTTTTTCCCCCTCAAATAACAGTGCTCTTTCTCTTGTCCTTAATTTACACCCTCTGTGACAGGGGCATGTTTATTTGCACTGTTTGTAACCTCAGACTCTAGTGGGTGGACGTCTACGGCAGTGGAGCGCCATCTGATTGGCCAAATATGAGACAGAAAGAGCATAAGTTATTGTAGCACAGTCAGATGCGTACATAGATTGCGATGTATCGTGCAGTGTCAAACGTGCGTATGGTGTATTTCGTACAGGCGGCTGGGTGCAGACACCTGCAGGGGCAGCCGAGCCTGGCTATGTGGCGTCAAGGAGGGCCGGAGAGGAGACAGGAGGAGGAGGAGGAGTGCAGTGTTATATTTCCAACTGTTGCATCTGAACCATAACTGGGTCAAAACACACCAGCGCGGGGCCGAACAAAAGAAGTTCCCCCCCCCGTGATCAGCGGCACACGCGGGGATACGTGGCTCTCCCTCTCTCTCTCTCTCCCTCCTTTCCGCGGTTGGATAACACGGTGAGAAAGTGCACAGGCAGAGCAGCAACACCAGGAAAATGTTGTTTACAGCGGGTGACCTTAACTCACCGCAGCTCAAGTCGACTCAAAACACCAAAACTACAACTTCTCGGTACTGAAACGCACTCCCCCGAGTCCCGGTAAGAAGAAAACTGGAGCACTTACCAGCTGTTTACACTGCAGCGAGAGACAATGTTGACATGTAGGCAACTTGCTGTTTCACCGTTTAATTTACTCCGTGCTGTGAATGGCTGCGAAAAAAAAAACCAAAGTTTAAAAGAAAAAAAAACCCGAAAATCCAGCTCTGAATACTCCTCCGAAACTTTGCAGGTCACTTCTTCGCCACTTTCATCTGAAGTTGTCGGCGGAGGTAGACGCCATGTTTGTGTCTGCGCTGAGTTTCTTCCTAAACGGCTCTGAGGCCGGACCCGCCCAGAGGAGCGCGAGGAGGCGAGGCCGCACACACACAACACACCGTCCGGACCGCCTCCGCGTCAAGCGCCCGCACGTGAACGCACCGCCGGACGGAACTCCTTTTCACTATAAAACCTGAACGCAACATGGCTTCAAGGAAAACTGTTGATTCAAGAAATAAATTAGATTAATTTTCATATTTATTTACTAAATAGAAAGTTTACCATCTGATACTTTAATCATTTTATTTTAAAATTTCAGTAGTCACATAATACACACTCAAAAGGCAACTAAATGTGTAAAATGTGAACTTCTGATTTTAATAATTTTTTTCCATCTAAACAGCGTGAGTGAAATGCATGCTTTACGTCTCATTTCTGAAAGGATGTTCCTGTCCAAGGACGCATAATACCTACTACTATTGTGCTCATGATTTGGTGTACTTTTGTGTGAAAGGGCGATGTTCAAGCTTCCGGTGTAGAGTTTTCAAGTGTCATTGGTACCTGATTGATCAGGTTCTGACGCCCCCCACCTTTCACTTGGTGAAGTGACAACCATAATAAAGTAATTAAAAAAAATTAAAGCATTTCAGTGGGTGACCTGTTTTTATAAACATTTCCATGGTCACAGTGGACAAACTGACAGACGGCAAGGGACACACTGGTATTATAGCGTTGTTCCTCAGAGACAACTTGCATTGAAGGCAACTTCCACACACTATCTGGCTTGCATCGGTCATTTAATGCTTCACAGAAAGAAAAAAAAATATTCCATTGCTGACATGGTATCCATAAATTGCTTATCTCCAAACTGCAACTAAATACACAAACCACAACAGGAAGAGACCTATTAAGATCCCAAAAGCACATTTAACCCAAAACTCATGTTCATTTCAAGTTGTTTAAGACTCAAACACATAGCTAAAATGTTATTCTTTAACAAAAAAATAAGCGCAGTTTGTCATTTTATTAAATCAGTCATTTATTAAAATTTAATAAAGAATGTTTTAGTGCAACATGTGGGTTTTTTTTTTTTTTTTTACAGATATACAAAGCCTATATTACATTTCACAGCAAAGGGTTACCATCGTATAAACAGGAAAAAGGAGTCTGACACTACATGTCGTCAATGGGGGAGAATGTGAGGAGTTGGGGGAGGCTGTTCTCCTTCAAAGGCGAGGGCGTCCGCAGCGTGTCGAGATCCAGTGAAAAGACTTTGTCTGTGGCTGCTTCTTTCAAGCGCTCGGGCGTCCTCATGTGCTGCGGCACCGAGCTGTCTCCGCACGCCTGCTGGGCCCGACAGGGGGAGGGGCATACCTTCGTCGCAGTCTCCGCCATGGTAGGGATGAGTGGCCCTTCGTCGTAATTCTCTATAACATCGTCTGAGAGGTCCAGAGAATCGAAGCTGGGCAGCTCGGGGAGAGTTTCGTTTTTGAGGCTGTACAGCTTTGCTCTGCCATCAGCACTGTCCATGTTCAAAGTATCCGACAACAGGGTGGACTGTAAGACCTTATGCTGGCTGTCGTATCTCCTAATGGGGAAGAGAATACTGGAGAAGTCCAAGGTGTTGGAGGGGGCGTCAGGACTGAAGACGTTCCGGTGCCCCTGGGGGAGGCTGGGTTTCTGGTCGATGCTGTCGTTTAACGCGACCATCTCAAGTTTTGCAGCTTCGTTCTCCTGAAGAGCTTTTTGCCAGGAGCGCTTCACATCTATGACTGGGAGTAACAGAACAAAACAGGTTATTTTTCCAACTGAAAGACGCCGATTCGACAAGCTGCAAATGCATGAAGTGACTACAGTTAAATGAATATCTGAACTGTAACAAAGCTGACCGGGCTTACTCAAGCTCTCGGGTGTCCGCGGCAGCTGTTTCCTGGCGGAGAAGGGATCTCTCTGCAGATTGTTGAGGACGTCCTCCAAGTTGAAGCCGTTCCCGTTGCCCTCCGGAGGACTGGTGGCCATTAAAGCGTCTGCGAACTTTTGTCAGAGAAACAAGTTGGTGTGACTCATAAAACATCTGACTGTGTCAATCATTGGGAAAAAAAAAAAAAAAGGTTTTTGTGTCAGACTCGAAAAGCTGCGCTTACAATACTGGGGGTTGGATTGCTTTGAAAATCATTACTATACCTGCTCAGCCAGATTGTCATGTTCCATGTCTAATATCTGCGTCTTTGTCGTCCTGCAAGCTTCTTTACTGCGGACATGGGCTTTGTTTTCCACAGTGACCTAGCGGCACAAATTCAAAGGGGAACTGAATTCAGTCCCCAAAAAAGTAACATCGTAACATGTCGGCTGAACGTAACGACGCACCTGAGGTGGTTTCACAGGCTGAGTCTTCACAGGTTGGGATGGAGGCGCGTGAGCTGGCCGGGGCAGAGACGTATTTGGCCTGGATGTTTGGGGAGGGGTGACGGGAGTCTCTTCTAGCCTCTCAACAGATGCAGGCTGTTGAGCAGATCTACACAAGGACATCATTTTTTTTGTTTTAATTCACTTTCCACGCATTCACGCTGTTTTTTCACATCGACCTGAAGTTATCAAGAATGTCTGCTCCGTATCTGTCCGAGGCGATTTCCCTCAATTCGCAGCGGTCATCAGAGAGCAGGGATGCTGTAGGGAGGACTGGTGACGGACAGAGCACTGCTTGGGACTGCCCGGGTATCTGCCTCCCGTCCGAAAACGAACACTAATCACAGATTACCAGAAATAATCTGGTAATGAGTTCACGGTCCTCTCGGTCCATGAGAAAAACAAAAACTTACCTTTTGAGGGTAGATAAACCAAGAACACTATCATCCTGTATGCCATTTGCTTCAGATTCATCCACTGGTAAAAAGACAACATAATTAAAAACAAAAAGATACCAATAAACGTCATACTTTGCCAGTAGTGTCTCGTTCTGCTCACAAAGAAGTTTTGAGTGGTGTGAGAGGTCGCTACTCTGGTAACCATCTTCATCCTCCACTGAGTTTAAAGTAATAGGGGGAAGAAAATCAAGAGCCTAAAAAGAGGAAATAAAAGTCAAGTTCCAGCAACAGAGCCCAATATATCACGAACCCAAAATAAGATAATAGAATTCATTGAGAAATGTCAACCGCCACTCACAGGATCGACAACCAGGAAAGAAGCTACAGGTGTTTCTTTCAGCATATCCTTCCACCTCTGGTCCCAGGCTGCCTCCTGCTCTGTGACGGCATGAGAGAATTTAACCTCTTCCTCTGCAAGCTTCTTCCTGAGAGAGGAGACAAGACAATCTGACTCATGGCTGCAACAAGGAATAATCAGTTCATACCAAAAGAGATCCCTATTAAATAATTGACTATTCAGTTGATGTCATGACTTATCAATTCTGTCATTCAGGATACAATACATAGAAGATCACAAAAGAAAAAAAAAAATTGGATTATGATCATGTTTGGGATCCGTACTTCAAGAGCGTGAGGTCCTCAATCAAGTGGTTCATTTGCTGACACTGTTTCTTCAAGTGCTCAGAACTGAGCTGGGACTTGGGCGCATGAGACGTGCGACAACGTTCGTCCTTCAGGAGCTGCAAGGCGTGATTCATCAGCTCCATCACACAGAGGAGGTTCAGCTTGCCATCTTTACGCAGGTTTCCCGACTTTAACTGAGGAAAAGATGCATAATCAGAAAGGAGGGATTCACGCTGCTGTAAAGCCACGATTACTGCCACAAACTGCACAAAAAAAACAAACCACGCAAGCAAAAATAAATCCGTTCAGAATGTGGAGACAGCCCGAGAATGTTCATCCTCACCTGCTGCGGCAGCTGTTGAATTCTCTCCAGCAGAACATTGGGGATTGTAAGGACTTGATCTTTCCCATCCAGCTTGTACTGATCCACCTCACCTTTCAACACACGCTCTGCGGCACCCTGATTTTCTTTAATCACTTCCAGCATTTCATCAATTGTGGACCATAGGGAGCGCACCTGAGGACACAAAGTCCCTCCAGTGAACACACACACACTTCACAAAAGGCCTTGTAAAATATGACAACATTTATATGCTAAGACACAGAATTGTTTGAGAAATATAGTTTAGTTTATTGTCATATTTAAATCTCAAAGATGTTTGATATGCTCACCTTTTGGATCTTCTCTGCTCGAGAAGCTTCAGACTCACTGCTTTGACACCTGGAAACAGATTTATCTATGAGTGAATCTGTTAACAAAAAAAAATCAATTTAGCTTGAAACAGTAGGTACACAGTGCTACACTTACTTAGGTAGTTCTTTGAGCTTGGCATCTCGGGCTTTGAGTTCCCTGATCGACTCTGTCAAAGTCCTTCACATGAGAGAGAGAGAGAGAGAGAAGTAAAAACTGGTAGAAGCTCAAAATACCAATACATGCTTTTAGGTATAAGACTCCAGGAAATAAAACATGTTAGAACAAAATACAGCCATGCTGCTGTGAAAAGCTAAAGCCTGATGACACACACTGAAAGAGATGCAGCTCCTGGTTTGGGTTTGTTTATTCACCGAGTGCAGACACCTGCTTCACCGGCACACGGGCCTCAATGAACACAGCTGTGTCAATCACTTCACTTTAAACTTCAAGAAAATCCAACCATGAACCAAATTCTGGTGTTGTCAGACTACTGAAGTGATCATTTAACAACCATAATGAGAAAGAGCAGTTAACCGATAAACATTACAAATATTGGAATGTCTTCGTGTATGTATTCTCTGAAGAGCATGTGAATGTTTTTAGTTGAGTCATTCATTGTAAAGATAAAAACAAATCACCTCAACAAAAATTTTCAGTTGTTTGAATGAAAGGGAGCAGAAGGAAGAATAAACCTGTCTGCTCTGCCCCTTTATCTCATTCAATCAGATACATCGGATCTGATTATCTTCCAGCTAATTGATCTTTAAGGTCATGTAAATGGAATCAGCAACACTCGATCACAACATGTACACTTAAGCCAATCTATCCAAACAACTCATGCAAGAACAACTGGTCCAACACACTGTATCCTGGAGGTGGACAATGCAATACAGAGGATGGATGGATGGCAATCAATCTAAAGTAAATATGGGTTTTATCTGCTATAATCTACAATGCAATGAGTTTAAAACATTCTTCTATGGACAGTTGACCACTACTGATGTAACTCTAAAGTCTCAAATGAGGCACAAGAGTCATCCAAGACTTACCGGGCCTGTGTCTTGTATTCATTGAGTAAATGATCCTGATCCACAACAGCTCTCAGAAATCTTTTGCGGACCAGATGGAATCTCTTCATCTCCATGTCCAGGGAGGAGGTGGAATTTTCTACACTCTCTGGAACCCAGCTTTCATCTGACAGTAATACCGGCCAAAGATTATTCAACAAAGTCAAAATAAAGTACCTCTAGTACTGTGTGATTCCACATAAGTGCAGTCAGCTTGAAAATGATTAGAGCTTACCTGTTGTAAATGTGCGCATATCCTGCAACATGACGTGTTTGGCCAAGTTAAGCATCAACTGGACAAATTTGGGGCCTCCAGGAGTGAGCAATAGTGATGCCACCACTTTGGATCCTTTCATCTTTTCCTACACAAAAACAAAATGAAGTTGATGTTGCTCGAATCTCTGCTTAACCAGATTCAGAGAAGCATCAGCTGGGATCAGGGGTAGTTAGTGAGAAAAAAAGAGCAACAAACAAGTTGATAAAGACACAAAGATATGTCTGAGGTGGACATTAGTGTGCGAGAGCACAAGATAAACAAGATGACAAAAAAGTGAAATAAGACAAAACCATGAAGTAAATTTCTAATTTATAAGGACATAAAACATTATGTGCCCTCAGTAATTGAACAAAGTGGGTTGCTAACAAGGAGCGATGAAATACATGCATTGATTCTTCTTACCATTATTTCTTGCAGCCAGTCACAAGTCAGTTTGCGAAATTCAGCATCCACTTTCTGGGTCAAAACAGGCCAGCAGTTCCTAGGTCAAAGAAATCATTGATTAATTTTGAGAAAACAAATAAATTCCGATTACTTATGACACTTTCAGCACTTGAACCATACCTGTATGCTTCGCGAAATCGAGTGGGATTGAGCTTCACTAACAGAAAATGAATTACAATGCGGGAGGCATCCTTGTTCGGTCTGTTGAACATGGACCTGTGGAACAGAAAGAAAGTATTTAGCTCAATCTTCTTTCTGCATTTTCTTGTTGGAAGTTAATACAATGAATCAACTCCTTCCATTCGTCGATCTCTTTTCACCCTCTCATTGAATTGATGAACTTGAATTCATGAAGACCTCCTCAGCATCCTTTTCCCTGCATAGCCTATCATCCCACGTAATATCACCTTCTCAACATCCCCTGTTTTCCCCTAAAGTTGTTCAACATGAGCCCAATCTTGTCCATCGTTCTCATTCAAAGGGAAAATCTCTACGTCCTCATTCTCCCTCTGTGTTCCTGCTACAAGTGGGGGAAACACACTCACGGTCCCAGTTTGATGTGTTTAGCAGGGGTTTGAGTTTTGCTGGCGTATGACTGCGTTTCGGTGTCCGGTCGAAATCCCAGCGCCAGGAGAGTGATCCACAGATGTTTTCCTTTCTCATCCAACGACGATGTGGCGGCTGCCATTGCTCGGAGCAGGAGGACGACGAAGCGGGGTGAAATCGTCCCAAAGAAAAGTTTACTGCTAGCCAACTTAGCGCTAGCTTTCGAACATGTGGCTACCGAAGACACCAAACCTGCTGACCGCGACCGACCGCCTGTCTTTGCGTCTGTCTTCACATTTAGATAAAAAAAAAATTAAAATGAAAGATACACACATACAAACTTCCGAACACAAATAAGAGAAGCGGGACCCGCCAGTTTTTTTTATGAGCAGACCCGGAAGTAGTTATTAATCACTTCCGGTGAGCGTAATGGAACGCAAATTATTTCGTTTAATCTTTCTTTTATATTTTTGTATTACTAGTGTATATTCGTCATTTTTTTCTTACATGCAAATTATTAACCAATGAAAATAAATATGTAAAGCGTTTTTGGCGATTTCTGCAGATGTTATTTGTGCAAATTCGTCCTTGCTGTGTTTATAATTTTAGCATACATGTTTATACTTGCACAATCTATCGATACTGCACAATGTGTTAATTTTAAATGGATGGACTGTCCCCTAATTGGAGTAAGTGTTTGCGCAGGGAGTTTGTATGGCTGGAGGTAAAATTTGTGCTCATGGGCAAGGGCAGCAAAGAAACACCCGGACAGATCATTGAGCTGGACAGTCACACACACTCAATATATATTGCAATTTAGGGTAATCGATTAATCTCACATGCCTGGTTATGGACTGTGGGAGGAAAGCGGAGTACTTGGAGGAAATCCACAAACACACAGGGAGAACATGTAAACTCCACAGAGAAAGGCCCCGGTCACTATGTGAACCCCTTCTCACTGTGAGGCAGCAGTGAGAGTCACTGGTGTAAAGTGCAGCCAGCAAACCAACCTGAGGAAATTCTTTCCCAATACTGTATAGTACAGTATGTGAAGAAATGTATAAACGAAAAATACACAAAAGTATCCCTTATTAATCATTTGAATTGTTAAGCAACCGCATTACAATCATAATCAAATCACGCCAGTTCCTCATTGTGAAACTTTAAGGTGTTTGCAAAATAAAACACAAACCAAGTAGTACTGAAAGCTCACAGAAAGAAGACAGTTTTGATTTGTCTTTTTTTTTTTTATTGTATAACATACAATAATTTCTGCACCACAACAGATTAAGCATAATACAAAGTAGTGTTTTTTTTTTCTTTTTTCTTTTTAAATCATCTAATCATTCACTTCATTGGAGTTGTTTTAAAACCAGCTGACAACACTCGCCCACTTTTGACGGATCAGACACTGAGGAGTACTTTGAGATTTGAGACGTGACCCCCAGGGAGCGGGCCAGGTCCTGGGCCGTCTGGTCCGAGGCCACAGTGGTTCCCAAGGCCACCAGCAACCTAAAGATGGCCTCCTTGTCTTGTACGGTCTCCAGAGCTCGGCTGGCCACCGACAGGCACTGGGCCTTGGCCTCGAGGTCGGGCTGGCTGTGCAGGCAGCCGGCGTAGTTGAGCACCAGCGTGGCCAAGGCGATGTGGATGTTCTTATTACAGACGGTGGCCAGGTCGGCGGCGCGCGCCAGCACCGCTTCGCGCTGGGCCATGAGGAGGGCTCGGCCGTGTCTGCCGCTAAAGCAGTTGCACAAAGTCCGCAGCGCCAGCATCTGGTTGGCGGGCCGCCCCTCGGGCCTCATCAGGCTCAGCAGGTGGTTGCACATCTGGACTCCCTCCGCCTCTCCACAGAGCGTTTCATTAACCTGTGGGTGACGCACTGCCAGCCTCACGATGTCCAGGACAGGGAACACTATGTCTACGGCACAGAGGTTGGGAGATTTCAGGGCTGTGCGGTGGTGAGGATCAACGATTCATCTTTGAACACAATCGAATCACACTGTTGTACCTTCAGGCCAGTGAGCAGCTCTCCAGAGGTCGTTGATCTGCTGCATGGTCGGGGGAGGCTCAGAGGAGCCGGGCCCACACACAGACATGAGCAGCCTCTCCACGCTTTCCAGGACTTCCTCAGAGAGCTTGTGTTCCTGCGGGGCGCCTCCGTTCAGCTCCTTCAACTTGGCTGGTGAAGAAAGAATAAGCGACTGATACAAAAAGGTCCTAAAAATAACATTTAGATACTCTTTAAAAATGCAGTTGAAAACCTCTCAGAACTGTCAAATCTTATTTGATACAATCAAGAGTGTTCACTGTTGCCAACCGCAATGACAGAGTTGTTTAACCATCTTCCTTTGACATTGAGTACTTTATGCAAGACAACAAATGGAAAAAAAATATACATGACCAAAGATTTTTGCGTGATGCAGGTTTTCATAATAAAACTAAAAACCTTACCAATGATCTGAGAGGAATTGGCTTGCTCAAAGGTCACACCATCAGTCTTTGGGAAGTAGATGTTGGTCGTGGTCTCTCTCAGGGCTGCTGAGGAGTAGGCACCTCCTCCTGCAAGATGGGAACAACAGTCGGCATGAGAGGTGCAAACACCATTCAAAAGAATTAACTGCAAACACCAACATGAATGCATGGTGGTTAAAAGATGTTAAAAGACCTGTGAAAGGATCGGCTACGCCTCCGGGAGCACTCATGTTGGGACCCGATCCTGGGATGTAGCGACCAGAGCCTGAGAAAGAAAATAAAAACACAGCTGAGAATCTGCATTTCCACAGAATGCTGGGAAATGCCCTCAGCAGCAAATCAATCCAGGTACGTTACCAGTGAAGGGATCAGCACCAAAGCCTGGCCTGTCACCAGAGGAGCCGGGGATATAACGCGCTCCTCCTGTCAACGGAGGAGACCCAACACCATCAGTGGAATTGTGCTCTGATGCGACCTGAATGTCAGACAAATTTTTCTTTTTCTAAAGCCTGACCTGTGAACGGGTCGCCGCTGACGGGCTGGGCGGGTCCCACCACGTGTCCTTTGGTGTTCTCGATGATGAAATTTGCCACCTGGTCGAGAAACATGGGGCTGAGGTCGTTCTTCTGCAGGAAGTTGTGCGCCGTGAGCCAGGGGTCCTCCGACACGTTGTAGGGCAGCTTCATGGACGGCCCGCCCTCGTTCACGTCGATGGTGAAGACGTAGTCGTATTCCTGAGGGCAGAACACGTTCTCCGTGGTGACGGGTCTCGCCGACAGTCGCTCTCGGCGTCGATCGGGGTGTGCCTTTTACCTTTCCTTCATACATCACGCTCTTTGACGTCTGCTGGTTGGAGCCGCCGACCACGTCTCCGATTTTCACCCAGCGCCCGTCGCTGACGCTCCACTGATACGCCTCCACCTTCTGCCCATCTTTAATCAAGCGTGTCTGTCCATCACGATTGCCTACGTGGAACAAAAAAAAGACCCAAGTCAATCTTGATAAACAAAGAACAGATTGAAAGTCTCATATAACCAAATATCCACGAGAAAACTTCACTACCAGGCTCGTTCAGGTGCTCTCGTCCAGGAAGGTCCTCCATTTTGATGTCTCCGAGATCGCCGGTCTTGGGGTCGATGGTGGCTTTGGAAAGCTCATCCTCGAAGGCCTGCAGGTCCTCCACACTCGCCATGCGGTCCTCGGCTTCCGTAAACACACGGATGATGCCGTCACTGTGATCAGAGAAGCCACAGAGGTTTTGTAAATGCAACAGTTTTTCTTTTTTAATTAATGAAATAATGATCAACTTTTTTTTTTTTTTACCTGGCTCCAACAGCTATATCCCCATTAGGCAGAATACAGCAGCACCAGACAGACTGGGCAGGCAGGCGGATGGTCTGAGAGCATTCTCCCTTCCTCCAGATCCTCAGAGTCCGGTCCTCTCCTGTGCTTATGAAATCTGAGAAAGAAACCAGTGATGATGCTTACTCTCAGATTTCTGGAACAGTCCTACAAGTCTTGTTGCTGCAGCAGAGCCTGCTTCAATTCACCTCCTACACATGCCTTAAAATATGATGATGAAGAACGAACCTTGGCCATTGGGGAAGACAGCAAGGCTGTAGATGTAGTTGGTGTGACTGTAATAAACTTGTAGACATTCTCCGGTCACCAGCCACTTTCTGATACTTGTGTCATTGCTGCATGACAAGAATTCAGTGCTGCTGATCACTGCTAGCCCCCTTACACAGTCCTCGTGGCCTAAAATGGAATAAACACACCAAAACTACAATGTACTCACAGCAATGAAAGATACAAATTGACAAAAAGCCCAGAGTGTTTTGTGTTACAATGTTAAAACACTTGGAACAACCAAACTGCCCACGAGCTAATTCTCACCTGTAAACGTGTTCTCGCACCGACCAGCCTTCCAGAGTTTTATGGTCTTATCTGCTGATCCTGAGAGCATCAGGCCTTGTTCAGGTAAAATGATGACAGCCCACACTGCAGCGGTGTGGCCCTAATAGAAAACCATCAAACAGAGCCACTGTTCTGAAACAATTCTTGAATACGCTTTGCTTTGACTTGACATGTGAAACCAAGATAATCTTCAATTAAACTTCAGCATACCTGCAGAGTCATCATGCACTTCTCATTGAGCCAGACTTTGGCTGTTGTATCCCAGGAGCCACTCAGAAGTGTCCCAAATTTCCCAGATGATAGCGTGCAAACTGTATTGAATAAAGCATAAAAAGATGGAGCCTGGAGGTGTTTGAAATTTGAAAAAAATGAACAATGAAGACACAACTCACCAGTGTTTTTGTGACCTTTGAGAGTAAACAGGGGTTGTGGTTGATCCAGTGTGAAAACACAAATATTATTATCATTTCCACCTGTCGCTACAAGTCCCCGAGGATACGTTTCATTAGGAGCGATGATGCAAACACAGGATACAAAATTTGAGTGACCGGACATGCAGTGCATCTCTGTGAAGCCTTTGTCTGGGCTGCGAAAAGAAGAGAGCAGACATGTTGAGTGGGCATGGATTTACAGATGGACTGAGAATCGATGTGACAGCCACATTAGGGCACTCCGAGGAGCTGCTGGGGATCAAGGGTCTTGCTCTGAGAATCAAACCTACAAATTTACAACCTCAGGTCCACTTCTCTAGCCTCTAGCCTGCTTCACTCATGAACGAGAAGATATTAGGTTTCCATTAAGGCTTTTTACATTTAAAACTCTTTCCAGTAATAGGATAAAACACAGCAACATCAGAGAGAAGCGCTTCAGTTTTAATCCCATGAGTAACAAAAATAAAACTGGTCCAGCAACTAATCATTCCTCTTGGACAAAACCATTTAAACAAATATGAGCACTTTGTGTTATTTTCTTGAACAACATCTTGCACTCACCTCATATCTCATTTAATTTTTTAATCAAAGCTGCACTTCATAAACAATGTGTCAAAATGAAACTGATTGTTGTAACAGTTATTATTGTTTGGCTGCCTGAATGTCAAATGATCCACTTCAAAAATGACTTCCTGTCTATCAAGCTCTGGGTGGCCGTGGTTCCTATGCTCCTCACTTTCTCAACACTTGAGTCCTCATGAAACACTGACTTCTTTTAAATCAGGACTTTTAAAAAAAACTTACTTGCACAGGCCTTCTTATAAATAATACATTTTATTTATTTTATTACATTTGTCTTAATAATAGAAAAACAAGGAAATGCATTTCCTTGTAAATAGTGGTATGCAAACATTACCCTTGCCTTTGAGCTACAGCTCAGATACCTTTGAATTAGAGTTGAATTGAAAGACTTCGGCTTTTGGCTTCTTTGTGCAGTTAGCTTTATAAAAGTTTAAAAATCAGATGTCAGTCTATATAAGCTTAATGAATAAAGAAGATGTTTCCTCATAGAAGAATGAAACGGATCACTCAACAGTTACATGTGAATGAATGACAAAGCTAATTTGAGCCGCTAGCAAAACGCTTTTTCGCGACACGCCTGTTATTACTTTTTCAATCCGTAAACTTGGTAACTAGCAAATGGATATTTCGCTTCATGTAGTTCGTGTCCTGGCTGAGTTCTTGCCCAGATGCCTATCCTGACCACAGACATTTTACTAAGTAAATCGAAACCGGTCGGCTCAGTTAGTCAGCAGAAAGCTAATGCTAAAGCTACCTTGAGTTTGGTACCCAGACTCTTCCGGTTCGGTCTCTGGACACAGACACGAAGGATCCCTCCGGGAAAAAAGCCGCCGTCAGGCCTCTCACGTCCATCTCGTGGCCCGGGATGGAGCACCTGAGTTTGTAGGTGTTAGATGATGCCATAGCGAACACAGGAGGGAAAAGCTGGAGCGGCGCCGCTGTCAACAAACACCAGCCGCTAATGCTAGCGGAAAAGGAATGACGTCACATCCGCTGTCAGATGAATTACATGTTTGACAACACTTTTGTTGCTTGATTATAAATAAAGATAAGAAAGCGCCTCTTAATCTTATCCTATTACAATCCTTTAAAATATAGATTTAAAAAATAAATTAATGTAAAATGTAGCTTTTGTAATGAATATCCTGCAACAGTTATTTGACAGAAATTGTGTGATTTCATTCATATTGATAATGAAAATTATTTAAACTTTTTTTGAGAATATGTTGTTTGGACTATTTGATGACTGTAAACGAAAAGAAATTCTACTTAACTGATAAATATTTTATGTATTTTTTCAATTACTTAATCTCTGAGCCTAGATTTAATGGAATTTAATAACAGCGTCTGTCTAAAGGTTATTTTTTTACTGGACACATAACACTTTTACACAACTTACAGACACAGTGGATTTTTTTCAATAAAGCATTCACATCTTTTAAAGCACAAAACAGTTGTCCAGATATAGCATTAAAAATAGCTCATATTATGACCAGAATTACTTGTCAAATTGTTGAAGTTATCTTTATTGTACACACATTTCTCCATCTGTGCTGTAATCGTGACCACTTGAACGTATTCACCAGATAACACCAATGAATGGGGGAAAAAAAGATAAGCTGCACCCTGGTGGCTTGTCAATGCCACAATTTTTGCACAACTGGCAAATAAGCATTTATTAGGTTTGACCGGAGGGGGGCAGCAGGCTGTTTTTGATCCACGTCACCTGAACACATGTCGATCAATCACGCTACCGGAAAAATGCAAATTTTACAGGAAATTGGCAAAAATACATAAATAAATGAACCAGTAATAACACGACAACAACAGCACTGTTAACTCGGCTATATGTCAAGAAAAGTACATCAGTAAAACCTTCCTTCCAGCGTGCTGCTGGCGGACTCTTGTTTTTGAAGGGCCGGACCGGAAGTGGAAGCAGGTAGCGAGAAGCAGCAGAACCTGCTGCGGCCGTGCTTTCATCCTCCGATGAGGAAGTACCTCCGCCGAGACCTGCGCTGAAAAACAAGTGAGTATCCCTTCATTTTCGGTAGTGAAAGCACCGGGGACGCTTCTCGCCGCGTAAAGCGCCAGGAGTCCGTGACGATAAATAAATTAAACAGGGCGGGCCCGCAGATGTTAGCTTGACGGAGGGGCTGCAGAGCCGAGCCCAGGAAGCACCGCTGGCAGGGCTATCATCAGTGATGGAGCTCAGCAAGGCTGCCTGTATGGGGATACATCTTGTCAAAATCGATTCAGTCAATACTGAGTGAAATATCATGAACATCGGGATTTGTTTTAGAACACCTGCTATAACACTGTAATGATCAGGCTGTATTGAATAGAGATGGTCTCCAATATATGTTATAAAAAGACATTATCAATCCTCCTCATGTGCATTATGCCTCTGTCTGATAGTAAGAAGCACATGTTTTGTTTGAACAGTTGATGTGTTGCAGTCCCTGCAGCCATGAAGCTTCGCCTGCACTTTGTGGTGGATCCCATGGGCTGGCTGTGCATCAGCCTGGTGTTTGGGATCTGGCTCTACAACTCCTTCTTCATCCCCAAACTGGTTCTGCTTCCACACTACGACGAAGGTCACATCCCTTGGGCAATAGTTGTCTGTGAGTGTCCTTCTTTCACGTCTGTCGACACATGATTTTTAAGTATTTTCCACTGCGAATGAGTCAGTTTGGTATGAAACTGTATGAATGTGTGTTTTTCTAGGTTACTACATAGCATCGGGTCTCTGCATAGCAGCCCTGTTCAGAGCTTCCACGGCAGATCCCGGCCGTCTTCCTGCGGATCCTCACATACCTCACTCTGGTATGGGCACAAAAAAAAATTCATACCTGTACCTGTGATTGACATCTACTGTTAATTATTCAGTCCTTATCTCTACAGTAAAAACATCTGCAGCGAGACATGTGTAATTATTGCCAATAGATCAGTAACAGTGGCTTTTATGTTGCAGAAAGAGAGCAATGGGAGTTGTGCAATAAATGCAACTTAATGAGACCTAAAAGATCACACCATTGCAGTCGCTGTGGCCACTGTGTGCGCAGGATGGACCACCACTGTCCTTGGTGAGCACACACTCTTGAAGGTATTGAGCTGTCGTTTAGTATCTGTTGAATTCAAAGGAGGATAATAGAACAATGATCTGGACCAAAGTCGTATCCTCTAACAGAAACTGAGTTCAAACAGCCAACTGCCTGCTTGTACGGACTGCATATCCGTCCAGGGTGTACCCTGCTTTTAATTGGCCTGTAATTGGTATCAAAGATGTATTTTTATTTCATATTGCCATCACAAAGCCACATGATGACACTGAATCCAGTCTTTTTTTTTTTCCTTTCAGGATTAATAACTGTGTGGGAGAAGACAACCACTGGCTCTTCCTGCAGCTGTGCTTCTATGCTCAACTTCTCAGTTTATTCACACTGGTGCTGGACTTCTGCCAGTATTATTACTTCCAGCCACTGACAACACTTGACCAGGTACATAATTCTTTTTTTTAGCCTACTCGCTGCAAAATACATTAACTTGTATAGTGTTAAAAAAATCAGTCTCCAAATATGCACTGATTGTATTCAGATGGATTTAAACATGTTTTCCATGCTTTAATTTCCGTGGCTCACACGAGGCTTGTTTGATTTGATTGACTCTCCCCAGGAGAAGTTTACAACGCGTCATGAGCTGGCCCTGCTGCGAGTCTCGGCGCTCATGGGCGTGGTCATGTTGGTTGGCATGTCGAGCTTGTTTTACACTCAGATGACGGGCATTCTCTCTGTGAGTATTCGATCATCGCCGGACGACTTCCTGTCTTTTCCCGTCTCGGCTGATATTTGAAGTGTCTTCCCACCTGCCGCCGTCGTGCTAATGAGATCATGTTGTGTCGTCCGTGCTGCGCTTTATTTTGCAGGAAGTGTAAAATGAACGGGATAGAGCGTTACCTTTCGAGCTGTTGAAAGCAAGACAAACAAAGCAGCAGCTTCAGACAGACCGGCGTGACTCAGTATACAGAAATAAAGCAATCGATGCCCGTAATGCAGTGATCAATAGACACGAAACTAGAGAGTGTTTGTGATGTGTTTGTAATCCAAGACATGACGTCACTCACCCACAAGACATCAATCCATATTTATTTTTACTGACAGAACAAATTAATTTAATAATAAAGTCATTTACAAGCCTGCAGAAGTAGTGTGAGATATCCACGGCGGATTAGAAAATTAGTTGGAATTACGCTGAAAACTAATAGTGTTTTGTCAGATTTAGTTATTGTGGAAAATGATCCAGTCGTTTCACTTTGTTATTTTACTTCTTGCAGGATATGACCACTATTGAGAAAATGTCAACCTTCTCAAATGAAATGTGAGTGTGCCCTGCCCGCAGTCCTTTCTTTTTTATTTGAAGTAAAAGAAATTCTTCATGTTTGGGGGAACCTGCTGCTATATTTCACCTTCTGAAAAACTTCTCAGGGTTTATGCTTGAGGAGATGCTTTCGAAAAGCGTATTTGTTCGATCCCACATGAATGTAGGAAGATCAAAGATTGTTTCTATGCACCCAAAAGGCCTGTCTTTTCAAATATGAAGTTGGATGTTCTGGCAAATTCTGCAAAACACCTTTGGAGACGGCCTCTGGTCTAGAAATGAACATTCAGCTCACGGCCGTCAGCTCTGGTGGACATTGCTGCAGTCAGCATGCCGATCGCACACTCCCTGAAAACTTGCGCCGCGTGATAAAACTGAACCATTTAGAGTGTTCTTTTATTGTGGCCAACCCAAGAAACATCCGGTGCAATAATCCTGCTGTTTAATCAGCATTTTGATCTGCCACACCTGTGACAGACACATTTGTCAACCGTATTTGATAGAAATAGGCCTTTTGTGTATGTAGAAATAGTCTTATCTGTTTGAGTTCAGATAATGATAAATGGGAGCAGAAACCAATGTTGCGTTCATATTTTTGTTCGATGTATCTTAAAAAGATGCAAAAACGGGAAAGAAAACTACATCCATTTTTGAAAGCGTGCCCAATAGTGTCATATTTAATATCCTTTTTTGTAGATAATACATTTATAGGATGCAGTTAATCCATAATCAATTCTTAAGATGAGATAAAGACCATAGTGTGTTCAAACACCGGCCTGATCATCTTGTTGTGTGGAAACGTCCTTCCACATTGCACATTGGTGTGAAACTTGTCAGTTTACTCACATTCCAAGACAAACTTTATGAAGGGTACAGTGGTTGTTGAGCCTGCACAAACCTGAAAAAGCCGTCTTTTATGTCGCTCCCTGTATAAACAAGCAGGTTTCAGTGAGTCATCGAAAATGCAACAAACGATCCACCTTTTTTTTTTTCAAACCAGTGCCGTTAACCCCACATGTGTGGTTATTGTCCATGCCTCCCATCAGATACAGCATGAAGAGATCCTGGCAGTGGGCCCTCGCAGAAGTCTGCGGCACCCGCTGGAAGCTCCTGTGGCTCTTCCCACTCCGCAGCAGGAAGCCACTCAAAGGCACCCACCACTACCGCACCCACGTGTAGGCCGGCCGGCCCGCCTCCCACCTGCACAGACGAGACACTGTATACTCCCTCACCGACCCATCCGCTCGCCTTCGCCGACCTCCTTCCCGCTCCGAGCGCCGGGCAGTGGTCGTGGTTCGTCAGCGGATACTCCAAGCTTTTTTTTTTTTTTTTTTTGTCCGTTTTTCTTTATAAGGCCCGGGTTGACAGTGAACAGGGTCATGAAACACCTCCGAGAGTGATGGATACGATGCTTTTTTTACTCACTGTGACTGCGACTTTGTGCGTTCGGACACCTTCCTCCTTCAGAAGGATGGAAGAGGTTGACCTGCAAAGCAGCTGGCGAGGTAGACCCCTCTCAGGTTACTGTAATAAAGAGCCTCCACTGCTGACCTTTAATCAACTCCTGACAGAATGGGGATAACTTCAGCATGTTTATCAGAGAGGAGTTTTTGTATCAGGTTTGTGCCTTGGTTTGTTGTTCATTCGTCACTTACGCCACGAGGCTTTTTGTTCTCTCTGTTCTCTCATTCCTTCCACTGGTCTGCATTTAATGATTGATGAATGTTTCTGTTTTATCGTTATATGAATCTTTTTATCTATTCTACGTTTTGCTGTGATGCATGACTTGCTGAAGTGAGATGGTAACTTGAACACCGCTGTATGTCTCTGTTAGGATACAGGACTTGAATGGATCTGAAATATGTAATAGAATAGCTTTACTATGCTAATGTGAAAAGAAGTCATAATTAGAACCAAGTTCACGCTACAATATCCTTCTTTTTTTATTGTTCCACATCCACTTAAGGTCATTATAGCTTGTTTTTATGGAGTTTTAAGTGTCATATCATGAGATAAGTTAAAACAGACTTTTATTTTATGTGAAGTATCTCGGCTCATGTTAGCCAGGAGCTGGTTAGCTTAGCTTTCAGCGAAGCCACGAAGTACGGTGTTTTTAAACCCATCTGATCAAAAGGCCATTGTTGGTTTATGTCAAACCCAGAGAAATGACGCAGTCAGGTCCACCTGTACCTCCTCGTGGGTCGATATTCAGCCCTTTACCCCGTCCCTCGCCCCTCCTCCCCAACCTTCAGACGTCTTCTACCTCTCTACATTACACCTGCCATGGCGACTTCAGCCTCCAGAAGCCACTTATCATGTTCACGGTTGACAAAACCCAACAATCTGCCGACCTGCAGCTTGTTTTCTTGCTTTTTAACAAACTGTCGTTTTCCAATCTCAACGCTAAGCTAGTTTGCTGCTGGTTAAAGGCTAAATACAAACTTGCATTCGTGATCAAAATGTTTAGTTTTGTTTCTTGATAGTGAGCGAAGCAGATTGGTCCGCTCGCTGGTGCACTGGAGATTTATTTATAGTAGTTTTGCTCTATTTGTGGAACGGTTAAGAGGTTTTATTGATGACGATGATAATGATATCAATATGTTTGTACTCATCTGCATTACATGGCAATCGTTTATCTGAGAATGTACGTAAACAAAACTTAATATATGTGGGAATATCACAATATTCAAGTAGTTTTTTAAGTGCCTCTTCGGGTTTTGTGTTCCTGCTTACAGTTTGTCAGCTTCATCGTGTGGTACAAGCCAAAGAACAGGGGAAATGTTGCAATAGTCGGCGAGCGTTCACGAGATGCATGTTCCACCACGTTTCTGGAGGTAGCGGTTCGATATTATGCACTGAATTTCACATTCACGCACAGTCTGCTTTGTTGCGTCAGTGGTACTTTGCTGTGTGGTGTCGGTGGGGATTCCTCAGACTGTTTGCATGAATGTTTTTTTATCAGTTATAGTCAGAATTTTGGATGTTTGTGATCTCTTTTTTTTTTTTTTTTTTTTTTTAATTTGTGACTGGCACTGAAACATATTTAAGATTAATTCAGCCGTCCGAAAGCAATAAGCATTGTGTATCACTAAAGCCATTCTTCTAGTTAAAGGGGTTGTTAAAGTCTGTCTGTGTGCTGCAGAGTTTATAAACTGGTGTGTGTCTTTTTGTGTGACTGCCTGACTTGGAGAGCAGTCGGTCCGTCAGTAAACCTCCGCCAAGAGAAACACGACTGTAGCTGCTGCGTTTAGCTGTACAGCATATTTTCATGCTAATATCTACACCGTAAAAAGTTAATCACAGAACAACACAAAGGCTTATTTCCTTTTTATTAGAAGCAGGAGGAAACTGGTGGAGGATTTTTTTGTTTTTTTTCAGAGGTTGTACTTTCTCCTCTCAGCTGTTAACAGGCGTCCCCCAGGGCTCTCTAATGGGACCCTTACGTTTTTTTTATTTCTTGTTTTTCTGAATGTGATTTGAAAGCTGTTTTATCTCGACTTCAAATACTGGAACGTTTGTGTTTTGTAAATTTATTTAATGCACTCTAATGATATCACTGGTTTTGAAGTTGAATTTCCAAATGCCTACATTACAAGAGTATTCATTGTGATTACAGGAATATATAGGTATCCATATTTAAATAAATTAGATTCTAAATAAGTTTGAGTTGCTTTGTTTCTGTCAATCCTTTTAAGCATGTCTGTAAATGGCGAATGTTGCTTTGATTATATAACAGATTTTACCCACTGTGGTCTCAACATGCTTTACTGGATTCTGGAATTGAACCACCAACCCTGGAGCTGAACGACGCACTCAACTGAACCAGCAAAGGAAGGAAGCCTGAAGTATCCACTCGCTCATGGGAAAGGTGCAAACTCCATTCGCATTTCATCAGAATAACCAGTGATGAGATTTAATGAGGCTTTCTAACTCAAACTGAGTCTGACAACACTGCAGCTGCCTGGCACAAGTGTCCAGGTCTTTTGTGAGAAGACTCCATAACAACCGATTCACAAAAAAAATGTGGAACGGCCACAAGAGAGCCATTCAAGACAGAAACAATCTATAATATGGACGAGCTGAAACTGATTTGTGGAGGAATGGTGCAGAATTCCTCCTGAACATTCGCATCAGCTGTATACTAGTAACTTGCACAGTCACACAAACAGGTGGCTCCGACAGTTTCAATGCTTTTTGCAGCTGATCAAGTAAAACAAGACAAGCGACATCGCATGAAATCAGTATTCAAATGAGGGGTTTCAATGCTTCGGGCCTTTTAACACTAATGATCTACTTAAAACTGCATCCTTTTCTTGAATTTGCACCCAACACGCGCTAAATGAGAGAATTAGAAGTAGTCATCAAACATATTGGAGCATTAACAGCAAATAAGAGACCAAAAACACAGAAGAAAAGCAGTGAGATGGTCTGTTTCCTCCCAGTATTATGCTCAATCAAGTGGACTCATTCAATAATGCTTGTTCATGAGGGCAAATATACTAAATTCATTATTTATTTTACATTTCTATCAAACATAATCCAGTGTGGAGATCAGCTACGGCATCAGTGTGTGTGCAAAATTATGTTTGTAGTCATTCTTATATGCGCAAACCTTCAGTAGTTCAGGTTAATTAAACTGTCTGTCTTGAATGGTTGCCTGTTTTTATAAAATGAGATGAAACGATACAGCATATCCACCCATTCATTTATATATTGTTGTTTATCAATGTTGGATTATCACTGGTAATTTCAAATTCATCCTGACTGTATATTTCCTCACATCCGAGCTCCTGAACAGTTTGTGGCCAAATAAAAGAAAAACTGCAGTCAAACTTTATTCAGATAAGTCAGTTCCTGTTGAAGGATGAATATGATCTTTCGTTCATTTTATTCATCATTTTTTAATGACTAAATATTTCCATGTTCACACAATCCTCAAAAGCAATCAATCGTTGCAATAATAAGAATATGAAGAGAGAAAAGCAGATTGAAAAGCTCTTCTGTTATTTATTTATTTACTTATTTGTTGTTTTTTTTAAAGTGTGGTACAAAGTTTTTTTTCATTTTTTTTAAAGATGATAGTTTAATTTACATTCCCATTTTTCATTGTTTTTTTAAATACATTTTTAAGCTTTTTTAAATACTTTAAGGTGTAACAAAATTAGCCTCTATGCTCTTATGCTTTCTGGTTTAACAATAATTTGAATGACAGTTATTCAGTTATCACCAGTACAGTCACTGTCAAATAATTTTACCATATTTTTGAACATACCAGTTGTAGTCACAGTCATTATTGTGAAGCTGATTACATTTTAAGGTGAAAAATAATAAAGATAGGCATGCTGACTGTACAAAACTACAAGTTTTTTTATTGGATTAATCCATTAATTACTTATTTTGTAGCCCTGATCGTGACAGAACCCTGGTTCTGACTATGCCACTGTACAAAGATTTTCACCCTCCTCGCCTTTAATTCGTCAGCGTTGGCTTTGGGACGGGAACATGTGAGGAGTCCAGTGGAGACGATCGCAGCCCCGCAGCTGCCTGGCTCTGAATGTGCTTTTAATCTGTGGTAATGGTTGGTCAACTGGATTAATTAAATAAGGGACCACCTGCTAGCTTTATGGTCTATGGCATCTGGCTGAACAAAAGAAATAATTAGCCGCGTGCCTGATAAACATAAATGATGCTTGGAGCAGTTATCTTCTCACATACGAGGCTGTTTACCTGTCTCGGATTGGAGTTAGCGGCTTGGCGTGTATTGTTGCTATTCTGCCAAGCCGAGACACGGATTAAGTCTCCGCTATGAACGCAGAATTTATCATTGGATCACTAATTAAAGATCTTTTGAGATTGAAGTCCATATGGGCCATATATCCTATAGTACCTCATGATCCCGATTATTCAATGCGCTTTTGATGCCTTTTTTTCAATCCCACATGTTTCCTTCTTCTTCTGCAGTTTCCTTGTACCCAATAAAGGCTTCTAAAGACCTGTGCGAGCCTTTAAAATACAATTTGAGCTTTTATTGACCTTCTGATTGCACTTAAACGTAGCAAGGAGTTATTTAACAATGCACTTTTCTCCCTTTGAATAAGATAATTAGATTTGTTAGACCTCAGCGAGTCACGCGTGCAGCCGGCCTCGTGGCAAGGCGGCGGCTGAAGTTCCTCCATTTCCAGCTCCGCGGCTGAAATTTCCGAACACGGAGGTATTGATTGGCGTATTGATTTTCAAATAAGCTGTCATTGTAGAAAGCAGAAATCCAATTAAAAAGTTGCACTTGAAACTGTTAATCCAATCAAGGCGATAAAATGTATTGATTTCAACCTCAAAATCAATAAGGTGCAAGCGGCTCTGTGCGTGCGCCCGACCCTCAACGCATCCCTTTCTCCATAAGGAAGACGCACGCACTCGCTGTTGTCTCAATAATGTGTCAGACTTGCTGTTTCCTCTGTGATAATCCTGTTTTTTTTTCAATGATCTTTCCTCTCAGTCCTTTGTTGATAGTTAAAATGACTTCATGATGAAATGTAAACTCAACGGGAATCGACACAAGTTCAAATTCCTGTTGAAAAGCAACTCTTGACTTCAACCTGGAGGTCCCCGGGACGAGGCGTCTAGCGATCCGACGGAGCACAGACAGAGAGGTCGCAAACCCGGTGACCTGGAAGCACGGCGTCCGCCGCCACCGAGCATCCGAAAGCCCAACCCGGAAAGAGCAAAGACACGCTCTCTTAGATATTTTAACTGCTTACTTGATTGACGCTTTGGCTGGCCGGATTGGAGCCTCCTCAGGCCAGTTTTGGCCCACGGGCCTTATGTTTGACACCCTAGATGTAGACAGACTCAAGCCAGCAAAGTAGAAAGAGGCTGCAGTCCTTCGAATTTTTATTTTTTTTTTTCATTTTATTTCATTATAGCCAGAGGTTGCGATGTAAAAAGTGTTATTCTGTCTTTTATTTTTTTTTCCCTCTTCTTCTAGTGACCTTCTCTGCCCTCGGAGTGATTCACCCTCTCCTCCGCTCTCCAGCAGCAGCTGCTCGGCGCCTTTACTGTGCTCTCTCTTCAGGAACCGGTTCATTTCTCCGCCTCCTAACGAGGCCGCTAATTAGTCCTCTATCGCCGCAAAAAAGGTCAACTGGAAGCAGGTAGATGCGAGGAGCGGCTACACGGCGCAATTAGCCGCCACATCGACGGGCAACAGGTAGGTTTTCACTGCCGCCATGTTCCGAAGGTGGTCACGTGGCTTAACCCGGAAAAAATGGATTTCCAAAAGACAGCTAGAAAAGTTAATTAAAAAAAAGATAAAAAAAAAAAACAGAGTGAAACTAATCAAAGAAATGTAAATGAATTGAAACTAGACTAAACGGAATTAAATAAATATAAAACAGAATTAAAGGTATGAAGGATTCAATAAAATAGCTCAAACACACCATAAGATAATGAAAAATGATAATGAACAACAACAACAACAGCGGTGGTTTCTGTGTGACAAGGCAGGAATGCTTTTGAAATCCTGATAGCCAGGTTGATACCAGGCTGGTTTTTGGTTTTGGTTTTGTGAATTTTTCTTTTTTTAATTTTATTTATTCACTTCATTGCAATGTTGAACTTTTTCCAATAACATTTGGGAACATACACATAAAAATCTATATTTCTTTTCAATAATTGCTGTTTTGTGACGGTTTTCTTTAACCCTCCATGAGGCTCTGAGATAGTCAAAATTGGAAAAATTAAAAGGAATTTTTCTAAAAGTTAATACAAGGGTCAGTTTATATCTGTTGCTTAAAATACATTTTGAAATCATCACTATTATTTCCAATTCTCTTATAATGGAAAAATCTCAAACTGACCAACATCACAGATCTATCATGACCATTAAATCTGTATGAGGTTATGAAGTTAAATTGACACTGATATATATTGGGGTATTTCTTAGAATGCCTGCTAAACATGCCTCCATCCTGTCTATTGTCATTTGTGTTATGGCTTCTGTGATTGAATATGGTTTTGAAACCTTGTGCACTACTTCCAGTAAAACCTTCTATTCCATCATTTCTGTGGTAGAAACCAGAAGAAATGTAGAAGTTATCTAATACAGTCCCAGAGAAACGGGGGCTACGGAAGGTCACATAATCAAATGAGATGTTTGTTATTATTGCATGATTTGGTCTTTTCCGCCCCGCAGGGTCTATTTGTTGTATCTAATGCTAAGTTACTGTTGCTACGTCCACCCACCGGCCCTGTGTGGAAATCCAGCTGCCACCGAGCCGCCTCAGTGAGGAGGATTGGAATGTGGCAGGGGAGAAAAGGTCTTTTCAACTGGCACTCAGATAACATTTACATGGACGCTCCGCACGTCTTAATTTATGGTTCAAAATACAGTCACATGCAGTAAAACCCTCAGAGACCGGCGGTGACTCCAACGCTTCAGATCTTTGAGCATGAGCGATCATCTCTAGTAACCCCATGTTCTCAACCGTGTGTTTTTTTTCCTTCATGTAGGAGTTAGAAGATGCTACACGCTTTATCGACAGAGGAAAACCCAAAAAAGGATGAAGCATAAGGCGAAAGGTAAGCTATCGACACCGACCAACCCAAGTTCTGCCTTCATTTTTTCCCTTTAAACTTATAACAGTGTTTTATTTGTGATGGCTGATAAGTCACAAGTGAGAGAGGGGAGAGGGGAGGACAGAGGGGGGAGGAGGTCTGTGCAGGAGGGTGGGGGGGGATGGTGAGGGCCGCAGGGTCATATAGGCTCTTATAATTACTACAGTCAGGTTCATGTCAGTGGTCAAGCTGTTACTGTTTTTTTTTCTTTCCCATAATGCACCATTGTCAGGGACTGGCCTCCATGTGGCCCAGCATGCCTCCACTGATGCCCTTCTTTGATTAGGTGTCGGGTCTTCCGCAGGGAGAGCAGGGATGGCCGCCACGCTGACGGAGAGGTCCATCAAATGGCAGCTTTGCTACGACATCTCGGCCAGGACGTGGTGGATGGTGAGTCCAGCCTCTCTGTCCTCTCCTTCTCCCGTGATGACCTGAGATTTCTTTCTTTCTTTCTTTTTTTTTTTTTCCTCCTCCTGTTTTTAATCAAAGGAAATCCACTCAAGGTGCCAGCGTTTTTTGCTTTGAGACCAGTTTTCCTCTGTGCTCCTGCCAGGATTGATCACTTTATTGAGGGGTTTTATGGGAACGCTTCTCCATAAATGATTTTGGCTTCGGCACTAAAAAGGAAAGGGGATTCTTCACATCCTTTTAAAAACTTTTCAGGAGAGCATATTTTTTTTAAACAGCATCCTTGGCGATGACATTAATTTCCGAATGCTTGAACTTTCATCAGTTTAAATCCAGTGATGTTTCGGCTTGGCAGCGGCGAGGTGAAGACTTTACACATAAATCCTGTTATTTTGAGATGAGTAACTACAGGAAGTACTCAGCCCGGCTTTTAGTATCAGAGTGTTCCTCAAGTGCACCTCTCTCTGTGGACCCTCCGCCGTGTTAATTTAGTGCTGGACAAAGAGCCCTTGTCCGGCCCGCGCCTTTCCCATGCTGAACAGGCAACGCGGGCTGACATTTCTCTCTGAATATTTATTTACTCGTCTGACTACAGGCGAGCTTTTATTGTCCCCCATCGGCAGGGTTTAAGTTGAGGTTTGTTTACTGCGTCTCGTGAGCTGAGAGAAATGCTCGGGCCTCTTTTCTGCTCCGCTTTATTTCGTTTATTTCACTCACCTGCTCTCGTCAGGCTGCAGCCGTCTTGGTTTTCGATGCTGGGAGGAAATGGAGCAATGCTTTGCACATCGAGTACTGATATTAACTTAATCATGTCTTTGATCTCTGTAAATCTTTTTCAGAATGTATGATTTTATTCAGCTTCCATTTCAGGGATGTTATGTTATATCCTTACTGAACCTTTAAAGTCTTGAAGCATAGAAATGTCCTTCAGCAACTCATATTTTCACAAACATTTCAGCGAGTGGCCTTTAAAAGGTTGGGAACGATGTGGAAATCTCACCTCATTTCCATCAGTAGTAATTGTTGTTGGAGGAAGATTTGACCCGTGAGGTGACGCGACGAACCTCTGGCTCACATTTCAGCTGCCTCAACTGTATAAATAAACTCCAGATCCCTCCTCTTAATCACTTCACATCAGTTTATAAGTCATTTAGAGAGCAAGAATAAACACTGGAAACACTGGTGTTTTATATTTATCTGTTCTTTATGTGTATAAAACTATAAATACAGTAATCTGAACGTGTTTACCTGTTAGAATCTGTAACGATAACATTCTGGTTGCTCCTTCATTCATACTTACTGTGTAGACATGTTTTAGGGCAGCCATTCCCAGTTTATGGGCAATTTATGTCCATGATGGTTGAACATTAAAACATTAAAAAGAAGGCTGGAGCCATAAGTTCTGTTAAAAAAAAAAAGAAAGAAAAGAAAAAGCAGTATTTTATATGGTTTCTGCATTAATCCAATATTTTTGTACATGTTCTGTTTCTGCCTCCAGAACAAACCGTGTTTCATTAGAAAAAATTTAGTAACCGTCTTCAAGATGAAAGCATAACGGTTCATTTTCATTGGATCCATAATATTTCATCGACCCCCTCGGGGACAAGGACAGACGGAAGGCCGCGTGTGACCCCACAGCCGGTGAAACGTCCAGGCCTGCTCTCCAAAGTGTCTTATTATAGTTTTCTCTCACATCTCATCCATCTTCCAAACGGCTTTATTAATTCAGGGTCACGGTGTGAGGTGAGGGGGGTGGGGGTGGGGGTGCTGACGAAGGGAGACGGCAGGTTCCACCCTGGACACACACACGAACACACACACACACACACACACACACACACACACACACACACACACACACCGAGCCATTGATCTTCTCTGAATCTGAGCTCAAACTGGTCATACTCTCATTGTGAGGAGAGAGCACTTACCACTACACAGTTGTGCGGCCCTCTTTAACACATTTAACACATTTCCCAATATTGGAACTAATTAACCTCATCTTCCATCAGTTTTCTATATTTACACACACAGCTATGCCATGAAGGTGTTTTTCTACACTGGTGGAAGCATTGAGATCTTGACCTCTCCAATAATGACAGCAGTGTCGCCCCCTAGCGGTACATAAAAGAGACAGTTCACTTGAAGAAAGCTAAAACAGACCTGTTATATTCCTTTTTTTCTTTCTTTTTTTTTTTTTTTTGCACAGGAGACGTGATGACAAGTCACAGTAGGAAAAGAAGAGCTATAAATAATAATGAGGATCGTGGCAGGATTCCAAAGAGCCGCTTCCTAAATAGAGCATGGCCACCACTGATGTTATTAATTACACCTGCACTTTTCCTACTGTGATAAGTCAGGATGCACGCTGCAGAAATAAGCTGCAATATTTCATTGTTTGGGATGATAAACTCCGACATGGCTGGAGAGCGGATGGCTTCGCATGTATTGCTATTATTTTTTGCGAATTTGTGATGAATTTTGACCCTCATGGGAAAAAAAGACTTACTCTGAAAGATGTGGCACATACCATTATATAGTAAGAGAAAAAAACATGGCACAATATGTGTGTGTTTGATGAGTTCAAGTTTACTGCCTCTTATTTTTTAAACTTTGAGAGGGCAGAAGAAGTAACTTGCTGTTTTGCTTGTGGCCACATGGGGGCGGTAGATTCCCATTCGTGTGTGTGTGTGTGTGGGGGGGGGGTCTCCTAACCATGTGCAATACACCAGGCTGCATGATATGAGGGTAAATTAATGGAGGCACAGAGGAAGAGCAGAGCGGTGTGAGATAATGATCTTGACTTTCATGCTACTATTAACAGCAATCAGGCAAAATGTAATAAGAATAATGCATTCAAGTCAAAACAAGACAATGGTAACAGGCGGGGCAAACTAACCCATCTTTTTGGAGGGTGCTTGACATGATTTTTTTTTTTTTTTTTTTTTCATTTTATGGAGGTCTGCCTTAAGGAGGGTTTAATCAGAGGGATATGATCCATTCAGCCGCAGTGCAGACCTGCTCCTAGTCAAGGTTGCCACTGTGAGGGCAGAAATACTATCAGGATCAGGCTGAACTTGCACTTGAAGCCGGCCATCAATCACCACGGCTTCATTAATCTCCTATTTTTAAACAAATGTATAACAAATACAGACAGACAGGACTAAACATTTCCCAGAAACGGCGCGTTAGTCTCACGATAACGGTGATGGAAGAGCAGCAAAGTCGTTTGTGCGCCTCTGCATTCAAACCATGCAATCACATTTTCTGCTATTGTTGGGTTGGGGGGCGGGGGGGGGGGGGGGGGGGGGGGGGGGGGGGGGGGGGGTCTTGATGCTCAGTATACGGTAATGGGCATCCACTGTGTGATTATGCATTACAAGGTTACTCTTTTCATACAGCTGATTAGTCTGGAGAAACGACCACATTGCTTTAGTACAATGATGACTGTTATGTGTAACAACGCTGCCTGCAACTGCTGCTTTAAGGAGCACTTAGATGAAATGAATGCTGAGATATGAAGATTATAATAAAGTATCAGGTTTATGAATTACTTATAATGGATGGTGCAAGTCAGCTTCATTATTATTATTATTATTACTATTATTGTTATTATTAGTTGAGATGTGTGGCTGCTCGTGCAGGCCGGTGGTCCTGCAGAGGTCTGCCAGGTCCCACACAGCACGTCAGAGGAGCGGAAGTGGGGGGCCCAGGGTGCAGAGTCCCGGGGCCACTGCCGCCGACCAATGGGAGGCCAGGATGTAAACGCTATTACAAAACTGAGCTCGGTCAAGCTGAAGAGAAACAGCCGGAGGACCCTCAGGAGCGGGGAGGATGTAGTTTCAAAACAAGAGGTGGTCAGGCAGAGCTGAGAGGGCCTTGGGGGTGGAGGGAGGACCCCGTGTTTCCATCTGATTGTAACGTGGGCTTATTGTCATGAGACTTTTTGCAGAGCTTGATCATCACAGAACTCTTGAGAGCGGCGCATTTTAGTGAAAGTGCAACATAAGCTCGAGGCATTGTCTTGGATTCAGAATTCTATGGTCACCAATCAACCTGCATGTGCATATTTTTGAACTGTGTGAGGATATTGTAGTGATTCCCTTAAATAAAGAGTTTTTTTTCGTATAGTTTTATTCTAAAATGCTGCAAGTGCACATACAATAAAGTGCTGCACTGTATGCTCTGAATGTACAGTGTGTGCTCAATAATCATTAATAATTTACATCTATTTGTCCACTGGTCTATCACCTTCTGCTCTGCTTTACTTCGACGTGCACACGCATTTGTTGCATTTGTCAGCGAGCCATTAGCGATGGAGACAGTGGGAGCCTTCGTTGTATTCAGGAGAAGTGAACACACATGCACACAAAAAAACATCTTACAATTAAGGGTTATCTTACAACGTCCAACAGCATGTTTTGCTCAAGCAAATCCGATGGTTAATGAATGGACGGACCATACAACTACTATAAACAATGGGAACAATAAGGGAACATCCTAAATGTATTTAAAATAAGAAGAAATACTAACAATTTAAGGTTATCTGGTTAAAAATGAACATAAGCAGAAAAATGGAACATAACAGAGTAAAAAAACATAATAAATACAGACAAAATAAGTAGAGAACTAAATATGAATTGAATAGGGAACATGCTCAATGCAAACAGGGCAAGAGAACATACTGAAAGTGAAACAAATAGGAGCCAAAAATAAGGAAACACATTAAATGTGAGAAGGATCTCCCTCAAAGTGTTTTTTTTTTTTTTTTTTTCTGAATCTAAATAGCTATGTATCTCTGATTTTATTTCGGTATCTGTCACATTGCGTGCGCGAGCTTCCCAGAGCGGGACTTTATTGGGAAAGTCGCGGGGGGAAGCTGCGCGCCTCCGGTTGCGCGTCTTGACGCAGCTGCGCAGAGCCGGAGGGCGGCAGCCAGTCAGACAGTGAAAGTGAAGGCGGAGACCAGCCCAGTGCCGAAAACTCAGCCTCTTCTGGATCACGTTCAACTCCAGTGAACAACCCCACAAAACGATCCAAAAAAGTAAGACTTGAAGAGGAAGGAAGACAAGGGGGGAAAAAAAAGAGAAAGAGAGAGAGAGAAAAAAAACGCGAGGTGCTCCTAACTTCTTTTCGTCGCTATCTGCCAAGAATTGTCTTCCGGTGTTGACTTTTTTTTTTTTCTGCGAGCACTGCAAGAGAAAAACCCTCCAAAGCACAAAGTTGAGCGTGAGAAATGTGAAGCAACCGGCTTGTGTGTTTCCACCAGGCTCCAGGATTCCCCATTAATCCATGCAGTACAGTGCAATGGTACGTGAACATGGATTATTACTATACTTTCAAATGTTGTGATTTTTTTGCGCTCTTTTGTCATTTCATGTGGTACTTTGTCCTTGTCCATCCCCCCCCCCCCAAAAAAAAAAAAAAAAAAGAAAAAGAAAAAAACAAGTTGTGATAATAATAATGATGGTGAGAATGTGGAGACGCGGGGTAACTTTAAAACACCAGCAGCACGGCGGGCCAGAGCAGAGCCGGACCAAACTTGGCACGGATACTCCGGCAGCCCATGATAACATCCCATTCCCAAACGAAGTGTGTGTGCGTGCGTGTGAGTGTGTGTGTGTGTGAGTGGACAGTTTTTGCAGGGCGCACGCACACAACTCCAGAGACTACGGTGGTAAATGTGTAACTTTCACTGCTGCAATGTTATGATCCACATCCAAGTTAATAACGCGTGTTTTCTAAAGTAAAACCAAATCTACAAGTGTTCAGATAGAAAGAAAAAACTTTATAAATGAGCCAAATCCCCTTTTAACCCAATTACAACAAACTGAAATACAGTTTGTAGTCCATTTTTTTCTATTAACCACCGCAATTAAGTCATTATTAAATCTATTTTGAGTCCTGATGGGTTTCATTAATGTTCCCTTCGCGTCTCTCCCGGTTTACTTCTGCTGTAAACTTGGTGGCACATGCACTGCGGGATCGTTTGCTGCCGTGCGGCGGACGAAGCTGACTGGTTTGTTTTCACTGTTAACCACAAACACTGCGTTGAATTATCTCAACTGGAAAACGAGCGAGTGCGTCTTGTTGACACAGAGTTGCGGGGTTAAAGGGTGGCCGAGGGAAGATTTCCCCGTGTTTTTTTTTTCTTCTTTCCTTTCCTTTTCCCGTTACAGTGCGTCTGAGGCTGCGGTCCAAAGTCCCCGCAGCTCATAAAATAATTCTGAGGCTAAATGAATTGGAGGAGAAGAAGGTGCTGGAGGGTGGATGTGGGTTGTGTGTTTGGAGGAGGAGGTGGTGGTGGAGGAGGAGGGGGAGGAGGGGGAGGGGGAGGAGGAGGAGTGTGACTGTGTAATTACGTGGGTGAAAAAAAGAGAAAAAGTTGGGTCTGATTTGCTGGAATCGCGCAGGACCGAAGGTGCACCGGTCGATTTCATATCAAGTTTGGTCAAAGCGGGGGTGAACATCACACACCCGGCGCCCTCTGAAGCTCCCCGTAATGCTTTTATGAGATATCCGCGCACTGAGACGCGCTCATGTAGGAGAGGAGTATCCAGCACCGCCACCTCCTCCACCACCACCACCACCACCACCACCACCGCAGCAGCAGCAGCAGCAGCAGAAGCGGCGGCAGCAGCAGCGCAGTCCGCACCGGCTCCACCGCTACAACCCGCAAGTGCTCACATCGTGCATGTCAACTTAAAAAGACAGAAAAAAAAAAAAAAAAGAAGAGACAAATCTCCTGCGTTAAATCTCATTTTCTCTGCGGTGACGACAATCTTTGGATCGCAAAAGAAAGAGAAACAAGACAAAAAAAAAATCCATGGATGTCCTTGGATAATTTCGCTTTTTTTTTTTTTTGCTCCACGCGGATAGCTGCTGCTCCACACTCTCGCACGGCGCACGTCGCTCCAGGAATGGCGCGATAAAGTGATCGGAGGAATCAGTCCAAGTGCATTGACTTTCTGTGTGTAGCCGGCTCGTCATGTATTCTCCGATTTGTCTTACTCAGGTATTTGTTGTCCTTTCCTTTTCTTTTTTTGTTTAAATTTAATTGCCGCTATTTGCATATTTTCGGAAGGGTAATTGTCAGATGGAAGTTGGCAGACGATAGAAAGTTGTGTGTGCGCGTGTGTGTGTGTGTATGTGTGTGTGTGTGAGAGAGAGAGAGAGCCAGGACTGTGCAGCTTCAGCCCTGCGTGGGAAATACTTTTCTAAATTACACAAATAATACAGGATCTCTTTGCCGGGGGAAAATTACGCAAAAACGAAGCAGAATTTAGGATCCTTTGAAAAAAACAAATAACAAAAACGCGTGTATTTCTGTCACTTTTTAGTTTCCAAATCGTTAATTCCAGCAAAAGTCGAATAGGAAAATCATTTAGGAGTCTATCAGACACAAGAGGTGCAAATCTTTTATCGCTTCTCGCGTGCGTAAAGTTGCGCGTAAAGATAATTTTCTTTTGGAAGAGAATGTTGTATAATTGGCACAGGTACGCTCTTTTTTCCCCCTCCTCTCAGGTTTAATTAGGTTATTTGCGTCCTCCTGTAACCTCGCACACACTCCGCGGCTCAGGCTCGAGCTGTGTTTGTTTCCTTTTTTTCCGTGCGTATATTTTTTATTTAGAGTAAAACCCTTATACTTTGGGGGGGGAAGTGAAGTTGGAGGAAGATAAAGCCACTTTCACTGTAGGAAGATCAAACGCACGATAAGGTTGATTCAGCGGTTGGACAGAGTGGCTGACTGTTTTGGCTGACTCAGTTTTACTGTTTATATTTTACTTGGCATAAGTAAGTGATTGACTGAGATGTGGTTTAGTTTGTACTTAAGAGGATTGTGCTTTTATGGCCCCAGCTGAAGTGCACTGCATAGGGCCCGGCCAAGTCATTTATCTTTACAGCATTTGGCTTTAGTCAGATTTAAGAAATTAACAGAATATTTTTAGGAGGGTTTTGATCAGGACAGAAGAGGTCAGAGGAAAAACATGCCCGAGAACAGCGCCTGCTGAGCACATATAAAGTCACTTTTTGATTTTTAATTGGCAGCTTTATAGTAAAGAGTGACATTAAGAGAAGTTTAAAAATGTTTTATTCATTTTTTTCTCATTTCTTTTTGATATTCTACACACATTGCCTAATCTACAGTGAATATATATTTAAAAATTATAAACCGTGCTGTCAAAAAAGTTTGTTCCCTTTGTCGGTGAAGCGATTTTGATTGAACGTTATCGTCCTGGAGCAGAGTTTTATTGGCCCGTGCAGTGCAGAGCAGAAATGTGGCTTCTCAGAGAAGCACCAGTGGCAGGAACAGATAGGGAGTGGATTTCTGTGGTTTCCTACAGCCTGCTTGCCTGACTGCCCACAAAAAGAACAATATGCGGTTTAACTCTTCAAAAGCCCCCTTTAAAAAAAAAAAAAAAAAAAAGAAGGGGGCTGTGAATGCTTATTAAAAGTGACATTTTAATGACCTCAGACAAAGATAATTTAATGTTTCCACTTCTCAGTCGGAGCAGCTGTAATTTCTGACGAGCCTTAAATCACCCACTCTGTCCTGTCCGTTCCTTCACCTACAGGGAACAAGCTCAGGGAAATTACTGCATTTAGACAGTGAATTAGAGAAGTGATACATATGTGGAAAGCAATTGACCAGAGCAGACCTTTGTTTAATAAATTACAGGAATTTTTTACAGAAGTTTCAGAAAGTTTATTTGCGATAATATTCCAGTCATGCTGGCGCTAATAAAGAGGATCAGATCATGTGTTATAAACCGTAATGCAAATAGAAAACTGAAATACACTGACGAAAATATCGTTTTCGAGTGAATTATTGTGCGCCACGCAAATAAAATTCAATCCCTCCAAGTTTCTCTTTTAATTCACTGTGCGTAAAAGTTGTGTGTTTGAATGCCACTCAGTCAGCTCAGGTCTGAGGAATGAAGCTGAGCGGGTGCCATTCCACACGCAGACCGCAGAATGATTCGGTGTGAACTTCTCTTCGAGTCCTAACACAACCTCTCCAAATACTTTGCTCGATCCGATACGCCGCCTTTCTGCCCTGCCATTGTCTGCGTGGCGTTTGATGCACGCCGCCTGTGCGTCCTATCTGTAGGTCTTATTTGTGGACGGCAGGAATCTCCCAAGCTTCCTCCCCCCCCCCCCACCCCCCCGGCTCGGCCCTCCGGCTTATCCTCGGTTCTCAGCGGACACGGGATGTAGGTTCATAGTGGAATGCGTATAGTTTGATAAGAGAAACGCAACTGTGGGAGACGCATGCTCTCTGGCTGTGGAGCGGCGATACTGAGGTCCTGCTCAGAGCATGGAGCAGGGAGTGCGTTCACTGGCCGGCTCGCTGCTATTGTAGTGCTGGCAGTTGTTTCAACAGTGGAATTTTCTCATCGTACCTGCAGTACATCCAGCTATTTCTGGGATGGTAAAACCCCCGTGTTGCTGTCTGAACGCACACCTTGATTTGAATAGTAAACAAAGGTCGGTGCGTCTTCTGCCGGTTTGCTGACGCGAGTCTGTCTTGTCCCCGCTCTGCTCCCCAGGATGAATTTCATCCCTTCATCGAGGCACTTCTCCCTCACGTCCGTGCCATCGCCTACACGTGGTTCAACCTCCAGGCCCGAAAACGCAAGTACTTCAAGAAGCACGAGAAGCGGATGTCCAAGGATGAGGAGCGCGCGGTGAAGGACGAGCTCCTGAGCGAGAAGCCCGAGGTGAAGCAGAAGTGGGCGTCCAGGCTGCTGGCCAAGCTGCGGAAGGACATTCGGCAAGAGTACCGGGAGGACTTTGTCCTCAGCGTGACGGGCAAGAAGCCGCCGTGCTGCGTGCTCTCCAACCCGGACCAGAAGGGCAAGATCCGCCGAATCGACTGCTTGCGGCAGGCCGACAAGGTCTGGCGCCTGGACCTGGTGATGGTCATCCTCTTCAAAGGCATCCCTCTGGAAAGTACAGATGGCGAGCGCCTCGTCAAGTCTCCACATTGCACCAACCCAGCACTTTGTGTCCAGCCGCACCACATTACAGTATCGGTCAAGGAGCTGGACTTGTTTCTAGCATACTATGTGCAGGACCAAGGTAGGTGCAGCCTCACACTGTGTGTGTGTGTGTGTGTATATGTTTCAGTGTGTGTGTTTGTGTGTGTGTGTGTGTGTGTGTGTGTGTGTGTGTGAGATGGAAAGAAAGCTAATGCGCATGTGTAAGTGATGGCTTGGCAAGGTCAGAGGTCACATGTGTTGTGCTTTGGCAGTCCGTTACTGAGACTGGCTGAAACGGCCGTTACATCTGCCAGATAGATAAACACGCGCGTGTATGTATGTGTGTGTGTGTGTGTGTGTGTGTGTGTGTATGTGTGTGTGTACTGCTGTTACATGAAGGCTTACTAAACCAAAAAGAAAATGTGTTATCAATGATAATTGTTATTGAATGCTGTTTTGCTATCCTGTATGACAGGATTTGTTTCGCCTGACACACACACACACACACACACACGCAGACACACACACACACACACACACACACACACACACACACAGACACTTACATTCCTTGAAAGTAGACGTTTGGGTTTCTAAAAAGAAACAAAATCAATCAAAAGCACATTTTTTCCCATCTTCCATCAGTGCATCATGTAAAAATACATTTTTTTGTTGATATATAATATATATAGATATATATATTTTTTAAATTATGCCTTTTCCCCTGTATTCGCCATCATACATTGTAACACATGGTTGTGTTCTGTTGAACAAAACTCCTTTATTATACCATAAAGACAGTAATAATTCTTCAAATGATCAACTTACATAAATTCACTTGTAAACTAGATTACAGGTTAAAGATCTGAGTAGACGCTTGTTCTATTCAGTCGTCGATGCGTGTGTGTGTGTGTGTGTGTGTGTGTGTGTGTGTGTGTGTGTGTGTGTGGTTGTGCTATTTCTTTCCCTTGATTCCTGGAAAGCTGATTTCACAATGAAAGCCTTTTGTGGACACAGTGACGTACTTGATGTGAAAACTGAATCGCTTTGTAGCGCAGTATGTTTTGGGAGGATGAAATGAATTGACTGCCAGCGAGTGGAATAGGTTTTGACGTGCACATTTTTTTTTTTTTTTTTTTTTTAATTTTAATCACTGGATGTGTTAAAATCATTTTTTTTGTCCTCACAATGAAATTATTGTGGTTTATTTATTCACTGCTGTCAAAGAAAAAAAAAGAAAAAGACAGGAAAACATGTCACACAAGCAAGAGAATCTAACAGCAATCAAAGAAATCACATCCAGGAAAATCAATAAATAAATTAAAAAAAAAAAATCAGCCATAATTTATAACAGGACATGATTCTTGCTTGGTCTGTCATGGAGATTTTTCAGCCACATTTTGACGACCGGTGAAATGCCACGTTCTAATTTGATATAGGGAAAATGAGGTTGAGCACCTTTAACGGGCGTTTAGGGTTCCTGCTGCACGTAATAAAATTTCTGTCATTCACATCGTCCACTTCTGAACTTCCTCCCGTTATCTGCTGACACCACAGGAATCCCCCCCCCCCCATAGTATTGCTGGTTGAAATTCCCCCGTATTAAAACCCACAGCAGCGAATCGGCTCCAGTACATCGCCATTGAGGGAGGAATAGGGGTATAGCTCGCTCATTATCATCAAACCCTGAGCGCCATTTTGTGTTTGATAAGTGCCAGGGAAAGCAGAAGGCACCGCACAGAGACAATAATGGTTGCCACTGGCACCGGGGTTGGCATCAGACCCTCTTTTGTGTCTTTTGTAGGATGCCACCGCTTCTCCACTTTGCATCTGCTGCATTTTTAACTGCTCGGTACAAACTTAAGAATGGCTCTTTGGTGGGTTTTCTCTTTCTTTTCTTTTCTTTTTTTTTTTTTTTTCTCACAATATTCACCATTCCAGCTCGGTTTGTACGTCGTTCGCAGCGTTTCGTCGGCTTTAAAGCGCGAGAAAATGTATCTGCTAAGAGAGGAAGAGGAGAAAAGTGGAAAAATAAGCCGCGGACGTCATGTTCTGGTGGTTTAAAAAAAAAAACGCTGTGCGGATCAGCGATTATTCACCGCCGTGCTCAAAATTTTCTTTTGACTGAAACTTTTTGGCAAAAACAAAATAGCATTCTTTTATAGCATCACGGAGACGGCCATGTTTTCTCTCCCCCTTTTTTTTTTTAACTTTTTTTTTTTCTGTTTACTGAAGCGTCTTTTCCCTCCCCTCTTTTCTTTAAGTTACCAAGCAGTGCCCACCTCCAGACAATGCAGCCATGTTGTGGTAGCGTGCGGCGCGGCGCCATTTTGTTTCACACCGTGCCAGGGAGGCAGGCGAATCACCAGTAATGGTTGTTAGAGGTTTGGAGGTTGGCATCAAACTCTCTTTGTCTGCTTTGCAGCGTGCCTTTGATTCGTTGGTTGGCATCCGCAATGCAGTGGGCACGTTGGAAAGTTTTTTGACAGTGGCAGAATGGGAGCCGCTGCCTTTGTTCTGCCGCAACTGCACGAAACAAACAAACATACAATCAAACACAAAGACGCTAGCAAGCGGCCCTGCCTGAAACAGAATCAAGTGGTCGCGCGAACTAGCGAAAAAAAAAAAAAGAAGTGAAGTCGTCCAATATCGCGCTCTTTCAAATAAAATAAATTCGCCTTCCCTGTTGATATCTGGCGCGGCGTAGTTGTAAAAATTATTTTCCTGCCGATATTTACTCAACAGGGATTTATTTTATTTTTTTTTTCATTTTTTTTCTTGTTGTTTTTTCAAAAACGAGCCCAAGCTGAGAGCGTATCTGCTTGCGACGGCGGCGGGGTTTGCTGCCTGAGAAAGGTCAGCGGGGTTGGCGAGCGAGCGAGCGTCCTGGGTGAATTTTGAGAGGGCACTCAGCCCCCTTGTTCTGGGGCACAGACGCGTTGAGCCAGGCAGCGCTGCGCGGCACCCATGTGCATGCCCAGATGAATGCCCGCTGGGAAGTAGGGCTCGGGGCCGGGGGGGTGGGGGTTGGGGGGGGGGGAGCCGGGGGGGAGTGGGGGATGTGGCATCCATTGTGCCAACTGGCAGGCCGCGTTCAATACATGGCCCTGGTTTCTCACACACACACACACACACACACACACACACACACACACACACACGCTCACAATACTCTGTTTATCATTATCTGATAAAACATGAAGTGTGATTCTTTTTTCTTTTTTTTTTCTTTTTTTTTTTTTTAACCCCCCTCCTTTCTTCTCGGTATCATCACCTTTCCCCACCTGGATTCATATTTTGCATATCCAGTCTGACAGCGAGATGGAATAGTTGTAACGAGGCATGCAGATAATCGTCCTGTTCAGACATGTCAGAATGCTGAAGGCCTCGTTTGTATTTGGGGTTTTTTTTTTTTTTTTTGTTAAGCCGCCCGTCACTATTTGCTCTGTCACCGCTGGGATTTAGGTGTTGGATTCGCGGGACGCTCTCACTTCAACACTTAATTTTTGTGTGCTTTTTTTTCCCTCCATGTACTTGATAAAATACGAACTATTAAAATATAGAGAGAAAAAAATAAGAGATTAGAGCTGCTGTAATTGCCCCATTAGCCATTTTAATGTTTTGATTGATCATTTTTAGTCTTTTTAAGGAAGAATTCTCTGATCATGTTGCAGTTTTATCAGTGCTCCCACGTTATTAACCAAAATTCTCCTGGTTGTTGAGTAAAACAAGGTGTTTTGGACTGCTTCTTGCCTTCCGTGGCAGCACGAGACTACATTTCCCTCATTTTCTGGTGCGAGGGAAACCAAACATCTCATTAAAAATCAAATCAATTCAATCAATATCGCCGGGGAGTCATTTTATTTGTGTAAGAGGGATCTCAATTCTAATCGCCGAATGGCGTGAAAGCGTCTGGAAGCTGCGAGCAGATTCCCCTCATAAGCAGTGACAGAAAGGAATTGCTGAGGCAGTCCAATGGGGGACTAAAGGAGTCAAGGTCAAGCCGCTTTCCCATTACTCCGCTGCTGAAAGTTAACACGGCCATAAAACATCATTACCTTGACTTTTTTTTTTCTCCCCCCTCACTAATGTAACGTTCTCTTTTCTTCTTTCTTTTTTTTTTTTTTTTTTTCTTTCACACCGTCACGATAGTTTTGCGGAAATAGATGGATTACCTCTGAATACATGCCACCATGTTAATGGAGACCTTGTTTTACAATCGCCAGACTTAACCTCTGCCCCCGGGGTCGTGACCTCTGCTAAGAGATGTGGCAGGGTGTCCTCTGAAGTTTAATTGAGCACAACAGATCAGTGAAAACGCTCCGTCGCGAGCTCGGGGGGCACGTGGAGGAGAAAGAGGGTTTTTTTTTTTTTTGTGTGTGTGGCCTGTGGGGGTGGCGTTGGTGGTCAGAGGAGGTGGCGGATCGCTGCTCGTAAGCCCCCTCCCCTTTCCCCTCGTTGACCTCTCCAATCGGGGTCAAACCGCAGCGGTCGCAGGATCACCGGTGGTCTTTTGGCAACTGTTTGTCTGCGCTCCCCTGCCGCCGCTCGGGCTGTAGCCGGTGGTCCTTTGGTTCACTGGCCTAAGTGAGGGGGAGTCGGCGGCGCTGCCGCCGACCCGCCTCTCACACACTCGTTACAGGCACACTTAAGAGCCCGGTCGCTGTCTCCGTGACCGGCTCCTCGCCGCACCGCGTGTCGAGGGGGGGGTTGGTGGAAGCCGTTTGCATCTTGTTTTCCGCCCGGCTGCCTCGGAGGCTTTGGTCAGCGGGCCAGAGCGGAGGTCTGACCTCCCGGGTCACAGTGGAGGTCTGTGACTAAGCACAACATCTCACCCCCCACAACCCCCCCTCCTCCTCCAGCTCGGATCCCCTTATCCCGCTCCGCCATCAGGAATCACCCCGGCGGCACGCCGCTCGGCCAGATGACTTTCTCGCTCCTTCTTTTCTCTCTCTCTCTCTCTCTTTCTGGTCTTTTCCGCGCTCGTTCTCTGGCTTTCCCTCAAGCTCCCGGCTCCGACCATGACAGCTGTCCCGGGCTTCGGCTCTCGGCCAGAGAAAGGGTGGCTGGGTTCATGCCAGAAGTGTGAAACTAAACTTGTAAGCAGACAAGCGTTCAGGACAACACTGTTGGGCTTTTCTTTTCTTTTTCTTTTCCTTTTTTTTTTTTTTTTAAGCCCAGCTTCTCTGCTGCCTGTCATATCTGAGTTTGACTGGTGAGATGATGTTGGTAGAAGAAAGTTAGGAGGAAATTCTATTCTTAATTTTTAAGAGCGAACACTGGGAAGGAAAAAAAAAAAAAAACCCCAGTGAGACCATAAAACACAAATCCTGGGTAAAACCTTAACCATCGTTGCCAAATAGCCATATAGAAAAAGTCTTGACTGTGAACTGCACAACCCTGTGCTTAGCTTCTATTCTGTCTTCCTTATTAGTATGCAATAGAGCCTGCGGTGTCTGGCTACCTCTCTCTCAGAGCCATAACCTATCGAACACATTCTCTCAATCTAATCCACTTAGAACTCCCTCCCAGCTTCACCGCTTGCCTTATTGATTTCCGCTTCCCACTAAATGTCTTCCCGATCCTTTTTCTCTTAACCCAGGAGCTATTTATGTTTTGTAGCGTTCAATCTCTTCTTTCTTTCTTTCTTTCTTTCTTTCTTTCTTTCTTTCTTTCCATCTTTCTATCTTTCTTTCCTTCCATCTTTCTTTCTTTCTTTCCGCCCTCCCTTCTTTCATTCTGTAACATCTTCCCTGCCTTCTCCGGGCTCCTTGGCCGTTCTGTGCTCTCCCTCCTCCGTCCGACTTCCCCCTCTGCCTTCTTCCCCCTCCTGCTCTTTCTCAAACACCAACCTGGGTGCAGTGCAGCCAGGTTGCCTGGCTCAGTATGAGGCTTGTGTTATTAGCAGCGGGGCTTTGCTCGAGCAAATACCTCAAGGCTTAAACAGGCCGTGTTACCTCCTTAGCCCTCTTTTGTGTGCCATGTGTACATAAATCTCCATGGAAACTAGGCAACTCGGAGCAGAGGCCACTGAAAAATGTGGATGCTTTCTTTCTCGCCAAAATTTACAACTCCCTCCTTTGCTCCGCTACAGTGTGTTTAATTTGCTTGTGTCACAGTTTGCGCTGTTGCATCCGTCAAAAAACGAGACAAGGCCTTTCTTTGGCATTGTAAGGCATGGGCATTGTGTTGTAAAGGCTTCTCTTGTGTATTTCAGCAGGAGATTCGTTTTTCCGCGTTACAGGCTACACTTGGTTAAGGGCTGCAGTTTGTGTCATTAGTCTATGGTTAAGATCTCAGCCTCCCCACACTTTCCCAGGCTTTCGGGGAGGACCTCAAATGCATTTCAAATCCCCCCGAGGCCACTTGACTGGAGGACTGGCACCTCCCACTCCTCCTGGATAGATCCCCACCCCCACCCTGTCTGCCAGTCCGACCAAATGAAGACAAATGGGTACATTCACCCCTTATCCCGGGCGCTACACCGTACCTCACTGTCCTGCCTTACAAAGCGCGCCCTCCCTACCGCCTGAGCTTCTCCATCCAATGGCTGCACTCTCTTCTTTGCGGTCCCGCCAGCGTAACTGCGAGAAAAACTTACTGTTGTCCCATCTGCCTGCTAGACTGGTCATGTAAGACAGCGGGGTCCGCACTGAAAAGGAGGATAAGAAGGTTCTGACAAAAGTCTTACATAGAGAATTGGTGTGAAGATGTTTTTTGACCTCGCGTTTCTTCCTAGTCAGTCAGGAGAAAAAGCACCCTCGAGTGTCAGAATGAGACTTTCAGACCCCTTCACCCAGGATGGAGGCCTGTGAACAGCCAATGGAGGGAGGAAAAAATGAGAAGGGGTAGTGTGCGGGGTGTTATGGGGGAACTTTGGGGCAGGGACAGACAATCAGAGTGGTTGCCCAGGAGACACTAACTTCTGTGTGCAGCACCCCCCACCCTGCGCTGCCCCATCAAAGTCTTTTCAGTCCAGACAGGGCCGATCAGTGGCCCAGAGTGATGGTTGTCTCTTCCTTTGTCTGGCGGTACAGTACGGCCCATCACTGTGACGGCTCGACAAGACCTGAGCGGGACAGAAAAATAAAAGGCCCGCCATCGCAGCGCTGTGCGAAATGTACTTTTGGGTGGGCATGTTGTTGTTTTGGCGGGGGGGGAGGAGGTGAAGGGGGGCGTTGAATCCCCAGAGGATTTCTTTCTAATGTCGGTGCAGCGGGTCAGAGAGGGGATATGGTGTCTGGGGCTTGGGAATGGCCTGCTTGGGACGGATTCATCAGCACCCCATTGAGTTGTCAAAGCCAAGCGAAAGAGCTTCCACTCCTCCTTCACATATGTCAGGCTGACTTCTCAAAAAAAAAAGAAGAAAAAAAAACTCCCAAATTTAGAAACCAACTGTCGAGCAGCAGACGATCCCCCCCTGCTCTCAGTGTAATAAACAACACAACCCCCAAAGAGATTGTTTGATTTTTATTGACCCATACAGTAAGGAAAGTTATAGCAGCGCAGCGGCAAAGGAAAGCAGGAAAAATAAGTCATTTACATTTTTAGCACTTACATAAACACGCTGTCCTTTATGAAAGACAGCGTCTTTTAGCAGTGGGGCTGTGTGTGATTAAAGTGAGCCATATAGAGGGAACGGCAGGAGGAGGAGGAGGCGAAAAGGGAGGAGAAATATGGATACCTTGTTGTTTGTAACAACATGAAAATCTCATATCTCAGGAACAGCAGACAGGCAGATGTTACAGATTTGCTGCAGCGCTGCGATCCCTCGCTGCCGCGCGCCGTTTTGGTTTTTCCCTTTGCACTGTGGTTGTAAAACTGAAAACAGATGAGAAAAAGTCGCCTTTTGCCACTTGGCTACATTGGCGATTATGAAACAAACATGCACCGATAAATCCAGAAATTCTTGTTCTGCTTTGTTATGATCACAGAGTTTTCATTCTTTGTGAGACTTTTTATCAGGTGTGAATTTACATATTTGGTTAATTTGTAATCTGGAGTAAAGCTTGAACTTGGCCGTGTTTGAATGACCTGACCGTGGTGTGAATTGTTGTGTGAGGAACTCGCCTGTCGATTGCAGTGTGGACTCTCTGATTAAATCCTGCTGCAACACTAGCATGATGCCTAATGAAGCCTGTTATTTTTTACTGGAGAAGAACGGGGCTTGTTACCATGGTGTCTTCTGAAAGCCGATGTGATCACGGCGCCGGCAGCTTGAATTCTTCTCAAATTGGTATCGACTTTGCATGAAAACCTTTGTACACGAGGAGACACGTGTGGAAACCCATAAACTCATCAACCACGCCGGATTATTACTCACCTGCTCCATGAGCTGCATTTAGATTCTGCAGCGCAGCGACTCCTCCAGCATCTGTCAGGCAAAAATTGAAAGTGGGAGTCCCTTAAAAGCTTGTTCCAGATTTACCAAGTCAGGATTGTAATTAGGCCTCCAACATGTGTGCATACTTACAACCCACAATTACGTTGTGGATTCTCACCAGAAAAATAACTCTGCCTCGCCACTCCTCTCTGCAGCCTCCGTCACCGAGGAAATCTGGCCTAACCGGAGGTCACCGGGCTTTTCACAGTCACTCGCCCTCTTGTTGTCTCTCCAGTATCCCCACCCTGCCTGTCTAATAAAACACCGAGCGGCTCTAATTCGAGCTTCGCCCGACGGAGCCGTGATGCAGTGGCCTCTGTTCCTTCACGGTTTCCCCTGAATATTTTGCAACCTGCGCCCCGGGTTCTCCACTGTTTGAGCAGTTATGATAATGACCCCAGTTGACCCACAGATGGCTAAATGAGTGATGCTCAGGCTCATCATCTCTTATGGGATCCCAGCTGAGTCTGCCCGGTGTTTCCCAGGAACATCTTCATCTGCTTACCCGCTGCTCTGTTTAGACGCACACCAGACTTTTTTTTTTTTTCCGCCCCCACCACCGCCACCCTTTTTTTTTTTTTTTTTTTTTTCTGTAAAACTTCTGGCCCTAACTTGGGTTGCCATGTGTGTCTTGTTAAGGGCAGTTATGACAAATGGCAGCAGCTGTACAAACTAATCTCTCTGTAGCTTTCACACATGGCGCCCAATTAACAATGGACCACTGTGGGGCCCTAATCCATGGTGCAGCCATCCTCTGGTCCTGCTCGCCGAGCCAACCGCCCCAGGAGAGTCTTCTCCCCTGCACTCCTGCGAGCCGGCCCCTAACTCCACTCAGATGCGAGCCGGTGAGCGCTGCGACGGTTGGAGGCACGGTAGCCGCCATCTTGTTTGTTTCCATGTTGGGAATTGTGGTTCCCTATGCAAGCTTGTTTTTTTTTTTTTTAATGTGCCATTTCAGTTCTTTTTGGATTGTGTTGCAGCCCTAAGAGAAGGCTTTGCATCTGGAGTCTGTTTGAAGGGTACATTCGAGTGCGTGCACTCACGCTCCTGCACTCATCCGTGTGTGGCTGGTGCACATGCGTGGTATTGATTAAAATACATGCATGCAGATGGAGTTGATAGATTTAGCAAAGTGCTTGGTGATTGTGTGGGCGGGAAGAGTGTTTCTGAGCATGTGTGTGCTGGTGTGATGGAGCTTTCCTGTCAGTGGGCATACTTCCAGTAGTTGCACGGTGATATACGGCTGTTTCTTGGGGCCTCAGATAGCTGAATACACTGTGTAATGGACTTAAAGTGTTGGGGGAGAGTACTTTACATGTTGCATTCACTACTTTGGCAAATTTATAGGTTAATATGCTTTATGAAAGCAAGGGAATGCGAGCCCACACTCTTCTTTAACTTTGGAATCATCCCACCATTGAAACTCACATAGACAATCAATAATCCATCTACTTTCCCACTAAATGTTTCTGTGTGTGTGTGTGTGTAGTTCCATCCAGGAGCGAGTCAGCAGTGTTTTGCATGGCTCAACTGAAGAATTTTTCTCGTTCGGTTTTGGATGACGAGCGATATTGCCAAAAGCCCGAAACACTGCAACACACAGCACCACTTGGATGCGAACCAGTGTGAACTTCCCCTCTGAATTTTCTTCACCCTAACCCAAAACAAAGCCGCGAACGTGGCTCAAAAGAGGGGTGCCGAAGGGTCGACGGCCATCGGGAAAAAAACAAAAAAAAAAAACCGACGTCGGCCTCTGCCAAATCTATGACATGAATGAAATAAATGGATGAAGGAAAATGATAATGGTTGGGGTGTGATCTCTGGCAGGCGGAGCGAAACCAGTGCCAACTATTATGAATGGGGGAAACTGCTGCTGAGCTAATGAAAAAGGGGAAAAAAAAAGAAAAGAAAAGAAAAAAACTTACTTTTTTCATCCGCCGTCCAAGAATAATTAACCACGGGCAGGCCTTCTGGTAAGGACGGAGAAAGCCACGAGACACTCGACTAACATCTCACCGCAAAGGAGGACAGTGAGACACAAAGGGGGGGGGGGGGGGCCGACTCAACAAAAGAGGGTTTACCGAGGGACAAAGTGAAGTTCTTAGATACTTTAGGACAGATTAAACTAAAAGTAGCTTACAAACCTTGAAAATTACCGAGTGTCAAATTGCACGTAAATTGATTACACATAATAACCCATAATAATATCAGGTACTGACATAAAATCTTTGTTCATGAATGCGCTTAATGGCTGCTGGCATACAGACTCGCTCACATTGCACCTTGGCATGAGCACACCTCCAGCTCTTAACTTAATCCCTCATCTGAGTGTCTGTGGCTTCAGGAATGCCCAGGGATCACATCGTACGCTGCACCGTTATGTACTGTACTGCGCTGCTCGTGCATTTGACTTCAATTTTGATAATCCGCTTGTCAAAGAGGAGGAAGAATACTTTCTTGGGCCCCTTTAAAAATTGAATTTGTTTGGGTTTATGTCTCTTTATGAGACAGGGAAGTGAGTTGGAGGTGTTCTTTAGTCCTTGTAGTGTTACAATTTATATTTTAATAGTTTTTTTTCACACTCGATATCTCCAGAATGAACGCAGTCGCTGTTTGCCGTATCGCACCGTCTCTCACAGCCCTGTAGGCAGGATGACATGATGGAAAGAGCAGAATGGGGGCCAGATGTACGTTTAAATATAGGACCTGACAAGGATACAGGGCATGACACCAGGCAGAGGCCTTTTAGTATCACTTGCACACTATCACGTACGCCCCATCCCATAATGCTGAGAACTATATATACTGTATGTAAAGCAAAGAACTGTTAATGATGAGTGATGGCAGGAGCTCTGTGATACCAGAGGGATTAATGCTGGGATGAGGTACAGAGGCTAATTACACAAGTTAGAGGGTATAATTAAACAAGACAGACCATAAAGTTGAAGTTTTTAGTATAAGCTTTTGTGTTTTTCGCTCACTCTCTCTCAGTAGGAGCAGCCGTTATTTTAATCCATTGAATTTGCCCTGCGGCCATGAACAGCGGTATTGTTTTTAACCATTAAAGCTTCTTCGTCTTCTTCTTCTTTTTTCTTCTTCTTTTTTTTTTTTTTCTTAAGTAGGCATCTTGTATGCCACAAACATCACCCAAGGCCTGACAAAGCCAGCACTGTTTTTGGAGGCAAACGCTCACAACAAAAAAAGTGGTTTTCCCCATTATGGCAATCAAAGCAAACGTTATCAGCGATCAACATATTCTCACCCACAGACAGAGAGGAGAAGAATGCCCCATTGACTGATACTGCCTGCTAGGCCGGTCTCGCTGATCTCCTGAAGAAAAGACCAGTGTCGCTGGTGGACCCCACACTCCTCCCAACTGCCTCCCCTTCTCTTTGCCTTCTTCCCGCTATATATGTCTCAATACTTTGGGAGGGGGGGGGGATCTTAGAAGGAGGGAGAAGGGCTGCATGTGTGTGTATTGTTGAGGTGCTGCCGAGAGACTCTATCCCATGCCGGCGGTGTTAGAGGAGGGGGGCTGAAAAGACGGAGCCGTCACCTGCCAGACTGCTGGAATGTTAATGCCATGGCTCTGATAATTGGATTTTGTACACACCGTCTGTGAGGAACGTCCAGCAACTTTCCCCCTCTTATTGTTCGACCTAGCCCCAGACCCTCAGTAGGGCTTGTCTATGTTTATACAAGCACTCACGTCTCAATAAAGACTGTTTACAATGTGTGTGTGTGTGTGTGTGTGAGAGCGAGTGTGATGTTAGACTTTTAAATCGCGGAGCAATTGTGTGTGACGGAGAGACTGAAAAAGAAAACAAGCGAGTGTCAGATTATTAAATTTTGGCAAACATTAAGGATATTAAGAGATTTGTCAGGTCTTAAAGTGGGATTTTTCTGATTTTAGTGGTGTTTTGGGGAGATTTCGTACATACTTGGATTAAAGACTCTCTCTTCTTTTTTTTTTTTTTTTCTTTCCACAATGAAACATTCAAACTAAGCAGCCTGACTCGCTGCCAACTGCTCGTCCCACTGCGCTCGCACCATGCCTACATGTTCTGAACTTCATTCAGAGTCAAAGGTAGGCACACCCACTTGGAGGTCAAAGGGGAAGAGGAAGCGCTCCCCATTGGTGGAGCGTGTGCGAGGCGTACATGATCTCAGATCATTAGGGAAGTTATGGCTCTTGTTTGCGTTGGAGGGGAGGGAGGTGGTGGGGTGGGGTGTGGTGGTGGGGGGGGGGCAGCCTGGAATCAGGCCGGGAGCTGTGACGCACCGGTTTTCCCTCTCCCCGGCCTCCCATGCTATTTCCACCCGGGCTGCAGCGGCTTGATCTGGTTAAACTTCTCGGCTGCACTGACCTGAATTCCTCATATTCACCTCAGAAGACCCTTGCCTTAGTCAACCAACCTTTTTTTTTTTAATGTCCCTATAGACTTGCTATACAATGAGCTTCATTTGTTTATGAAAAAGTGTCTTCCTGTACACGAGGAAGCTATGTTTGGGGGGGAAAAGAAAAAAGTTTCTCCTATTTCCAGCTGTAATCCCTCTGAGCAGAACTGGGAGAAACAATGACAGAGGTTTTTCTTTTGGCAGAGTGACTTGTTGTGATTAGATAAACAGCCTCTAATTGTATTTAATCTGTGTTAAAATAAGGCATTTGGAACAATTACTTTGGTATGTTTACCAAACAGCTGTTGTGCTGATCCTTTTTTTCCTCCACATCTTTCTGAGATATAATGGATTTGGTTCAGCTCGTTGGTTAGTGGGGAAAATAAGATAGGCGCTACATTAACTTATGCATGGGCTTATATTCAGGCTTCAACTGTTGCATAAATAACAGCATAAAAATCTATTTAGTTTGGGCGGGATTTCATTAAATTTCCGGTGGCTTTGGTTAAGGTGCCAGTTTTTGTCTCGCTGCAACAGTGGGCCGCATTTTTTAGAAAACAAACTTGCTCCATGATAGCAGTGCGTTGCTTAAAATGGCTCATTCATTTATTATTTCTCTGCGAAATTGCAATATGTTTAATTGTAATTAGCGGCATTTTGGTGACAGCAGTTTGTTAAGAAAAAAAAAAGGAGGGAATCAGCTGATGAAAGATAATTGTGGCTTTAGTGATTGCAAAAATAATCTTGAAAAATCCGTTATGTAAGAAATTAAGCTTTCATATTAAAAGATGTGCTATTTGCACACAAAAAAAAAAAAGACTGAGGAGAAGCATTCCTCTGCTGCAGGTAGGAGCTCTCTCCGTATTTTCTGAGCGCCTTGCTCTCTTCCCTTTAACCTGGCAGTAGCGTGCTGTTGCATAAACAATGGTCTGGCCAGCCACCTTTGGGCTATTGTAGCCTTCCACGGGGCTGAACTCTGGCCAAGTGGATGTTGTTGCATGAGACGGCCCCGCAGCCAAACGCACGAGCCAACCAGAGGCGTCCGTTCCAGGAGGCGAGCGCTCGGCCGACGATACCCGGGGATAGTAGTGTTTGACAGCTCTTGGATCGCGCCGAGGAAGCCCGACTTTGAAATTTAAACGGGGGGAGCGACGAGTTTGGCCGCCGCTCCCAAAAACAACGCGTTCCCCTGCAAATGTCACAACTGAAATGAAACTTAAGCCACTCTTTAGACGGCGGGATAAAGTGCCTGTGTGTGTGATTTAACATGCTGCTTGTGTTTAGTATTCATAATGAGGTGTTGCAAAATGCATGCTCTCTGCATATCTTTCCCGACTCACCCACCACCTGTATAAACAACGGCGCTATTGCGAAACGGTTCCAAGAAAAGGCTCTTCCCGGGTCTGTTGTCAGAATGAGGTCAGTGAACACTACTCTTTTCTCTCGTTTCCCTCCTTCTCCCTGCCTCTCTCTCGCTCGGCTCCCTCAGTCATACTTTGTCCTTCTCGAGCGCAGGAGTTAAAAGGCCACTAGATCATCCTCAAGGCATCTCCGCAAAACACTTACTGCGCACCAGGCTCTGAACGACTTCCGCTGGAGGATTGCTGTATATTTCCCAGCATCCAAAAGTGTCTTGAACTGTTTTTTGTAGCATGATCTGCGATTGAATTTAACGGATCCATCTCAAGTAGCAACAAGCATGAATCTCTTGAGCAATAGTGCAATTTTTAAAGCAATCAAAACAGAAGTTGGGGAACCCCGAAGCACTTTTGGATCCACTTGCGTGTTGCCTTTGGTTGGTCGCTGGGTTTTAATGGCTGCTTTATCTGAATTCTTACAGCATGACATCATTCGACCACCCCTGCTGATCATTTTACTCCATCGCTGCACGAAAGCGCGCTCAGAGGAGTTTGCATGTAGCGCTGAAGCAGCTAATCGTGCAAACGCCACGAAACGCCGCGCTATCCCAGAGGCGCTGCTGCTGCTGCCGGTCGGCAGCGTTGTGTCTGGAACACTGTAACAGGATCTCAAGAGAGGAGCACAAAATGGGTGCATTGTGTCCAAGATTAGTCCAGACAAACCCTGATAAGGAAACCCAACAAGAGCGCGCATACGGAGCTGCCTCTGTGACTTGAGCAAATAACCTTTAATCTAGGTCATGCAGCCAGATAGGGGCAGCGGTAGTCGAACTTCCAGCAATGATATTAGTGGCGATAAAAGTGATAAAGAAAAGGTTAATGTGGTCATTCCTGATTCCTGTGGCCAGTTCAAATAGTTTTTGTTTTTACTACAAGAGCAAATTGTAAAGTTTAGCGAATGTCTGTCAGAATTATCAATTAAAATAATTAAAAGGAATGTACATCATACGCCAGTGTAGCTGTATTAGTTTAGATTTAAACGTGAAAAAATAATGTAAATAAACTAAATACACATTCTCAATGCACGATTAATCATCCACAAATATCTTAACGAGTGGCGTTGTAATACCAACTTGCACCAGTAGGTGGTGGAGTGAGTCTGTACTCAGTCTAACAGGACAAGAAGCAGCAAACTGTGATTAAATTTGTTTAAACTAAAAAAAAAACAACAACCCAGTCTGAGAAAAGGCTGTTTTTTCCATGGCGTTGACCCCATTGACATGCAGCTCCAAATAATTTGACACCAGCCTCCTCCTCATCCTCCCAGCTGCTGCTGTGCCATGTGGCGGCGTGAAGGAAGCTCCGGCGAGCTGACAGTGAAGCATTTGCACAGCAATAAAATGAACATGGCGATGGTATTTATTCAACGGCACTAATATGTACAAGAGCTTCTCATTAAGGTCTTTAACCTTATATCCTATACACATATGGAAATAAAGCACTAAATTAAATAAACATAGAGTGAAATTCAGTTGGAAAACTTTTTTCTTCATTCAGAAAGCCTAAACCATAAGCCAGTAGAAGTGAAAAAGTATCATTAGGTAGATTCCACACTGTTTTTAGATTACAGTGGTGGCCTGACAGGGCCCAATTCTCATAACTCGACCCATATAAGCAACCCCCCCCCCCCCCCCCCCCCCCCCCTCCCATTTACTGTGGCTGGACCCCTGCGGCTGCGTCTGTCTCCCACTACATAAAGTTCCCTGCACATCCCTGGAATGGGTTGGGGGGGCTGAGGACAGAACCGGTTCGCTACACGGACCATATGTGCCGGCAGACCACAAAACGCTGAAGCCATTACTTGGCCCACTCCAGAGAAATTGAAAGCAGGAGCCAGTAACAGCAGCAGCAATCGCTGGTTTTGGCTGAGCGTAATGGGGGCAGTGTTAGGAAAGCCCAGTCAGATGGTAGTGCTCACGCTGACTTGTTGACGGCAGCAGGCTGCAGACGGCTGATGTCTTGTTGTCATAGTGCCAGCTCCTCCCTCTCACGGCTTCCCAACGATGACGCTCGTCTGCTCCTCTCTGTTTTAAATTTTGCTAATGTGTCTGCATGTGCATGTGGTTATTGAAACCCTGAATTGGGTTAATAGGGCCCTGCCAGTGTAACCTCTTGAATGTTGACATATTTTGGATGTTTCTGTAGCTTTTCTTTTCAATTATGTGTTAAACTTAAGGAATACAGCATGATTTGGACATTTTTTTTCAAGTATTTTCTTCATTAAGGGATGCTTTACTGAGGCTGACTGTAATAAGCCAGTATTTTCCCCAGGTACCGATGCCTGCTCCCAAATGCAAGATTGTGTTACATGTGCTGAAAACATGTATTTAGGCAACGCCGTCTCATGTTCATATTATATTAATGATGAAACATCGGTCCAGCCGCCGTGTCATTGTAAACTGCAACACTACTCTCGCTCTTGGCATTTTGAAAAGGAACAGTAAGAACAGTATCCTCCTGGCGTTAGTTCACCGCCCCGAGGATCCGGCCAGCTTCCCTTAAATCTTCACGCTGCCGAGCGCCTTGCAGGAACCGCATGCATCGAATGCATTAGTTCGGGGTATTGTTTTACACGCCGCATACATCACACATTGTGATTGTTGGTAATTTATGTGCGAGACACGATGATTTGTGGGAAATGTCCTTTTTCTTTTTTTAAGAAAGAAAAAGAATTCTCATGTGAAAAGATACCGCACTTCAGGCAGCTGCGTGATTTTATGAGTGATTTACTGCTGGAAGTTGTGTTCGTGCTCACATGTTACCGGCTTTTTTACATTCATTATTGTCTCTATTCTTGGCTTAATTCCTTTCAGCTGAGTTCTCCATGGTGGCTCACTGACTGAGCCTGGTGCCACCGGTTTTAGGTATCATCTCAAGGCACTTTTTTTTTTTGTTAGTGGGGGGGGTTGGGTTGATAAAAGAGAAGACTCGCTTCCCAAAGTACACCCTTCTCTCCTCTCATTGATGCCTTTAAGGTGGGATCCAATTCTGCCGCGTTTGGCCGTTTTGTCGTGTTTTTATTTACTTTTCTTTATTTGGCGGGGCGGTGGGTGTCCGCGGGATAAGAGCTCACGGAGAAGACTTATCTTCAAGCGCGCGTCTGTCATCTGCTGCTGCAGACAGAGTGCTCTTTCATTCGCGGAACTGAAAGAGGGTTCACAGAGATTTAAGGGCCAGCATTGTTTGTGCTCCATGATGCTTAATCACTTTTGATTGGACACCATATTAAAAACTCGGGCTCGGGACGGGAGAGAGGCTCTTTCGACAAAAAAAAAAAAAAACAAAACAAAACAAAACAAAAAAAAGGAGTACCCGTCCTCAACAAGAAAAAAAAAAAAAAAAAAGAAAGAGAAAGAGGGGAGCGGCGCTGCCTCGCGGGGTGGATGATGAGGACAAAGACACGGCGGCAGAGTTAAGCCAAGAGACGGAGCAGATGAGAATAGATGAGAGTGAAGGACTTGAACAGAGGAAAGTTAACACCGAGGGACTAACAACTAACTAACAGCTTGCAGATTTCCTTCTCAATACATGAATACTTTCAAGGAGTTTTCTTCTGCTGTATTTAAAAAAAAAAACAAAAAACAAAACAACAACCTGTAGACTTGGAAGTTTTGCCTCCAATGTCTTATCTGTCCCTTCACTCAATGAGTAAGATGGCGACTTATTCCCAAAGCCCTTCACTTTCCCAGCCACCCCCCCACCCTCCCCTTCCCCTGCACTCCATTTCACTGCAGCACTGATTACACATAGTGTTTACATATTCCATAGAGCGCTGTGACAGAGATAAACCTCTCCTGATGCTTATCCCCTGGCCACAATGTGGAAACCACTAAGATATAATGTAAACCAAACGTCGCAGCTGCCCTTTCATGTCTCAAGTGCCAGTTCTGTGTGCCGAGCGAGAATTTTGAGAGCTGGGCTTTAAGTGGCATTGCTTAAATTGAAGTTAAAAACCATCACTTTTTTTTTTTCTTTTTAATGATGTTGGCAAGCTCTTTTCATGAGTGTGTTTTCACTCTCTTCACATAGTAGCACAGAAATCTTGAAGTGTGGAGGTGCTTCAGCTCCAAGCATCACAGTCTGGGATTTTTTTTTTTTTTTTTTTTTTTGCCGTTCTGTTCTTGATTATCTGTCGTGTAAAGTTTAGGTTGTTTGAGTGTTTGACATACATAGTTCGTAGTTTGGGGGAATGAATATTTGCGGTGAGGGATGGGCGTTTGATATGAAATGTGATTAATGATCCACACATAAGCGCAAGAGGGGAGTGTTCCCCCATGAAGTCGGCGGTGGGATTATCCAGAGGGCCGCACTCGGAGGACTTCTTGGCATTAATTGGCCCGCGTCTCCTGTGGCTCCGCGCATTGCCGTCGCTCCGTTCGGCGGGCTACAGTTTGTGCACGCTATCGCTCTGGAGGTCCTCTCGCAGTAAATGTGTCGCCGGGAAATTGCAACCGGCCTAAAAATACCCTCACATCGTGTCACATGTGGATTGCTGAGCGTCTTGGGCTCTGTGGCGTTAGTCGCTGCAGTCAGAAGTGTTAAAATGTCTGTTACATCGTCCGCTGATTTGAATTTTTTGTGTGTGTTTGCATGAAAAAAATAAATAAAAATGATGAAACAGCAGTTTTACACTGTTCACTACATTAGTTTTATTGGCCAGTCTGCACTGACTACTGCTTCCTCTCTTGCTGGACTGCAGCCACACTGAGGGATGAAGTGACTCACCGTGCCCCCTTGTGGCCCGGAGTGGAATTAGAGTATTTGGCTGGTAGCTCTGGGCTGTTGTTTTGTCATATCGTGTCAGTAATTTTGTGTTACACTTACATAGTTAGTTGTTACATATCCTAACTGCCTGTTTGTTGATGCATTCGCACCGTGTGGCCTTTATAATTGGATGCCTGCAGCAGCCACACCCTCGCTTTATGCAATGTTGATGAGAGCTGCAGGGCTCGTGCTCAGGATATATAACCTGCGATCGGGACACATAATCCAGCACACAAACACACACACGCAGCTGAGTTACCAGAACACACTGTACTACAGTTGACAAGGTTATCTGAGGGAAATGCTGTTGCAATCTTCATAAAGCACAAGTGATCTGTCAAGTCAGGCCGGTTTTCAGTCACTATCTGGGTCCCCTTTGTTGAAACAACTCCACGGTCAAATAACATCCCGCGTGGTTCCACTCACTTTAATTTCATAATTTTTTAAAGTAAAGGTGCTTTAGTGGATGTCTTCCCGGCTTTGACAGACTTGTGTTCTCGCCGCGCCGCACTGACTCCAAGTTGTCCCCATAAATCTAAAACTAATCCACCAAGTGCGAGCTCATCCCTCTTAATTTGTTTGCCCGCTTTACATCCACGGAGATGTTCTCCAGTGACATCTAAGCCATCACGTTGACAACCCCAAGTGGCGCCTAATACTCCGACTGATTCCCTTCTATAGCTGCTTTGATGCTTCTTTTATTATGTTCGATGGGGCTATTTCTTCCCCCACCCCCCCTCTTGTTTACGAAGCAGGCCCTGGATTCGGGGGGCGTCGGCGAGCGGAGATGATCTTGCAGTCTGCCGCCTGGCCGCATGGCCACATGGGCAAAGCCGAGGCCTACTTTAATCAAGACATGAGAATGACTCACTTCATCTTATGCTAATTTGTTTTGAGGAAAATTAGCAGATATTGACTGTGAAGAGATGTTTTTGGTCTTTTTAATAAGCTTATGTCAAAGTGGTATATGTATATTGAAGTAGGCTATGGAGACATAATTCTTGGTGTCTTTTTCTGGGCCTTTGTTCTCTCTTTTGCTGTTTCTGTCTCTCTCTTCAATCCCTTTGCTTGAGCTGTTTGTACGAAAGCAGGCCTAAGCTGTTGTAAAAAGCAGAGAAGTGGCCCTTTTTTTATGAGGTGCTAATGGCCCGCTAATTCTTGGGGAAAGGCAAAGTGACCAATTCATTAAGCTGAGTGTTTACTACCTGTTGCCCTTTGACCCCTTTCTGTCAGGGTGACGTCTAAAGCAAATTGTTGTTGCAGCGCACGTGCCATGTTTACTTTCTTTTCAAACATCCAGGCCTGAACGCTGGAGAGCATCACGCATGCGAGCCTAGGGTTGCTAAAGTGATCCACGAGGGCAGAAAAGATCGGGTTGCTGCCATAAAGCAGGTGGACAACGCGATTTCTCAAGTCAGCACACTTTGAATCGAGTACTAAAACTGACAGCAATGAAACCATGTAGCCACTGTTTGCTTAAAGTTTCAGAACCGTGCGTAAACAGAAGCATCGCCCTGATAACAGAGGTGGACTTGTTTGCCCTTTGTGTTACTGCCTCCTTAGACGCGGCGCAGGTCTCCATCTGTCTGATAAGCATCCCATAATAAGTCCGAAGCCAGCTGAGGTGAAGCTGGGCCTCGCCTTCTTTTTCCTCGAAACTCACTGAAATTCCTGTCATCATGACTGAATGATGTTGAATTTGCTGATTTTCTGGCCTTTAAGATTGTATTTTCTGTTTAAAATTTTAATGGATTTATTTGTTACAAATTCACAGTGTCGGCAGTTTGAATGGTTTCATTTTGTGTTGTTTATTGCAACGCCGCTGAATGAAAAAAAAAAGAAGATTTTTTTATGGCTTTGCTGTATAACTGGATCTAATATTTGAACTTCGTCAATGCTAATTACGACTAGGTTGACAAGCTTGAATCAGCATTCTCTGATCCGGTTTTAACAGTAAAAACTTATGAGGAAAGTTGTATTTTTTTCCAGTCCAGATGGCCTAAATTATATTAGATGGGCAGTAAAGTGTTTGCAAATGTGAAATTTTCATAAACTTGGCGTGTAAATGTGTTATTACAAAAGCCCTCTGTCCTTACTGTCCATATAATTCAATTAGCTAATAGCCTTTTCTTCTCTGCGGCGAGGCACCGTCAGATGTGTTTACTGGGCCTTGTTGTCTTTATGATTTCCTCTGCCGAAATGTTCGTAAATGGCGGCGGATGAAACGGGAGGTGATTTAGTGGTCCTCCGTCACAATGCGGCCGGCTCCGGCCGCCCGCTTCCTACCTTTGTGTGGTCGAGGGCTCAGGGGTGCGGCAGCGGATACGCGGCCCGAGTCCCGGCAGCCTCCGAGGAGGGAAGGAAGCCTGGTGTCAAAGGCGATCGCGCGCCGCTTCTGTTATCTGAGCAACAGACACTCGCAGGACGACTCGCCGGCAGGGTGATCCGTGAGGCGTTCTGTCAAGTTTTTAATTATGACATGTGTTTTGGCATCGGAGCAAATGTGGGGGAAAGTAAAGCCTTTGTCAGGGCGAGAGGAGACGTGGAGGGGAGGAATAAACTCCGGGTCCGGGGGAAACCTTGTTGCGTGTGGACGGCGGCTGCATGGTTTCTTTCTCTTGCTCCTCTCCGCACAGGCCTCTCCTGTAACCTTGAGAGAAGCCTGCGCAGGCCCCAAGTTCAACGAGTGCATGAGGCATATTTTCGCTGAGCGTGCTTGGACCGCCCCACTAAACCCCTCGACCCCCCCACCCCCCCCTACACACCCGCCCTCCCTCCTCAACCATACATACAGCTTTTTTTTTTTTTTTTTTCCTCCCTCCCCTCCTCCTAAAGAGGACTCCCTGTAGGCCTCGCCTTTCACAGCGCCTGCAAAGGAAATACATTATGTGTAAAAAGAATTCCATATGGTGTCATACGATCTGTGTAATTCTCTCTGAATTGATAAAAAAAAAAAAAGAAAGAAAAAAAGTCACTTTGTATGGACAATTCTGTCCTTTGTGAAAGGTACTGGAGCTTCTGTGCTGCTCTCAAACATTCCAGCAACTTCTCAAAAGAAGTTTTTGCTCAAATGCAGGAGAGCCTGTAGCGAACTTTGAGCACTGACGTCTCCTTCTGGGAAACGAGGAGAAACTAGTTGAACGGGGAAAAGAGGTGATAAACAAAAGAACTTGTCACTTCCTCCTTCCTTGATAAACACCTGGAAGTGTTATGTGTTTTCTGGAGGTGTGGCTCTTCATCAGCTGTTGTAGTTTACACTGTGGCTGTCTGCCTCGGCGAGGGGGGGTGGGTTGGGGGTGGGGGGGTTTCGGTGGCAGTCCTACGGCGGGTAGGCTGTTCCAGGTAGGCCCTGCCAAGTTCAAGTGGCTTGGACCGAGCACCCGCGCCGCAAATGGGAAGTGCTTCTGCGGGGGCTGCCAACCTTTTTTCGCGAGAGCGGCGACTGCAACGAGCCCGCCGTGCCGTCAGTGTCAGCAAAGAGATAGTGTTTTCTACATGCACATGCACATTTGAGCGGGCCCTCTGGAGGAGGGAAGGGGAAGAAAAAAAAAAAAAACCTTTGGCAAGGACAGATGTATATATGTAGTTGCTTGCCAGAAGGGGGATTACGGAGTCTGCTCCAATGGTGGCCCTTTGATATTCCTTCCAGTTCCCATGATGCAACACTACGGCTAGTATCAAGAGATTATTTTTATGACCTTTAAACAGATTCCACACCAAATTCAGAACAATTGCCCTCTGAAATATCCGAGATCCTTTATTGTTGTCAGGTTTAGCAACATATAGTCTCTCATTCGTGTTGATTGATGATTTAAACTTAAGCTCTCTGTGCGGCTGGTTGTTCAAATAAAACAGGCGGGAAGGCGAAGTAATGAGAGGATCATGAAAGGATCATGAAATTGAGGAGTTGGCAGTGAAAGACACATTTAGGAGATCTTATCAGCGCATATAAGCACATCTGAACGGACATTTATGAGACTGAAAAATGTGGAAAATAGTTAACATGATCCTGGATTTGACATGCAACTTCGACCCTGCAACTAGATAAATATGAATGTAAATTGAAATATTATAATTTGTCGTTACACAGATTGAGAAGAATTGAAAATTCAGAAAACCAGGGTCACCGTTCTCTTAGTTTCTGGCTCCCAGCTGAGAAACAACCCTCCCAGAAACACAAACACAACCAGTGCAGAACAGGAATTACCCCTCTCCTCGTCCTCCGCCGGCATTTGCCCCAACTCTGATTACCCCCCCGACCTCCCCAGCCACTCTTGATCTCGGCGAGCGAACTTTTCGGCATCCCAGATAAAGTGAAAACAACATGCCTGGACGACAGAAAGCAAAAAAAAAGGGGGGTTGTGGGAGCTGGCTGGGAGGCGGGTGTAAAGGCCCCTGTGGAGCGGCCCTGAGTGGACAAATCCTAACAGCCTGAGGAAGTGGAGGAAGGAGTGCTGGGAGGGTGACGGGGGGCCGGTGGGAGGCGTGCGGGCGGGTGGGTTACAGAGAAACGCGGCAAAAGGGGAATTCCTGTTCCTGAAGTGAAAAGTGATGGAAAAAGTGACTGCTGGATCTCGCTCATGCCGCTCCGTGTCAAAACAGCCCGAGTGCTGCCGTCATCTGTGCAAATATTTCAAGAGATTATGGTTTGGGAGCCTCGTGGGAAAGGCTGAAGCAGTGAGGACAGCCAGACTTAAACTCGCTTTAAAAGAAAAGCCCTTCCTTCTTAACATTACCAGAGCGAGCATGTAATCATAAAACCAAATTAATTCAAGATGCCTGCAAATAGATCAGACACCTGCCAGGTGAGGCCTGATGGCGCGTCCCTGTATCGTCCCAGTAAGCTCAACAGCATCCCAGAAATCACTCCAAAACAAAGCATTTTGTGTCATACATGGCTCTGCAGGATCACTGATACTGAGGAGACGCTGACGTAATGTTTCGCAACCATGTGACCCGGCGCTGTGGCCACTTCTGCGGACGCCGCGCTCCCAAATTGTTTATGACTCTCCAACAACAGAATCTGAAATTAATTTAGCGCCTCTCGTCTTCCCACTGTAAACCGGTGCTGCGCGGCCAAACCACATGTTGTTATTGCTGCAGTGGCAGAGGGGGCTGCCCCAGCAGGCCTTAGTAGCACAGAACAGATTTGCTGTCTGCTTTTTTGCCAGGAATGTGGAACAGAGCTCCGTCCCGCTCGCTCTCTGGCTGCGAACATCCACAGAAAGCGTTCTGGTGTGATTTACAAATCACAGACTCCCCCGGTACGGCGCAGTAAAATACTCTGTTAAACCTGAGAGATTAGATTTGCATTTTGATCTCCTGTAAGACGGAGATGTTTCGCCGCGATTACGTGGCGCTTTGTTGTGGTAAGCGATGGGCTCTCGACCACGTTCCGCTCCGTCTGAGCCGGGCTTCTGGGATCTCGCGGCCACAAAGACGCTTCGCACCTTAACTGCCGCGAGCCGCGTGTCTCCAGACGGTCGGAGGGTCCGCGAGGAGCGGAGGAGCTCCGCCGCTTCGCCGCTCCTGGACGACAGCCAGCGCTCTGACCTTGTGGCGGGCGCAGCGCCGTCACTCCCTCTTGAGTTACGTGAGAATCAGTTTTTATGATGCCGCTTCATTAAAACCGCTGCTCTGCATCTGACCACGGATCAGCAGATGAAAAACTACCTGCTGCAGCGATTCTGCAAGTCAGCCCACCCTTCTTCTTTTTTTTTGTTTCCTTTTAGAAGTTATTTGAGAAATTGCTCCTAAAATGTCCCTAAGAGATTGGTAAAGTGGTCTTGTGCCAGTGGAGACACCCAAACCCCGCTCCCTCAACAAACCCTCTTGCCCCCGAGCGCTGATCCCCGCGGATGCTTTGATTCGGGCCAGCTCTGACTGGGGGGGGGGGGGCCTCTGAAAGCCCCGTCTCCAAGCTCATTAACAGGAAAGGAGGGGTTTTTTTACTGGCCATGCGGCATGCAGCCGGGCTTTTAAACCGGCAACGAGCTCCTCGGTCGGCCTGCTGCTGCTGCATCTGACCGGCTTACACCTTCCACAGTTAAAAACATCTTTCCATCATTACTGCGCTAGTCGGAGTGGGGACTTCAGAAAAGGTGTCAGCGTTATTAGGCCTCCGGCTCTCACACGCCGGACCAGAAGGTATCGCCCGTACCCCATGTAGCACACAAGCACCACATTAAGGGCATTTTTAAAAAAAAAAGTGTTGCTGAAGCAGATTAACGTTGCTTTTCTTTTCTTGCTTTGAAGGTGTAAAAAAAGCATGAAAAAGTTTTTGGATTGTATAACAGTTTTCATTGTTCACTTGATAGTTTTTTTAAAGAAACACCAAGGATTCAGTTTAATTTGAAACCTTTATTTGGAAAGATAAGCTTTTAGAGGAAGTTGTGGAACTTAACCATGATCTTGGATTCGGTGTCTTCAGAGCAGCTACTATTGCTATCATGATACTGTAATTACACTTATGCAACCCTGCAATAAGAGTTTCAAAAAGTGCATTACACCTTCTATCACTTCATTTGATAAACGATTGCAGGACTGTAAAAGAGTAAAACTGTACCAGACAGAGTGCAGCCACTGCATACAGATGAACAATCAATTCCAAGTCGTCACACCAGCATGTCTCCTGTAAGAAAAGCACGTTTTTAAAGTTTCGAATCGAAGGAATCACCTGGTTTGGAAGGAAGATCACAGGCCCGAACCGAGGTGCTGCTGCAGCTTTTGTTCTGCACTACAGAGACGGAGTGAGGTTTGATGCTGGGCTCCTTCCCCATGATGCACGCCTGAGTAATAGATCAGGAGAAATGATGATGCAGCAGTACAGTAGCCGGGATAGTAAAGAAAGCTCCATTTGCACCTGCCGCTCCGTTCCCTGCTGGAGTTGTAATGGCAAAAATAAACTGGTTCGACATCTGTTGGCAATGTCAGTAGTCTGTTTTTATGCTTGTAATGACACATTAAACTCTGTGGTTGAGGCTCTCCCCCTCCTTCTCCACCCGACGTCCCGTTCCAGGGAAGCAGTGCCAGCAAAATCGTCTGAATGAGTGCACGCTTTGTTTTCTTTGTCTGTTTCGGGCCAAGATCTGGTCTTAGATGTGGTGGCATTCTATGATCAGATAATTCCTTCCCCGTCCCCACTTAAAGGTGTGTGTGGGCGTGTGTGTTTGTGTGCGTTTCTAGCCGCCGCCGCCGCTCGCTTGGCACGGCCCCGCGGAGTGCAAACAGTGGCAATGGGTGGCAGGGATCCTCGGTGGCCTCTCGCCCAGCTGGATGGTAGCCATTTTGCCCTGCGAGGGAGCACCCAGTGCGCCCTGGCGCGGCCCGCAGCTCTCACCAGTGGGAAGTCCTCTTGGCTGAGGCCCGACGCCGTCGCAAGCGCTGACAATCACTGACACATCACTGGCAGGGAGGCCGAGCAGACACAGAACATTACGCAGGCCTGAGTGGAAATTAAGTGATGTTGCCTTTGAGATTGTAACACAAAGAAAAAAAAAAGAAAGCTGAAGTTCTTTCCACATGTAAACTTTGGTTTTTGAGCTCCCTTTTACTTTTTTTTTTCTTTTTTTCCCCCCCACCAGATTTTTTCGAAACATAAATCACCTTTGAATTCAAAGTAGTTTTGCAGATTGGTGAATGGATTTCCGATACAACGGCGCTTTGCTGCGGGGATAAGGCTGTCGGGGTTTGGTGGCGGGCGTGAGATAAAGATGTAGGTAACTTTGCCTTTCCCGAACTCCGCCGCCTTATCAGTGCAGACCAGAGCGCCATCAAATACTATTAATAAAACAAAATGCTCAGTCAAAGTCTTGCAGCTGCAAGTTTATAAATCCGGGAGCGCGTTTGAAAAACTAAATATCTGAACTGGAGGAATATTAGAGAAGTTGAAAGGAAGTCGGCGGCGACAGCCAGTTAAGCCTTGTTAGTATCACGACCGAGCTGTCCCTGAACTATGATCTGTGGGCCAACTTGTCTCTCTTGGGAGAGCGGGGAATTTCCCAGACCCCCTGAACACCCCCCGCCATCGCTCTTCCCCGCCGTCCCCCCCTCCCTCCGGACCAGTCGAGACGTGCAGGTTTGAACCCTCTCACTGTGTTCCTGGCCCCCAATGCCCATTGCCACTCAAGCAGCGGGGGTCCGGTGCATTTGTCTCATAATTATCCGACTGGATGGGGGGGTTCTGAAGATGAAAGAGGCGAATCACAGAGCTCCTCTGTCAAAGGTCTGTCTGCCTGACTGGGGGGTTTTGGATCTATCTCCCTTGTCCTCTCTCTTTCGCGGCATCCACCGCCCACCCCACCACCTCTTACTCCGTCTCACACACACACACACACACACACACACACAGTCTCACTTTTTCCTCAAGAGCTGCCTCCACAGAGCATAATCGCCAACAGTGAACGCTCGTGCACGCCCCCCCCCTCTACCAGCCACCCCACTGATTCATTCACAACTACAAAACTGCAGAGATACCCCCCACCCTCACATCCTGAAAGACTTCAGACTCTCTCCTCTTTTTTTTTTTTCACGTACCCCCAAAAAGCTCCGCCCACCAACCATCGGCTAGCCGCCTACCTCACCCATTCGCACCCCCCCCCCCCCCCCCGGTCTCCTTCATCCGCCTCCTCTTTTCTCCTCCCCACCCTCCCCACCACCACCTTTCTCCTTCTTCTCCTCTTAACTACTGGCTAGGAGTTAATGGACTGTTTTGGCTAGTCTCCAGACGGTGAGTGTCACCTCATTAGCCTATAGCGGCTCGCTCCCAGACTGCTCCTTGTGTGTTTGTGTGTGTGTGTGTGCATGTGTGTGTGTGTGTAGGAGGAGGACTACAACGACGGAATGTCATTGGTCTGCCCCCCCCACCACCCCTCCCCAACCGTCCCACCGCACACCCCTCGCCGCCTCCCTCTCCCCTTCCCACCACTACAATGAATGAGAAAACACGCATGCATAATTAAATCTATAGTCTCGTCCTCACTCCACCCTCCCTTCCCTCCTTCCTCCGCAGACGTGCATTAAAAAAAAAAAAAAAACTGCTTGGAAGTTTGCCACGCAGGCGGGCGGTGGTGGAGGGGGGGGGACGACGCGGTGTCTTCGAACCGGGGGAGACGTGGCCAACCTCGCACCCTCGTATGGATCTATTCTTTCTCAGCCCGGCTCGCCGAATGGCAGGGTGGCAACAGCGGGCGAATGTAAATGCCACCCGGCCCTGCCAGTCAATTACACCGCAACAAAGCTAATTGTTTGTTTGGCGCATACCGAAAAAAAGATGCGGGGTTGCCCATTGATGGGTCCATTGTTTCAGCACAGATGCGAAGTTCTTTTTTTCTCACAGGCTCACAGGCCTTCTGCCGGTTGCACCCGTGAATGATGGGACCGCGTTTCGGGAGGGTCGGCCAAGTCCCGTCTTATTCAGGAACACATCTCACGTTTATCATCTTCAAATTTTTCAGACTCCTAGATTATGTAGTGAACACTGTGTCCACATTAGTCCAACATATTGGTTAAAAAATTAACCATAAAGATGAAGCCTTATATCTGACCATGAGCGCAAATTCTCCAAAAAGTTAATCAGAAACATACCGAGGAGTGACAAAAGTTACAAATTGACACATTTAGACTTTGGAATCCCTAAAGAAAAGTCACAGGAAAAAAAAAAGTTTATTTATGAAGTAGTTGCTTTAGAATGGCGAGGAAGCCTTGATTTATATAGTTCATAAATCAAAAAGTTTCCCAGTGAAATCAACAATACATGAAAAGTTTAAGCTTCATTCCTTCAACAGCTTAAAATGAGACGTCTAAACTAAGCATCTTGTTAAATCAGCTTATCTTTTCAAGGCTTCCGGGTCACTCGTCTAAGAATAGTTAATCTTTGAAGTTCAGCACAGTTGAATGTGATATTTCAAGTTCAACGAGCTCTCAGTTTAACTTTTAAGCTGATGCGGCAAACACCTCGAGCCTTTTTTTTTAAACGCCTCTTTAGAATCGTTGCATAATAAACTACTTGTATCATTAATAAGTCAAAAATGTTAAGGGTTGGTGAGTGGAGAGCTCTCGTGTCTCAGGAAGCGACTGTTTCAGCTCATGATGGACAGTCGCAAGAGATGAAGGTTTTGGTGCAGCAAGCTGAGAGGAAAGTGGAGGAAGAGTAAAAAAAAATGATTCACTAAAAGGAACAGAAAAAAAAAAAAACGAAGTGGAAGGAAAGGCCACATTGTGCGAAAAGGGCAAACAGAGAGAGGGAGAGAGGGAGCAGGAGGAGGTGGAACATTAAGTGGGGCGCAGTGTGCTGACTGGAGACCAGCCTGCTCATTTTTCATTGGACAGATGAGCCACTGTGTCGCGTTGTGCAGCGCAGTTTGTCTGCGGCCCGGTCGCTGACTGATCAGCCCGCCGCAGGACGCCGGCTGCCCGTATCCGTCTGTGCACGCGCGTGTGCGTAAATCCAACATGCGCGCATGCGGCTCGGATTATTTGCCGCCCTTTTCTCGCGCGCCTCAACGCATGCGATGTGTGCATCCGTGCAGAGGTGGGCAAACTTTATTTCTCAAATTAAAAGGTGGGGAAGTTGAATTTAGATGGATTAACCCTCATCTGCATCCTTAGTTTGGTAGCTATGTATCCTTTTGTGCCTGCCAGGTTCTTCCTTCAACTCTCCCAGGCCGGTGTGGCTAATGATCCGTCAGGCCATTCAGTCCCTTGTTCAAGGCCCACTCGCCACTGAATGTGCTCCCTCCCCGTCCACACTGTTTGGTGACCTCAATGAGGAGCCTGTTGTCCTCCCGGCTCAGTTAAAATGCTCTCTTCTTTTCAGTGCCGTGAGAGTTTACGGAGGAGAAGGCACAGAGACTCGGCGCAGAGAAAGAAGGCCCGCTCTTCACCCGCATTAGTATGCAACCATTAGAAACAAACACACACTGATGATCTGCGCGCGCACGCGCACGTACGCGCAACCGAGGCGGCGGCGGTGGCGGTGGCGGCGGCGTGCCCTCGCCGTGAGACGTTCACGGGCATAGGAAGATGCAAGCGAGCTGGGTCACACACAATCAGGGGACACACACACTGTATGGCCTCTCATTGTTCCTGTCTGGGCTGGGATCCCACTTGATTCCATAAGTCTCAAAACCATGACAGACTCACTCTGTGTGTGTGTGCGCGCGCGTGTGCGTGTGTGCGCGCCCTCCTGCTCCTTTGAACAAGTCTGTAGTGTCTGTCTAAGAGAAAAGAAGCAACATTTCATTGTTCTCGCAGACGTTTCAACTTTGCCCCTCTCACTTTCTCTCTGCTGTTCTGTCTCCCATTTGTGTGTGTGTGTGTGTGTGTATGTGTGTGTGTGTGTGTGTGTAACTCATCCTACTGTACCTGCATTCCCCCGTCAGTGGCAGACATTTGATAGGGCAGCTATCCGGATTACCAGGTGCTCCTTTTAAGCCAATAAGAAATGCTTACCTTGTCCCAATTATGAGATAATCATTACAGAGTGAAGCCGCTGCAGAGTCAGAGTCTGTCACGGAAACACAACACTTCTCACCGCTGTCTGTGCCGAAGCGTCGCGGCGTGATGGAGACTGTATCTTCAGGTGTATATCAGTGAACGGAAATCGATAAAAATTGGACGTTGCATCGTCTTATACTGTTTTTAACCAAGAAAATCCTCATATTTTCTGCCTATAACTCACAGAGGAGGATTTTTCACAATAAGAGTCCACAACTTCGAAGCCATATACAGACGCACCTGTAGTTTATATGGACTGACAACAAGTTTTGTTGGAATCACAAAGCGACCTGTCCTCAGAGGTGTCCTTGAATGCCTCTCCGGTGCACTCTGGGGTGCAGCGCTCGCTGCTGTTGCTCACGCTCCGCTACATGACACCGAGAGACACAGACACACTCAGCAGATTGTTTTTCTGTTCATTCAGCTCAGGCACGGTGAGAAAAAAAAAGTAAAAAAAAAAAAAACAAAAAAAAAACCCTGACTTATAAATGATTCAAAACTGATTTTTTTAGCAATTTTGGAAATGACTCCGCATCGTTGTATGAATATGATATACCTGCATTTCAGTGAATTGTTACTGTATGATATCACACTCCTGAGGCGTCCTCGCAAACTTAAGAGTAACCAGTACCCACTTTACTGCATCTCAAGAGCTCATCTTCCTCGCTAAACAATGCCGCCCCAAGATGGCGTCCTGTTTGGCGCCGCGCTCGCCTTCCCCCCCTCGCTCCGGCGTCGGTATCCTTCCCCTTCCGACCGGGTCATGTGCCAGCTTTTCTGCTGAATGCCATGCGTGAGTCCTGCCCGGCGTTTGGGGGGCGGGATGAGGGGGCAAGGAGGCCCGACGTGCCACGATTTTGGCGTTCTGTGTGTGTGTGTGTGTGTGTGTGTGTGTGTGTGTGTGTGTGTGTTCGGGGAGGGGTTGGTGGCGGCGGGGGGCATCGCCAGTTGGCAGGCTGGCACACAAAGGCTGGCACGATAAGATCCTCCCTCTTCTGCGGGCAGATTTTCTCGCCCATATCTTTTGTTTGGCTTGTTTGGGTTGCAGCTCATCCCGATAAAGGCCACTTTGTTTAGACAACAAAGCGCGAGGGAGGGAGAGAAGAGAGAGATAGAGAGACAAAGAGATAGAACCAGAGAGAGAGGGTGGTTGGTTGGTGGTGGGGCATTAAAAAAGGCGGCATTGGATGGGGGGGGTGGGGTTGGTTGGTGAGGGTTGGGGGGGCACCGACACAGATGGAAACGTTAGAAGAAGAAGAAGAAGAAGAGGAAAAAGAAAAAAACCAAAAAGTGTTCAAATTTGAAAAAGGACACGGCGCGCACTTTTCACCGGATAAGACAATATCGTAACAGATACAGGGTTGAATGGCAGATCTGCACGGAGGCGGGTATGAACAGATACAATGGCGGCGGGGTAGTGTTGCAGGACGGCGGGAGAACAGATAGGAGAAGGAGAAGATCTGGAGAGGGGAGAGCAGGTTCTGCCGGCTGCTTGGACGCCCGCCCGAGCGCCGTGAGGTCATCGGCCAAGCTGTGGATGATAGAAACCAGGAGCAGAGGAGGACATGGGACACACACACACACACACACACACACACACACACACACACACACACACACACTCAGATACATACATACACACTGCATACCAGCACACATACAGTCATTTATGCACTCTGTCAAAGCTTGCATGACCCACACACACACACACACACACACATTTCAGCCGTGCATTTCCAAGGAAGGGCAAGCCGGAGTCTCTCCCCTCGCACCGGAACAGGAAAGAAGCAGCGCAGGAGGACACCGAGCAGAAAGTCTGCCCGGCCACATCAAATATTTACTCAGGAGCAGCTGTATTGTCGAAACATTACGCATCAGAGCTGTTCTGTAATTAGGTCGATATTTTCTGCCCCCTCTCTCTCTCTCTCTCTCTCTCCCTCTCTCTCTGTTTCCCTACTTCTCTGGGAGTCCACCCCTCTCCACCTCTCTCCTCCGTGCTCCCCTCCCCTCCCCTCCCCTCCCCTCCCCTCCGCCTCCCCAGGCTGCTGAAATGCGTCTTGGCTCGGGACCCATGCCTCTGGCAGCCAGAGTGCTATACATGTGCACAGAACCCCGCTCGGCATAAAATGGCTGCCAGACAGGCTTCTCCTCCTGAAATGTCGACAGCGGTATGCATCTGCAAGGGCGTGCGCGTCGCTCGCGCGTGCGCACTGGTTTTTTTGCGGAGGATATCTGTACGTGTCCGCGAGTGTTTTGCGGGCTGCGAGCGTGCGCCGCGGTTGTCAGAGGAAAAAAAAAAAAGAAGAAGAAGAAGAAGAAATAATTTAGAAAAGAAAGTTTTCCAAAACTATGTGGCTAATTTAGTCCACGCTGCGTGAGTGTAGGTGCATGTGTGTTCGGCAATTTTACTGGGAACAGAATGGGTATCGTGCCAAAAAAATGAGGAGGCTGGGTTCGGGAGAGTGTGTGTGTTTGAGTGTTTCAGTGATTATAAAATCCAGGCGAGTAACACACTTGGGCGTGGAGAAACCTCACAAGCAGTGAGAAACTTTCTTTCCGAGCCAGATTTCTGTTGCCATTACCCGTAATTGCCCTAATTGTTACAGTGGTATGATAAGTATCCCACCGGACGAGAAGGTGTAAGAACTCGTGGTCACATCCAAAATACCCACAAGCCCCCTCTGCTCTTTTTTTTTTTTTCGCTGAGTAACAGCAGATAATGTGATTCATACGCGGCCCTGTTTTTTTCGCTTCCTTCATGAACCGGTTTGTTTATTTAAACAAGTGGCAGGGACGGAGGGTGCCAAGAAATGTTGTTTTTGGAAAAGGGCCGTGTGAGTGTATATGTGTGTGTGTGTGTGTGTGTGTGTGTGGTGTCTGGCCCTATGATCAAGCCCTTGCCAAGCTCCCAGGGCATAGCCGAGCCTCCTCGACCGCAACTGTTTATTTACAGGTTACACCACTGTTTATTTGAAGACTATCGGATTGGCCGGGCTTCTGCACAGGACACCTTTTAGGATTCAGATACCAGGCCCCCGGCTCTGAATGCCACACAGCTTCGCTTTATATAATCCATTCCTGAGTCGCTTTAAAAGAAAGAAAGATAAAAAAAAAAAAAATCCTGTGATATTATATGCAGCTTAACTCTGTATTTGTAATGTCAAATTATTTGCCACTCAGTAATGTTTCAGTGACTCCATTCAAATCCTTTGCTTTCTCTTTTGAGAGTGTTTGATAGGAAGTGAATACAGTGAGGTCAGACAAAACAAACACACACACACATACACACCACAAGTGATTATCAAAAAAAAAAAAAAAGGGTGCAGAGAACAATAGATAAAACAAACACGCTCACGGCCTCGCTAAATGGGCAAGCGCCAAACTAAATAATATCATAATCCAGAGAAAAAGGAGGAGCGGCGGCGAGGCCGCCCTCGTGGGGTCAAAGGTAAAATGTAATGCAATCGGGGAGGTGTTTCCAGCGCCGGCGCGGGCCTGGCAGATGTGCCATATGTTTGCATCCCACCTTGAGTCATCCAGGTGGTCTCTCCTGGTGCTGCAGCGGGGGCCTCATGCTGGAGGATGCTGCCTGGGATCTCTAATTGCCACGACCATCTGCTCTTTTTGTCATGGCTGCCTGTTCGGGCCCTGGAAGAAGAAGGGAAAAAAACACAAACAAAAACACAAACTCTGATCCGAACTGGAGCACCGCGCTCTCCTCCCACCTCCGCTCTCTTTTCTTTTTTTTTTTTTTTCCCTCTTCCCCTCCCCGTGCGCTACCTTTTCAGCGTTTAGCTCCTCTTCTCCACTCCCTCTCTCTCTTTCCTCTCTCTCTCTCTCCCCCCTGCCTGGATTCTCTCCCTCTCAGCAGTTCTCGGGGAGCAGGCACGGAGTTGGCAGTCGTAACTAGACTGATGGATGACTCTGAAAGTGGCGTGGGGGGACGGAGAGGAGGAGGAGGAAAGGGGGGGGGAGGTGGAGGAGGAGGGAGAAGACAAGGAGACAAGGCCACTGAGCTCCCTGCAATCACTTTATGGACATGTGCCGTGGCAAATCCACACAAACCTCTGCTTACTCTCAAAAGCTTCTTTACACATCTCGTGTGTATCATGTAAAGTGTGTGTGTGTGTGTGCGGTGTGTGTGTCTTCGGGGGGGAAGCTACAGGGACCCGCTGTTTGTTGCTGCAGGGCGAAAGGAAGCGATTCAGCTGACGTCAGACAATGACTTGTTTAATGCAGGAGTGCAGGAGTTACAATGCAGATTTCACCTCCGAAGAAACTTTTTTCCTCATAATTTTTTAACTGATGACTCACCTCGGAGATTAGAGGAGGGGGGGGTGGGAAATGCTAATAATCGTCTCAACTTTTAACTTATCCTGACTTTTCTGATTTTTACACATTCTTAAATAATCTATTTCAAGATGGAAATGGATCATTTTAAGGGATGATACAACTGTGGAACTTTAAGGAGAAAGCAGGAAACAGCATGTATGTTTAGTGCGGCCTGGTTGTGTCTGATGCCCGTATGGTTTCGGGCCTATACGCTCTGGAACGAGGCTTTTTTTTTTTTTTTCTTTTCTCCTTAACGTATGGTCCTTTTCCCTCCCTACCCTGTCATTGTTGAGCCCCGGCCAAGAACATTCTGTTTTTGCTGCGCTGTTTAATAGTCAAATTTAGGAGTGGGGGAACAAGAGAGAGAGGGAGAGCGACACAGAGAGAGAGCAAGAAAGGAATAAATCTTTCAACTTTTTTTTTATCCTCCCCTCCTTCCACCACCCCCCCCCCCCCCCCCCCCCCCCCCGCCAACCACTACCTCCACCCCTCTCTCCTTGCTTTTCCTTTTCTCTCTCTCTCTCTCTCCTCTGTAACTGCGGCAGGAAAAGGGCTGTTGTTGCAGGGCGAGGGTATCTGAGTTCACCGTCTCCGGCTTCTTGTCTCTCAAACCGAAGCTCTCTCATGTTAAAGGTGTAGATAATAATCTCTCCCCGCCGGTTCTCTCGTTGCGCACCCCCCCCCCCCCCTTCTCCCTGCGTCCCGGGGCATGTGTGGGCCCGGGCCGGCGCTCAGACCTCGCGGGGAGTCTGTTCAGACTTTTAGCGTTTTTGAGCTCCAGGCCTCGCTCCCCCCGCAACAAAAAAAAGCAGCCCGATTGAAATCTCGCCGGTAAATTCTCTGCGTTTTTTTTTTTTTTTCTTTTTTTTCACGACTTTGGCGAGGGCGCCTGTCAGTGATCAAGCAGGAACTCCAGAGGAGCGGTTCGAATCCCCTCCCAGGGAGGCCCGGAGGTGGAAGACGTCAGCCCGGGCCAGAACCTGCACACCGTAGCCGGTGGAAAGAATTCCACTCATGTTTCCTCGTGTTTCCCCGCCCCTCTCCTGTCCTCTCTCCATGTTTTGTTCTGTGCTTGTACCTTGCACAGCAGGACCGAACACATTCTGTATCCCCCCCTCAACCCACCTCCCTCGCCTCTACGCTCCCCCGGCCCCACTTTGAAAAATTACCCACAGGTCCGCGGGTAGAAACTTTTAGGTTATCCCGTGTCAGAAGCAGAGCTTTTCCTCCTCCCGTCTGCAGTCCCATTAATGATAAAGCTGCTCAAACAAACCGCCGGTGCTTAATGTACAGTTCGTGCACTCCCCGCGACGGAGAGATAACTCCAAACCTTAAAGCACTCTGGAACAGAAAAAAAAAAAAAAAAAAATAATAAAATGCGTGTCTGCCTTTGTCTTAACGGAGGAGGTCTCTCCACTTAAAGCTGAAATATCTGAGGTTTTTGCTGCCTCAGCACTTTGTCTCAAGTCTGTTCAATAAATCAGCCTCGTGCACTTTTTGAGAAAAAAAAAAAAGAGACAGAACATAAAAGTGACTGAAAGAGGTTTCAATTTTGAATTCATACAACCTGGTTTGTTTGTATGCTTTCATACATGACATGTTATTTGATATCAAACTGATAGTATTAATCTGACATGCAGTGTCATTAAAAAAACACCTGTATTTTTTATTATTATTATTATTATTTTCAACTTTGGCAGTTTGATTCAGATTTTGTTTTTTCTCCTTTGAAATATTTTTCGAGATTGAAATACTCCCCTCTCTCTCACTGATGCGCCTTCAGATGGAGCAAACCTGGATTCATCATCGTGTGAATGTTTGCATGATGACAATGAAGACGAGCGTATCTTATCTGATCATCGCGGTATTTTGCCATCAGCCACAATTTTATCACCCAAATTTAGGAACTCAGTTATTCGAATGCAATTTATAGTAAATAACTATTAAGAGGATAAAAAAGTGATTTTTTTTTCTTTTCTTTGGCTGCTCTCCTCTGGAGTCGCCACAGCGGATCAGGTGATCCGTATGTTTGATTTGGCAGCGGTTTGGCGCCGGATGCTCCGCCTGATGCAACCCTCGCCATTCATCTGGGCTTTGGCAGCGGCTCCAGGAGCGCACGGAGAGCGCCCCGCCGACGGCTGCCCGCACACCAGTGGACAGCTGCTGTCCGGAGAGCTGTCGGAGGGTGTGGGGGGGGGGGGGGGGGGGGTTCAGGGAGCCGCGGTGGTCGGTCGGCGGTGCGATTTTTAGACCTCACTTTGCAAACCTGACACCAAATATGTATGAAAAATACAGGGGGAGGGGAAAAAATGTACAAACGTCCACATACTTCCAGGAACTTGTCTTGAAAGACAGTTAAAAAGTTAAAAGGCTAGTTTGTGTGGATTTTTTTTTTTTGTATTCACACAATCTGAGGTTGTATGACTGGAAACCATCACCGTCGTACGGTATGCGGCCGTCTTGTCTCTGTACTAATCCCCCCCTCACCGCCCCTCTCTTCTTGTGTTTTGCAGACTCGCAGCAGTCAGGAAGTCCAAGTAACAATGAGCCAGGCAAGAACCCTCTTCCAGGTATGTGCTCTGCCAGTCACGGCCCCCCGCCTCCCCCCGCCTGTCATCGCTCCATTGTTCCCGTCCAGCTCGCCCACTGTACGGCGGCTTATGTACACTGTAACCTGCCCGGGGTTTAAATAGTGCTGTGAACTCTGTGACTTGTAGGCAAAACAGCGGAGTCATTACTGCGGAGCGGAAACTGTATTGTAGCCGAGCCAGGTGCGGGCCAAATGAGGCACCGGCAAAAGTATGCGCGAAAACATGTGAGGTCCAGCCGCACGACATTTTTTTTTTTTTCAAGCGTTGAGGCTGCAGGGGAAAAAAAAAAATAAAAGATGATCAATGCAGACCAGATGAGTTGAAGCTTCTGACATCCTCTAGCTGGATATTTAATCATTAACTTTGTAAATACTGAGGGAAAAAAAACAACTGAATTTTGAATGTCTTTTCGTTTGTCATCACCTCCGATCTGGAGCGACGGCGTTAAATCAGACTGCGTCTTTGGCAGCGAGCTGACTGTATCAAGGTGAGCCAGCGTGTCAGGAAAAAAAAAAAAAAAAAAACCTCTCTGACGGCGCTGTTGTTCCCCCGGACTGACCTGCGCTGGTGTCGTCACGGCGCTGGAATGAAAATAGTTTGAGAAGTATAATTAGTTTTCTACCTCAAGAGCAGGTTCTGCTGAGCCCGGTGCCAAGGAAAACATGCCAGTAAGCCAATGACTCAGTCCTGGGAGGCCCCTCGGCCGTGGCACGGCTCTTCACGAAAGCCGCTGGCTCACTGCAGGCATTAGGTGCCAGCGGAGATGCCCGTCCATCTCCCTGGCACGGCCCGGGCCCCCTTGGCTCGGAATCACAGCCGAGCCGGAGTCATTTGGGTGTCAATAACTTGTCTGGCGTATTTTACTGACGGCGTCTGATTAGTGGGTAGGTCACGCAGACCTCCACGACGCTGCAGAAATCTAAAAATAGTCCCGGCTTTATTGAAACAACCTCCGTCTGACTCCGAGCCCGCCTTTATTTACCTGAATGAAGCAATCTCTCTCTCTCTCTCTCTTTTTTTTTTTTTTTTTTTTTTTGTAATCTTTAATATCGGCACTGCAGCAAATGACACGTTAACACGGCCATTAGCGGCGGCGATACAGTGCGCCGGCACGACAGTGTCAATATTGACAGTGGTTAAGTTTTACTTGTGTGTTTGATCAGACGGGCAGCGCCTGCCACTCGCCGCTCGCCGCACCTGCCCTGTCACTCCGCCGCGTGACGCACCGGCCGGTCGCACGCAAAAACAAACAGAGCGGCCGCTCGTCCCAGCGCATACATGGGAATGTCAGGGCGAACACACACACAGACACACACACACACACAGACAGAGATCAGAGTCCTGGTGGCTGACCACTCCCTCAGCCGCTTAGATAAACTCACACTCACACACATGCAATTTCACTGATAATTTGAGAGATCTGTGTGTGAGATCAGAATATCTGGGTTGTTTCAGTGTTTTATTAGAGCAAAAGAAGGTAATGATCATGTTGTAAAGGTTAATGGAACAAGAAGCAACAGGAAATGTGAGGATTAAAGAGGAAATGTTGTCATTTCTGGATTTTTTTTTTTGTTGTTTTATTCTAACCTTTTAGATAAATTGGCAGCGAGACTAAACTTTATATTAAACTTTCATTAAAGCCAATTAAACCTTTAATTGACTCACAGCAGCCAATTTATGTAGAATTTTTGGATCAAGTTAAAATGAAAGAGAAAAAAGTCAAAAATTGTCAATTGTCCAGAAAAAAAATAAAAAAAGACTCAAAGATTAATGAATGAACCTTAAATATACCAAAGAACAGTCAAAATGTTCACGTGGAAATGCCTTTCATATCCAAGAGTTCAAGAGTTCCCTCAAATTTTAAATTAAAAGTGATTTTTCTCACTAATTCCCTTTTCATTGACAACATTTTTGCTAAGTTCTTTGCACTGCGACCTTTTTAATCTAACGCGTTGAGTATCATTATCGACTCTTATTGATGCTGAAAACCTCTGTTAAAATAACCTCAACCCTTTGTGGACGTTTTCAATGAAGAATTCAGGATATTTTAACACCGATCCTCTTGGAAAATTTCCTTTTTTCTGTATTTAACCCATCCTATTCATACTATTGATATTCAGCAGTTTGCTGCTACAGTGCAGCGGCATGGGGTCAAAGGTCATGTTACTGACAATGCCAGATTGCCTGTATTTAGTTCTTTTTGACACAAATCTGTGCCTCAGCATCGATCACTGGTCACCGAGTAACATGTGTTCCTGCTGCTTGTGTCCGCAGTGTATCTGGAGGACAGTTTCATCAAATCAGGAGTCTTCAGTGTTGCAGAACTGGTGCGAGTGTCCAGAAGTAAGTACTCGGATTCCTCGTCTGGAAGCGTCAGGTCAGACCTGAAGCGAGAATCGCGCGACGAATTAGAAGCCGAAGGTGTAACAGGTGCAGCGGATTGAGCGCGGGAGCCAGGAATCTGTCAGTCAGCCGGTGGATCTGGGCTCGCGCTGTCGTTAGGAGAGGTCTGATCAGGTAATTCCTGTGTGGGTGTGCTCCCAACAAAACACTCGCTTATGAACGGGAGCAACTTAAACCTCATTTGGGAAAATAAAAGGGACTTTTTTTCCCGAAATCCCCCCACCTCCGCCGTCTCCACCTCCCCGATACAGCTGTAGTGTGGTGAATCCAGTTTGGCCGGTCGCAGTGAGAAAACAGCGACGAGCGCAGCTGTGCGAGAAGTCTGCGCTCATCTGCATCGACATGTCCGCCAAATCGTTGACGGTTGTTCCTCCTCTGATCGGTGACAGGCCGTCGAGGCCCCAGAAAAGCCCCAGAACGCCCCCCCCCCCCAACCACCTAACCTGTGTTTAAGAGCAGCATACCTTCCTTTGTGTGTGTGTGTGTGTGTGTGTGTTGCACTCGAAGGAAAAAGAACAGTTTTTCTCTCTTCTCAAGAAGAAAAGGTTCATTGTGGGGTTTATGACATTGAAAAAGGAATAAATTTTTACATTATTGGCAGGTTTATGGGCCATTATTACAATATTTGTTGTTTCATCCCTGATTAAAGCAAATAATCCACATCAATCTGATCAGTTCCATCTCGTCTCAGATCAGAGAAAACTAGATTATAAAGTCAGATTCACGGGCGTTGACCTAAAACTTTCACCGGAGCAAAGAAGTGTATTTAATGTCAGTAAGTTTTCATGTTCACCTCAGAAATCTTGAAAAAATGATTGATTCATTGCACACAAAAAAACCCCCCCAGAAAAATCGTCTCTGATCTGAAAACATGAAGCTCATTATGTAAACAATCCCAAACCAACTGGCTCGGGATCCACTCTGGCTCTGAAAGGCTGTGTTTTTGTTTCGTGTTTAATTTGCCCCCCTGACCAGATGGCCTCAGAGCCGCCGCGCTCGCTCTCATGCGACCGGAGGCCGGTTTCGCGAAAGAGCCGACAGAAGTCGGGCTGGAATTTTAAAAAGGTCGACGGACGCGCAGGAATTGTCACTCACCCGGCCCGGTGGCTCCCTGGGAAGATATCTGAGCAGCCGCTCGTCCGTCATCGCGCTGCTCTCCCCGGCTCTCCGGGGCTGTTGAGACATTCTTTGAAGTCCATCAAAGGGGAGCTGCGGAGTTCAAGGCCGCCTCGCGATCCGGCGTTTCCACCAGGACGCTCATTAATGCAACAGGAGCCTCCGCTGCAACGCAGAAAAGAAAAGAAAATACCAACAGGCAAAGCTGGAGTTCTGACAACGCATAACTTTATTGTCCGTTTTCCAAACGGCCGCTCCGATTTGCTCGTTTCTGCAGCGTCATTGTTTCATTTGCTGTTTCTCTCGCCTTTAAAGTCGGATTATTAAATGAGATGATTGGCGGGGCGGCCAAGTGGCATCGCAAATATTGTGCCGAGCCAAGAAGAGAGCGAGACAGAGACGTGGTCAGAGGGGGGTGGGGGTGGGGGGGGATCCTAAGCCATGAATGGAGTTAAAAAACAATGGTGTTGTATTCAGCGGCGTCCTCGGGCCGGATGCATTCCTCCACAGACAGCAGCGGGCAGGGGCCTCTGCCAGAGCTGCGGCGGCGCTGCCAGGGCGGAGGCCGGCCCGGGGACCGTGCCAGTGGTGAACCTCAGACCACAACAGACGGCGCCACACACTCCATCCTCTCATCCACTCCAGACCGAGCGACCGACCGACCAACCGCGCGAGCGAGCGAGCGAGCGAGCTGCGGGCTGCCTCGCGGCCACACACTGGAGAGGATGGGTGGCGAAAACCCCCCTTTTGTTCTGGAAACGCCGCCCCGGCCTCCCTTGAAACTGTATTCCTCACCTTGACCGCAGAGAGGGAAAACAACACCTTTTCACACTGTAAATCACCAAACGTGAGGAAACTGCTAAGTAATATAGTGAAAGAAGTGGAAGTTTGTGTGATTTACTTGGGGAGGCGCGTGAATTTTAATGCCGATCCGACACATTTTAACTGCCATTAAGCTGCGCCGCCATAAAAAAAAAAAAAAAAAAAAAACCCAACTATTTATCCTTGGATGCAATATGCTGCGTCTTCAAACGCTTCTTTTATTCCTTGCAATCACGGCCTCGTCGTCAGACTTGTTAATCAGTGCTCAGCAAAAAAAAAAGAAAAAACGCCGGCGATGGTCAGACAGTTAACGGGAGAACGGGGAGCGCTTAATTTGATATACAGGGCCCCCGAACGCACAGCGTCAATAACAGTCAGTCAAGCTATTGTGCAATTAATTGTGCGTCTCTCGATGCGAGGATAAGGGATAAGACGACACTCGGTCTGACGGTGCTGCTGTGACATTGAACTCCCTCCTCTTTTCTTTTTTTTTTTTTTTTTTTTTTATTTGTGTGTGTCCTCCGCAGTGCCCATCACCCACGGCGCGGCGGTTAACTTCTCCATGGCGGACATGCCCAGCCAACCCTACTACCACGACCTGAACTCCAGCGTGGGGCTGCACCGCTCCCTCTCCTCGCCTCCCGGCAGGTCGGTGCAGAGCGGCGGCTCTTTTGCGCGTCTTTGCTCCTTTTTTTCGAAGCCTTGCCAAAGTTGGCGGCGATCTAAAGATGGCGGCCTGAACCTAAAGAGGACTAGGCCTTGCCTGAAACCCTTACCTTGTCAGGGTTAAAGAAATTAACCACCACAGGAAGAGAATCAAACAAACGTCTCCTCATTCTAGCCTTTATTTCCACTGAAGTCAGTTGAATGGAGGCGTGTTTGCTTTGCAGATCTGCCGCATTTACATGTAAATGTTAAGAAATCACAAGCGTGTCATCTGCTTATAGAATTTATGTTCTACAAATAAACACACAAACGTATTAAGCCGGCAGTAAATGCTAAAGAATACCTTCAGATCCAGGAGAAAGCAACACATTTTTGCACTTATATGTTTATCTATTTAGCGTAAAGGTGGAAAAAGGTAAAATTGAGCCGGTAAACACTTGTAAAGCTCAATATTTATTAATAATTGCTCTGAATTTGTACAGTCAGGGAAAAAAAACATGTTTTTGGACTGTGTCTGTTCAGATTCCAGCCTTTATGTTAAGCAGAGCTAATCATTATTGGCACCGGCTCCACATCCAGCATGCAAACATGCTAAATGTCATCTCATTTTATTCCTGTCAACAATGTGAATGAAGGTTTTTTTTTTTTTTTTCTCCACCACCCAGAATGTCATTTAATCTTTGCCAGACTTTCATTCCAACTGCGACCAGATCAGCACTGACACCGCGCTGCAGCAGTCTGCGGCGTCCAAAAACTGAGCGTCTCCTCTCTTATGAACTTCTACCATGTGTTGCAGCAAAAGGCCCAAAACCGCCAACATGGAGGAGAACATGGACACCAGCCCGACGGGACCCGACTTCTACTCGTCGCCCAGCTCGCCAGCCAGCAGCCGGGCGAACTGGCACGACCGAGACGGAGGTGATTCTCCAGTTTTTATTTATTTTATTTTTTTTTTCAAATTTGCACACTCGTCGTTTACCTTCGCCGTCACGGCTGCACTCCTCTCGGCGACGCCCCTGCCGCCGCCGCCTGCGCGCAGTTGTATCAACATTTGCAGTTGTCAGCCCGGCGCGGCGCATGAGCGCGTGTTGACAGGAGTAGTTGGAGGATGTGCGGATCTCCCATCCTAGTTGCATGCAAATAGATCTGATCAGAGCAAACACCTCGCCTTGTCTTTTTAACGGCGCCGTCTTTGAAGCGCCGCTCCTGTACGGGAGCTACTGTACACTTGACGCATCTATTGCCTCTCTCGCTTTGAATGACCTGCTCGAGTCCCTGCGAACCTGTTCTACCCTCTTAAAACACATGCCGTGTCGGAGATAGCCCCGAGCGCCAACAGTCTTATCAAGCGTTGGACCGATTTGAACTTGTGTGTGAGTGTCAATCTGTACTCCGCTGCACCTGTCGGCTGCACAAAGGAAGGCGCGTTTCTGACTCACGCCGCCTGTGTCGCAACCGTGACACGACAGGCGCCGTAAACATCAAGCACGCCTCACAGCGAGCGTTTACGACCCTTGTATTTTAAGTGTCCTTTTGACAATTGTAGAATTTAAATGCATCCCTGACCTTTTTCGGAATGCGTTTAGCGTGACGGCTTGACGTTAACGCAGGCGACGTCACGCAAACAGTTCACGCTCTTTCAAAATAAAGTTTCAAGCACATTACTTCACTAAGCATACAGACTATTAGAGCTAATGACCACACTGTAGCGGAAGGAGATGAAAAGTAATGAACGAGTAATAAAAATCACTGCTATGTCACTTTAATTACAAGTTAAAGTTGTTATAGAAATAAAAGTTAAGTAAAAAGGGTTCTAATGGCTTCTTAACAGCATTTTTAATTGTTTCTCGGTCAGTTTTCCTGAATAAAAGTTTGACAATCAAAGCACTTTCCTTCAAACGTTCTTTAATATTTCTATTTTTTATTTCCACCTCTTATAAGGTATAATATTATTTGTATCATTGCATTTAAATGCATGATGAGCAAAAAAAAAGTGAAAAAGACAGAAACTGGCAAACCAAAAGAAGCTTTAATGAGAGAATCAAACTGAAATGTTGCAGTTTTGCTTTAAGAACCGTAACAGCTGGTAGAGATTCACCTTCAAGGAGATTTTTCTTGTCTTAAACACTATTTTTTTTGCTCTTTACTTATCACATCAGCAAGTCCTGCTCTGTTTATTTTGTTTAGAGATTCAAAAAGTAGCAGAGAAACCGAGCTTTGCACCCACGTGATGATCATTATGGTCTGTCAAACACCACTCCAGCGTCTCAGTAGCGTCACGTGAGCCCGTTCAATCTGATAGCTGGGAGTAATCACATCATGATAATAACTGGATGGGTCTACATCCATTTCAGAAATCCCTGATTCCTCACAGCCACAAGGAAACATGAACTTTTCTCCCTTTTCTTCCTAAACTGCTTTTGCATGTTGCGTTCGCTGATTTCAGTTTTCAGCTCCTACGACTTGTTCCGCACACGTCGTGTATGCACGAAGAGCACCGGAGTGAGATTCATGCTTTCTCATAATCAGATCGCCGCTGTCATCTGATAAAGCATGTCACCTCATGCTGTTTACATGATCATTTGAATAATCTGATTTTCACGGTGCGCGTAAATGGCCTGCGCTGCATTCATCTCGACCCTCCCAGCCGCCTGAATCGAGGCATCGAGAAGCCTTCGCACTTCTGGCCACGTGACGAACCGTGCGACAAAACAACAACACAACTCCTTGTTGTGCGGCGCGGCTTCTTTTTTTTTTTTTCCTCGTGATCTTTATCGTCCAGACCTGCGGGGCAGATGTGTCAAATGATTTCTCATTAAGACGTGGGGCCGCACACCTTGGCTGCTCTTCAGAGGAGAAACCTGTCAGCGGAGTGTTGATAATCAAGTTTAATGAAGAAGACAATTACAAAGTAATTAATACACAAAGCTCACCTAATAAGGAGCAGGGAAGTGACAGAGATGTGTACGTCAGAGTGAACGCCGGCGTCCTGGTTTCGGCGGGAGGATCCCGAGGACGGCTTGCGTGTCCTCATTACGCCGTCTCCCGGTGCAGCACGCCGCGACCCGCCACCCTTTTAATTAAGGCCTCGCCGTCCCGTGCCACCGGATCGTTCTCACCCTCCGCTGACTCCGCCGCCGCCCGAAACGTTCAGTCTGCAGCTGCGAGGTGCTTCGGGAAATCTGTCGCCAAGTCGCCGTGTGTTTACCTGCTCGGTGTGTTCAGTGACTCAACTTTAAGTTTGAAATAAAAGGTGCGATTGATGGAAAACAGTTCACAAAAAGTTTTAAATGACTGACAGGTCTAATTATTTCATAGCCCACAGGCAGAAGCAAGAAGAATGGGAAATAACAGTCAATACTCAGCTTTTAAAAAGACACTAACATCAAACACTTATTGTTTCGTTACCGTGTTAAAAAATAATCACTTAAAGTATTTAAAGATGGAATCATGTCGTCACCGCAGAATCATCACTTGTGGCGTGTTTGGTTAACATTGCACAGCCAAAGTTTACCCAAGCGCTGACAGATGAAATCCTGAGAAATATGACGATCCGTCAAGCCGCTCGCTTTAAGCTTCGGCCAGAACTTTTTTTTTTTTTTTTTTTTAACTTTCTTTTGCAGCATAACGTAGTAAATAAGGAGAGCATAAGAGAGGAAAGCAACAGACCATACACCGGGGACTCGACTCTGGTGGGAACGAGCCACAGCCCGATGTGGCCAACATGAAATTTCGGTGTGTGTGTGTGTGTGTGTGTGTGTGTGTCAGGGCCCGGGAGCACCGCTCTGCGTAAACTTAGACAGTTTGGGGTGAGGCGAAAGGGAAAGCAGTGGGTAGGAAACTCTCCAAAGACAGCCATTATTCTGTCAAGAGAGAATAAATGAGAAGTGGGGCGATATTAAACCCATATGAGTCCTCCCGAGTGCCAAGCAGTCATTCCTTGCACATGGCCGTCGTTGAGCGAAGCCTCGCCGTGTTAGCGGGGAGAAACGCTCTCTGTTCCGGGAAAGAGCCGCCAGCTCCGAAAACTGGACTTTGGCTCACATTTGTCCATTTATTATGAAATTTATCACCTGCGGAAAGACAGCTAATCTGGTCTAAATGCAAGGACACGCTGGACCTTTCTATTTAAAGTGTTAATTAATTTGTCCGGTTTAATTTCTGGCGGCGGCCCTCTGAAGGAGTTAATTAGCAGAAGAGAGGAAAAGCTAAATGCCTCCTCTGTGAAGAAATATTTCTTTCTTCTCCTTTTTTTTTTTTTTTTTTTAATGGAAACATTAAGCGGCGATATAAATCTTCTCAAAGGTATTTCTCCCTCTGACACAAAGTGAAGGCACTTAAGCCTGTATCCTCCTGCAACCTCGGAGTGGGAAATCCCCCCGAATTCCAGCCACCTTTTGTCACTCCGCTCTCTGGAGACGTGTTTTCCCGCCGACTGGGCGGATCCAGCCCCGTCACTGACGTCACGCCTGCGTCAAACGTCAAAATCGAAAACCTGGAGTTTTCAAGTTAAGAGGAATCGGTGAAATTCCCCCCCCCACTCCAAAACGGCGGAGCCCTGGGGATTATTCATGGGGAATTACGGGAGCTTGTCGGGCCGCGAGAAGCAGATGTAACAGAGTAATATTCCATTTAAGATTACGTGAGGGTCTTGAAATTCCTAAATCCCATTTGAGCGACCAGCTGCTTTACGAGTCACTTTGCTGGATTTAATTGTCTGCTCAGACACGACAAAAGACACTTTTTTTTTTTTTTTGTCATTCGTCGGGGATGTCCGACGGTTTATCACGATTGCGGAGATTACGCGTTCGTTTGACCCGCGGGGGACGCGCGTAATTCGCCGAGTGCATTTCTCACGGCGAATTGCATTTGCAGACGAAAAGAAGGTCCCCTGATCGCACTAATCCCAATCAAATTCTGCTTAATTTGAACCATAATTCACTTTTGGCATTTCATTCCTTTCATTCATGAGGAATGGAGGCATTAGGAGACCCTGCGGGGAAATGTTATGATTAATTTTCAGCAACAAATCTAAAAGCGTTTTCAAGACAGGGACGACTGTTTTTGCCATTCGTGGCCTCGTTTCCAAAAAACTTGGGACATTTTGTTCGCTGGAGATTAAAAACGATGCGTCGATGTGCGAATCGTGAGTATTGAGCAAGAAGGTTTGATCTCGATCTCAGTGCCTGCTTTGAGTTGGATGTCGGCGTGTTCCCGAGCAAGTGCGGACAGGTGCACGTTCACCGCTTCGCCCGGAGCCGGAGGCATGTGAGAACCGAGGGGACCTTTTGTTGGGAGACGAGCAAAAAGTAATCAAAAAGGTTTAAAAGAAAAAAAAAAAAAAAAAAAAGAAAAGAAAAGAAAAATGAGGGACCGTGAGATATAAGTTGCTCGGTATCTCTGGGTCTTCTTGCAATTTATTTCATGTGTCTCACTTTTTCATTGTGCTGTGCACGCAGGTCAGTCCAGCAACTGGACTATTACTGCAGAGCCACACTGCTGGTGCATCGAAATGTGGTTTTCCTTGGACCGAAAAAAAAAAAAAAAAGTGTTTTTTGTTTCTCCGTATCGTGCAGCATTAATTGAGCTTCCACAGAGGTGCAAATCAGCCGCGGCGTGCGCAGAGATCCGCTCTCACAACCAGCGCTGGCTTTTGACCTGCGCGGGCACGGCGAAGCCGGATCTCTCCCTCTCAGCTCCAGCCTGGAGGTCACGACATCCGCCGAGTCTGAGCGTCGGCATCACATTTTCAGTCCCGGGATCAACGGACAGTTTTGAGCAGTGCATCTGTCCATATTAAATGAGGTCGCGTCCTGAGAAGCCTGCGATTACATCTGCTTTCTTATTTGCACAGTTGAGTTGTTTTTATTGTATTTCCAGTCCTGAATCAGGTTTTTGTTGCACAGAGCCGAAGAATTCTGCCATCCAATACGGATTTCTAGCCTTTTATCCCTCGAGTACGGAGATTTCTCTGGATACTTTCAGTATTTTGTTAAAATTACATCCGGTCGATGTTGAAATCTGGAGGTTATTCACTTTGTGATGGTGAGACAGGGTAGCTTGTTGCAAAATAGACAAGGTTGTGAACCGGCGTTGTCCTCATCCATGCATTCCGCTTGCAGACTATAAAAGTGAGCCTCGCACTCAGAAGGCTGCATGCCTCGCATTGATCACCTGCAAGCGAATGCAGAATCCCCAATTAACCTCGATCAGGTATTTCCGGGAGGAACCGAAGGCACCTGGATTAAACCCGTGCAGTGAGAAAAAAGCATGCGCACCACAGTGCAGCCTTCTATCAAACACCAAGCCCAGAATGATTGCACACTCCTCCAAACAAACAAAAATATCCCACTTTCCACCTCAGATGAACATGATTGCAGTGGATGTTTCATGCAGCACCGCCTCCTCTGAATTCACAAATGCTCCCACATATTTATATTTTCGTTTCCCCGCGTGTTTTTTCTTTTTTCTTTCTTTCTTACTTCCCCGCCACCAGCAGACATGTCCTCCCCCACCATGAAGAAGCCGGAGAAGCCGCTCTTCAGCCCCACCTCCCCGCAGGACTCCTCGCCACGACTCAGCACTTTTCCTCAGACTCATCACCCGGGCCTAACAGGTGTAGGACACAGTGGTGAGTTTTTTGGTTTTTTTTCTTTGGACGGCTTCGACCTCGGGCTCCGTTTCTGAAATCCGTTAAAACTCCCAACTGCTTTGTCCTCGCACACGGAGTCCAAAAAAAAAAAAAATAGAAAAGAAAAATCCATGTTGCTACTTAATTTAGCCGCAGAGATCAATGATGATTGTTTTATCTGAACTCCCTCTCACGCACACTCAATCTTTATCTTCCTCTCCGCTCTTCTGTTCTTTCTCTCTCTCTCTCTCTCTCTCTCTTGCTCTCTCTCGCAGTTATATCGACGAGGAGCCCCCCTCCGCACTCGCCCCTGCAGTTCTCGGCCTCGGCTATCTTGCCCCCGGCGCCGTCGCCCTATTTCTCGCACACCACCATCCGCTACCCGCCTCACCTCAACCCTGCTGATCCCCTCAAGAGCTACGTGCCGTCGTATGACCCGTCCAGCCCACAGAGCAGCCAGGTCAGTCTTCTTCTCTGTTGTTTGTGTGTGTGTGTGTCAGTGTGTGTGTGTGTGTGCGTGTGTGTTTGCTCCAAGAAGGCAGGGAGCCAGATTTCAGGCCAGAAGTCGGGGAGGTTTTGGCACGAGGTTCCGTGGCCTCTGGTCGGTCTTTGTTATCTCGTTCGGCTCTAACTCCCATCTGACCTCCAGATTGAAGATAAGATGAATTATGTCGGGCATTAGTCATTATTGTGGGATTGTGATGCAATTGGTAAATGAAGAATTTAATTTAATTTGAGTTTGTTTTTGCTTTACTGAAAGCCTGCTTCTGATTATTCCCCTTAATTAATGAACGGAGTCAGCGATATCCTGTCAAACCTGCTGCTTTTCGGAGTCAAACCTCTGATTTCAACTTTCATTATTGGTCTTTAATCAATTATATCCTACAGTGAATCGAATAATGACGAGCCAGTGAGTACATTAAGTGCGTTTTGCTGACAAACCCAGGCTGAACTTTTGAATCCACTTCATGTGACAAGGCGGCGTATATTTCCAGCTTGATATAATGCTCATGGCAAAGGTCGCGGTGCGTTCCCAGCCTTATATTTGTAGTAATGCTTGAGAAAAGGGGGGAGGAAAAAAAAAAAGAAGAAAAAAAAAAAGACAGGGGGCTACCGCATGACTCCATAAAAGAGTCAACCAAACTATTGCAGTTGCGGAGAGTTGCGGTCACACGTGACACACAAAAAAAACTGGATGGAGACGTCGCAGTAAATCAAATCGCTCGGGGGCTTTTATGCGTTCGGCGGCGTTGCACAGTGCGGCCAGTGTGGCGGGGCGAGCGAGCAGGCGTCTCTATAGATGAGAGAGCCGTGTGATATTTATGTGAGTTTTATATCCCCGCTGTTCTCACTGTAAACAAAGGCCTCGTAGACGGCTCCATCTCCAGAGCAGGGAGCGGGGTGAGGGGAGGGGGGGTGGAGGGGGGTGTGGGGGGGGGGGGGGGTGGGGGGGTGTCGGTGAGGGAGGAGTGGGGGTGGTGGTGGTGGACTGTTACTCTAGAGAAAAACCGCAGGGAATGATAAAGGTTGTAAATATTTGCCGTTGCCGGGGCCCGGCTCTTGTGCAGAATTAACTGGCCCTCTGCTGGGGTGCCGGAGAAAGAGAGAGAGAGAGAGGGGGGGGGGGGGGGAGGAGGTGAGGCGGGGTCCGGCTGGAGATGAACGGGAGCGCTAGAGGAGGACCGGTCGGGGGAGGCGAGAGGATGGAGGATGGAGAGAGAAAGAGAGGGGAGGAGGAGGAGGAGGAGGAGGAGGGTGGGGGCCTCAGCAAATAACACAGCGCTTATAATCCCATGGACGAGTGCCAGAATGTTTTTATGCTTGCTTTAACGCAGATTATATTACACTCTAATTAAACATTCTATTCACATCGAAGGGAACCCTGTGGACACAATTCTTCGCCGAAAAGGCCTGTTTGAGTTTTGAACTCGGGGCGGCCCCGAAATGAACGCCCCAGACAGTCTCCAGCCGTCTGAAAGAGCAGCTCCCACTAGCTCCCTTTTATTTCTTTCCTCCATATATATAGTCCCTCTGCCTTTCTCTCCATACAGCCACATTCACGCCATTGTAGCAGGTCACTCCACGGCTCTGGCTGTCTTTTCACGCCCGAGTCCTCCTAAATTCCATTTATGAGCACTATTAAAATCATTGTTTAGAATCATGTAGGAAATCCATTGTCAATGGCCGAGGATCCATTGTTGGCCGAGCCCCCCCAGAGTTTTAGTAATAACTGTGACAAGACGGCGGCTGAAAGCACTAAAACCTTTTCTTCGGGCAGAGCATTAAGTGTAAAAGTGAGTGCTGCGGGCAGCTTTTGTTGGTAATTCGAAGTTTGTCAGAGCAAGCCGAGCAGTTATGCGCCCCTCCGCCGCCCCCACCCCAAAAAAAAGGAAAAATGTCCAGCTGGTTTTATGCGAATCATTTAGTAAAAAAAAGAAGAAAAAAAAAACCGGAGTTTGTTGCATGCTTGTGTTGGTTTATTGAGATGTGGCTAACTGCATATTTACAAGTGAACAAGAGCTTGTAAACACGGGCCGCTGGACGCGGTCTGTCCTCTCACAGGGCGACGGCTTTTAGTGCCAAACTAAACAGGGATCGCCTTTATGTGATTTTTGTGCTGATTTTTTATATCTTTTTTTGTCATAACAAATCTATTTTCAGCTGAGTTTCACATTGATTGTTGTTTGTTTTTTTCTCTCTTCCCCCCCGCCGACCTGCAGCCTAACAGCAGTGGTCAGGGCGTCGGAAAGGTCCCGGGCCACTTCACCCCGGTCCTGGCTCCCTCTCCGCACCACGGCGCCGTGCGGCCCGTCTCGCTCTCCATGCCCGACACCAAGCCCATCACCACATCAGCAGAAGGTGAGCGCCGCTTCGCCCTCGTCGTCGCCATCATCATTAAAGCCGGCATTTGCTCCAAGTTGCTATATTTAAGCGGCCGGCAACGTTTAAATTCCCGGAATGCTAATTGTAATACGTGCATGTATTTGTGTCGTGTGTGTGATGGCGTGTTACCCAGGCTACTCAGCCCCCGGCACCCCGACGGCTAACCGTTTTGTAGGCCTGAGCCCTCGAGATCCCGCCTTCCTCCACCAGCAACAGGTGAGGTTCTGCCCCTCTTTTTGCTGCACTCTGTTCACATGCTCCTCTTTATCTTTTTCATTTTCTGTCCCCCCCTCTCCCTCTGTCTCCCCCACACATCGAGTATGAAATCCCCCCCCCCCCGCCCTCTGCAAGAACCAGTCACACTAAATCTGATCTAAACCGAGCCAGTTTTTTTTTTTACTGTATGCAAATTTCAACAAGAGAAAACATGTAGAAGAAGAAAAAAATAAAAAGATGCGACTTTGTGGCTACAACGAGACAGACATGACACGTGGGAGCAGCAGGGAGTGGAATATGTTCAGTTCTGTTTCTTTCACACGTTGCTACAGAAGCACACACACACACACACACACTCAACACTCACACACACACACACGACCTGTAATCAGTACACTCGCTCGTTTATGGAACATGCAGCTCCGGCCTGGCTGCGGTCGGCCAGGTCTGGTCCTGGGACGTCCCGGGACAGTCGCGCCTGTGTGTGTGTGTGTGTGGGTGTGTTTGTGCGAGTGTGTGAGGTTAGGAGTGTTGCGGTGTTGTCGGACGAGCGAGAGAGAGAGAGAGAGAGAGAGCGAGTACTCTCCCCCACCCCGTCTTATTGAAAGCGTTGGTCTGAGGCCAAGGCTTTTCCAACCACAACTAATTGAATGCATCTGCACGCAGCTACATAATGATCGCTGGGTTTCTCCTCAGCTTTTTCTTTTTCTTTTTTTTTTTTAACTTAAGTAAGAAAAAAAAAAATTGACAAAGCTGGCCTCTGTTTCCTCGCTCCTCTTTTCTGTCTCTCTCTGCCTTCATTTTCCTTTTTTTTTTTTGAAAACAGCGCAGTCATAAAATAAAGAAAAAGAGGAGGGGGGGGGATGTTTGTCAGCAGTCGCCGGATGAAGGACGAGCTCAGGGAGGATTCGCTTGGCCGATGTTGTGCAGTTTGCCTTCCACATTTTCTAGTAGCCCTGCTACCTCTGCGGCGGTCCGAGTGTAGCTGAATCCCGTCCAGAGCCGGCCTCCCAGAGGCTGCGAGCGCCGGATTGAAGTGAGAAATCAGTCAGATTTGGAAATATCCTCCAGAGAATTACGGGGAGATTTGAAAATAAGTTTTTGTGTTATCTGGTAATTGTAATGATCCAAAAGTCAATTATCCTGAAGCGTCGCTCTGTGGCTCCGAGGAGGGAACACAATAAATGAGATATCCGGGAGGCGTTTCATAGAAACAAACGGCGGCTTCCAGTGTGACAGAAGAAAGAAAGATTTGAAGCACAATGACACCCGTCTGGAAGGTTATTTCATGGTGGATCCTGTTGAATGGATGCTCTTGTCGGCTTAAGGAACTCCAAACAGTCCTCGCATTGATCCATCATGCTTCTGCTTGTCACACTTGTTTTTGTTTTAACGGGCCGAGAGAGAGAAAGAGAGAGAGATGCCGGGCCAAGCCCCTCAGGACGGAACACTTTTCACCGAAATGCTCCGTCATTGTCCCCATCTGGCTGCCGAGTGTTTATTGTGCGGGGTCCGCAAGGCCTCGCCGCCGCCGCTCGCAGTGGTAGCCGTCGGTTGCCGAGGGTGGGCTGCAAGAGAGAGAGAGAGAGAGAGAGAGAGAGGCGCTCGGCGGAGCTGCTGCATGTGAGGAGGTTTGAGGTTTTCCAGTGTGGTCAGCCTCGGGACTGAACCGTGGAGGTGCTCTCTCCTTTGTCTGGCTGGATGATTGATGGAGGCCGTGACTTCAACTGCATCCATTTCTGCTGCTGGCAGACACGTCTTCTTAAGTTCTGCTATATTTTTTCTTTTTTTTTTTCTTTTTTTTTGAGAAAAAGTGAGAAGAGTCAGAAGGCACTGGTGATTACTTTAGGACTCCACGGGGTTTTTTTTTTTTACAATAGCAGAATCCAAAAAGTTTGATATGATGCCGACTGAGAGAAAACTTTTTCATTCTTTCAACTTTTTGAGTTAAAAAAAAAAATCTTTTTTAAGTTTACCAGCAAATTGTTAAAATCTAGATACTTTTTAAACTAAAATCGTGTTGATTATATTGTTTTATGCATCATAAAGATTCAAAGATTGGAGGCTTTCTCACCTTTCGTGGAACAAAATTCACACTGTGCTTCAATACTGATGCCACAATGGTGCTTAACTTGTAGTTCAGTTTAAGTAGTGGTACTTCTAAGGAGAGCCCTCTTAAAATGTGTCTCCCCGCTAAAATAAAAACCCTCTACACATGTCATTTCATTGAGATAAAAATCTGACTATATATTCATTTAAATTAATATATTTGGTGTTTTTAACACTATCTAACCCAACTGATGGCATCATAAAGATTTAAAGCCAACTCTTAGTAAGATACAATATATTTCATATGATTTCATTCTTTATTGCATTAAAAAATAGTCCTTTAATTTAAATCCTATAACTTTTATTTAGAATTGTGAAGAGGATGATCCCTAAAAGAAAATCACCCACACACACACACACACAGTAGGGTTCAGAAATGGAAAAAAACACAAAACAAAACAGCACCACCACACGCTCCCACACCTGCTCTATGAATCCCAGACAGAGAACGTGTGAAAACCCTCCATTCATCTCTCTCCTTGGTTAACCCCTCCAGGGAACGCCGCCGCGGAGCATTCCTCTGGGAGAGATCCCTGATCAGATGTCATTTGGTATTATCTAAGGGAGGATCCTAATCCACAATCTGCCCGCATCTGTTTGCTGGCGTTCCCCGACTCCGTCCCCTTTCCCTTTTCCCCCCGCTGCCCCGCGCGGCGCTCTGATGTGCCGGTGCCAGCGGACAGATGGCGAGCCCCTCGAGGAGCGGTGGCACCGAGCGTCTGGCCCGGCCCCGCGCATTCTCTCTCCTCAGCTATTGTCAGGCGGCGGCGGCGGCGCAGAAACAGCGTGGGGGGGGGGGGGTTTAGTCCTCACAACCTTCGATAAATAAAAAAAAAAAGCAAGAAGCTGAATGGAACAAGTTCGCATTGTTTCCCTTTCAGTTTGATTAAGCAATTGATCAAATGGAGCCGGTACCATAAACTACAGCTTTAAGATCAATTCTTCACGTTTGTTCCGGGAAAAAAAACTGAAGAAACATGACACAAAAAAAAAAAAAAAAAAAAAAAAAAAAAAAAAGCATAAGTCGGAAAGTGATGTGTTCATCCAGGTGTTGGGAGTTAAAAGAACGCTTTTCTTGACCGCTGCAAATGGCTCTGAATATTCAGCGTCTGCGTTATATCTGATTAAATCCCTCTTAAGAGCCTCTGCAGAGCGTCTGCCGCTGCACGGCGGAGTGCTAACAGTGCAGTTTTATCCCCGTGCATTACGAAATGAATGTGTTGACCACGGGGCAAGGTTAGGTTGGTATTGGCAGAGATAGCTCTCAGCTGGATTGCCGACACGTGCGCCCGCATAATGCATGCAAAGGAGACACAGTTTGTGTGGCTTTTTTTTTTTTTTTGTTGCAGTAATTTGTAATCTGTATGTAAGGTTGGCATGTCTTAAAAACATGGTAGGAGAGGCTGGCGCGTGCGCACTGGAGGGTATGCCTGTGTGTGTGTGTGTGTGTGTGTGTGCTGTGTGACTTTACAGTAATTGTGAACTCCCCCTCCCCCTCCACCCCCTAATCAATAAAAACAGTTAGCTAATGAAAAAACGTCTGCATGCCCGGGAGCATGCGCACTCCGTCCTGAGTCTGACAGCGCGCCGGCGGCGAAGGCGGGGGCCGTCGGCGGCCTGCATGCGTCCGGCGGACTGCATGGCTTCACTGGCAGGCCGAGGCACGGCGTCCGTTCCCACCGGCTCACAGATCAACCACTCATACCACGCCACTCACATTCTCTAACTAACTAACTGCGTCTTTTTTTTTGTTTTGTTTGTTTGTTTGTTTTTTTTGCTTCCAGGTTAGCCGTCACCACTTATTGTGATTGCATGTGTTTTTTTTTTTTCTGTCTGTATTTTATTTTTTTCCTCCCTCCATGAGCTTTGACTTTCTCTGTTATCCCCCCTTCCCCTTCCCCTCCCCCCTCCCCCAAGAAGAAAAAAAAAAAAAATCAATTCACTGTTGTCATAATGCCAGTTAACAGTTAGGACTCACTTCGGAGTCGTTTGTGCTGTTATTATTTGTGCTGCTTCTGCCCTAGGCTCCTGTTGCATGCCTGTTGTGTGTGTTCCGTGTTGAGTGTTAGTGTAAATCTGAAAGTGGAAGTTGTCTTGGCCCAGTGATCTGACTGCTAGGTTTCAATTGACAGCTGAGGAAGTGTGACTGGAGCGTGACTCAAAACGGCAGGCATTATGGCCCCAGTGCCACTGACGACACTTTGGGGATTACTTGGCAAAGGTAACCTTTTCATTCTTTCACGTCCTCTGTCTGTCTCTCTCTCTCACACACCACACACTCACACACACACACACACTCATCCTCAAAAGTCATATGAATGTAATCGTTTTCTTGATTTCTCTCCAGATTTCCAGTTTATTCACATATTTTACACATGCATTTCATTGCAGAAACAGTGCAAATTCTAAATATTTGGGGGGGAAATTTAATCTGAGGTCATGGTTGTCACATTTTCTTCTCCCTTTGTCATGTTTGTTTTCCTCACATCACCTTTTCCTGCTTTGTTTTCCACATTTTTTTTCATCGTATGATTTTTCCAAAACTGTTCTGATCCTCTTTCCCTCAAAATAGATGCCTGCAAATGTGTTGATGGCAATCTTCTCAAAAGATACAACGGATAATTGTCATTATTTTAACTTTGTTTCTGTTAAATTTATCTTTGTGGTTCAGCTATTTCTGAACACAAGTCGACAAATGTTAGATTTCCTCATGTATTCACGACCGATCAGTCCAAAATATTTATGCACTGTGTCGTAGCACTAAACTTTGATGAGACCAATTAGAGCCAAATAAAGTTAAAGCGATGCTTTTGAGTCACTTCAGGTCAGATTTGTTGCCATGTGAGGATAATTTGCCGCACGCATGGAGACAAGCGCTGCTTTGTTTTGGCTCCGCGCTCGAGTCATGCTGCACTCTCTTTAACTTAAAGTTACTAAACACATCCCCGCTCCCACCCCCTCGCCTCCCCCCCCTCCACCCCCTCGTCTCCCACCACCCCTACCCCCCCTCCGCCTCCATACTGTATCTCTCCCTCAGGGGGGGAGAAAAAGCCCTGAACCATTTCACTATGGTAGAGCGAGCAAGCTGAGCTAAGCCTTTTCCTGTTACGTCTCCCCTTTCCCTGGATATGCACAGTGTGTGTGTGCGTTTGTGTGTGTGTGTGTGTGTGTGTGTGTGTGCACAGGTCATTTGTGCTTGCTGAACTTACTAACTTTTTTTTTTTTTTTTTTTTTTTAACAAACACAAGTTTCTGGCTGCAGAAGCCCCTCAACAGGCCTCCTAATAGGCCGGCAGAGGTAGCGTAGCGGCGGCTCCAGGTCTCTCCTTCCTCTCGCTCTCGCTCCTCTTCTGTGACTCTACATTAATAAGTGTGGATAAAAACAGATCCCCGCTGAATTCATTCAGTTACAGGGATGGGATTGTAATTCTATTACGCTCCTCGCCCCCTTTTCTGGTGGATTCCTTACGCCGGACTGTAGATGGAATCGGAGGGGATTTCTCTTCTTTTGTTTTTTTTTATCTGTCTTGCCCTTTAAATGGAGCGCTCTGCTATGCCTCTTCAGGACTCGCTCCCAAATTAAAAAGCTGCCAGACTCGCATGTTGCCATTGTGCAGGAAATGGGTCAGCAATCCATTAAGATGCCATTAGATAATCTAATTTAGGGAGCTAATCCTTAAACGAAGCACGCTGTATGCCCGGACTGCGCTCGCAGGGAGTAGAATTAGTGAGGTTTGGGAGCTGGACAGGGCAAGGGGAGGCCATCTTGAAGGTTACCTAAGGAAACGCGGCGATGGCGGCCGGGCCTTTGAGCTTGTTTTCAGAGCTGCTGGGAGCGCGAGTGCACATAAAATCTAAAGAGATGACCTCTTCTGGTGTCTCGAAAGGTCAGAAATGCATCTGAGCTGCAATCTTCCTGCGCATTTCAAGCATGCAAAATACCTGATGTCAGTTTTGTGCGTTCTTTTTCTCAACAATTTTGAATTTCAAGTCAAATCATATTAAGAAGGTAATTCTTGAAGCTTCCATTGATCAGCCTGACGCACCGATATTAGGAATTCTTGGAGAAAAAAAAAAACCTGCTTAGTACAGCTTCAGCTCATAAGATGCTGATACAGACTGACAGCCATCGATTTTAACAAGATTAAAACCGATCCACACACACACACACACACACACACACTGAAAAAAGGCCGCAACTGCCCTTTTGTAGCTGTGTGGTCCCTCCTAATGTAAGCCATTACCTGAGAGGGGTTTCATAAGGAAAGGGAGACAGGGAGGGATGGAGGTGGGGTGGGGTGGGGGGAGAAAGCGAACAGGAAAAAGAGAAAGCTGCAGTCCTTGGCCGCTCTGTGCGCTCTTTGTTCGGCAAGGTAGGAAAAACTTAATCCCCCGTTTCCTGTCCGATGATTTTTGGCAGGGCGTAAGAGAAGAAGGAGGGAGGGAGGAGAGCAGGAGAAGGAGAGGATAGCATGAGGACGGATCGGACAGGAGAGAAACTGCCCGAGAGGATTAGTCTCCAAGTTCTCTTTTTTTTTTCTTGTTTTTTAACACTTTGGTTACTCAAACAGCCTCAAACTTGAGCAGTGGTGTTTTTTTTTTTTGTTTTTTTTTATTTTGAATAGATCTTCTCTCTTCTTTTTTCTCTGGCTAGAGTCTGGCTTTTTGGGACGCAAGGTGAATTGAATTTGCACTTTCATTGTTTTAAGTCAAAGAGCAGCGACTGGTCGATTTGTATAAAATGCAGACTGGTTGATGAGCAGCTTTCATTAACGCAGACACTTTTGTCTAACGGCCTCACAAAGAGCGGAGTCGGGGCTTCACCTCGGCGCCTTTCCTTCCTCGCGACCCGTCTTTTCCCTTTTTCTCCATCAACCTTTCTGTCGGCCGTCCTGAGCCGTTCGTCCAGACGGGTACTCCTTCTCGGTGCAGCGCAGGTACTCTCCTGCTTAGCAGGGGTGATGGGAGAGGTGGACGGGCGTGAGATGAGTGCACACAGGGGGCCTGTGGGATAGAGGAAGGGGAGGGTTAGTGCTGTGAGTGTGTGTGTGTGTGTGTGTGTGTGTGTGTGTGTGTGTGTGTGTGTGTGTGTGTGTTAGGGGGGCTAATTATCTGACATCTACGTAGCGCAGCACCCCTCGGGAACAACATGCTGTTTGTTCCCGCTTGCGTTTTCAATTAGCACCGTTGCTCCCCGGGAACAATCACTGTGTTGTTTTGCCATTAGCGTGAGATGAATAGGGATGGGGCAGCTTTGTGGAGGGACCCCCACACTTTTTCTCTCTTTTTTTTTTTTTTTTTTTTTTTTTAATTCACCCCTCACCCCCAACCCCTTCACCACCTCCTCCACCACCAATCAACCCCCCCCCCCCCCCATGCCTTTTCTATACTACCATCAATGCTTCACCCCCGCCCCCCCACCCAGAACATATAATGTCCCTCAGTGGGAATCAAGAGGAATCACCTCAGCTCAGATTAACAAGGCCGTGCTGCCGTTTGTGTGTTTCCCAGTAGAGAACTTTTTTCTTGACGTTTGTGATTTTTCCTACTTGTTATTACCATGTGAGTAATCTCTCTGCCCCCCTCCCTGTCTGTTTTCTCTCCGTCTGTCCACAGTCCTGGTACCTGGGCGAGCTTAGTTCCATTCCAAGTGTCGAACGGGACTCCGATTCTGCCAACAAATGTCCACCAGAACTACAGCATAAACATCATTGGTGAGCCCCTGGTCCCCGCCGAGACAGGGAACTGATCGCACGGAGGCCGGACGACCTCCCCCCCGCCCTTCATCCCTCCCTCCCCCACCCCCCTCCCTCCCCCCGCGGCTCCTTCAGGGCGGATGGTGTGGATGTGTGGGGGTGTTTGTGGTGCGGAGCTATATAGCACTACAGGTGTCCACAGCCATGGATGAAACCAGCAAAGCAGCAGGTGCTGCGTAAGCCCCCCCCCTCCTCCTCCTCCCCCCTCTCTCCTTCTCCTCCCCCCCAAAACCTAACCCAACCCCTCCCTCCCTCCCTGCCACTTCCCGATGATGGACGCTGGCTCTGAAGTGAAGACGAGGGTTGGTTGCAGAGGAAAGGCGGGAAGAAAAAAAGAAGAGAAGAGAAGAAGCTTCAGGTCTGCTGTCTCCTCGCCCCCGACCCCCCCGACCCCCCCCACACCCACCAGCCACCAGTCAGTTGTTGCGTTTGCAGAACTTTTCAATCCATTCAAAATACTGTGATGTATAGATGCCTTAATGTTTTATTGCATGACACTCTAGTCTCTTAGCGGCAATTCCTACTATTTTTCCATGTTGGAGGAAGATGTAAAATCTAGACACACACACACAAACACACACGCAAAAAACACACACACGCGAATACACACACACACACACTCATGCACGTACACACGTGAGGGGGTCTGCTTAATCGACAACCTCTGCCTGGTGGATGGCTGGGACACTCTAAGCTCTCCGACTCGGACCTCTTGAAAAGAGGCTTTTTTCCCGCATCAGATGATTCACTGTGTACACCATAGGAACAAACAAAAAAACAAAAAAAACTTGTGAATTCAGAGTGTTTTTTTTTTTCTTCTTCTTCTTCTTCTTCCGTTTGATTTCAGTTTACTGTGATACGACTCTGTTCAGAAGATGTGTTGACTTTGTTTTATTCTTTACTGCTACTTACTTCAAGAATTAATGTAAACACTTATGGTTAAGAGTTGAAAACTCTTGATGCAGTTTTCAAAAAACACTAAAAAAAAAAGAGAAAGAGAGAGAGAAAAGAAGCTAGGCTTGAGATTGGACCCCTCATAAAGAGAATTCACAACTCCTTTTCAAAAGGATTGGAGAAAAAAAGAAAAAAAACGAAAGAAAGAAAAGTTGGAGAATGAGAAAATCGCGACAGAGGCAAGTGCAATTGAATTTTTGAAGGGAAGCTATCAGTCTGTCAGCCCTAGGACTCTAAAGGAAAGGGGATAAAATATTAAATGTTTTATGGATAAAATGTTTGAGTTAAAAAAAAAAAAAACATTTGAATTTGATTTCAGTCACATATCCGTCTCCTCGCATGAGAAAAACATCGAGCTTGAAAGGCAGTTGAAGGCGAGCATTAAAGCTACCTGTGCAGCGCTGATCAAAACCAGCACTTATATTGAGCCCTCTCCGCCACGGCTGTGGGGAGATCTTTGTTTAACTTATTATTTTTTGGGGGGGTATTAAAATAATAGGAAAAAAAAGAAGAACATAAGTAAAGAAATGAGACACACGTAGTGTGCAAAAAAAGAGGCATTTTTTTTATTTTTTATTTCTGAATGTTCACGATAAGATCAAGAGCATATGCATTTGGCCATCAGCTTCTAAAGCTTATGTTTACAAAAAGAAAATGAATAAATAAAAAAAAGAGAGAATATGGAAGTGTTAATTCCTGAAAATTATATTATTCATGCAAATGTAGCGCGCAGGCTTCTGGGTAAAGCTACAGTTTGTGCAAGGTTATTTCTAAAGTGGAAGAGGTCGAATAACTGAAATTATGAATCCAGGTGGTGGCAAAAAAATCCCTGAAATCTAGAATTGTGCACGGCATGCTCACAGCCATTGCCTCTCCAGTCCAGACGTATTTATACAAGAAAAATCTCTCCAATACTCCTAATTTGCACGATGACATATAGTCCACATTACGTGCCTTGCCTTTGAATATAGAGACATCACTACACTTGTTTTTGCTGCATTTATCATTATAGAAAAAAAAATTAACATTTTTATGATAAGAATTGTTTTGTACTCTGAATGAAATTGTTGATTTTTAACTTCATGTACTACTCTATCTCACAGTTACATTGCATATCAAGGCTGTGTATAGTTGCCGTTTTAAAGTTTGTAATCAACCAGCATTTTTTTTTTTCAGTATTTCGGTGGGTTTTTTTTTTTTCTAATAACCTGTCATCTTTTTTTTTTCTCCTTGTTTTTCAATGCTCATTTTGTTTCATCTTCCAGTTACTATTGTGGAGGGTGGAATCCAGAATTATGAAAATTATGCAATACCAAGTTTTGCCTATGTAGGTAGTGCTTATAGATGCGTCAATTATTAGAGGCTAGTTTGGAGATAGACAATATTGTAATGCATTTATTTTGTTGATATCGTTGTTTGTCGTTGTTGTTGTTGATGATGTTGTTGTTGTTGTGGGTGTTTTCCTTTTTTATTGACCAAAGTGGGGACTGCTTTCTATGCAGTGTAAGACAAGGTCTTTTCTTCTTCTTCTTCTTCTTCTCTTCTTTTTTGATTTTTTTTTTTTTTTTTTTTTTTAGCACATAGGCCGACCGATTGACGGTGAGACATGTTCCAGTGAATTGGGGAGTTTTAGGGGGAGGGGGGTATTTTTCTAGAACTACTTATCGATATATCTATATATATATGAACAAAAAAAAATGCACCCTTGGTCTTTCTATGGCTGCAAAGTCACTGATTGGTCTACTGTGACTCTTACTTTCAACTCTCCACCTGGGGTGCTAGCATGCGATCTTGAACGGGCTAAATTCTTCTTCTTTTTTGTTGTTTTTTGTTTATTTTTTTCCCACTGGAGAGACGGCTTGACTTGAGTATGACAATCATTTTTAAAAGAAAAATGAAATCGTCGTGTTTTTGCATAGAAATCCCGCCCGCCCCCCCCCCCCCCCCCCCCACCCACCCACCCCCAGCGTCCCGCAGAGCTGCAACCAAGGACGGATGCACGCCGTACCGAAATCCGTACACTGTACTATCGTTAGATGTCGCCGAAATGCAATTTCCCAAGTAGATGCCTTAAAGAAAACACATCAGTGAAGTGGCCTGTGACCTGCGCAACAATCACACACCGACTAATGCTCGTGAGACCTGTCGAAATCAGCTCCAGACGGGCTCAGGCAAGCCTTTAGAAAGTATTTTATAAGTAGTAGATTTGTATAAATGTATATACGATGTGCACATAATGTCGATTCCTGAGATCCAGTTCCCCAGCCGAGCCGCATTATAGCACGTCAGAGTAAATATTGGACTGTAGAAGATGTGTCCAATGGCCCAGTAGAAGCTTAAATAGAATTCACTAGAAGTCAAATATAGCACTTAAATAGCATCTAGGCAATCATCGCATCCCCCCGCCCCCCCCCGTTACAGTGTTCGCAACGTAAGTCTCCAACTGAACCTCTCAGGCGTATTACAGGGCATTATTTATATCAATCATTCTCTCGCCATTTTTTTAAACGTGAGATCGATTCTTTCACAGGAGGGAGCGGCGCCGCCGATGACACCTTTTTGCACTCTTTCCCTACAATCGTGAAAGACTTCCTCCAGAGAGGCGGTACTAATCATTGTTAGAATAAGAAGAAGAAAAAAAAAAAGAACGTAAAACAATCCTCAAGTCAAGCTCAATCTCTCCATTTTCACCCAGATTTCTTATGCAGAAAAAAACAAGAAAATTTCTAAAAGTCACCCCGTTCTATGTGCACTGTTCTGTCTTTTTATTTTTTTTTTCTTTACTTTTTTCTCTCTCTTTTAAAAGGTTAAGAAAAAAAAAACTACAAGTGCTTTGCAGCCTTTGGCCATTGGAGACCCCACTGAAGTGCATTGTCCCCGAGTGTGTGTGTGTGTGTGTGTGTGTGTGTGTGTGCGGATGTGCGAAAATTGTGTCAGGGTCACTGTGCTGCTGGTGTTTATTTGAATAGGAGACTGTACATAAAGGTAAATATCCTGATTGCGTCGATAGCAGTAGTCTGTGGGGCTGAACTCTGCTTTGGCAGCTTGAGAAAGTTTGTGTGTGTGTGTGTGTGAGAGAGTGTGTGTGAGATCGAGTGCCTCCGACACGACACAACGAGAGAAGATGAGGGTCTTTCTATTGAATTTTTTTTTTTCTGTTTTTTTTTTAAAGCCTGCCCGTAGGACAGGAGTTTGTACACTGTAAACTTTCTGGGGAGTTCTTCTTTGAAGCCCGTATTTGTAAATCTTCATTTCTGGGGAAAATGAGTCAATTCCATTTTAGGAAAAAAAAAAACAAAAAAAAAACAAATTTAATTTGGATTTTTGTTTTGTTTGTTTTTTAAAAATTTGTTTCAGAGACTGGATTTGAGTTAGAACTCTCCAGGTTTCCCTGATTAGTAGAATATAAAGTGTTTTCTTCAGGTGTTGTATTCCTGTCTGTATAGGTAAAAAAAAAAGGAGGGGCCGTGGGGTATTCTATAAAGATTGATAAATATTAAAAAAACAACAACGATGAAGGCTTTTTTTTTTTTAAACTATTAATATTATTTTGTTCTGATCTTGGTTAGTGCTTAGATATTTCCATTTTGGAAACACTTCATGAATATTTGAATTGTTGTTCTTTGATTAGTGTGGCCATAGCGAGTGTGACGTGATTTATCTCTTCTTTTTTTTTTTTCTTTTTTGTTTTTGTTTTTTTTTTGTGGAAATGGGTGTGAATTCTTGTCCAACAAGACGGTGGTGTGAGTGTGTTTCCTGTAGCAGCTGGGAAGTGACGTCACTTAAAAACCAGTAGAGAGAAAAAAGGAAAAAAAAAAAATGAATAAAAAAACCCGAAAGGCCCCAGATTGCACCGAGAAGCAGGGTAAAATCTGCAGTGACAAACGTCCTTGATGAATCTGTCAGAGAATTTCTCCTTTGTTTTTTTTTTTGTTTTTCGAGGGGTGGGGGGGGGGGGGGGGGGGGGGGTTTATTCGTTTGTTTTTTTCTTGGGATTGTTGCATGACGATTGGTGCTACGTCTCGCCATATTTCCTTGATTCGGCTGGCCAACGACGAGCCGCCTGCATGGCTCGCGTTATGCAGAAGGTGCTTCTCTGGGAACCCTCTCAGCAAAAAGCATCCAGGCATCAGTCATTTTGCACTTTTTTTCCACGCGCTATCGAAGCCTGATGTATTATGACATAACTGTCCGTTCACACTACCAACAATCACTTGTTTAATTTGAGGTGCTTCAGAATAAGGTACTGTACCTTTCCGGCTGAGGTCCTGGTCTTCGGTTGTGTAGTTTTTCTTTTTTTTTTTTTTTTTTTTGCCGCGCATTGTGTGGATGTAGCCAGTGGAAAAGCTCTTGAGAGTTAAAAATTTCAATCAGTGTTTGACCCATCGGCAGGTTTCGAGAGCCCCGTTTAAGGCTGAGTTTGACCTTACTTCAGAAAGTATTACTACAGCGATCGCTGCGATCACCTAGAAACAGGACGACTTTATGCAAGGAGGACCTGTGGCACTCATGCAATATGTGTGATTTTTTATTTTTTTTTTAATTACTTTATTTTGATTTTTTTCTTTCTTCCTTTGTGAACTGAATGTCACTCATTCTGTAAAGGACTGAGAGGGCGTATACATGCAGACTTAAAAGGAAACGTTCATTTTCATCCTACATGAGCAATATACACCTTCCATACTTTGGCTAGCTGCTAGTCACTTGGCATCAGGTTGTTCGAAAGAAAAACATTTGAAAACCAGCATTTTTACAGGATGTAACATTCACCAAAAGGAGACAAAAAGATAGCAATGCAGTGCCTGTTCAAGCTGTCCAAGTGTCTGTTGTATATAATTGTAAAATGTGATAGACTTACTTTCCTATGTGACAAGAAAAAAAAAAAGCAAAAACACAAAAAAAAAAAAACTGCATCACCCAACAGAATGTGGCAAACTCATCTGGAAATTTGCTCTTTATTACTTCTTTGATGTTTTTGGAGCTTTTTTGTGGTTTATTAATTTTCTAATTATGTCGACACGCGATGCCCACATACGACTTGTTGAAATTTTTGATAGGAAATATTCATACTTCTTCTTTTCTTCTATTGTTTGTTTTGTTTTTTCTTCTTCTGAGGGGGGGGGGGGGGGGGGGGAGTGGGGTGGGGAGCGTGGCGGGAGGGTCAGTGCTACATTCGAAACGCAGCGGAAAAGATGAAATAGCTTCTTTTCTGAGAATAAGTCACCGTTTTTTTCTCTGCAGGGCTGATTTCTTTTTGGGTCTTGTGGCACTTTTACTTCCCTCTGCGCACACATTTCACTATATTTTAGGAATCATGGTGGAATTATACATATATATAAATATATATTAAAAAAAAAAAAACAAGCAACAACAACAACAACAACAAAACAATATGTAAACAGTCTCCAGTAGTGATTGTAGTTACACTGCAAGTGTGTGCAAAGGTCTATGTATGTATCTGAATGTACGTTTTAGAGGACTTTTGGAAACCTTCTTTTGTTTTTTTTGTTTTTTTTTTTTATCTTTTCATTTACAGTTTAGGAGCCACAGGTGTCCATTGTGAACTGTATAGCGAAGGCCTTGATATCCCTTCTTTTATTAATTTTAGGAACACCATGCGTTAGGCGATGCCTTCAAGCTGGTTACATTTGGTGCAGGGGCTAAAATTGCCACAAGATTAAAATCAGTGTAAATAAAGGCTCAACTTTTTGTGATTGTTACTGTTATATCCAGCCTATACTGCTAGCAGCTGTTTTTACTGCAGTCAATTACTGGAAGTGGATATATTTCCTATGCAAAACTGTTTAAACAATAAAATGAGCTATGCTACAAAAATTACCTGGGAAATACGACTCGTTCTTGTGTTTGTTTTATTGGGTTTTTGGTGTCATTGTAAAGCACGCCTGGCAGATTTATGCGGCTTCTGGGAATACACACACAGATATGCCTCTTTATCTTTGGAATAATAACTCTGAAACCACGTCCTCACGATGCGAGACGTCCTCAAAGAGAAGGTTTTGAGCCAATGTTGAGTCCTGATGGAGAAGGAAGACTGACACACACACACACACACACACGTTTTCATGCTTTCAGGGAAAATCTAACGTACTTAAACTCACTTCCTACGTATTAAGAGCAAATCTAAAGTAACCCAGAGCCTTAAGCCAAGTCTAAATAAATAATATTCACCTGCTTTCTTTTTCTGTGTCCATAATGTAAATGTATTCACAGACGTAATTTGTGACAATGGTTACAAATACACGTATCTATGTGTTGTGCAAACTACTTAATTTGCACAGGACAGTGTTCGGGTAAGAAAAAGAAGCTGTTTGGACATAAATCTTCACACCACATGTAATCTGCTCACGTAATCCTGCAATCGATAAATGTAGATCTATAAATGCATAGTGTTAATTCAGCTTTATTCAGGCGGTTTAAAGTCACCATCACAGGACAGACAGACACAGAGACAGTCACATTCACACCTGTAAGTCATACAGAATCAATAAACCAACCTCAAACTCAGGTGTGGTCTTAAATATAACCAATATTTTCAGTCACGGTGGCGATTCAAGCTGTAATCTTTAGACACGGCAAAACTAAACAACGCCCGCAAACTGCAGTTAGATAATGAAGAGGTACAATGCTGCAGCTTCAGAACTGTTGCTCTGCATCCTTTCTGTGAACTAATTGTCATTGGATCCCTCATGTCTCATTGATCGCCCTCGGGTCGATCCGGGACAGCCGCGGGGCTGCAGGAGGCTCTCAGGCTGCGGAATACTCCCGTCTGATGTAATGCGATCCAGTGCGGCGGCTCTCTTAGAAATTCTGACTTCACACGCGCAGCAAAATTTCAGTTTCACTGGAGACGATCAGAGAAATGTTCTTTTCAAACCCACCGCGTTGTGGTTTTGCAGCGCCGCTACGCTGATCCTCACAGCGTTGAGACGCGTTTGTGTAATTCTGGCCCTCTCCATTACCATAATCGATGAGGGCAGCGTATTGGAAACACCTCTGAATATCACATGGCCGAACCCAGCACCTCTGCAAGCTACAACCTCAGTGATAATATCAATTAAACCCTCCCTGACAGTCTCCTGCAGAAACCCAGCGTAATTACCTCTACAAAGGCATATTTTATGGCAGAGCTGTTGTACTGGATCACATTTGATTTGACAAGTGTACCCTGTAAAGTGCTCAGTGAGTTTATTAAGCGTCTGCATTGCAAAGCAATCTAACTGTAAAGCTAAAATACACTGTAAACGGCGGATGATGAGAGACTGGAGAAAGCAACTGGCCCGTTATCAAAAATAGACACTGGCCGTCCGGCCATAACTCAACAAATGTGACAGAAAGAAGCTGTTGATTTCCATTTCTAATGTCCCGATGAGAACCTTTGTAGGACACCTAATTATTCCATTACCAACACAGTAAACGCGATGCAGAGGCTGATAATAGACACGGTGTTCCTTGTGGAGGTATGCGCCCGGAGAAGACTTTGATTCCCCGGTATGCGCTTTCGATGGGTGAGGTTCAGTCAGCGTCACATGATGCAGCCCTGCACTGCGGCGCCAGTGTGTTTTCAGCTTAATGCTCGGGATCGCGTCACTCAGGAAAGTCTCTATAAGACCTGACTGAAAGAGGAAAACAAGATTAGTAATTGCTCCAGGGGTGGAATCAGGACAGTGTCAGATCAGAGAAAAGACGACAATTTGACTTTAAGTATTAGACTAATTGGATTTCATTGATTCTCAGAAGTGTGTCTGTGACAGTTTTCCCCTGAAAGCAAACATTAGTTTTCGTGTCCTGGAGTGATCTCATGACCCCGCATACCGGTGCACCCCGGCGGTATTACTCCGGCTAATCTACAGTAATACCTCGATCCCGCAGGAATGGGAGTCGGACTACAGTGTTTGGACCGCGGCGGGATCGGTCAGCCGGGACCGTCGAGGGTCGCGTAAGGTAGCGACCATCTGGGTCACTGTGTCAAGTACACGGGGCTCTAATCAAGTAAGCCCTTCTAATGGGATTGAGGACACTAAAGGAGGCAAGAGTCGGACTAAAGCTCCAATTAAGTCTCATTACGGCCCGGTGTGACGGGGCTCAGGTCTCAGCTGGACACTTGACGACAACAGGAACTGTCAGGTGTGCCCACAAGGCCAGGTGCCCCGTCTGCGGCGGGGGCGCCCTCCTAATGGCGGCTGAGGCACTGCACGTTGCACGCCGACAACCAGAAAAAGCCCACCTGGCCTCAGGCGCGCACCAGAGTTCATTTGGCTATCATTAAAGAGGACCAACAATGTGGCACACTGATATAAAATTACCCGATCTATAATGGTAATCATTATGCCATTTATCAAAATTGGCCAGTTGAGTCAACATCTGGCTTCAATAGGGGAGCTCTTGTCGGTGAGGGTCTTGGCAGCGTCTTGTACCCTACATATTTTCCACTCTCTTTTATCAAGGCCTGCTGTCAGTGATTTGACGAAGCTAAATAGATGATGATTTGGCCCTATTATGTTTCGCCCGGCTCAAGCAAAAAGGGGATTTGTTGATTGCCTTTGTGTTAGTCCATTTTTTTCTCTCTCTCTCTCTTTCCCTCCTTTTCTACCAGTATGCATCCAGGAGAGGTAACGGCGCCTCGTGGGTCTCCGACTAGCCTTCTGACTGCGTAGCGAAGAGTGGGATGGAGAGGAGGGGAGAGAGAGAAAAAAAAAAAAAAGAAAAAGAAAAAAGAAAGCACAGCGAGTACTCTCGCACAAACCTGTGAGTGGTGGGGCTTGGACTGGGCTGCTGGACACCAGCCAATGCCAGCACAAAGAACTCTGTCACATCACCAAGTTTTATGGGAGGAATATAATATTCATCATGCCTGCTGTTGGAGTCAGGTGATGAATCGATCCGATCCTGTCGTCTTTTGGCATCGGAGGATCGCTCTAATACACTTTACCTATCGGGGAGTAATTAAGGTCGAGACCTGTCTCAAACAACGTGGACCTCAAAACAAAACTGTTTGATTTTATGTGATTGAAGAAGTGAATACCCACTGGGAAGCAGGATTGGATAATTACTGTTTAATTGCGACATATTTTAAGAATATACTTGGAACTGATATGAGCGGTTCTGCTGAATCCTCTGCAGACTGATACAGAGATCGAGGCCAGAAAGCCGAAGCGTTTTCACACCTCTCTTATTTTGAAGGGAGATCGAAGAGGGCTAAAATGCAGTTTGCAGGTTCGGTATACGTTTAGGTATTATCCACAGTATGAGATAGGACAGTAAATATGTCACATTTAGAGTGTTTATGTGCCTTAAAATGAGTAATTTCTCACAAGTCAGTGAATCACTCCACTAAATCACTATTTTTCTAAATTCATGTGCTTTTCTAAATCTAACGCTAATTAAATATTTTTTGGATTAGTCATTTGGGATATTATCATCATGAACATTAACACTAAACAATTGTGAAAAGTTGTGAAAAATACATTTTCAATTAGATCACAATCTTCCATAATACTGATTATTTAAAATATCTGAACATCTTGTGTTTGGATTGATTATTCAGGAAACATAAAAAACACTGTGTAAGTAAGAGTGGAAAGCGATTTATTTTCCAGGTTTGTCAAATTCTTCTGTAAACTAATTAATCACAGTGAAGACAATGGAGTGTGAATCACTTTTTTAAAAAAAAGAGGCTTTTTGAAACAGGTAGCAATTTTCATTAAATCCAGTCTTTCAGTGAAGAACTTCAGCCTTCACGAGGAGACACTCAAGATCCTCAGACAACAGAGTGCGGTTGTTTGTAAAAAAAAAAAAAAAAAATGTAGTTGAAGAGAGCCCCGGGAATAAAAGAGGCCCGTTTCAAAAAACCTGCTACTCCGAAATCGTACTCTGAGCTCGGTGTATTCCCACGCAAATTTGCATAAATTTCATAGTCTAAGTCATGGGCTGTGGCTGGAGCGTGTTATTAGTCTATCTTTAGGTGGTAGTACAGGCCGATCACACTGAGGCTTGTTGTTATCTCATTGAAAGCACCCTGGTATTACACCCGGCGGATTGAGAATGGGTCTTAAGATCGTGGGATTTGTTCACATATTAAAGCATGTCTGTTTGGATGTGCAGAAAAGAAACAGGTGTTCGGTGTTTATGTGTGTGTGTATGTGTGTGTGTGTGTGTGAGAGAGAGAGAGAGAGAGAGAGAGAGAGAGAGAGAGAGAGAGAGAGAAAGAGAGACCTTATGTGTGTGCGTCTTTGTATTATTCCTGTGATGTTTGTTCAAAAGCACACATGGGATGCAAAAAAAAAAAAAAAAAGCTCTGTGCATGTGTGTGTGTGTATGTGTGTGTATGTGTGTGTACATGTGTGTTTGTGTGACTTGACAGAGGGGTGGGGGTGCTTTATTGAAAAGTACTCCTCTCCTCCCCTGTTCAACATGCTGGATTAGCACCAGCAGTTTCCCATGGAGCCGTCCCTCCCAGCCCCCTGCCCATTTGCATAAGGCGCAGACAGGCGGAGATGTGACAAACAAACCTGGCACACACAGCGCCGGCTGCCTCCTTTACATGAACTCTCTCCCTCTCTCCTGCCAGGACAAGAGGGAAGACACGAGAGAGCGCCCGAGCAAAACTCCACCTGCACGCACTTTTTTTTTTTCTTCTTTATTTCTTTTTCCACAACGAAAAGTCTTGATTTCTTGAGCACAAACTGTGTCGTGTGCGCGGAGTTAAAGCTGGAGTTTTGAGGCCTGTATTCCTCCTGGTGATTCACAAGTGCAGGAATGCAAAGGGCTGAAGGAGGTGAGAAGGGCTTTCATTGCTCTGTCATTTGGACAAAACTCCCCTGAATCAAAGTATCCTCCCCCTCGTTTTTCTCTTCCTCCAAGATGGTAATGTTCACCTTAAAACATCTTTACTGTACTGTGGCTACATAACACAGCTCTCTGCACTGCTGTCTGGCAGCCAAGTTCCTATCAAGCCTCTGATTTATGGCGCTTGATGCATTCCTTGGCCCTGGCGAGGAGGCAGTTTAGCTGAAATATGAGAAGAGATGCAGAGAACACACTCAAAGTGAATTTCACTTTAGCCCGCTTGTGCACTGCAGAGCTGGTGCAGCTTTTAGATTTCATCCATGCAAAACCTGACCGGTCATTTGTGTATTTTTATCTTCGGATGGTTGAATATTGCAGCGCCGTGGCGCGGTCCGTCTGCATGATCAGCGTACATCGGGCGATAGCTGAAAGAAAGAACTGTAACCCAGCTGTCATAAACCCCGCAAACCCGCCCTCTGCTCGCCGTGACGTGCAGCTTTCGCCAGCCTAAATTACACTGGCATTAATAACTGCAACTCCTTCCCTTTTCCTGTGCACTTACATGCAGAAAATTGCATGCAGGTGTATGTATCAAAAGGGATCAACACCTTTTTTCCAAAGTATTTTTTTTTTGGTAAATGGTTTTCTCACTTATGCAGTAAAGAGCTGTAATCAATCATAAAGGCTTTAAGATGTAGCTTGTCTCCATTCCGGGGGTCTTAATGCAGAATCGCTGATAAACTGAAATCAGATAAGCAGAAACAGGCATCTCGGAAAAGGAGGGAAGAAGTCGGCGTACGAAGCGTTTGCCTTGCGTTGCTTTGTCTGCTCCCAAGTTACAACAGTGTGATTACATGCTTTATTAAGTGCTGAAGTGCTCTCCCTGAGTAAAAGCAGATGTCACCACAAGGTCTGTCACTGCGTCTGGATGGGGGTGCCTGTGGTCAGTGTCTCAGCCCGCCTGCAGCTCCCTGTGGTTTCCCATCAATTCGGCATACAAAATCATCGCTAAAACAGAAACGGGTAAAAAAAAAAAAAAAAAAAACACGGACCGGGCGAGTCCCCCTTTTTTTGTATGTTTCTATTTCCTCAAACACATGCAATACCAGGAAAAAAGTATGTTAGAAATTAGAAGACAGTTCAAACAAATGATACGAGGGGGAGAAGACAGATGTGCGCCGCTGCACAGCGAGACGTTTGAAGGCCGAGGAAAGCGGCTGCCATTTTTTGCTGGTTTAGCGCCACATGCCGATGGCCGCTCCAGACCCACTTCAGCGAGGAGAACATTAGTTTTCTTGCTTTTTAGGCAAAACCGGAGCAGCGAGTACGGCAACTGTCCACAGTGACCTTGCAATGTCACAAACATTTGCGCAGCTTAATGTGTCCTTGAGCAGCGCGCCGCATGATCGATACCAGGTTCGGGTACAAGCTGCTGGCCCGGGCACGAGTCCGACCTCTGACCTCTCCGTGACGGAGAGCAAATTATTTCCATATCATGCTGCATTTTATCACTTCGCTTCATGAGGAAAATACAAGAGAGGGTAAGAACAACCATCCCTTCATACAAACTATGACTTTTATTGTATATTAGCATTCAATGAATGAACATAACACGTTCCCTCCTCACACTCGGGCTCTTTTCTTCTCCTATTTGGAGCACGCTGTTGTCTTGATAATGTGGAAAAACTGGGCTTTTTAAATTGATTACTTTCATTTGTGACAATGTGCGGCTCATTAAACACAAAACAAGATACAAGGAGTTTTAGATGTCACTCCTTTTCGTAGAAGTGGCTACTCATAAAGTTGTAGATCAGTTCATGAAAAATGTCTCCCAATGTGAAATTAAAAGACTATTTACAGTACATAATGTTGAATGAGTCTGAGATGGTGGGGTGTGTCTGTGTGTGTGTGTGTGTGCTGTTTTTATTTACATTTCACTAATCATGCCAACCTTCCGGTTGGATTTCCAACAGCTCTCCTATTAGGATAAATTCCAGTCAGGTGACGGATGGCTCTGAAGGAGGTTGTTTGTATAAACGTCAGCCTTTATGTAGATAGGTTGAAATAAATGGGTCTGAGTGTACCGGCCTCCATTTTTCTTTCCTGAATTTGCAACAGGCTGGTGTTTTCACAGCATCGCCACTCACGCCTTCATATATCACATTAAAACACCTCCAATCTACACCGGGCGATGATGAGCAGCAACACTTTTTAGGGTGAAAGGACACACATCCTTTATTGCCAATGGCGTCATGAGAGGTCACAACCGAGGCCCGAGCGGCGAGCGTGCGCTGCGGTTGAATGACTAATCCATAAATCTGTCACAAGTTTTATTTCAGGTGCCAGTTTTGATGTGTGTTTTTTGGCTAAGCTGATATTGTTACTCATTCTTTGCAACAATTACAGAGATGATTTAGGAGGAATATGCATACAATAGAAATGCCGTTTGAATGGGCTCGTGCAGAAAGCGTCTGACTCACCGCAGTGAACAGTATCACCTTATATTACATGTCATCACATTGCAGGTTTCCTGCAGAGGTGGGAGGTAATAAAGTACCGTGTTACCGTACTCTACTGTACCATACTAATCATTAAATTAATTGCTGTATTTATCACATACACAATGTAAAACTAAACACTGTGATAATTAAGTGGACTCAACAAGAATAAATATGTAGTTCAAGTTATAGTTTGTGAACAGTGGGTCAGCACAAAAGTTACTCATACTCGTCACTCTTCTTTCAAATTCTGGTTAATCAATCAGAATTTACACATTTGTGATCAATTTATTTAATCACAAACAAAAGTGATTGTCACAGAAAGACCAATTCCTGGGTAGTGATCAAAGTAAAACCATAAATTCACCACAAGGTCAGATTAAACTAATCAAAGTCGAGGCTGAGATGCTGTAGGTGAGAGAAAGATGCACATTCCTCTCACTGTCACATCAATGTTGACATTAGAAGATTTTTTAAAGTAGGGTTTGAAACTTTGTTGCATTGTATATATGTATTTTTTTTAATTCCGTGTGTAACACGCAATAAGGTTTATTGTGGATGAAATATGTTGCTGCAGTGTTTTGATTATTAAATATATATTTTGAAATAACCTGATTTTCATGCACAAGTGTGTCAATTTGATATCGATGATTAAAAAAAAAAAATCTTTGGTTTGTGTTTGGAAAATGAGTGGATAAGGGGCATTTCCTGTTTTCCTTGTCATTCATTGGCTAGTCAGATTGTCATCAGCCAATCAGCGATGAGTTTGCGGAAGAGGCGGGACTTAGTGACAAACGTTTCGAAGCGGTATTTATTTAGCTCTGTAATCTATTAAATTGATTAATAAATAAGTAATTAATTAATTTTTCATTATGTAAACACTCATAGGTCTGTAAATATATGTGGACAAAAAGACATTCACCATATATGTAAAAAAAAACCAAAACCCTGCAAACTTTTTACTTTTAACATGAGGGATAAAGCCCCTGTACTACTGCTCACATTGGACTCAAGATTTCCAGAAGTTTGCGACTTTAAAACTCCCAGGAAACTGTAAGTACATTCTGTATTTTTCTCAATTGACTTTTTTTTGGGTGGAATTTCGCCCACTTATCTTCTGTTACGATAAAACTGACTTGAAATGCGCTCGTTGTTATTGAGTTGGCAGCATCTCCAGTTAAGGCCACGATGCAGATTCTGCCAAGCAACAATTAGTAGGACTGTCCCATAATCCACCTCCACCATCACGTTCACTGATGTGTCAAAGGCCCTTTTTACTCTCACTGCTCCTCCAGACTGGATTAACATATGTCCAAATACTAATCTGCATTTTCAGGAGTCATTGTGTTTGCTTTTGTTTATCCAGTCGATTATCTTCCAAACAGTTTTTACTTATTTACTTTTTTTTTTCTATGACTAATGGACCCTTTAGTTGAGCTTTGAACTTGAGTTTGTATCCATAAACTAGCCAATTTCCCCATCCTGTGTTATTACAGAGCCTTTAAAACTATTAAATGCAATCCTGAGTACTTCCCAAATCACGACGAAAACATTAAAAGGAAAAACATTTGCAAACTTTCACACCTGCACATGAGTGCACACGCATACAAATGTCCAGAATGATCAGATCTGATGTGATTTAAAACTCTCAGGTCTGCCCAGCAATCTGCAGTGAGGTGCGGTTGGTTTGACTGTAAAAAGGGAGCAGCTCAATAGGCGTTTTTACAGACGGCTCACATGTTTCCAGGCATCACCTCAGTGGTTGAAATTAATTAGAGGTAAACATCCTGTATCATGTATTTTTATTTAAGGTTTTTTCTCTGCAAAGAGTTTAGTTTGTCAGTCAAAAGAAGTGCTGTTTGAAATTAATTTGTTCAATGTGTGATTGGAATTAGGATGACAAATTTAGGCGATATAATTCAAAACATGTAGATTGTGGGGATAAAGAAGTGATTACTATTATTTTGGGTGGAATTTTCAATGGATTTTGGCTTTTGAATTCCTTAAAAAGCCAGAAAAGCAGCAGTGTCTGATTGCAAACTCAAAGCCAAACACTTTAATCTCAGTCAAAACTTTGAATGTGGAGGTTTAGAAGTTTTTTTTTCCCCTCCTATATTGCCTAAGCTGTTCTGTAACATATTGTGATGTTACCCTGTGTTTGGTTGCTTGTTAAAAGGGAGAACATGCTCAAACTTGCAGGTTTGGTAATCAAACCTGGAGTAAAATTGTTTTCAGGAACATCAATACTCCTGTTGAAACAGAAGAGGATCTCATAACCCTGCTCTTAAATCTGATAAATACAGACACTGTAGTAACAGATTGAATCTTTCTAAGTTTGAGGGAATACATTTCCATGTTTTATCATGTATAGCAAGTAATTGTTCTGATTTTACTGTCATAGAAAGAGAATCATACCAGTTTGTGTTTCCTTGCGATGAAAGGGAACTGATGCCAAAGACAGGCGACATTTTCATACAACGAATACTTGCGGCAGAAACACTCATTGTGGTTTGATGGATGCGATGTGTAAAACTAAACCGCTCATAAACACTGAATAATCGTGTCCGCGAAACGCAGTATTTGTCAGATATTTAACAAGAAGATATCCTCAAATAAATGGCATTTTCCCTTTAATCTGACTCTCCCCAGATGTGCTACTTCCTGTGTTTCCCAACAGCAGGAGGGAACAATGCTCAGGATTTACCTACCATAGTATTAATTAATCATCGCACATCTGTAAGCGTGCGTGCCCATTTCGGTGCCTGTTGTGTGTGTTGATGTGTGTGTGTGATGTGTGTGTGTGTGTTTTACAATGGTGTTTTGGCACTTTGGCACCTGCGCTGCATTATAAAGCTAAAGGCTTGGATAATAAGCTGCAGGTGCACTCCTGGCAAACAGGGAGGAGATGCAGAGGGGTGGGGGCCGCTCGGTGCTGGTGCTGGTGGTGGTGGAGGGGGTCGGCAGTGCAGGAGTGTTTGTGTGTGTGTGCCGGGGGTGAGAGGGGAGGTGGTGGCGAAGAGGGGGGGGTCACCTGCTGTTGTTGGTTGGCACATTAACAAATATATGACGTCAATCCGGCTCCTATAACGCCTCTATACGGCACGTTCGCACTCCTTTTTTTTGAAAGTGTGGAAGCAACACTTCTCCCAGGAAACTGGCTTCAAAGTGCTCGACAAAAGAAAGCGGCTCTTTTGTCCGACGCTCGCGCCCGTCTGTGGCACTGTCAATAATTATTGATGTTAATTATCATGATGATTAGGGTAATTTCTTTATAGCTGTGTTGGCAGGTATGCAAAGTAAAGATGGGCTGATGGAGCGGACCACAGGAGGGGCTTCTCTCATTGACAGCAAAGAGTCGAAGTGACAGCCAATAAGGATGCAATCTACTTCATGAAAATCTAATTACGTGATGAATGGTGCAATGTATGGACTCTGGCACAGTAATATTGTGCTCCCACCTGTGAAAATACTAGCTGGAATAATTGTTTATGTTGGGGGGGAAGGCTACTTTATTTACTTAATGCAGGCATGTGTTAGTATCTTAAGCCTGGTATCTATAAACATCTGCCTCATGTAGCCTCCCCTAAACATACCAGAGGCTTGTGCAGTCTGTGCTTCTGCAGAAATATGGCTGCCTCCTGCTTGCATTTTATAAAAAGAAAGTAAAAACAGGAAAGTATGAAGTATGCAGGCTTTGGCAAATTACACTCTGCCTTTTGTGGGTTATTTTCTGTGCAGGGTTGAATAAAATTTGCATCATTACAGCGTTCTAATCCCTCACCTGCTTAACATTTACTGTACTTTTTTTCTGCTAAAGCCCAGCTATATTCTGCGTTAATGGCTTCCAGACTTGGTCTTGGCTAAAGCGCCTTGTTGTGATTGTGCCGGGACTCCACTCTCGAAGCTCGAAACTGTGGCCGGCTCAGAGATGTTTGTATGTTTAAGGAAAGAATGATCGAGTGTGGGTGTTTTGGGTCTTTTGCACATGATGAATACTGTCAGTTCAAACCCTTTTGGCTAAATTCAACACCAGTAAACTGGGTTGATCATGAAGTTAACCTTTTCTTTTGCTTTTTTTTTTTTTTCTTTTGCTTTAAGACCTTAAGTCACTGCGAGTGTTCCTACTTGGCAATTTCGAAGGCATTAGCATCGCAACCTCACATAAAGATCGTCAGCCCACCGGAAGCATGCCGCCTGGTTATGAACTAGAGAGACAAATTGTAAGAACCCTGTTTTAAGAAGTAAGGTAGCGCGGCGGCGTGCAGCATATGGCGCCGTGTGTTCAAACCTGGCAACAGGCAAAGGATTAACAATGAAGATTTCCTCTAAATGAAACAAAACCCCTCAAAAAAAAGGGACTGTCATTAAAAAGGGCTGCAAGTGTAACCTTCACTTTCATGTGCCCAGGGGAGTGAGCAAGACAAGAGACGGAGCCCTTTTTTGATTCTTTCTGGTGCATTTGGAGAGAGACTGAACATGCATTGAGCTCTTGGATCTTCTCATCTGCACTTTCCCATATGGCATATGGATCTGGGCGCAGATCGAAGGATGAGACACAAAAAAAAAAAGAAGAAGAAGAAAAAAAAAGAGAAGAGCCCCATATGTGTGTCTTTTTCTCTTCATTAGCTCCGAGCAAAACAGAAGTACCTCCTCAGCAGCTTGATTGAAATTAGCGTTGTTTAAAAATGTCAATACGGACGCAGCTCATTTAAGGCCCGACGTCGCCGCTCCTCTCCTCCCGGAGACTTTCACACTGTCACGGCTAAAAGGTCAAACTGCACCACGTATAGGAGGAGATGCTTACGTTGCATTTCGACGCTTCGCCCCCGTTCATGAATTGCTGTCGGTGAAATTTCAAGGGCGTTTGTCAAGGAAAACGGCTCTCGGCGTAGGAACTGCAGGGCTAACCTGGCATGACCCTACATGACACTTTAATGCACAATTTCTGAGTTTATAAGATAAAGAAATTCATCAGTAAGCACAAATATATCTCTGTGTCACTGGTGATGGTTGATATCGGCCTGAAATGAGCATAATTGCCAACATTACGATGGTAATATAAATTTTTAACTCAAATGCTCGGTGTTTTACTGAGTTAAAAAGGTCAGAAACGGCTCTATGGGCTCATTTCAGTTTAGATCTGTTGCCCGTCAGAAAGCAATCATAATAAGAGCAGGCGCTGTGCTATTTAAGTTCCACTAAGAGAGACTTTTGTCCGCTGCTAGGTGAAAACAAACATCTCACGATATCCTTACTGCTATCTACCATTGATCAAAAGACTTTTCCAACATCAGCAAATCCAATATTGGCATAAAATCCAATATCGCGCATCCCTACACATTAGCAAACAGTCACCTTTTTTATGCATGCAGCAGCATTAGCATTCATTTGGGGCATTATTCACAGCACAGGTTCAATATGCAGTCTCCTTTGAGCTCAGTTTTCATCCACGCTACCTCCTGAAGGACATTTATGGCTCTTTAGCAACGTAATCCTTCATTATTATTTATAACTTTGTCCCTGGTATTTGATGTTAGGTAAGGTACAGTGTACAGTCTGTTTATCGGAGGGACTGGGCTGGAAGCAGCTGTTTGCTCTGGCTCAAAATGGTCAGAAAATAATAAGAGTGAACCAAAACATTAAAGCTGCGTGCTATGAATCCAAAACAGCAGGACAAAAGATTGTAAAAACCTGCGTCGAGCCAATGAAAACTTTTGACCTAAGGGATACATTTCCTTTTCTTTGCCATAAGTTCAAAACAAGTTTTTTTGACACTATATTAAATAATTTTAACAGCTGATCATTCAAACAAACATGCCAACTTGTAGATTTTGTTTTAAAAGAAATTGTAATTCTTCCAATCAAAAACGTGGAAATGTTGATTTTTATGTTTGTGAGAGACTAACAACCTTCAAGTCAACAACAGGCTTGATCCGTTAATGCCCCGTCGTGACCTTTTGTTGCCTCCCACGTCCAGACAGCGTGCCCATTGTAGCGTCGCCCTCATCCCTCCTACATTACCAACACCCTCTTCAATTTCCCCGGACCCACCCGCCCTTGCTAACTTCAAATTATTCGTACAGACCCATATCTGAAATTAGGAATGTATACTTTTGATTAATTATACATCAGCACTTGCCAAACACCACTTATCTGAATCATAAAAATGTGCCTAACCTCATTATCTTGATCAAGCACTTAAATATTACCTGTGGCGTTAATGTGCTGTGCTTTCCAATCAGCATGTCCACTCCTTTGACTTCTTTCTCCTTGGACTTTAAGTGGCTGATGACACAGCAACTTATGCTTTTTGCCAGTGTTGCAATTTTTTTCTAACTGTCCATAGCTCATACTAAATATTAGAGGAAATTGGGTGTTAGCTTGGGGTGCTGTCTGTCATCACATTGGTATCCTCACTCCCAGATGTTTCTCCGAAGCCCTGTGACAGCTTAAGGGGCCCCAACAGGAAATTCCAGCATCCTAAACCCATTTTCTTCTGACAGCCTTTGTCAAAAACACATGAGCAATACTTCTTATTATAGAGACAACGTCAATTTGCACATTGACACGGTTTTGCCCCGTTGTCCCCAGAGGTGGGGGGAGGGCCTAAATGCTCTGTTAGCTCCGAGAGGGTGTTGACACTGGGCCCTGCACCAATGAATTGCACTACTGCCTCAATTAGCTGCCTGGGATCCTGTGTCAGAGCCGCGAGGACACGGGGGCGACGTGATACCCTGCAGCCGAGGCTCTGTCGCCTACCTGGTGGCCCCCGTGGTCTGTCTTAGAATGTCACGTGCCGGCACACGCTAACGCGCACAAGCTCTCAGCTCTTTTTACACGGATCGGGCAGGAACGCAGCCCGGGGTGGGTGGAGGAGGGGGCGCGGGGGGTGGGGGGCCTCCGCAGGTCCTCGACTCCACCTCGGGCCCAGGAATGTACCTCTCTAACCCGGGCCAGGCCTAACGGGAGGCGAAGAAGTTACAGCCGACGTGATGTTAGATATTCTCTGGAAACCAGGAGTTGCCAGCAGGATTAAGGTTAAGGAGCATTCTGGTGCGGAATCTGTGCTTAGGGGCATCTTGTAGCTCGGAGGAAGTGGTGTCGGCAGAAGGGGGTGAGTGTTCCTCCCTGTTACCCCCTAGCCACCCTCCTCCAACTGCCATCTGATGTGAGGTAACATGTGAGGGCGAGCTTCCATCTGTCCACGGTATACGCTAGCAGAAGGTGCAGCTAATGAGGCTTGATTTGCTGCTGCACCTGCCTCCAATCTGGGGGGTGATGGTAGTGGTGGTGGTTGAGTGTGAGGTTGTATGTGTATGTGTGTGTGTGTGTGTTTGTGTGCGTTGAGTGTTTGTGTGTGTGTACTGGGGATGCTCTATCTCACCAGACTCTTCTTCTCCTCCTCCCGCCCCCTCTCCCCCTCAAGGTGTAATCATTGGTTAGCTTGTATGGGAGCGCCTGCAGGTTGATGGACCCTGGGAATTCATTAGGAAGTAGGTGAGGCCTTGGGTTGAAAGGGCCTTTTGACCTGCCTCCAAAACACCCTCACATTACAAAGCAGAGGACGATTCAAAGGAAGAGGGGAGTCAGCCAACATGTCGATGCTAAAACGATAGCTTGCCTTTTGTTGAAAAAAAAAAAAAAAAAAAAAAAAAAGAACATTTTGATTCCTCACGCAGTCGACCGGGCTCCCCTCTTCACTGGCCGTGCGAGCGCCAGTTGTTGCTTCGGAATCAGCGGCAAATTGATGTTTCGGAAACGCGACCAAGACGAGATCGTCTTCTTCAGTGGGCGCGGATGAGTTTGGTTTTCCTCCAGATGGTGTTCGGGGGAGGCGATATGTCCACATGTTAAATGCAGCATGTTTATCCCCCTTCCCTGTTCCCCGTCACAGATACCATTTGACACAAGAGCTCTTCAGGGGCCAGTTATTCCAGGCCATTGAATCCAGATCAAAACCAGCCCTGTGTTTTTTGACTCAGTGTTCGGCTCTCTCCTCTCTCTCTCCCTCCCTCTCTCTCTCTCCTCAATCGGTCCCCTCGCCGCTCCTGGAACCGAGGCGGGAGGCGAATCCTCGCCGCGGCGCTGCGTTCCGAGCCGCAGATACGCCCGGCTCTCTGGAGGCTCGGCTGCAGAGAAAAATCACGACATCCTAACAGCGTATATTCGGGTCTTAAATTTTTACTGCAATGTTTGTGGGACTGTCTTGTTAAACGTTGGATTTGTGCATGGCTGGGCTGTAAAGGAAATTCTCCGACCATGTGGTCTGGTGTAAGGGGGTTTTTTTTGTTTTTTTTTTCAGATGGGGGGGAGGCGGCGGTAAAAAGAAAACAAAAGGGAAAGGCCTCGTCGCCCCAAGGCACTACTCACCACTCGTGGTGAAGCCATCATTGGAAAATTGTCTTTACAAGCGACTTGAATAATCCAGGATGTCGTCATCGCTCAGCCACCCCAGATTATTTTCAAATTAGCTGCTCCATTCAGAAAAAGACCTCAATACGTGAAGCTTGACTGGGACAGAATGATAATACTTGACATGTGCACTTTTAATTTAGAGTAGATATGTCGCTTTACTCAATACATGCAATCCGAACTTGTTAAAAACTATATTTTGAGTTTCATCAAGCCTCTGTGGACTCGCCGCAGTCAGCGATGGAAAACAATATCCTTGATTTGCATTTCACCTCATGATTTCATGAATACTTTATGGCTGCAGTTTGTCCAAATGGCTCACATTTCAAATTAGTTGAACTCACTTCAGTGTCTGATGTGACAGCCAAACGATACAATATATACTCCGGGCATGTATAAATAATGTGAGCGACGAGGGCCTCTCGCAGCCCTTCGGCCGCTTCCCAACTCGCGTTTCTATCTCACTGCAACTCCTCTTCAGATAGAAATAAACAAACAAACAAACAAAAAAAAAAGATGTCAAATTTGAGAGTTGTCACAAATCAAAGCTTCGTCATCAAATGAATGAAGAGCTGTGAGATAAATGCGAGCCCCGTGTTGAAATTCTGAGCCGGCTCCATGGGAAAAGAGTTTATGCTGTGAATCTGAGAATGCTGATCATCCCATCGGGCTCATTTGTTTACTTTCAAATTCCCTCTTTTGTGGCTTTGGAATTAGAGCAATGTTTGTGCTTGCTTTGGCCAAGGGGGAAATCACTTGAGATGTGATTAAGAAAATGGATACTGCCCTCTTCTGGTCGAAACATTGATCACTTCTCCAATATTCATGAATATCATTCAATGCAAAAAAGCCACTGATAGACGCCTGAAAATGATCAGATATCATTCTTTTCAGCTTTTATCATATCATGAGGTGCAGATTTTTTTTTCAAATCTTTAAAGTCTGGCATGTGTCAGTACTAAATAGGCAGAATCAATCATTTTTAGGGTGGGGAAATAATTCTAAAGTGAACAATTGTCTGACAGTTTACCAGGCAGCCCATCATGCTGTAAGCAAGTAATCGTCCAAAGCTTTTAATGACCACAGCAAATCATTCATTAAAGCTGACGTATAAATCCCATATGCTTCCTCTGCCTCTCTCTTGTGTGTAATGGTGCTCCAATCTTGCTGCTGACGTGGGTCAGATCTTCAGGCAGGTGGCTGGGAAACGGAGGCAGATGGGCCGAGCGCGCCGGCACTGAATCCGTGAAGTTCTCTCTTCAGTTTCAAGCTGCACCGATGGGCCCTTGAATTATTACTGGGCCCCCCATTCATAATTAGCCCGGGCCTGGTGGGGACCAAAGCCCCACTAATGATGCCTTTGTTGCTGCTGATCTGCGCTCGCACAATCAACAAGAGAGGGACGTATGACTGGGAGAAGCAGTCCCACATTGAGCGATAACGTGCCTTCAGGGCAGCCTCTCTAAAACAATCACGCATGGTTTCAGCTCTCCCCTCGTTAAAGATGAGTGTTCACATGGGGCGTGAGACGGAGTGTGTGTGTGTGTGTGTGTGTGTGTGTGTGTGTGTGTGTGTGTGTGTGTGTGTGTGAGAAGCTTGTAGGTCCACAGACATGCCAGTTCCCACAGGCAATATATACAATATATAGCTATTTGATTTCATAGGCCTTTATTCTGTGTATGTTAAACACGCCTGCACCATTTAACCGCAGCATTAAGTCAGGTTTAATTTATGCATGCATGTTTTTTTTTTTTTTATGTTTCACCTTCCTGATTAATGGTATTAATTTCTTCCAGTTTTTTTTATGACTTTTACAATTTTATAAATGTGTTTGTTTTTTTTTTATTTATCTGAACCAATGTGCCATCTAATTTTGTGCTCACATACATTTTACATATTTGTTCATACTGGTCGCTGCACACATAAATTCATAAAATCTGATTTATTTATTTTTTAATGTGGCAGCCTGAAGCGATCTGTTGAGTCGTTTCATTCTAATGTTGAAGCACAGTAATGCCAAATTGTCTTCACTTGACATGAATTCTGGTGCTATTTGGAGGAGCTTCACTCACAGAGAGACGACGTACTCATGTTATTAAGTTGAACGGCACAAAATTGCCAATCAGGATAATCAATATTTATAATTGGAGTCCCTCAAAAGCTAAGACTCTCTATTTACGGTTTTCTAAATATGAATATTTTTCTGACTCATTTAACTCCACATGGTTAATAAACTGAATATCTCCTTATTGTGTCCAGCTAATCAGAACCAAAAAACACATTCTGGGCTGCTTCTGAACAGCTGTTATACCTTATCTTAAAGCCAGAACACTGCTGATCCAGAAACTAATCCACAGGATTTCTAATGAAGGAAATATTTTAAAAAAAGGAGCTTGCGTTGCAGTCCACTCACAAATGTTTTCCACTTACATTACACTAATGTTTGAATTGTGGCATTGTAATTTAAAGCAGGAAAAGAAATGAATGAAAATGACATTTTTTTTTTCAGGTAACATATTGGAAGACTATTAAAAAAATATATATTTCACTAAAAACATGCATTATTTTAGAACTATATAAGCTTGAAGTATCAGATATTATGTAATATTGAAGTATAAAGTTGGAAACCATGAAAAGAAAAGAAAAAAAGATTTAATTTAGTTTGTTTCTCTGCTCAGGTGATAAAAATCCAAGTATACATAACATCACTTCCTGTCCGTAAAGAGGTTGGACGATTGAAAAGTTAAGAAGAAGTGAAGTCGGCGGCTTCACATCTTCTTTACAGCGATCACACTTTGCCAACTTCCAGTCAAAGAAGCATCATCCCACTGCCTCCATCTGCCAGCGCTCCTTCACCTGCCCCGTTTCAACCGCCCCGTTCCAGACACAAATAAAGATCCAACCCCCACAGATGAGAGCAGATGAGAGGGAAAGGTCACGCACACGCGGGCCCGAAATAATCTCTCACTTTCTTCCTCTCGGTCACGGCAACTCATCCTCTACCTGGAAGTTAAGCTGGAGCACAGAGGTGTGCGAGGGAGGGAGGGAGGGAGGGAGGGAGGGAGGAAGCGCCGAGAAGGAGACGCGCTCTGCGTTCAGGCCGCGCGCCGACTTCAGAAATCCAAAAGCGAGCGTTTAATTTGCACATTGTTCAGATTAATATTCTCGTCGTTTCGCGCACAAGACAAAACGCGGGATTCTTTGAGAGCGTGTACTTGAGCGTCACTTGAGCCTGGCTTGCTGAAGGAGACTGAATGTGTTGGCAGCTCCTGTCATCTTGGCACCACGGTGGCACCAGCATCTGTTTCTGGCTCACAGTGGCAAGGAGGAGCTCGAGGAGGGAATGGATTTATTTCGCTCTTTAGGCATAACCCTGAAAAAAAAAAAAAGAAGAAAAAAAAAAAAAACAATCTTGGTCCAATATGCAGTTTTTTAATGGATCTTCATGTCTCGTGGCCACAATGACAAAGCTTAACGTCTCTTTTGTTTTAGGACCACAATCCAGGATCAAGGAAGTGTTTGTGGGCTTTTTCTTTTTCTTTTTTTTTTTTTTTTTAAGTGGTGGATACACTTAATGCAGCCAAGGATGTCTATCCAGGAGGGGCCGGGTCTTAAAGTCCAAAAAACTTGGCTGTTTTTCAAATGAAAGTGTATTTGAGCATTTATTATTGTGCATTGACAGCCTGCGTTAAACGATTGCTCTCCTCCCACTGGTTAAGTCCAGCTTTGAAGTCACACGTGGAAGGATTACCAATCCATATATGCCCTAGCAGAGGTATAAAAAAAAAAAAAAGAAGGAAAGAAAGGAGAATACTCTCACTGATTGCAGTCCTTTTAATTCCTTTTTTTTAGTCAACTGAATTAAGTGATGCCGGCTTTCTCAAGGAAGTCAATGGAAATTAGTTTTGGGCTTGCAGACAGTTGGTACATCCAGCCAAAATACAGTTAAATTAAGATGAGCCTAAGTTAAGCAGCGTCTTTTCTTTTCTTTTCTTTTTTTTTTTCTTTTCTTCTATCCACATTCCATTTCATTGAAGAAATCATTTGACATTTTGACATATACCCTTATTGGTTTTCTTAATTTAAGTTGGACCCAGATCGATCCCACTCTAATACACAGAGCCAGCGGCTGTTTGGCTTAGTTTAGCATTTAAAAAAAAAAAAAAAAAAAAAAAAAAACCTGGAGAAAGATGGAGAAAAAGCTGGCTTGGCTTCCTCTAAAGGTAATTTAATCCATCCACCAAAGTCGCTAAAGCTCACTAATAAACATGTTTTGTCTGGCGGTCTAATCCGTTACAACACACCAAAAAGTTCAAAATGACAATTTGTGAAATTGCCAGCCAGGAGATAAGCTGCCGCACAGTCACTCGATAAAAGCACTAATTGTGGATTTTGTAACAGTTTCTAACTTTTAATTCAGTCTTTATGGAAGTCTATGATTAAGGAGGAGGAATAGACTGAACTCCAAGTTGCTCCCGGGTGTGTGTGCACCTAGCATGATATGGGTGTGTGTGTGTGTGTGCGTGTGTGTGTGTGTGTGTGTGTGTGTGTGGCTGGGTGAATGTGACAAGTGCATTGAGCAATCAGTAGAATCTTCTTTTGAGAGTTTGCAGTACGTCGGATTATGGGTGAAGTGAGTCACTTTTTTAAAAAAAATTATGTAACCGTTTATGAATATCGATGAGAATTTTCTGGGCAGGAGAGTTGAGTTATGTAATATTCAATGAATCCTCCTGTAATGTTTCCTCCTGCAACAATGCAATCAGCGAGATTTAAACCTTCTTTCAGTGAGCTCTCTCCTCTTGATGACTGTTTCCTATCTGACATGTTTTCCTCGATCTAATAATTCAGCCTTTTGGCACGCCGCTCTTTTGAAGCTGATTGTTAAGATGTTGCTCCAGTTGCATGAACCCCCTGCGAAATCAACAATGTCAGCACGGCGCAGCTCGCTGGTTTCATTGAAACTAAGATGCAGGAGGTGGAAAAAAAAAACCCCTCTGTGTTTGCAGCCAATTTTTAGGGAAAAAAAACTCCGTTGTTTTACGGCGAAAGAGCGCGCAGCCATGCGACGCCGCTGATTAAAAGAGGATGTTTCGGCAGTGAGACGTATGTGTGTTTGTAAGTGAAAGAAGCAGCTTTATGAGTCTGTAGAGAATACCAGACGCGGTATTCCTCCAAGTTTCGTGAAAACACGGTTATTACATGGCTCAGTTAAACACGTCATGGCACTATTTTCAAAAAGAGCCTGCATTAGGGCCAGAAGCTAACAGCTTCCAGATAACATCCCTGCTTTTAGCAGCGCTCGCAGTTCCCCTGCTGACCTCCCTGCTGTCGATAACAGGCACATTTAAATCGTCAACATTGCGGGGCTGCTTAAAGAAATCTAAAAATCCATATTTTTTTCTCTCTCTCTCTCCCCCCCTCTCCTTGTTTCTGGACATACTTTGAGGGCAAACGTGGGGCAGACAGCAGCTACTGTACCTAGTAGATTAGACTTCTCCTCTTCTTCCTGTTTCATTCCATCCAGGTGCATACTGGGAACGCTGCCATGTATATCCCTCGGTGCACAACAGTACAGCGCAGCTGTGGAAGTCACCTAAATTTGATTCCTCTCGTTGTAGCCTAGCAACGGTGGGTATTAACGCGCACAAGCTGGATGGGTGCAGTTCTGGTGCCAGAGGCAGGATGGGCGCCTGGTTGCAGCTCATTGGCAGATGACATTGAGTGAAAGCTGGCATTCTGAGATTAGGGGATCAGATGCTCACAGCGCTCTATGCAGGAAGTAGTATGAAATGTAAAATCAATGCCAGGAGGGCTTGACAGGTCCTTTACACTTGACGTGCAGATGTACACAGATACACCATACATAATGTTGTTACACAGCACATAAACCCACGTTACACCAACTCTGTTTTAATTTGTTGTGGGCTGTAATTTGCTTTTTTTTGTGTGTGTGTTATTGTTGAAAGAATCCTGTATCGGGAGTGAAAGTGTAATATTTGCTGATGTAAAACAAACCAAAGGAGCATTTGAAGGATTCCTTATCAGATTTTTGGCTCTTCTTTGCCGATAAGAAAAGTGGAACATAGTTTGAAGAATTATTCTGGCACCTTTCCAGCACGCACACATTCCTAATGTCACCTTTAGCTGTTGATTCACTTTGGAAAAGCTTGTTGCGCTGGAAACTTAGCAGAAGAGATGTCCTGGCAGCACCCTTGTCCTGCGAGCGTGCGATGTAAACATGACTCATTGGTCTGAGCGCCCTTCGTCACTGCTGCTTGCTGAAAAATCACCTCTTAAAAAACTACAAACAACAACAACTGAAAAAAAAAATATCTCTCTTAGTACAACCCAGGCAAAATCCTCACCTCTTGTGGATTTAAGAATAAGCCGGTAGCATTTCCACTGGCTTGAGGCTGCTGAGCGGGGGAGGCAGCTCTCCCCCGATAGCGTTGGCAGCTATGCTAGCTTCTGTTTGCTAGAATACCAGATGCCTCACACCACATGCTTCAACCACTTTGATTTCATCTCTGTGCAGTTGTTGATCAGATCTGTCTCTGTTTGACACAACCTGCCTCCCGTCTCCCCCCACAACTTTCATCTTTTCCGTGCCGGGGCAGGCGGGCGGCCGCGGCTGTCTTGAGATGTCACCCGGTGACGTGCAGTGTCCATCTGGTATACGTTGTAATGGGCCCGACTGAATGAATGGCCAGCCACTCCACTGCCTCCTTTATGGCTCTCAGCAGTGGTGCTGTCCAACTTTGATTCCCCAGTTATTAGGGAATTGAATTCCCCACTGAGGCGACGCCCAGAGGAGAGGAAGAGAAAGAGACACACAAAAGGAGTGTGAAATCTGTGGCAGTGCTACAGAACATACTGCACAGCCCACCACTGCTCTCTTCCTGGAGCCTCTTCTCTCTTTGTGTGAGTCTGTAAACACAGTTACCCTGCAACCAGTGCTCTAAAATGGGATGGCTGGTAAAGATTTGCAGCAACAAACCATTGTGAAACATAAGCTTTTCAAACTGAGGGGTTAAAGTGTGCGAATCTTGACTTTTTGCCTAAGGAGGGAGAATTTTACACAGTTTGAAGAGATGCATTTGAAGGGAAAAGTAGTCTGAAGGTCACGTAATCAGCCGAGCGCCCTACGACAGAGACGGACTACTCTAGGTGGATAACCCTCTGGGGATTTTTCCTTCATCTTAAAAACTATCGACTGTTTCCCGGCGAATTTAAAGGGCTCCTACTGGATCCCATCACAAGGGGATTAAAACGGAAAAGGGCAACTGGGATCACTTGGAGAGCAGACCCCTTCCACTCGAGCCAACACTCAAGCAGGGATGAAGTGGAGGCGCAGAGACGACCCAGAGGGAGAGAGCGCAGAGGGAAGGGAGAGACAGGGAGGTGGCATAGTTTGGATTCCCAATATGTGTCCGGGGAATCCGAAGTGGGGCCAGATGGCACAGGCCTGCCGGTCTTTGGGAATCACAGCATACGGCGGCGGGATGCATGGCAGAAGGTAGCGGGAAACAGTGCCGGGGTCAGCTCTTGATGTTGGACGCTCCCCGGAGCGGTTCCTTCCATCCCTTTGAACAAGAGAGCATCTCCGCACAACTGTGCCGCTTCTCTGCTTAATGCGGCGGTTGACTTCAAACACAGCGCTATTCCCTCCTGCCCAAAGCCTCCCGAGTTCTAAACATATGTTATCAGACCTGATGAAAACGCCGTGCCAATAACGTGCCACTGAGCGCCGCGCGAGGACATATGTGTTCCGTTTTCGCCGCAACTTTCATCTCGCACGATCTCATCCGGCTCGCTCGCGAAGCCGACATGTGGAAGCGACGTCACCGAGCCGCTATCCGGACGGCGGCGGCGACTCCTCTCCCTGCCTGTCACGCCGGCATCGCGCTTTACCATAGAGTCAAGCACAATATGATGGCAGCCAATTATATCAGTCAGCTCTCCGAGACAGATGTCCAATATAACCTGGTTAGTGCTAATGGGCAGATTTTTAAACAAGAGTAATTATTCATCGCTCGCAGACCAGTAAAAGAGACGGATGCTAATATCTGATGCTGAATGTGTGTGACAGGTGTTACCACCAATTTCCCGCAGTCTCCTGTGGCAGCCCCCACTATGAAAACATCTTAAAACACGTCCGCATCCACATTGTAAGTGATCTCACACGTTTTTAACACATACTCTTTGACTTTGGGAAGGAAGCGATTCTGCGCATGCATGCTGATTGTCATCCTCTATTTCTGTCGAAATAACAGTTTTTTGGAAGCCAAGTGTGGTGTTATGCTTGTTGTTGCATCTCCATATCCGTGTATAGACTAAGATCCCCTCGTTATTCTCATTAATGGTCCATCTGTCATCTTGGCAGAAGCCCACTGGTATGGAGTTAGCTATGATTAACATTTAATCTATATGATTCTCTAATGAAAGCAGGGGTACCATTCTCAGAAATGATTGATTTGTTTAGCTTTTTTTTTTTTTTTTTTAATAATGGCTTGATTTGTTGGAGAAGATGTTTAACAGTGTGCTGATTGTTGTTTTCACAATTTCACAAAAGTGCTAACGTCTCCCTGTTTCCTTTACTGTTACTTCTGAACTTGAGCTGTTGCGTTTGTACGTGTTGTAATCTGTAACAAAACATCGTCAGTCGAACGTTAATGAGGCCACCTCGTCGGTCGTTCGGCTTTCTGTAGTTCTTACTTCAACTTTACTTTCTGCATCACTTCAATTCTGCTTTAGATTTTTCAAAAAAAAGGAGCGATCTACAATTTTACAGGAACTCCTTGTAATATAAATGAAAGAAAGACGTTGAAAATAGCCTTTTTTAATGACACTTAATCTCTCTATCAAATGCAGTTGTGATTGACAAATGGTTTCCAATCAATTGAACTTTTTATACTTACATAAAAATTCAATATAAGCAATTTGTAATCAGTGAAACATAGTCCCTTAAATTCAGTGTTTTTAAAAGGACGCCTTTGAATACATCTTGATGCGTCTTGGTCCATTGTATCTTAGTATTGAGGTTGCCTGATATTGACTTTTGCTTCTTCACAAATTTGGAATCATCAGGTGCCATTGTGAATTTCAGAATACTGCCTTTAATATGATCTGACTGCATCCCGAGCCGGTTTGACCTACTGACCCGTAATTGTCCGGTCTTGGGCTTGATTTGTGCTCCCATGTGTTCAAACGTGATCTGATTGAACGTGATCAAAAGTCAGGTATGAATTGCTTTGAGGAGGCCTCGGGGGATCAGCTTTTCCTGGGATGACAGGCGACGGCTATGGCAATGTCAGGATTACACGAGTCACAAAATAATGACATGAAAACGTATGACGCTTCAATCCGCGGACCAGGGGTCGACAGCCTTTTTGAAACTCAGAGGTTCTTCAACATAATGACAAGTTGCTTCTTTCAAAGTTGAGGTGATCGTTGTTTTAAACATGCATCAAGGTTTATTTCTCTTCATCTAAATGTGCTTCAGTCTATCTCCTAATGTCCTTCTGTATAAAACCTCCACTGTGAAATCACACTTGTTTCATTTTACAAAAAGCATCACATCGGTGACATTTTCTCAACTCAATAAGTCACATTCCTCATGTGTTTTTGCACTGGCCACTATTTTTAGAACATACCCGCGGGCTAGTCCTCGGGTCCCTGTGGGCTACCAGGTGCCCACCGGCCCCATGTTGGCTCCCCCTGTTGTAAACAGATTGCTGGGTCTGACTAACACTTGCGTCATAAAAAACACAGGAAAAACAGCATTTCTGTCTTTGGAAGTCTTCAACTATTTTTATTTTTCCCTCACAAAGGCATTAATCCGAAATGAAACATTTAGTTGTTTGCTTTGAGGAATGTGCAGACGAAATCAAGAGGACGCCAAAGAGAGCAGTTAATGATGTGAACACGCTGAATGCACCTCTGAGAGGCTTCGAATGACCTAAACCACACATTATAGCCTGAGACGTATAGATCGTTACTCGGTGCAGCTCCGCAAACGATGAGGAGAAGAACTGAAAACGTCGACGCTTCAAACAGAACGCGTCACCTCTCTACACGCACGCAGGTGCCCCGACGCGCCGGCTTGCGTTCGCGGTAGTCTATATGTGAAACGCAGACGTGCGCCCTTCCATAGGCTCACCGAGACATCTGCCGTACACGGCTACATGAATAGGGCTGTTGGCTTGGGTTCAAGCTTCCGAGAGTGCCTTTTGTCGGCGAGCGGCACCATTGTGGAGGGATCGGAGCGCGGTGTTTACGCTTTGCCGCTACCTCCGCGGCCCCCACAAGGAGGATAATGAGATACAGTTGTTATCAGTGACAGCCGAGGGCCGCGAGGAGCCGTATCGGCCCGGTGCCTCCGCTCTGATCCTCCCAGAGTGGGAGAAAAGATCGGGACGATGCTAATGCTCACTTGAAAGCCTCTCTAATAGCTTCGTAGCGGCAAACACACATCTTTAACCGTGTTGCGTTTAAAAATGCTTCCAGACAGCGGCGCGACGTGACTTTAGACGGTAATCTGCGAGGTGAGGGACTCTCTGAGGTTGCTGCTTTTGACCTCTGAGCTAATTAGCGAGATGCTGTGGAAGAAAAAAAAAGACACATCTTTGCTAATTAGTAAACAGCAATAATAGTTACTCATTACATGACTTTTCTTTTTTTCCCTTTCCTTTCTTTTGCATCCACCATACCCTCTTACAGTGTGGACAATGTGTGGGAAAAGTAGCTTCCATCAACTTGTGCAGAGAGAGAACAATCTCGCTGAATCATCAGGATGTTAGAAAGTGTTAAGTGTGGTGTGATGCCTGGATTGTAAAGTTGTAATCCATCGCACCTTTTTTTTTTTTCCCTCTCTCTCACCAGTTTTAAGCTGAGAGCGGCGTGACTTCAACCTAAAGAAGTTTAAGATCTAAAAAGTACCTTTGTTTGAACTTTGACATGTATATTAGCCACCTCACCTCCCCCTCCACACACACGCCGTTCACTCTTATCTCAAAGCTCAGGCCAAACATAAAAGCAAATCAGTGGTGGCACACTTTGCCCAATATCCTTGCTGGATGTGGCACAACATCTTAATTGATTTGTTCCAAAACCAGATGAAGTGACTCACGAAAATCTGCAGTATATGCCCCCAGATAAGTGCAAAGAAACACAATTTCTGCTTTGAAGACTATCCAGCAATTATATGTGGTATTTGCGGACAAACGCTATTGTTCATGGAATTTAGGGTCGAAGCCGAGGCCCTTACAGATGATTTATGTATTCAGCTGGGGATGGGGGAGGATAAAATGGGCGAATTTCATCTGGCTGTAGAAAGCTGCAGCCCAGCGGGCCTAGAGGAGGCTTAAACATAAGCAGGACGGGTGCCAGGTCCTCTCCTCGGCCATTGTGCTTTAATTAACCTACATAGGAGCTGACTGCTTAAATGTGCGGTGATAGATAAGGCCCCTTGGATGATTGATTTATTTACTGCACATGCTAGTGATTTCCATAACATTACTACTCCAATTACTAGCCATATGAGGCACAAAAGTCATTAATACTCAATGTATGTGCGGCCATGAGTGCGGCATAACATGCGGGAGATTGTCGATCAGAAACACGACCGACCTGCCCTCAGCTGTGACCCGGAAGCCAGATCCTCAAGACCGTCCACGGCCACCGGCGGTCCAGTGGAAGACACCGAGGGCCATTTTTAGAACGTGATCAAGAGACGATGAACCGGCGATTTTTTTTTTTTTTTTTTTTTTTTTTTTTTTTGGGAGACATTGTTTTACAAAGGCACGCCAGGTCTGGCTTTGTCAAGTGAAGCCTGGCATGGGCCCAGCAGCAGTCTGAGGCTGTGATTGCAGCAGAACGTCTCCATCAGAGAGCACTAGAAGGTAACGGTGGGATTAAAATGGGCACTGCTGGCACATACAGGCGGGCAGGGTGTTTCTTCTTTTTTTTTTTTTTTTTCGCCGGGCCATTGTTCCATATGTGCTCCACCTGCGCCTCTCAGAGCCTCGCGCCAAACACACGGCCGGCAGGCTCTACCATCCATGCTGATTGGAAGTTGCCATGGCGACGCTGGAAGCCGGCGTTGAAAATGTGTGTGTGTGTGTGTGTGGGGTGGGGGGGGGGGGTGTGTGCTGTAAATCTCAACATGGTATTTTTTTAATTTAGGAAATTGGCAAAGGAAGTGTAGTAAATGAATCGTCGTTAATAATAATTCACATATGGGACAAAACACAATTAGGCTGTTTTTGGCTACAGGCAAAGGGAAGGCAGCTCCCTCTAAAATGTGATCTCATCTCATCAAAGGCACTTCAGCTTTCCCAGTAGTCCTGAGTGAGGAGATAGTGCAGCTCTGTCTGATAATGATGTTTATGGAAATAATATCAGTGAAGATTATCATTGGACACAGAAAGCAGCGAGATGGAGACATCAGTCATGTAATGATGACCCATAAATTGATTCCTTATCAGCTCATGCAAATGGATGGATGACTAACAGAAAATTATTTTCTTCTCCCTCTGGGAAGCTTTACCCACAACCCAACGCTGTTTTGTTTCATAACTTTTTTTTTTTTTTTTTGCAAATTGTTGGGAGTGCAGAGGAAAGGAAAGCAGCAAAAGCTCACCCGTAGCTTTTAATAACACGATGGCCACCATCCAGATTCAGATGAGTGCTGGGATTGGCTGATCCCTTCACACCCTGGCACCTGGAACAGCCTGAAATATGTGCGCATGTGGATATTTGTGTGTGAGCGCATGTGTGTGTGTGTATGTGTGTGTGCGCGTGTGGGTGAGTGAGAGGGAGAGGGTGAAAGAGGCTGTTATTGGTGGCTGCACTATTGGAGGCGTGACATGACGAGAATCAAAGGCCTTCACCTGCAACCGAGTGAGAAGAAAAATCATTAAAATGGTTTCAGGCCAAAAGCCTTTGCATAAAATCCAGAAACTTTTAGTTAGGAGGAGAAGAAGAAGAAGAAGAAGAAGAAAAAAAAAGCCAACATTTTCTTCAAAGTTCAACATACATTGAAGAAAATTCTGAGCCTGTTTCTGAGTGTTTCGGAGCAGGTGCGAGGGAATATGTTCTCCTGTGAAAATCGTCAGGGCTGGAGTTTGTGTGAGACACAACAAAGCTGCGGCAGCGTTCGCAACTCGCCGTGGTGACCCGTTGTATTTGTGTGCGATCAGCACCTCCTCCGGAAAGCGGCTGTGCAAATATGATATGTACATTTGCATGTTTGTTGTCATTCATTTCGCCATTAATCCATAAACCAAACTAAACCGGCGGTAAACAGTATTGTGCGGACGTGAGCTTGATTGTTCAGCTGTGGTTGTGGGATCATCCAGTGGATTACTATGTGCAAAATGGGGTTTTGGGTCAAGATCGCTGCGTCGATAAAGATGGATCCAAGAATTTATTTCCGTGCTTTTGAGAAAAAAAAAAAAAAAAAAAAAAAATCCCAGTTTAGCTTTGAGGGGGGATGCATTTCCCAAAAGTTGTGTGCTGTTTGTGTAGAGTCCTGCTCTGGCCTATCCAGTGCGGATGTGACCTTTCCGAGTCATTGAAAATGCAGAGCAGCAACAGACAGACTGACCTGCAGAGGAATTAGCCGCTGCTTCTATCGTCTCCTGCAAACCCAACAGCTTGAACACGCCTGGGCGCTGCCTCACAAAGGCGCTCTGCAGAGGAGGCCTATTAATCTTCCCAAAGCCTCAAAAAGCAGAGGAGCCAGTGTGGGCCCCCGAGTCTGGTGCCCAGGGCCCGCAGACAGGGGTCCTTGGCAGGCTCTGTGGGGTCAATCTTGGCCCCCGATCAAATAGGCGGGGGCGGGACAAGGGCACAGGATGGCGTACCTGTGCCCTTTAGCAGATGCCAGGCTGAGGACGGCTCTGGGGAGAGGTGAGAGGATCATTCCTGGTGCTGCTGGCCTTCGCCGACATCAATCAGAGGCCAGCCGCTGCTCCTCCATCGTAAAAGAGGAGATAGATGGAAAGTAATGTGAAAGCACTGCGGCTCGCTCCTCTCCTGGGCCAGGGTGTAACTCAAGGAACTCTTCAATCACTCCTCCTCTCTCTCTCTCTCCTTCTCTCCCTCTTTTTTTTTTTGTGTGTGTTTGAACCATTACAGGGAGATGTATTTTATTAAGTGTCAAGTTCTGGTGAAATAAATCCAGCTGATGGCTCAACATGAGAGTGTAAATCATTTGTTTGCATTTGCTTTGAGCAAATATTTAAAGATAATGTTTATCTGCAATGCAAGTATTATTTGTAGCTGAATCGGCTGTGGAGAGCCGAGTCGTATTGGGAGAATCACGGCTTGAATAACTAATTGAAATACTTTGTCTACAAAATTCTTGATTTAAATCTTGTTCGGGATGTATTTTTTTGTTGTTTTTGCTGAGAACACTTTCACACAGAAGACAGATTCCATGTGATTTTAGCTCAGATCAGTTCGTTTCCTTGAAACTTTCGTGCTGAAAATAAATGCATCAGATAATCAAAGTGGAGGAAGAGGCGCCACGTTGCAATGTTTGTGTTGCTGCATCCTCAGAGCTGAGTTGACCATACCTAGAGGAGTTTAAAAAAACCCGTGAACATTCTAAATATGTTCAAAACCTGCATTGGTGATGCTTTGCCCTCTCCATGAGGCAGTTTCTTTTTTTATTTTGTGAAATAGGATGCACCCAAAACCTTGTCTTCTTTTGTCTAGTGAGGAGGAGGAGGAGGAGGAAGAGGAGGAGGAGGAGGAGGAGGAAGAAAAGATTATCTTCATTGGCTCATGTGGAAGTCTTGTTTTTTTCCTGAAGAATCAGCTCCCACCACTCATGACTGAACACTTACGAAATCACATAACTCTCAAGTTGATCTAACCTAAATCTTTTGTGTTCCTGCTTTATGATGTGGTCATCTTGCCACACAGCCACAGGGACAACATGCAAACTTCCCACAGGAAGAGTGAATATTAGCTGTGGTGGGTTTCGAACTACACACACTGCATCGCTGTTCAGTCTGGTTCCCTTTAGTTTCTCTGCCACTGGACTAAAATAGGTTCAGATAGAGTACTTTGAGTGTTTTTTGAGCTCGTATTGTATCTATGGGGAAAGTTCAAGTCACAAATTAGCCTCTAACATGTTTTTGGCCTGTTGGAGAAACCTGGAGCACCAAGGTTCAATCCATGCATGCACAGGGAAAACATGGAAACTCCACACAGAAAGGCTCCTGAGTCCAACCCGGCTTCAAACTAAGCACATTTTCACTATAAGTGAAAAAGCTAATCACGAAACCACTTTTCCTTCCTCTTCAAAATTGTATTCACTGTTGTCACTGTTGGTATACATTGTGAATCACTGATGATCTGTTTAGTGTAATTTGTTGGAAAATAAAGGCGAGGACAGTTTAAAATGGTTAAAAATGAAATCTGGTTGAACTTCAAATGTTAAGAATTTCCAAATAATGCATTGCTAAATAATTACATACGTATTTTTTTTATTTCTATTTTGATTATTTTTGGCCTTGTTTTTTTCTCCCCATGGGTTTGGAGGAGCCGTTCGTCCACTGAATCTGCAGTCCCTCCTGTTGTCAACACGTCCGATGAAAAGGCTCCAAGACGACATTAAGCTGAACTGACAACTATTGTCTGAAGCCTGCCGCGACCCCTTTGTGCTCACTTGTTCCAAACCGTATTAAAAACACATCCATATGCCGCACTGTTGCACTGACTGACACGTCTCCTCATTGAGATGAACACGTCGAGAAGCCGGCTCGTACAATTAGGCCCTCGTGATCAGTTCCCTTCTTCCGTTCGGCCGGCCACGTGACTTTCAGATTTCTCTCACCTGTGTAGCCGCTCCACCTGCGGTTCCTCTCTTTGGACCAATCACAGCCGGGAACATTTAAACCGGCGCCATTTGGGCCGGCGACGCGAGATAAACCGGCTCCTTTGTGCAGATTGTCGCTCATCCAGTCGCTCTGTGACACCGGACACTGGAGTTTGTTTCTTCACACAGAAAAAGCCGAAAATATTCCTCTCCAAACACACTATTTACTTCTATTTGAGTCATGTTTGCTGACATCAGTGCTGTAGCAATGCTTTAGAAATCCTTCCTTAAAGGAACTGCACCTGCTGTTTTAGATGCTGAGAACCAGAGAAAAAGAACTGTCAGTCTAATTTTATTAACTTTTACAATCTCTGCTCAAGGAACAGCAACTCCATCTACTGTAGAAACTGCTCACAGCTTGAGCAACTCAGTCAATTCGTTTGTTTCTGTTTTGCGCGTCGGCACCGACGCACCAAAAGTTTATTTTCACCGCGTCTTAATTTCCCAGCAACGCTGTTTTCCAACATCCTCATGAGACGTGTTTGAGTGAGAGCGGCGGTCCCGGAGGGCCAGTTTTAATACCGACCTGTGAGGAGGAGGAGGACGTGGAGGTAGAACTCCCGTCTCAGCTGCCCCCCGACATCAAAAAGGAAACTGTTGTTAGTATTATCTACATCCATTAACTATTTCAAAGCAGTCTTTACAAAGAGAGGTTGGCGTTAAATTATGGGCAGGATGCTGCACTCCTTGGAAGAAACTTTTCAGCTCTGCATAAATCAGATTCTAAAGGAGTTGGAGGACCATAACTATGTTTTCTAAGTAATTTATTAGCAGTGTTTGAGCAAAAAAAAAATTGCAGATCAAGGCTTCCTCATTTCTCACAGTAATAGTTGTCGTCCTTTCATTTATAATTTTGGCACTATATCAGTAAAACATGAGTCAATATTATTTCTAAAAACTTTTGAGTTTGCGGTTTAGTTTCCTCAGTTTAAAAAAGAAAAAAAAAGAAAAGAACCACAATCGTGTTTCCTGATCTGTTAATGCGCAAACAGGAAACGTTCCTACCAGGAGCGAAAACCATAAAATGATCCTGTTATTGCATTCAAGCTCCAGTATCCTCCAGCTCGGTCTGTTGCCTCTTAAACAAATAGACCTTGCCGGGGCTTTTCAGCGTGTGTGAGGACTTGTCAGAATAGATGTACCCTGCTGGGGCTGTTGCTCTTTTCACCCCACGGCCCGCGAGAAGCGAACAGAGCTCCACTGTGCCTCGGCGGACATTGAAATTCCCCCGACGTTTGTACAGTGAATTCCATTTCCCGTTGCCTTTTGATTCATACTTCTCTTTCCTCCTCATTTTCCCTCTGAAGTACCTTTTTGTCCCCCGTTTGAACTTGGGTGAAGAATCGCCCGGCAAATGGAGGTTGGGGTCAGACGGAATGGGCGAACCGAATGACTTGGAAGGAGGGAGGCGACTTTGAGGAATGGTGCCACGCAGTGAAAATAAAAATGAATTAAATAAGGAAGGCCATAAATGACCATGATGTCTGTGGGGATATATGTATGGGATATATATATATATATTTATATATATATGTATATTACCAGAATACAAACTGTGATTTTTCAATGCAGTCCCAGATGGGACGCGTCTTTCTTTTCTCCTTTGTTTTTTGCCTGCATCCTCCAGTGTGGCTGCCCACTGCGGACGGTCGAAGCCGGCCGCCCCGCCGCCGTCCCTTATAGCCAATCGAAGATGTCCGCATTGACTGGTGAGGTCAGCTCGGAACAGCTTGTTCTCATTGCGGCGAGGTTCATCTATAACTGTATGCGGTTTGTGGATTAGGGGATGAAAGAATGCCACTGACTGTGAAATTGCCTGATTTTTATCGGGGATGTTGGGGGAGCAGCTGTGCACAATCCTCTGCCCTAATCTCAGGGCTGGAGAGGGGACTGGGCAAGGAGGGGACGTGCACACATTCCTGTTTTTTTTTTTTTTTTTTTCTCCTTTCTCCTCCCTGTGCTACCTTGTGTGTGTGTGTGTTGTGTGCACACGGAGGCGCGTAGCGGAGAGGTTCTGTGCGGTTGTGTTTATGCATGCTCCATCAGTAGGCTAGTTATCCCTGATAAGTCATGCCAGTGTTTTTTGCAGCAGTATGGAACCGGCGCTGCCGCGGGGATGCAGGAGGGATTCAGCAGACGACCGAGGCGACAGCTTGGCTTTTCATGTTTCAATTGATAAAGGCCATCGCCGGTTAAGAGCTGTGTCATAACAATATTATTGATGCATTGACTGTATAATCCCGTCTCTTTACTGTCCAACCGAGCCCGGCGCCGGAGTAAAGAGGAAGTTCAAATCCAGCCAAGAAGTTTGTGAAGATTTTTTTTTTAGCGGACTTTTCAGCTCGTGCGGTGAAATATGAGCACACAAAGCTCGCTTGTTGATGACGACTAAGAATGTGCCTGGTTTGAGTTTGCATGTTCTCCAAGGTGTGAAGGTCTCACCGCATTCCTGATCAGCTTCAGCGGCGCTGTGACCGCGAGGTGGATGAAGCGGTGTCGAGATGAAATGGATCATTTATGGTTTCGAACCCACAAACATTTATCTTCAAATTGGCACCAGTTAGCTGTAAAGTGCAGCTTTGTGGCTTTTAGCTGTTTCGGCTGTGACTGCAAAAATTAATTACAGTCAAAATAGTAACAAAAAAGCATGTGACTGTTTTTATGATCGCCAAAGGAAGATCTTAATTAAATTTTAACCGTTAAAACATTTGTTAAATGTTAAATTGCACTTCAGGTATTTTGGAAACATATTTTCCAATTTAATAAGAGATCAAATAATTTGATAAATAAATAAATAGAGACCACCTTTTGAAAATGCCCTTGCAACTAGAGGATGTTCAAGTCTGGGCTTTTGAGGGAGTCTTTCTGTGTAGTTTGCATGTTCTCTCTGTGCATGTGAGTGCTACATTTTCCCTCCCACCATCTGAATCGTGTGTATTCCTTGAGGTGGCGTCCAGGTTTTCTCCTGCCATTGCTCATAATCTAGATTTCACTTCAGCCCCTCATGATCTCAAGAGGGACGAAGCTGTAAATAAGGCAGATTTACTTCATTGCCGAAATCTGAATTTTAAATTAATCAGTCAAAGTTAGTTTACTGTGCTTTTTAAATGATCAACTCGAACAATCAGTACTTTTTTCAATGACCTTCTGAAGTTCTCATGTGTGAAATATGACTCGGTCATTTAAACTATGTTTCCCCCCCCACTTCCCCAAAATGTAAATAATGAAAGAGGAAACATGAAACCTTTTTGTGACAAATGTCACAATCAGCTGCTTAAGTAGTCACAATAGAAAATGATAATCTGGTCAACTGAACACGGCCATTATCGGCGTCTAAACCATTTACGTTGCTGAAGTATTAGGAGGATTTTTGTGTCAAGGCGAATATACAGCGGAGCGATTTGAAATGCATTCAGGCTTTGATCCCTCGTCTTTGATGTAGTGCTGCCCACATATACCAGCATGTTTGATGTGGGCGACACATGCCGCTGAAGTTCTCCATCTCCTTGTCTCTCCTGCGACGGGGGAATCGCTTCCTTGTGGTGACGCTGGGATATTTGCATACGCCGTGATCGGAGGCCCTATCTCCGTGGCCGTGCCCGACACACGGGCTGAAATACGCTCAGCAGGTGACAGGCAAACATATGCCTCAAATGCCATGGGGTCCTGAAGCCGGATCATCTCCAAAGGCTAACTGGCAGGTCTAAGTAGGGACGGCATTAATACATATTATTCACAAAGAGCATGATTGAACAGAAAAATGTGCCCGGCGTGTACCCAGCTGCTTTGTTGGCACACAGCTCAGCCTCTGCCTGGGTTTCAAGACTGAGCTTGGATTTAGCCATGCATTCACTGAATTCCCCATGCAGCTCTTATTCATTCATTCAGGCACAGGCACGACTGTACCAACAAACTGGTGTCTGTGTGTGAGAGAGAAACCGGGACGTGCACCGGTGCCAGTCCCTGAATACTTGTGTAAATCACAGCAAATTCACAATTTTGACAAGTATATACAGCGAAACGTTTATTCCCTCCCATAATCAGTGGCAGTGATTTAAAACAGGCCCTCTTGAGGTTTATTTAATGAATTATACAACGTGCCTGCACCTGAACCAAATGAAGAAAGAAAAAAAACCCAACACTTTAATTTCTGTCTCCTGCTTATGTAAGCATTTCTGCTCATCATCACAAAGCAGATCTGGTAGTGTTACAGTTTAGATTTTTTTTTCTGGGCTTCATTTGCAGATTAATCCTGACATGTAAACCAAGCCTCCACATGTGTTTCCTGTTTGGCCGTCGGGCGCCGCGAGAGGCACTTCATTGATGCTCTCACCTTCCGCGTGAGTGTTTTTCCTTTCCGTTTTACATTCATAAACATGTATGGATGTATTTTCTTCCGCGGCTTGCCTCGGAGCCAACAGGAGGTCAGCAGGTGCTCCTGTGCTCACCAGATGTCATGGCTGCTCCAGACTGTGCCTGGGCGCCGCAGATATCTAGAGGCGTGGCGCCCTCTACAGGGGAACAGAACCATCCAGGGCTCATGAGAATGTTGGCTCTAAAAACCTGGATGAATGGCTTATTTAGAAATAACTTTTATTAAGGTGGCATCCTTTAAAACATCACAGATTAAGAAAAATATCATTAAAAGCAGAAAAAAGCCAAGCTGGGAGATGCAGTGAGAATGAGAGGTGGATGTGGTTCAGAAGTCATCTTACAATCCAATCTGATTCCCCATCCGGTCGTTTTTATGCATCACCTTGTCCTTGGGTGAGACAACTAACTCTATGTTGCCCGGTACGTACAGCTAAGTAATCTGATCAACCATTCATGAAACAAAGAAAATCATGCGAACACAGCGAAGGCGTCTTGAAGCCGATCACGGTGAAGTGGCGAAAGCGTCTTTGTTGTGAGATGCAGCTGAAAAACACAACACGGTAGACGAGTTCAGCTCTGAAAGAAGGCCTGGAATGAGGGGATTCAAGCCTATATTATATTCTACTCACCTTCACCTTTTTTCAGGTTTCCAACAGACATCTCCCTGTAAAATAATGGCGTGAGACGTTTACTGTCGGACTCAACAAGAGCAGAAAGCCTTCGTTCGTGCACGAGTGCGCAAGTATAGATCCTTTTTGACGCCATTTCAATTTGTCACATGAAAAATTTAACTCTGTCTTACAATATATTTCTTACAAAAATGTACAAAGCCACATCTAGACGGCCCAGAATTAGTGGGATATATTACAAGAACCCTGTAAGGGAGTGACAGGGCTGACCCGTCTTATTTAAACATTTGGCATTTAGTCGCTGCTGCTCTCTCTGATAATACATTCTGCGGCATCATCCCGCCTACAGGCGCTGAGCTGAGGCCAAACTGCAGCTTGAAGTGAGCATATATGCAAGAAAAAACCCTAAACAAGATGGAATAAAAAACAAAAGACTTAAAATAATTCAATTCATTTGAAATACATCTAGAATAAAGGGAAGATTCACAGTCTGATTGTGTGATTCATTTAAATTTCATAGGATGTATTCAGCTTTTCCTTTTATTTCAGTCACAGCAACTCTCACTGTATACTAAACAACTTCAAGAAGGCTTTCACAAGTTCACTGTTTTTCACATTATATTAAAACATACAAACTCCATCAGACTTATAGAGATTCCACATGGGGTGAAGGACTGGATTCAAATCGCACCACAACACTTTGCAGTTGAAGGAATCTTATAGAGAAGAGACTGGAAGGTATGACTCCTGCAGGGGGAATAGCCCCATCTGATGCCAGAAGTCTGTGTACTTACTCCAGGGAGAAAAAAATCTGTGTTGATTATTTTTAAGAAGGATTTAAAAAGAATATCACAATTATCTTCAAAAAGGGAATGTTTGCTGAGCTGACTGTATATAGGGGATTTACTTTTTTATACATGATCGTACTGTATGTGGGCAAACGGCTGCCAAACTCGTCACTTGGCAGTCGAGAGAAACATACCTGCTGTCCTTTAAGTGGCTTACTGCAAAACTGAGGCTCCGCCGGTGGGCTCCCTCTCCGACTTTCATTCCCCGCGAAACCTGGGGGGGGGGCGGGGGGGGAATTATCCAACATGCACAGCTGAACGGAGAATTGTTCACCGCAGAGGAAATAAAGGACTCTCATTTAGTGTTAGTGAAACTCGCTAGATCAAAACACGGCACTGGGGATTTGATTAAATACTACTTCCCAAAGGATTAATTCCCCAACACTGCAACTGGGATTGCAGAAACTACAAAGGCATGCAAACACAGGTTCCCTCTCTGCGCACGGCGAGATAAGTTTCTAAACACTCACTTGGCGCGTGATGAACGGCGTTGATTTTATCTGTGGGGAGAGAAGACTCTCTTTACAGTACTCAGTTTGATACGTCCATTTGTAACCTGCTTATTTGTGTGAGACTGAGTGTGTGTGTGTGTGGTATTTATTCTGGGACAACACTCAGGACGGAGGAATATTTACCATAGGCGCCGCTGTCGTCCGCTCTGCTGTTGGAGCTGCTGGCCGGCAGATGACTCAGCTTCTCCTGCGGAGACGGATATTATTAGACAAATGATAGATCAGAGAGCGTCCAGGAGACGACGCTTTCTGGGAGTTCTGATTTATCTGTTCTGTGTCGAGAATAATGGGAGACTGAGAGACTCACACCTTATACATAAATCACTGCGGTCCAGTGAAAGAATGCAAGTAATGTGGAAATATGCAACAACCGAGAGGCGTAAAAGACACATTTTTCCTGCTTTTGATATGACAGCAATCATAGTTGCTACTTGTCAAAGTCGGATTTGCTTTCCTCATGCGCACTTGATATATTAAATATGGTGGTTTTGTTCCAGTGTTTTCACTCTGCCGAGTGTTTTGCTGTCTATTGTAATGCTAGTTTTCATTTTTCAACCATACATACACAAACTTCACTCAACTCCATTTTTAGGGCTTTTTTCCTTCTGACTCAGAGTGATGTGGAAGAGTCACGATGGCAACTCCATCACGAGAATGGAACCCGCCACTCTCATTTCAGAGATATCTGACCAACAGTGAGGCGCAGAAGGGAGCGAGATAAAGCAATCCAAAATGAAGAGAGTGTATCAGGAGGTCTTCAAGCCGGTCGCTCGCGTTTGCTGGAAAAGCTTCAGAAAAGAAAAAGCACAACAACAGCCAGAGAGGGTCAAATAGAAAAGACTGGAACTAGTTTTGAAGAAACTTTTGAACTGCAGATTCCTTTTTTTAATTTCTGGCTTTTGGCTCAATTTGTGAAATATTATTAATTTAACACGTTTCATTCACTTATAATCATTTCTGTATATTCAAAATGTTAGTGAACCTCCTGGCGCATGTTTACTCTGTGTCTCTTTCAGCACGCTTTAGTCTGAGCTGATCTCTGCTGACTCTCTACACCACAAAGCCTCTCAGAGGTGAACTCATGCAGCACGGGAGCCGAGGAGCAACTCCTTTCTTCCCACCGCTCCACACATCACTAACCTCAGTGTCTTCCGCCATAAATTCACCTGAAGGTCAGCCGCTTGATGTCAGCAGCTCAGGATGTGTCATTACGGCTCATTAAATGTTCTTTATTGTTGTATTACAGTAGGAGAGGACGAGCGTATTAACCGCTCGGCCCGGGCTCTTTTCAAAAAAAAAAAAAAAAAAAAAAAAGAGAGAATATCCTGAGAAGTCAGCCGTATGCACGGCCGACAGGAGCTCATAACTTGTCCCAGTAGGAGCGGCGCAAGTGCAACTAATAACACACGACAGTGTGACAGTGAGCCAGCTTGAAACTGAAGCAGGTAAATGGAATTCACCCATCATTTGCTTTATTATTTCCCACTGTGTCATGCCAAAATGTCTCCTGCGAAAGGGGCCGGTTAAGACAGATGGAGGCCCAGCGCCTCGCTGTCAATTACCGCTCAGATTAACAACCGCAGCACTCCGTCACCGCCTTGTTGGCTTCACCTTTTCCTCCTGCACTTGTTTCAAGCATGTCCAGCTGCACAATGCCTGCCGTCCCCCTCCTGTCCAGCAGGGGTCTTCAGCACTTCTTTCCTGCTCACTTGTTGCAATTCGCCCACTTACAGTACAAGAGAGGAACTGAAAATATCCATAAAAGGTCTTTCTAAATGATTCCATGCTTTTTTTTGTCTCTTTCGTTCCATCAGTTTAGCTCTGCTTGGATCTCTTGTGTAGTTACGTATTCTTCCTTGCGGTGTAAAACATCATGACTTAACCTGTGTCATTGTTTTAAAAAAAAAAATGCTGCATTCAGTATAGAACTATGAAATCCATCATGTCTTTGAAACAGAAGCAGGAGGCATTCAGACGTGTCAGTTAATCACCCTTCGGTCGGTAAAGATCTGCAGCTTCAGCACGGATAACTCTGTGTCAGCTGCATTGATCTTTTCACTGTAACCTTGAAGTGTACTCTGCAGGACAATGGAGGAGTTTTAGGAGTTTAAGAGATGGTGCAGATAAAGTGAAGAGTAAGAAAAGAAAAGATATCTGAAGATTAAACCGAAATCAACCTGGAGTTACTGCTGAATATCTAATGTTCCTCTGTTACATGATGTTAACGGCAAATACAACATCTATCCTGTCATTTTACATCTGATTGTTCATCTGAACATGAGACAGTTTTTAATTTTCATCCCTCAATCAAGTCAATGAAGGCATCTCATTCTGAAACGGCAATGTTATCATTATTATTATACATTTGCTTTGTCTTCTTTGCTGTTTACCGTCACAGAGTGACTATTATCTATCAGCTGCTGACAGTGTCCCTGCAGTTATTTGAGTGAATAACTTCATAGTGTTAAAGTTCTAACTTTTATGAGAACACTAATAGCTTTCTCAAGACAGATGATGTGGGACATGGCACAGTTTCATTAAAAACTATTTAACATTCACTTTCATTTTGAAGCTGAATTAAAAAATGAACAGTAAAAATTCTATTTTCCTGCCAACACTGGTTCTGGATTAAAAGAAGAGCATATTTCCCTCTTTTTTTTGTTCAATCCAACAATGCAGGGAGGTCAAGAGATGATTACTTCAGTCACTGTCTTCTGGGCCATTAAGGCGCTGCAGAGCTTTGATGATCACGCTTTTCCCAGAATCGTCTTGGAGCTGCGGTGCGTGCAGCTCTCCAGGATCATTCTTGGGGAACACTTAAGTGCACATTCAGTGGCGTTTTGTTTTCGTTTGATTCCCTCCCTCCTCTGTGGGACCTCCAGCGTGATGGATGCTTCTTTGCACAGCACCTACAAGCGCCCTGACACACGGCACGAGTAACAGATGGCCGCAGATGCACGCAGCCTATTTATTCAAGTCGGCTGGCGTGGCGTGCGGTCCCAGCGTGCGCTCGCCCTACCTGCTGCTTGGCTTCCACGCCCCCCTGCACCTCCTGCCGGTCGTCCGCAGAGAGCGGGCCCGCCTTCACCCTCTGCTGGAGCTGAGCGAGCAGCTGAGGCCCCTGCGTCTGCCTGGGGCCCGGGGCGCCAGGGGTGGGAGCCGGGCTGCGTTCCCGTCCCTGCGCTGCAACGAGCGACAAAGTCCTCAAAAGAACATCTGCAGCCTCCGCTGAGACAACAATCCGCGGGGGGTCCGCCGAGTGCGCGGCGGAAAAATCGTCACCGAGCGTGTGACAACGTGTTAACAAAGTGGGCCCGGTGAATACGAACGCGAATTAAATTGTTCGTTCCCGGTATAACGCCACTCCAGGTGGCATTCTTTGTCAGGGCTGGCCCCGTATTGTGAGTTTTTCCTCGCACATCTGTAATGTCAGCGCGGGTTGAAAGTAATTTTCTGTGTGCCTGTTGATCTAAAGACCCGCCATTCAGTGTCACCGGCAGAGAACAGAAAGGCAGATGAATGCTTTGGATCTCTGTGGGCGCTCAATGCAGCACTTCTCCCCCTCTCTCCAGCGCTAATTTTTTTTTATTCTAATCGTCTTGGCACCTGGCTGTGTTTAAACATGCTACCTGCTCATTCTAATCCCTTATTTAACCGCCTGCATGCCCATTACTTAGCCTCCATAATGAATCATCTCCCCACGGTGATTACTAGCGTTTTAATTAATTTAATAAAGCGGGAGAGGGCTACGATTACCTGGAATATCAGGTAATTTCACCAAGTAAGGAAAGGAAAGCGGCTGGAGCAGCAGCTCTGGAGTCATTAAAAAAAACCAAACACTGCTGTTTATGCTACAAGGGGCCCAAATATTCATCTTTCTCTGCTTCATAGACACAGAAATCTGCCTGAAGGTGTCAATGTTTGTGATCTGTCTTGCATTTGCCCTGCTTTTATATATTGGTAGCACGTCTGGGAAACTAACTAAATAAGATAAACAGTAGATATTTCAGGACAACAAGCTTAATTATATAAATGTCTTCGTGTCACAAGGTGGACGCTGTTGAGTAAAGACCCTCACCTTGTTTACTGGGGAGTGAATAGAGATCAGCTCCACCCTGTGGGCACTTCTTCTTATTGAACACTGTAAACACAGGGCAGATCATCATCATCATCATCATCATCATCATCATCATCATCATCATCATCTATCGTTTCCTACTGAACATGGAATTCAGTGCAAAGGTCAGAACTGATTTCAAACATCTTGCATTTCTGCTCCCCCCCCACAAGATGGAGCCATAAACTCATTTCTCAATCTACCGTCTGCTCCTCTCCACCCTCCAGCCAAGTGTGACTACCTCATGGAAACTGATCAACCAAAGCAAGTCTTCATCTGTCACAAACTGTAAACACGACGTAAGCCGAATATGCTGGAAGCGAAGAGTGTATGGAGGCCCGGATTGCCTGGCAGATATTCAGCTGCGGTTTCGGTTCTGACGCCCTGTGAACACATTTGGTTTGATAATTAAATGGTTAGAATGAAAGAACACACTGTTTAGCCGTCAGAGACGGTGGAGCCGGGTTGAAATTCAACATCCACACCCTGGAAGATAACCCCACCTCTGACGGCCTCCTCCCTGACAGCATCCCTCTTTTCCACTTTATGTTCAGACACAGCCTCCCTTCTTTTTTCTTTTTTTTTTTCTTTTCTTGCCTTTGCTCCTAATATAGCGACAGCTTTATTCTGGACTCCATTCACAACCAGTCAGAAGTGCCTCGCTCCTTGTGGAGTTTACATGTCCAGAGCCTCCTCCTCCCCCTCCCCCTCCCGTCTGGACTGACTCTCATTCACATTTCTCCTCCGGTCTTGAGACTTCGCTGGTAACAAAAGAAGCCCCCTTCGTTATTTCCACTCGTGCAGCGCTCTCCAGTAACTGGCTGCTCTCCTAATCCTCATCTCTCCTCTCACATCCCTCACTGCGGCAGTGGGAGTGAGGAGCAAAATGTGATCCTTGTGCGGCTTGAAGCTCCGCTGTCTCGATAGATGGAAACCTCAGGATCCCTCTCCTTTTCTCTCTCGCGCGCTCTGGGGACAAGGACGATGGAAAACATGTGTAATGACTTATTCTGGCTGACTTGGCCTTGGTCTGGCCAAGATTGGTTGCAGATGGCAGCCCAGTAGTTCTCCTCTCTATTACCGAGGGGATGGATGGGAAATGGAGAATTCGGCGGTGCTCTCAATTTTCTTGTTTTGCTTTGGTAGTCCCATTTGGAGGGGTGGGGGGGGGGTGGGGGGGGTTGGCTCACCAGAAACAAGCTGGCTCAATGAAAAGCTGCATAATAGGGAGATGCTTTAATCATTTCTGTGTGGACGGCCGGGCGTAATATTATCTCTGGGAATAACAATTAATTGAGAATGCATGTGTTCCTGTTTGCATTAGCAGGATGAAAAAAAGGGAAGTCACAGCTGTTTTAATGATTTATAAGCCTTAATAACGCCAGTCACTTTTGGATATTTCGTCTTCATGAAATATTCACGTGGCTGAAATTGAACAGTTAGCGACTGTGGCTTTCGATGCAGGCGAATATGCTCTCTTCTATACACCCGCGCTTTTATTTGTTTTGCAGCAGGGAGCGACTGTGTTCTTGTGGTTTATGGAATCAAAACAAAGCCGCAATCGCGGAAGAAAAAAAACCCCTCTCCACTCCATTCAGCGGGGCCGGCCCTCCCTCCCAGATGAGCTCCTCGTCAAATACTGCACATCACTCAACATTTTCACTCCCCCCCCCCCCCCCCCCCCCCCCCCCCCCGAAAAAAAACCCCTCTTTTTTATCTAACTGTGGGAAAAGTAAAAGCCCACTTGTAGCGAGTTACCTTGAGCGATGTAGGGGGTTCTGTCCTGCCTGGCTTGGGTGCTTTCAGGCCGAGGCGTGGGCGCCGGTGGGCGATTCGCAATCATCACCACTTTGGCTGGGTTCAGGATGGTGTCGTATTCATCATTCACTCCCAGGGGTGCGTAGAGATCCTCCTCCTCCTCCTCTTCCTCCTCTTCCTCCTCTACTCGGTGCATGTTCTGTGCATCTAGGAGGGAAAAGTGTTTCCTACACTGTTTAACTGCACCTGACTAATCTGTGTCAACAAACAAAAAAATTGAAATATAAAACTCATCAAGCCGTTATTCTTTATGTCAAAGCCTCATTTTTACGTCCAATGTTAAAAAGTAGGAATTCTTTCCATAAGAAAAGGGAGGAGATCACAATGCCTCTTTGTAGTATCAAATTGCCAAGAATTTGGTGATTTCATCGTCTGGAGCTCACCATTGACGAAATCATGAGGACACATGAAACAAAGAAAGTTCAAGTAAAATTCACAGCGAAAATATTTCACAGTGACTCAGAGGCTGTAAATCGGTTTTACTGTCAGTTTTATTCACAGTTACTCACCTCAACAGTGACTTTTAAACCCTAAAAATCTTAATGATGTGTCTATAACAACATTTTTAAGAACTGATTTACGAATCATTTATTTCCAGGGTTAACGTGCATTTTGGACTGATTGTGAACCTTGTTGTAAACCTTTAGTGTCTTTTTGGGTCAATTAGCTCAAATTTTACTTATTTGAGGGCTTTTATACCTACTTAAGAAGAATCTTTGTATAGTTCACATTATTTTTGTGCATTGCGCAGTGGCTTGGTTGCTGAGGTTTTTTTTAAATACTACTGTGTTTTTTACCTTTTTGTCATGTTTTAACTGACTTTCTCACCGTATTAACTTGCCTCTACTTTTCCACAACAGCATCATGTGAGTTCATCACCATATTTTCAGTGATATTTGCCTCGGTGAGCTTATTTGTTTGCTGAAATCATGACTTTTTCATCCTTTCTGCATGCACTAATATAAAAATATGGAATAAAACACATTGCAAAAGCCGGATTCCAAACTGTTTCAGTTGGTGTTTCTACAGTGCAGCGTTTCGGTGTCGTAATGAAGCCGGTTTTGTGGCTGTCATTTCACAGCTGATCGGAAACCATACTACATGATGTCCCCATCAGCAAGGGGAAGCTATTCAGCAGTCGGAAATGAACGGCAAGCCGGCATAATGATACAGTGAGGGGGAAAAAAAAAAACAAAAAACAACCAGCAATTCCATTACTGGCTTCCTTTTGTCCTCCCTCCATTTCCCATCAGTCCCTCACTCACCTGTGTTGCACATCATCTCGTACACACTGGCTTCGCCACTGTCCTCGCCCGAGGTGAGCATGCTCTGCAACGGTCGAGCATAAAAAGATGCGTTTTATTCCTCCGTCCAAATCACACAAACAGCTGAAGGGAGGCAATTTCAAGGGAGAAACAATGTTTCATCTGTTGTGGTGGAGGCGAAAGTTTGAAATGTGGCGGCGGATCTCTCGGTGTTGGTACACTCCGTGCAGGTTTTCAGACAACGCGATCCTGTGTGAGTAGTAGCAATGTGAATTTCTCCTTGACTTTCTCGCTGCATCCTCGCTGTCGGCTAATTTTTCCTCTTACCTGCCTCTCGGAGTTATGCATAAAAGCACAGATGACTATCTACTGACCAGCCTCCCAGCTTCTGTGCAACACTTTAATATTCAGTGTTTTCATGTCTGTGACAAACATCCAGATTACTAAATGAGATTTTTTTTTTTTTGTTGCAGTCTGTTAGCTTATGTATATGAAAAAAGAAACTATCTCAACCCCATTGCCTGGAATAGGGAGGTGTGCTGTCGGCCTGCTTGGTGCCTCAGCATAAAGTCAGTCAGTAAATCAGCCCCCCACGCCAACCCACCCCCCCACCCCGCCTCCTGACAACAAAAGCTGCCGCAGAGTCGGCCTATTTGCCAGACGCACGCTGAGGGACAGACATGGATATGATCAGGGTAATTATGAAATCAGACAATGCTCCCCTTTCAGTCCAAACATATCATTTAGCGAGCAATTCGAGACCCTCGGCTTGATATCAGACTGCGTCCGTATTTAGATTGTGATACGGACGATTTCAACTTCTGATGGAGATGTGACGAGTTGCCTCGAAGGAAAAAAAAAAAGTGTTTCTCAATCGTGAGACAGCGGTAAGGTCATTCTGTTTTCTTTTTTAGCACCACATAATTTAAAGCAAATAAACACAGCGACTTGTGTGTATATATATATATCAGCAGCTCATATGATAAAAGTAAGCCTTCGATTTGACTCCTTTCTCAGCATAAGCAGACACATCCTGGATTGAATAATAAAAGTGTCGGCCCTCAATAACATAAACCCACAGAATATATGACACCGAGATCAAAATATCCTCCATACAACTTGCCCTGCTCTGTGTGCCGTTTCCAAGCAACACATCCAATCATGACTCAATTACAATATTATACTGTTCCTCGCACTGCAAATTGTGTATTGGGTGGCATGAATGCATTACTTAACAGTGGAGGCTCATGAGAGGCCCAACAGGTAGAAAGGAGGGTTAATTACCTCTGTTTGAATATCGAATTCGAAAATATCAAATGCCCTGCTTGAACACAAAGTGCTATTTTTCAGTGGTAATTTCTGGACAGGCCGGGGTATTTGCTAACCGCGGATGCTAAATCTTTTTACAGATGTGCGCGGCTGCAGGAGCCCCCGGGCGTCTCAGACAAACTCAGTTCCACCGCTGCGGCAGTAATTCGGATGAAACGGGGAGCACGTCCCCGGTAAATAATAAGCAGTGAGAATCCCGTCTCCTCGACATGTTGAAATGGTCAATTCGCGAGCCGGCTGGTCTCGGCTCGCCGCTCCGGCATGCTGGCTGCCTTGTAGCATGGTGCTGTTAGGACAAGAGTGTTTGATTCATGGCAGACTGTTCAGTGTAACACTGAGCCCATCACACAAGAGCTGCTCATTTAAAATCCAGCCTGCTCTGGGAAAAGGGACGGCCAGCTCCAGATGCTTTAATCTTCCGAAGAGTTAAGGTCGTGTAGTGGTTAGCACCGCCATCTCACGGCAAGAAGTCACCAGTTTGAGTCCCCGCCATCACCATTAGTTATCTTGGATTGACTGATAAAGCAGAGTAGGAGATAAACTGATGAAAAATATTGAAAAACAAACTGTAGCCACGATGTAGATGTGATATTTAGAGGTGTAACACCATTTTATACCAACAGATGGTGTAGTGAGTATTAAATAATGAGCAGATGAACACTGATTACTGACATGGTGAACAGACCTTCAGACATTTGCAGTGAATGAAGCATCCATGATCACCATCATAAATATAAGAAGAAGAACTGCTGTTTCTGTTTCTCTCTCGGAGGCAGCTTTTGGAATTGAAATGAATTCAATTTTGTACTGAAGCAGAGACACTTCTGATCAGCTCTTGGTGGGTTATCAGTGTCTTATATCAGTTTTAATGCTTCTGCTAGATGTGGCACTCAGACTATTCATCCTCACTCACACCAGAGAGTTACGTGGCGTGCATGTTCAGTCGTCTGTTGAAACAGTTCAGGACAGGATTTATTAAAAAAAGACAAAAAAGGGAGGAAAAAAAAGGCTTAGTGTTTTTGGCAAAATAATCATAGAGATCCATCTGGTATAACCAAGGCATTTCTGAAGCGGCATCAAACTGATGATTTAAACCAGGATGTGCTTAGCACAAGAAAACAGTTCATTGTTAGTATTATTCAAATGATAAGCAAATCTCTGGAATTTGCCCATCGTGACAGTGCAGTTACCATCCAAACAAGAATAATATGCAAAGTAAATTCTGAGGAATTAAGAAATCATTGGACCAGAGAGTAGGATGTCACTGCATCTGACGTGGATGAGTTTGAATAGGACTACAGCGTACACAAACACAGCATGCGGCACACAAATAGCTCTTTGTAGGCTTTGGAGAAGCACAGTTGAAAGCTGATTTGTATTTATCGAGCTCTGCTCTACATCTGAGAGCACACAGTGAAATCTTGCGGTAGGAGTGTGGACTCCGACGAAATGCCAAGTGACACTCAGCCAGATTTATGCCCCACTATTAAAATATTAAATAAGGACTAGGAACATTCGTGTCGGTAATTAAGCTAGCACAATATTACAGTCTGAGGACATAAACATTGTAGATAACAGCGGAGCATTTTCTATATTTGTATTCTAGTTATGCGCTCCCTGAATAATTCAGCTTTTCCCCTCTGGAGCAGTTCACAGCTAATTAACAAAGAAGTGTAGTGCCAGGGCGCACGAGTGGATCTGACGCAGGGCCTGTGAGTGATTCAGCCTGTGCGCGGAGCCCAGGACCGATCCGTCTAGGATTTATTGACGGAGCGCCGCTATGCTGACGCTCAAATCACTGATGCATCATGAATTGATTAATTGGGGGAAGCACTGCAGACAAGTTAATGAAACTGCCACACTCAAAAAAGAAAGAGCAAGAGAGCAAAACCTTACGTCACAATGATGACTTTTTAGAAGCGCTCTAAAATGCCAAAGCTAAGTACTTTAGGTGCTTTAGGTGCTTCGCTTTTAGCCGTCAAGTTGAATTTAATTACCCTCTCAAACCGCAAAGAAATGTCAGCTGCTTTAGCGTGTTTGACCTGACTGTTATGTTACAGGCTGTGGAGGCTTGTTGAGGTCCCTGTGGGGAGACCTCTGCTTGACTCTGTTGCCCCCCCCCCCACCCCATCCACCACCCCCTCGTCAACTCAGCCGACTCACTGCCGGCTTCAGCTGGGACTCGCAAGAGCGATCAGATCAAACCTTGCTCGCTCCGCCGTCGCTCTCATTTAGCCGTGTTGCTAAGGGGGATGCGTTCGCAACAGCTGTTGGAGTGTCTAAATTTCCCTGGAGGGGGTGGGGGGGGTGGGGGGAATTCTCGATAGGTCGACCCCGAGGCGTCAGCGAAACTTGAAAGCTGTCATTAAGACAAAAAGAAGAAAGAGGACAGATGCGCAAGTCAATGAGTGAATGTTTGGCTGCTCTTTGCTTCAAATTGAAAGAAACGTGTCGCAGACTCAACTTGTGGTTTTTCATAACACTGCTGTGTAAAAGTAAAAAAAAAACCTTCCAGAATTGAAAAAGCAATGCGTTCTCACTTGAAACGTTGTTGTGTAAACGGGACCTGAGAAAATAACAGTTTGTCACGATGCTGACCTTTCAAAGTCTGCCTCCAAATCATGTTTTTGAAGGTAAACACTTCAGGGAGTTTATGGAAATCATTGAGCCTGAACACAGCGAGACAATTTCTGGGGTTTTAGACAAGTAGATTAGTCTGGATAAAAAGAAGATCAACCTTGTGCTTTTCAAGCAGTCTTTTTTTTAATTTTCTTTCCAAGTTTTAGAGAGGAATTTGAATGGGAAAAAAGCCCTTCTTTAATACTTGTCCCTTCATTGGGTGATTGTGGCTACCTTGTGAGAAATAAAAAGCAGCCCCTCATATAAACCAGGTCGGTTATTGAATGAATGTGGACGGCACTGAAGGCTGAACAAAACACATATTAAAAATACAGCGGTGGCTGACAAAATAAACAGAAATTAAGTGTTCTTTTTTGCGATAATAAGGGTGTAAATATTCAAACGAATGTTGTTTGATTTGTTTTTCTCTGTCACTCACTGAGAACAAGCTTAATGAAATCAAGTAAAGTTTATTCATAGCGGTTTAAGCAATAATTTTGTTGGCTTTTCCAATCTTTTTTGAGGCAAGAATTCTGTGTGAATAAAAAAATGAATGAATATCTAACCTATGGTCCGACTGAATTCAAAGATGGAACAGGTTCAAAGTCAGATCTGACTTTCACCGTTTGACAGTAGGGTTGATTTGTTCAGGGTTATAGTTGCTCAATAAAACATTCTCTACACACAAAATCATGTCTTAATCGCATTCGCTTCTGCAAGAACTGCTTTCCATTTGCGAAAGTATGGAAGCCATTTTATGCAAGGTCTGTAAAAGAGAAGTTTCACAGTCCTGCAAAATAAAACTTTCTATTTCATGTTTCCACTCGGCTTTTTGGAGCACCACTCTTCAGATTTTAGACTATACTTTAATTCAGATCGCATCCATCCATCCATCCATCCATGACAGATTCAATGGTGCAAAAATAAGATTCATCAATTGCTAATAAGCATGTGAATATTGACCACTGTCATGGCATCACTATGGTAAATTAATACTGGGGACAAGCTGAAGCGTTGCATCCACCACAGCGATGGTTTTTAAAAGAACAAAGATAAAGAGGCGCACCGAGCTTCAGAGAGTCGGATGTAACACATCCGCCTAAAGGTACAACCTTGGTTTAAGACGTGTGTAGGTACACTGAGCGCTCGTAACCAAGGCCAAACGCTGAATGATGGCTACTTGTTTCAATACCACAACAGACAAAAGCACCAGGAGAGCGTTTCAAGTCTGTCTTGCCCTGAAGAAAAGACATTTCTTTAGAAACGTCTCTTCACATAGACACAGCATCTGTTGCGGCACATGTACTCTTTTATCATTTTTTATCATTTCTACTCATTTCTTGTGTTATATTTGGTTTCTGCTGTTCATCTCACATGCTGAAAATGATGTGGTGCAGTCTATGCATTGTGTGGATTTTTGTTTTGTTTTTTTGTGTGTGTGTGTGTGAATGATAATGTCCTCATTGCCAAATGAAATTAGCATCGGAAAGAACATTATGATACCAGTGTCCTCCAGGTTTATCAAATAAAGGGATGCACAGGCATACAAGGGATCTATTATATATGGATTGCCTCTTATTAGTGGGCGAGCGGCGAGCGTGCTGTTGCTGCGTTCGAGTGTCTACGCGACGAAACGGGCGGCGGGGCGAGATGAGGACCTCCGTATTAACGGGAGAAAATGGCAGCCATTAGGCAAGAAAATCGCAACATTAGCTGCCGCATTAATTGCCTGAATGTATGCCGACGACCTGTGTTGCCATGAGCGATCGTGCACGCATGGACAAACACGGCCTTTGTAGTCTCTGCGGGGGTGTTCCATTAGGATACACACTCAGGACGAGAGAGGAGAAGCGGGGAGCTACCATCCATCCCGCGGCATGAGCTGGATGTAAATACAGCGGGTTAGGAGGGAGCGAGGTCAACCCCGACGCACAGATCGCTTTCTGTGCTCTCCACCTTTCCATTCTCTCCGCTCTCTTCATTATTGATAAAGGAGCTGCTGTTCTGGCGATGGTAAGAGCATCCCACACTGGTGCAGCCCAAAAGATAAGAGTTTTCGTTTCTCGTTTTCTCTCAGTCGTCTTCAGGAAGCTGAAAAATACAGATTTCCGCTCAGATCCGCTGAGATGCCGTCCAGACGGCTCTGTAACAACCAATAATGGTTCAATGGGTAATTTTAATTAGCTCACAAATCACTAAAAATCAGCAGCTGCCAGGAGATATTGGCATTCTGATGAATGTCTTTATTGTAGGGAGCGGCACTGCAGAGCACGGTGTTCCCGGGCTTCTGCTTCTAGACGGGTTTCAGACGTCCCCCTGCTCCAGTGTAAGTCATTTCAGTGAATGATTTGTTATCAGGTCTCTGCAGGGCCTAATGACAACCCATTCATCTGCATGAGGTGTGTGAGACCATGCAGACAACCGAGATGCACGAGCTCTTCAGGACAAAGGGACGTATTCAGACCTGCACACAAAAACCATGCAGAGCGATGTTTGTTTTCTGGAAAACGAAATCTTCGACATAACACTCCCCCATAACAACCTTTCAGGGACAAGAATTCCATGTTGCAAAGTGCTACGTTTTCACCTTGTCAGCGTTGTTGCAAATTCTTTTTTTTTTTTTCCCCTACTACATCAAATATGCCATTACTTTCCAAAAAAACAACAATTTAGCTGAATATAATGAAAACAGCTCTTTTAAAGTTATGTAATTGCTCTGATCAAGGACTCGTCACTCTTTACAGCCTTGGAGTGCTTATACTTTTATTCAGACTAACTGTTGAGGCCACACTAAAGAGGAAAGGCGGTGGGTTTTCTTCTAAGCTGGATGCTTCACTGTGTTGCATTCATGTTGCACTGCGAGCTTCTTGTAACATTAAAAATGTGGTGAAGTAAATCATTTCCTATTGAATCCAATGTGCAAACATTGTAAACTTCCTATTCAGCAAAGTTTTATAATGACCCAACTGTCTTTTAATCGAGCAAATCAAACAAACCGCTGAGCGGCGGGGATGATCAAATTAAATGATGCGGAATGTGACAACAGTGCGCGGAGTATTCATTCCAGTCTGTAAACACTTAGATTAACTGTTAACATTCCGCAGTCAGAAAAGCCTCGTCGAGCATCTTGACGCTTCCGTTTTCAGTTGGTCGTTGTTGTGTGAACTGGGGCTGGAAGCAGCAGTGAGGCAAAAAGTCGCACTTCTTTCTGAAATAAATGTCAAAGAAGGCAAAAACATGGCCAGACGCAGCCGTCAGCGGTAATGAAACCTGTCCGTCACAGAAAATAAGACAGTTGAATTTCCTCCGATAATACAGTCCATGCCGGTGACTGCCAGCCATCGGTATGGACTGTATCCATCCTTTGTTTGTGTGCTGCAGTCGGCAACCTTGGAGACATCAGCTTTTTTTTTTTTTTATTTATTTCTCAGTCAACAGACTGTGGCTTTGCAGAAAAGCCTGAAAAAAAACTATTCACTTGGATTCACTTGAATCAGGTGTGTTGGAGCAGAAAGGCTCTTTAGAGCAGTGACTTTCCAGGGTCGGGGCTGTGGAGCTCTGTTTTAACACAAACATGATGATTTTCAAGTCCAGTAAAGTTAAAATCACTGCAGAAATGTATAGACAGGCTGCATATGTATATATATATATATAAACAGTAATTACCAGAGTTTCCTTCAATAGGACATGAAGTTCTTTGTGGCCGTGACTCTCGGCGAGGTCAGTGGGAGTCTGTCCGTGGCGATCGGCCGTCTGCAGAGCTCGTCCGGCGCCCGGACACTGCAGCAGCAGGCCGGACAGGCTTCTGAGTCCATACCGAGCAGCGAAGTGGAGGAGCGAGGGAACATCTGCGTGGTGGAGCTCTGCGGTGGACAGTCGCCCGTTTTGATTAGGTGCGAAAAAAGGAAAACCTATTAAGAGCGGTTAGGCCTGGAAATGAGCGGCCGCGCATTCACACTCGCATAAATTCTCGGCAACAAACTCGCCACCCCCTGATATCACTCCCTCTCCAGGTGATAACTCAAAGGTGTTTTGACGCAACGTGGGCAATCTAACACATCCAGGAGAGTCGAAGAAAGACAGCTCGGAGGCACTTATTGACCTGTTTGTCATGGCAACGTTTCCCTCTGCCCTTTTTAGCAAAGTTAAGGATCAATCTCAGGAGCTGATGAAGCCATCAATCTGCCGCATAATGAGCCAAGAAATAATGGCAGGTATTTTTTTTTTTCCCCTGTTGTGGATAATATGCTCCGTGCTAGAAGGACCCTGTTCTGCCTGTGAGCAAGTTCTCCATATCAGTGGGGATGAAAGATAACTTAAATGTAATCTCTATTAATCACCGCACAGATGAGTCAGTGACTGGATTTAAGGTCAGGCAGTATAAGTTCTGTAGTTTTAGGTTTTTGGCTGAAGTGAATGCAAACCATTCACGGTTTGACTTTTACAATCAGATAAAAGTTTTAGATGTTATCTTCGGTTGCATAAGTCTGAAAGTTTGGATAAAACTTCTCTTTGTATGTCTTCTCAGTGTGAAGCAGTTCTCCAGCACTGTACCTCTGTCAGGTGTGTTTTCACACTGCAGTCCCTGAAAGCCTCCGGTGGGCAGCCCCTCCAGCAGCATGGAAGATAACCTCTCATCCAGCTCGTCCACTGATGAAACCTGAAGAGCCTGAAATGCCGGAGATAAAAATGACGTTACTTCATGTAGATTCTCTTCTTTTTTTTTCTTTCTTTTTTTTTTTTTTAATTCCTTTGGACAAACAAAAGCAGCAGTTAAACACAGTGGGGGTGGCACTGGTGACAGGCTGCACACTGAGGCGCAACACAAACGCGAGACTGAACTGAATCACGTACAAAATCCGAGTCCCGGTCCAGACATTTAGTTTGAAATTCTCCTGGCAAAATGTGTCTTTTGGCATCGCTCAAGTCTGCCCGTTCAGCAAAAAAAAAGAGACGTAATCTAATCAAATGTCCACGGCTGAAACCTGCTGCCCCTTCACTTTCTCTGAGGAGACCCATAAACAGCGGCTGGCATAAACACTGGGCAGGATTATGCTGATTCAATTCATTTTCTGCTTCTCCACATCTCTCTAATGGCGTGGCAGGGATCGATACATGAGCAGGTTTTCTGAGGCGGTGATTGACTAGTTTCTGTGACTGGGTTACATAATGATGAGTCACTAAGTAGCATAACACATTTTAAGTGCTTCTGAGGAGTTGCTTTTATTGAGAACTGAGAAAGAAGGGGAACGGCATGCAAATGTGCTTCCCACATTAAAAAGCCCAATGATTGACAGCTATTTCAACAAATTTACATGTTTTAAGATTCGCTACCTGCTCTGTTCAAGTTCTTTTCAGGCTTATATGATATTTTTCAGTACGGCATGGAATAAATTAAAGAATCCTGCAAACGTACATCTACATTTTAATGATCGTGGTAATCACTGCAAGGACGGATCACGAGACATTCGCTCTCACCCTTTTGTTAAAGGTCTATTTTTTTCACTGATTATTAGATTGTTACATAAAATTAGCAAACAAAGGTTGTTGTTTTTTTATGCTACCATTAAGGGAAATATTCTTCAAATTTGCTACACAAGTTTCAGGATCTGTAAAACTAAAGCAAAACTCACCCCGAGTAAAATGCTAGCGCTGTGCCAAAAACAAACTGCACCGCAGATTTCACCTTCACCACTGCTTACAGCTCGTGTTTACATTCAGCATGCGCACACATTCTTCCTGAGCCACTCGGTGTGAATCCAAAAATACTTCAGGTGTAGCTGTGACTGTCTGTAGAAGTTTAAGTTGTACAGAAGTTAGTTCGATCTAGTCTCATTTATCCACCTCATGAGTTGCTGGTGGATTTTATGTGATAGAATAAAATATCACCAAAAAGCCTGCAAATTTATAACATGAATGTATGAATTGGTGTAGAAATGAAACGGCCTCCTCAACGTCGCTTAGAATTCGGAGCACGGCCATAGTGTTGGTAGCCTCAAGCTGAAGTGCAGTTTTTGATGTTAAGTGCTTTACATTGATTCATAAAGCAGTGCAGAGCGTGACTCATTGACAGTGAGGCCCTGATCTCAACTCAGCTCTCTACTATCACGTAACCATGATAATGGTTAAAACTAATAATCTCGATGATCACTGCTAAAATCTAACACGATACAATACTGTGTGATTTCATCATCCATTCATCTGAAAAAAATAAACCGAAAAAAAAAATCCCATGTGGTTTACAGGGGGAAGCAAAAAATGCAAATGCCAGACAGAAAAACCCCCAAGCACCACACAGGTTTACCCTGAAAACACTCCTGGTATGAGGCAACTTTGCGAACCACTTTGTATATTTACATCTTTAAAGTAGCTGAAAAAAGAAATTAATTTCACAGTTGTCGGGTGTAAAAAACAAAAAAACAAAAAAGAAAGAAAAACAAATTTAAGACTCATTCCAGCAACACTCAAACAAATTGTTAAATTCTTGCAACACTTTATTACAAAGGATTCTATTTTTGGGATTTCAAGTAATTGGACTCACACCAAATAAAGAGTGGTCAGGTTTGAGCTGTGAAGGCTATTATTTCCTGATACTATTCATCTTAAAACAAACACCGATTTGCATAATTCAGTCAAGTAGTATTTCTGTATTTGTTCAGTCTTCCTTGCCTGATGAATATCAACATATGTTATACCATATTAGATTAAACGAGTTAAAATTGTTAATAGAAGTGGCTGAAATGGGTCTTCTTGGAAAGAAGATTGATGGGTGAATTGATACATATTTTAGATAATGTTAAATACCCTTCATAATGCAAACACGGTTTGCTGGAGATTAAAAAAAAATCCCCTCCTAAACACTGGCTTTTTGGATGAAAACAATGGTGTTCATGGTGCAATGACAACATGTCGATGTTCAATTTAACGGCTTTACCTGACACATGAAATCTACAGGGTCTGCGACGCTCGACAGCAGGCAGCTGATCTCCTCCATGCTGCTGTAGTATTGCAGCTGTGTGTTGTTCAGCAGCACTTCACCACTGTAGACGTTCACACGCACATTCCCCGGGGGGAAATCTGCAGTAGAGAAACACGCGGGGTTACGGCCGAAACAGAGCATTTCATTCATCATGCATCCGTGATTTGTTGGCATTTTAGTTTCACCTGGAGCTCGGACACGCAGGATCCTCTCATTCCAGCGGACAGGCTTCACCATCAGCTTCTGATTCACTCTGATGAACTCAACCTGGATGTTGCTGCCAGCCGCCTCATTTTTCAAAAGAACGAACACCTCTGTGGAGCTCTGCCAAACAGACAGCGTGGCAGATTGCAGTAAAGTCAGCACCGAGGCTCGCCGTATAAAAAGAACCCCAAAACGGCTCATTACGAACTAGATGAGAGTCTCACCCCGCAGGGGACTCTGGGAGGAATGACCACAATGCTGGATGTGACACCATCAGCTCCGGCTGGCTGCATTTTCTCCGCCTTCTCCTCCGATCCCGGCGATTTCTGCGTCTCGGGCCTGACATTTGAGGCTGACACACCTGGAAAAAGGATGGACATCGAATGTCACGCCGAATTATGCACAGAGGATGTTTACAAAATGTGTGCGCGAGGCGCTTTTAGCCAGCTGAAGCGCGGTGCTGCAGATGGATGTCAGTCGGCTTGTCCGTCAGTGTGTTCTCGTCCGACGTCTTGTCAACAACCAAAGGCGATCGGTAAAACAGAGGTACGGGACAAGGCGAGCGCGAGACGTGAACAAACCCACAACCTTGCAACTGAGCCACAGCCACTCTAAGACAGCAACATAAAACATAGACTGAACAGATAAAAACAGCTCGGCCGTGACAAAATGTTTACTTTGGCTCGATGGGGTTTGCAGAAACCAGCGATGAAGTGCGCGGCCCCATCTGTGTTCATTAAAAATCACCTCCATCCACCCACGAGTCTGTTGTATGTGCTCACAAAAAAATACGACGCCATCCCGCCTGAATAGCGAGGCCACTTCTGGGCTAAATTATAACCGTCGATGGTATCCGGGCTGAAAGCTCTTCACTGTATCAGTGCAATGAAAAGATGCAGAGTGCTCTTAAATTTGCATGGCTCCCAGTCAGTAATCAGTCATGGATAAATTTGCATCCAGCGTTCCTCCTGCTCACACACACCTGTTCAAATACGAGCCCACTCCTCCGCTTTATGATTTCATACAAATAGTGCAATTAGGGAGAAGAAGAAGGAAAACAGGCAGGGAGGCAGGGGGATAATTGGCGGGGCGGGTGAGGACATGGCGTCGATGCACACACTGTTTAACCAAAGAAGCCTCTGCCGAAGCGAATTACATGTCAATTCTAAATGCACACGGCTCTCATTAAAAAAAAAGAAGAAAAAAAAAACAATAAAAATTTTTCTTTGCAAGCTGCAAGACATTTTCACAAATAATGAGCATTCTGTCACTTTTCAGATTTTATGGCAGGACCATTTAAATCCGGTTGTTTCCTTCTCAGGTAACAGTGTGTCAAAAAAGAAAGAAAAGATGTGAAAGACAAAAATCACCAGTGTACTCAAAATTCATCTTTTTTTTTATCACGCATGAAGACATTTTTCTTTTTTTCAGTCAGTGAAGGTAATATAACTTCCTGTAATTTACACATCATTCACACAGTAGAGCTTCGTATGTATTCGCTGCTTGTTTGAGCAAACGTGGGCAAGATTCACAGGATCTGAAATGGTTTGACACTCCCGTGATTTAAAGATGTTGATGAGCTCGAAATAGCCGAGGTTGTCAAGTTGTGGAGAAGCTGAGGTTGAATTTCACACATGGCTAGTTCATGAAATAACATTGGGGACCTCGGAGGGTCTGTGAGAGCGTCCCAGAAACCCCCGGTTTCAAACGCCAAATAACACATTATGGTTTGTCTATGACAGAATAAACTCAAAAACACAATGTTAGCAAGCAATTGTCAGTGATTAAAGAGAGCTAGTCGGAAATGTAAAAGTTGTACCTTTCGTCACAATGTCCGTCACGGTGGCCACATAGTACGAAGCGTCTTGTTCGGTGGAGATCTGCAGGCACTCGTCGCCTTTCAGGGGCACCGCCTCCAGCAAAGGTGTCAGACTTCCCACCCCACAGAGCAGCACCACCACACGGGCTCCGGGGGTCAGAACCTGGGCCAGAAAGGAGCGCCAGCTCTGGCAAAGACCCTCCAGCAAGCCCTTGGAGAGGATGAGGAGCTTGCAGGTGTACTGGGTCAACCCGAGGAAGCCGTCGCCCTGACAGGACGCCTCGGTAATGTCGAGGCAGCAGATGCCGGCCGCCGAGATGGGACCAGTGAAGACTGACTGCAGGTAGGAGGCCCATTTGCTGGCCTCCGTCTCGTAGATAATCAGCAAATCTTTTGCTGATAGAAGAAAAACAAACCCCAAAACAAGCACATCTAAACTTTAGCAGTGTCTTTTTTTTTTTTTGCAAAGATTTACTTTTTTAATAATAACTACAAAATATTGCTCTGAGCATTGCAGGAAATTGAGGCTAACCTATGAAAGCATTAATCATTTACATTACCCAAGTAAAAAAATGTATGTAATCACAAATTGATGAATAAATAATGTCAAGGGAATAGCTTACCTGTCTGACTCATTTCCACAGTGCTGCCGGTGTGCAGGTCTCACCTCACAGTAAAAGAACAGCAGGGCTATTGTCAGGAGGCGCTCTGATAAGAGTGTGCTTCCTGATATGTAAAAGCAGTAAAAACAAAACGCGTTCAGCTCGAGTGATCAGGAACAAGTTTGAAAGGATGGATTGTTTCTCAAAAATAAAGTAAAGCTACAGGGAAAACTTTAAGTTCACAAAAGGTTTTAGCAAGTGGAAGACGTTTAGTGGGTTAAAACAGTGTTTTCCAAACTAGGCCGCGTGAGGCTTTGCCTGCTCTGAGGTTGTCAAAGTTAAATTTGCACTTTAAAGACATAAGACACTTTCCTGAATCTAGAACAGATCGGGAAAGCTTCTCACTGCTTTTATATTGTAGGTTGGTGAGAGTATCTGGCTTTGCTGTAACGTTCTGGATAATCAGAGATCAGAGCGTTGCTGTCACTGTTAAACTGGCCTTGTAAGACCTTGTGCTGCGAAAGCGGCAGATATAGTTGTGTTGCCATAAATTATAAAATTATGCTGTATACAAGGTCAGTATCTAGATAAGACTTACTGGCTTATCACAGTAATATGAAAAAAGGTCACAAGTGTGACGCTATTAAGTCCTTCATTCTCTGGTGACGGGTTGTTGCCTGATCACATATATTTTCTTCATAATTCTTATAGAATTAAAAAAAAAAAACTCAAACTATTCCTGTGTAGATAACTTACATTTAATGCGTGAAGCAGCAAACCCATATCTGATCTGATTAATTTAATATTGGATTATTACCAATATAATTGGAAGAAAGGAAATGGACACTTATACAGTTTGTTGAACAGAACAGGAAAAACTACCGCAAGATTGATTCAGAAGCTGAAAGCCAGATGACTCAGTGGCGAGTATGACCCCTGTTGACTCCAATAAACAGCCAAGGTATGGCAGAACATTTCTCTCTCCGAGGCTCGGGGTGGCGGCCGCGTTGATGTAGGCGTCGGCCACCTTTTCATTGGACTCGGCGACGCTCTCAGTTGTAGGGAATCATTACTGGAGGAAGTGTGCATGTTCTCCTCCTGCGTGCAGCTCGGACGCTCTAGATTCGAACATGCCAGCGTCAATATTAGTCATCATTTGTGCAATCTTTTAAGATTCCAGGATTATGAGAAGACCAGAAAAAAAATCTTAGGAGTTGCTGCAAAAGATTAAAAGCTCACACGATGAGTTGGAGCTCTCAAATCAGATAATTGATCCTATATTTGAAGTATGACCAGTGAGGATGAAAAGACAAAATATTCTACCAAGAGGTGTGTATTTACTGTTTTTATTTTTAATTTTTTTTTTTTTTTTTGCTTTATTCGTTATGAAACCAGGATAGATATGTATGGAAGCACAAAAGGGAAAAACAGCACATAACAAAGGTCAGTGCCAAGCGGATGAGTGGGAGGTGAAGAGCTCGAGTCACGGATTTGACCGGAGTTTAATTAAGTCCGGGTGCAAAGCGGGGCACTAGAATATGAGGCGTGTTAAAACTAATGATCTGGTGTGAATGTCTACAGTACAGGCTGAGATGAAAACCCTGCTCTGACCTACCGTGCTCTCAGTCCTTCATTGAGAGAAATGTAGAACTCTGGACTTCATTAACTGCCTCCACCTGCCAAACAACAGCCTCACACTGCACCGCTAATAGCAGTTTGCCTCCATTTATTTTACTTGAACAAGAGGAGGGGGCTCGCTCCAACAGTTGGGAGAGCGAGCAGGTGAAAGTTGAACTTCTCTTTATGCAAATCCGCCAGCGCTGTGTAAATGGTGACTCAGTGGTGACGGATCATACTCTGCCCATGTATGCTGCTCCACATACTTTAAGTCGTTCACATTTTCTGCATGGCTGCTTTTGATTTCACCTCTTAGCCAGGATATAGAGTCGTCTTCTACTTCTGATAACTTCAACTTGATGAACTCAGTTCTCCAAAGCAGACTATCAAACCCTGCAAGCATGCACGGGAATAATTAACATGTCAGCTTAAACGCAATTTCAGTGAGGCATTGATAGCGTCATCCGACATATAAACAACTGGCGGATAAACAAATAATGGTGGCTAAAATCAAAAAGGTTAATCTTCATGAGACAATCAATAATACACCGTATTGATGCAAAAGAGTTCATGGAAACGTTATTAATCGAGTTTCCTGAAGACTTGAGGTAACACATTAAAAATCCAAAATGGAAAGGTACGAACTCTTGTGTTAGTGAAATTACTTCAGTCTGAACTTTGTGAGATCTTTGTGTGTGTGCATAGTCTTCCTGTGCCTGATGGGGTTTTCTCCAAGTACTCCACAGATCAAAACCCCACATCTGAGGTTAATTAGTTACTCTAAGTTACAAGTAGTTGTAAAAATGAGTGATTGTCTGTCCAGGGTGTATTCATTCATAAATAATCAGCTGGGATTGATTCCAGCCCCCTCTGATTTTAAGCTGAAATAAAGTGGTACATGAGATGAATGAATGGAAAGTTAAACAGAAATATTCATCAGGATTCATCCACAGACAATCACGAACAAAGGCTTGACCAGTGGTGACACAATTTTGAGTCTTTGGAACATCAGTTGGTATCCCACCATTTTCATTCATTGCATGCTTCCTAATCTTTCTGCTTTTGAATTTACTTCACTGTCACCAAAAAAGCAAATTGAAAATGGTGAGATTTTGCCTTATATTATTTCTATGTACATTCATGTATCTTGAAGTTAAATTGTCGCCGGCGTAGACGATCCCATTTCTCAGTATGCAGTGTTCACATCACAGTAAGAAACATGTAGTTGCCTCCAGCTGTGCTGCTTTATTGCTGCTGTCAGAATCCAGAACAAGAGAGTTCATGATCACATAAATCAAGAGGCATGATGAAATGAAGCTTACAATTTATTCTCATTCTGTGATGAGGCGCATTTGGTGTACAGCCATTTCTTTGTCTTTTGCTGTGAACATATCTGACAATCATAACTCTTTCCCTGGAGCTTTCTAGTTAGAATAAAAGTCTTATTTCACTAAACTGGTGTGAGGGTGTGTAGTTTGTTCTGCCTCTGAGTTTGAGCATGCTTGGGATTATAATAAATTAATTATAAAATTTGAAAAATAAGTTATGATTAGTTTAATTACAATAACCAACACGTATTGCGCAGTTTTTCTATGACTAAAAATTCACATAGCCTACAATTAAAATTGTTAATGGCCACAAAGGTTTAGCGCTAAGTAAGGTGTTATTGTTAGAGTATAACTGGTTACTCGCTCTGGTTATGACACGGAGGCGGCGGCCCTTTGATGAAAGTAAATCTCTCTCCACCAATCAGAAGCGGCGCTGTCAGGAGGGGGCGGGCGCTGCGAGGCAGCAGGTTAGCTTGCACACTGCGCTCAGACCACTTGATAGAGAGTAACAGTAAATCAGACAGAGCTCCACCAGCTCCTCCACTGAAATTTAACCCTGTTGCAAGTATTTTTGGCCGCTGATAGGACCCAGTGAGATCACTGCGGTCCCTTTTCTCGGATAGCCTCAAGAGTTGTTCGGCAAGAGCAACGCAGGGACCGTTTTCGCTCTCATTTCTGTTATATATCTTCATTTTATATCACACTGGAAATGTCCGAAAACAAGCCGAATGATGAGCCGAAGTTATCTACGACGGACAGGGTGGTGAAAAGTAAGTGTGTTTGTTTCCTGTCACGCAGAAAGGGAGCCCTGCCTGCTCAGCTCGCCTCTCCGGGGCTTTGCCAGGCTCAAGCCGCACACTTGGAGGGATTGACGGTCGGCGGCGGCGGCGGCTGCGAAACGTAGTCGAAAAAAATGTTATCAGGCTATGGAGGAAGAAGGGTGTTAGCCGAGCTGTGACAGCAAACTAGGAAGTGAGGGTAACTCCAGTTTGGAGATTAAGGCAGAAATGTGTCAGTGTCGAGGCAGCGAGGCGTCTCACAGCCGCCCGTCTCGATATGCAGTGTTTTCATGAGCAGCGACTCGCCTTGAGCCAGCGGTGTGACAGATTGCATGGTCATTTTTTTTCCTGATTCATGTACTGTGCACAGCTTTACTGTATGCATGCAGATATTGCACAACAATTGCATACCAACCCCCAAGGGCGATTTCCCCTCATTTTGCATGCATCGCCAAGCATAGTTTCACCATGGCTCCTCTTTTTTTTTTTTTTTTTTCCTTTTCTCCCCTCGCATTTTTAACTACTGCAAAAACGCAGTGCATTTGCTAATCTGGAGGGTGTTCATCTTCATCATGTGCTATTTTGTGTTCGTGCCACATGGGGTGGCTCTTCCTGCCTTCTGGGTTTACAGGTCTGACATTCCACCTTTGCAGTCTACCATAAGAATGCAATAAAGATCATAATCGAGTCGACCTGCCCTGGAATAAGAGCAACGCAGGCTGCAAATGTCACTTTTCATTTCATGCTTTCCTCTGTTTCAGCATATGCATACTCAATCACTTGGTGGATGTGTTTACTTGTATTTTTTTTTTTTTTTGATCCATCACTAGTTGCAACCAGTATCTTCTCCTGCCCCATCATAACAGGAGGAACAGGAAATAACAGGAAATTATTAAGTGATTATTTTTTTCCTCCAAAGCTATGCAGCAGGAATTCAACCAATTGAAATGATTTGATCTTCTTTGACCATTAAATATTAGGATTTTGTTGAGGGAGAGAGAAAAAAAAAACAATCTGGTGTTCAGAATAGCGTGACTGGATTCACAGACTGGACTTGATATTATAGATAAGCCTGAACTGTTGCTCGCTAAGCTCTTTCACAAAAATGATCCCACTTTGTTTCTTTCTGAGGCTTATATCCTGTCATTTGAAATGGGGAAAATGACTTGCACCAGGCTAAGAGCTAGCCAGTTCTTTTAAGGCCATATTTTGCTCCAAAAAATGGGGTTGAGTGTCAGAGGAGAGTCACAGCATGTCTTGGTTGCTTTTGTAATGAATATTTCAAGAGATCATACCCCGACAGTCTCCACCAATGTGAAGGATACTGAAAAATAGATATGACAAGCATGGCATTCAACAATATCACTGAATGACTTGCTCGGTTGTGTTATTTGCCTCTGAAGCGGTTTTTCCCACGTCACATTGATGTCTTCCACTAAAGCGATGCCGCTGAATTTCACATCTCAATCCTGTGTTTTCTCTGCCTTTCTGCTTGGCTGGGTGAACGTCCGCAATGGTCTTAATCAGGTTGAAATGTATTGATTACACATTAGAGGGGCTGTCGGAGAATTTGAGATCTCGGTTTTTATGGCTCCCTTTTAAACCCAATGCTGAGACCGAAAAAGTAATTTACCTCATTATCCATTCATCAACTTGGGAGAAGTCAGTGTTTTGGTAATGCATCAGTATTATGACAACACAGACGCTGGCCGTGCACAAAGCACCTCTCCAAAATAACTGCAGGCTATAGGTGTGAAGTAATTTGTTTCCAGCTGCCTACTTTGCCACGCTACGAGGTGTCAGTCCAACTTATCCTAAGTGCTTTGCATCCACCTGTTTTCAAAATGCATTATCATAATGCTCCTGAAAGCTGCTGCCGCATAGTAATTACTCATAAGAGTTTAATAAGCGAGGGGTAGGAGTAGAATAGTGGAATATGCATGTTGTTTTCATCTCTTGCCTGAAACAAAAACAGGCGCGATTCAGAGGAACATATCAATTCAATGAACTTAATAGCTGCTGATGATTTATGGAAATTTTACTCATATTTGACCCTTGTTCCTGGTTTTGTTTCTTTTATTTTTAAGCATACCTGGTTTAGTTGCAGTTAAATAAGGATTATCCAGGCACTCATGATAATCCTGATTACTTTGCTAGAATTGTGGTTGTTGTTTTTTTTTTTAATTCTGTTATTACCACCCACATGCAGCACAGTGTTGTAGTGATTCGGACTCTCGCTTCATAGTCGGGAAATGCCCAGTTTGAGTCCGGCTTGGGCTGTGGGGCTTCTCTGTGCAGAGTTTTAATGTTCTCCCTGTGCATGCTGTGGATTTCCACTTCCTCCCAAAGTCCAAGAATATGCCTTTGAGGCTGATTGGTGACTGAATTGAATGTGTGTGATTGTGTGTTCTGTGAAGAAATGGTTACGCTAAGGTCGATGACGCGACACAGAAGATGGATTTCATTACTCACCGAAAGGCTACAACTCACACTTTGATAAATGGTCTGATTTTACATGCTAATATTGCAGTCACCTCACCTCAGCAAACAAACACATTGACAATGATGATTACTTACTCAATTTGAAAATAAACTCTTTTTTTTTTTTTTTTGGTTTTTATTTATGCTTGACAAGATGCTCCTGACACCAACACTGTAATAAACACATTTCAGTTCTATCTTTGCTGGTCTGCTGTATAAATGGATTTCAACATATTTAAATGCCCGTCCCAAATAATGACTGAAAGTACAAAAATAGTATTATTTTTCAGGATATGAGATACCGCTCTCAATTTTAAAGCTCTTAAATACAAATTCACATAAACAAGATATAAAACAAGTAGTGAATGGTTGTCATGGTGCAATCGTGGTAGCCCCAGCACTCCAAAAGCGGAATGAGCTCAGTAATGGTGTTTTTCCATCATCTGCGGAGAAGCAGGGCCTCCGAGCCCCCGATGGAGAACCAGGTCCTTCTCAGCGAGTGGGGATGGATAACATCTGACATTTGACTTTTGAGAAGAGGCCCCCATGCTCAGACATGCGTGGGTTGGAGAGATGGCGGTGGTGACAGCGGCGCAATGCCAGCCACTGATCCCAGCTGGATAGCCGAGTCATTTATAGAACAGAACATTAAGTAATGCCACATACTTGATCCTCGCCTTGCATGTCTGTGCATCACCTGCGTATGGATCTGCTACGTGTTCACAAGACAACATGTGAAGCATTTCTTTACTTCCCAGGTGCAAAGCAGTGTGCTGCAGCAATATTAAATTACCAGTCGAGAAGAGTCTTCTTTGTGGCGTTGTCATTTTGAGTAACATTTCCTCATCAGTGTTGGTAACCCTTGCCATTGGCTGCAGCAGTATCCTGCACCGGCCTGGCTTATGTGACATTTGTGAAGTTTGACAGGTCAGATGAAATTGCCCGTAGTGTCGTGGTCGAGATTGGCAGGGAACAAAATGTTAGTACATCCTCACCCTTAGGTAGGTTTTGAGACACAGTTTCTGTTCGACAGTCAATTTTAGTCATGATAACGCATGTAGCTCTGCAAAAACATCAACAAACATAAAAAGATGTCTCCAAACTGTCTCAATGCACCGTAATTTTTCACTCGCTGAATGGGAAAACAAGATTAGGTATGTTTTTTTTTTTTTTTAAGAAATCGTTTCAAGTATGTGCCTTACATTGGTTTATGCTGATGAGCTGTGCTTTAGGAGAGGTTAGCTCATCTGTACTTGTGATTCGCCAGCTAACCTGGAAGTGCTGGTTTTCATACAATAAAGCAGGGACTTAAATGGCAAACTGCTAAAATATTAAACCTTCTAATCCAGTCGGATTATTCATATGCCTAAAGAACAATTTATCCTGTTATTTTCATTATTGGTGCAGCAGCACTTGATTGTCTGAGCCCCTCTTTATACGTTCCTATTTGCTGATCCAGGTTCGAACAGCTGGTTTGCGTCACATTTTCCTCTCTCGTCTTGTCTCAAAACATTGTTTTAGCAAGAATCAGCCTGGCTGTTCGTTAATTTTTTCCTTCCATTCTTTAAAACTTTCTTGAAATTAAAAAAAAAAAAAAAAAGTTGTGCACTCAGTCAGCCTGCTAACTTTAGCATCGCTTTAGGCACAACGCCTTCCCGTCTGTTGACACATATCCTCTGCACGCCAAGACGGCGGGGTGCTGGTGGGCTCCTCTGGATCTTTTGACAGCAGTCCACTCCCACAGCTCAACCTGGAAATGTCGCCTATAGCAGACGCCGTGAGTGACATGATGATAAGGCGATCAAAGCCCGTCATGGTTGCCCGGCCCGCCGCGACACCAGAGATCCGTCAGGCGGGTTCCTGTTAACGATGTATCGCGCCGTGGCGTGGAAAGGGACGACCTGAGCCATCTCCGTTGTGATACGATGCTCAGATATCCACTCTGTGATATTCTGAACCTGAGTACGTGCACCTTTGCTGCTCATTAGATTAGAGAGGTATTAGGCTCTGTTGTGGATTTGGGGCACGGCAAAGCGGTGGATTTGGACAGATTAAGCTCCATATAGGGGGATAAAGGCGGCTCTGCTCAGAGGATGTAATCTGACTCCATGCATTAGCTGCTGCTCTTGCTAATTCATGTGAACAAATGGATGTAGGGTCTTGATAAAGCGAAAGGCAGAGACAAACAGTTTACCTACCTTTGCATTTTCAGATTGTTGCAAAGCCTATGTATACACTTTGGGGATTTTAAAGCCTTTGAACTTGTGCTGTTGGTACATGCGAACCATTTGTAAGCAACAGTTTCATTGCTTATATGTGTTTGAAATCCATGTTGCTGCAGCTTTGCACGGTTGTTGCTCTTCTTAAGGCGCTTCATCAGCACCTTACATTCACCACATGTTCGTCTTTTCCACAGGACCAAGCACAGAAATTCCACTCCTGATTGCCTATACCCACAGTAGCGTCCGTGAGCCATAGATCATGATGGTGTGCTATTGTATTTGGTTAAAAAAAAAAAATCAGCCTCCGTGTAAACAACCTGTCAGCATTTCCCATTTCATGGCTGGCAGACACCAACACACAATGCCGCTGTGAGCTGCACAGGCTAACAAAAGCCATTTGGAACAGTGGCAGGAGTTGTGTGTCATTAGATACCTCTCTGGAGTTGGTCACAGCGCAGTCACAAATCAATCAATGCAGAGTCTACAACACATGTAACTACATGTTGAGCAGCCAGTGCAGCGAGTGTTGGGTTGGGGGAGGAGAGGCTAACCTAGTGAACTGGATGCAGTCGGGTTGCTGGGTTATATTAGAGGCCAGCGGGGCAGTGGATGTGACTCACAGAGCTGCAAAGGAACTCGATTTTTTTTTTTTAGACGGTAGATTGAAAGTGCACTGCCTGTGTGTATATATACACTTGGCCTGTAGCGATGCAGCAGGTCACTTAATAAATTGAGAAAGCAGATTTTGGAAGAATTCAGATACAGAAAAACATCTGCTATGAGATTGTTGCCAAATGCAGTTGAGAAAATATTGGGAGCAAATACTTTGTCAAGGACTGAATGATTGTTTTAACAGACTCAGTTTTATTGATAACGCTGTACATAATGATTCAATTCTGGAACAATGTGCACGGGTTTGTATTATTTTGCAAGCTATACTCTGATTTGGTGAAATTGTGAATCTATTGAACCCATTAGTCATCCTGCAGTTCATGGACAAGGCTGCTGTTCACTTCCCAGCTGAGACCAAAGTGCTACTTCTGTATGCATCCAAATGGAAAGTAAACATGTTTTTTTTTTCTACAGGCTTTTGTGATGTTATTCTAAACAGCGTTTACCTCACAGCTTCAGCTGCACTAATAGAGCTCATAGCAACATGACAGACTACACAAAATGTACAAATTGAAGATATCAGTGTTTCCCATCCCCTCACGTTTTATTAGAGGTTGAACTTAAGATCTTTCTTGGGTACAAGATGTACTGGCGCAACATAAAATCATCAATGAATGCAAAAGTATTTGAAAGAGATACGTGAACTAATGTTTTAAGCGCTTCAGGGTGCTTTTAAAGTGTTTGCTCAGCAGAACAGGCTACAGTCTCGGGAGTGTGGCTGGCCAAAATACTTTGTCATCTTTACAAATGGCTGTATGGATTTATAAATCTCTATAAAGTGTCCACTCTGCATTTAGCAAACGGTCCCTCTCTATAAGCTTTGGAACAGTATAGGTAGTGATCGCTGGCTGAGGGTGTCTTATGTTTGCTTTGTTCATCTGCACTACTCCGTCATGAGGTAATCACAGTTAGTTATTGTGTTCTGCTGTGCCAAAATTCTGCCAATGAGCACTATGATGGATACATGGAAAATACCAATACTATTTCTGTCAGAACTGTTCAATTTATATATTTTTATGTTTGAGCCAATTCCAAACATTCAGCATTCTTTCTCTGCAGCATCTTGGTGGCAGTATTGTAACCTATTCTCAGCCTTTTCTTCCAGAGAAGTCGGTTTGACTTGGCGAGCAAACTACTGATGGCTAAATCAAAGTAAGCAGATGGTTTCCAACATCAATTTAAAGCAGTGTTTTGAAGGAATCGGTCTTGTCCCGTTTGTATACATTTTGTATGCTGTTCAATCACAGGATATATCCCCAAAATATTGATGAAAAATTATTGCCATGGTAGATTACAACCAAATGTTATGTAACACTTGTGAGTAAATGGGATTTTTTTTTAGCAGTAAATGTAAATTAAGTTAAATTATTGGCTTTTTTTTTTATCACCCCGATGTTGATGAAGGAACATTCTCATATCGTTACATCTCAAATATATTTTCCCGACTTCATTCTTTGTGAATTTGAAACTCATGATTTATAATCAATATATCAGTGCAGTGAATAATTGTTCCTACTCTTAGCAGCCAGCCAAGCTAACAGTTTAGTCATTTTCGACTCACATTTTCAATTGGCTGATTACTTCTTTCACACCACAGGTATGTGCCTGCATCGCTATCTATATTTTTATACATTAGTGTAAACTATCTACACAGTGATCTGATCGCCTCAGTCTTTCTGCCGTGTTAGTAGAACACGCTCATGGTGAAAAGCATACCTGCATGCTAAACGGGAGGCTTGTCTTGTTGGATTGGGACAAGCCTCTGCTTGCTGCTTTGTGACAGATATAAATGTAGATACACACACACACACACACACCCCTGTGTCGTGTCGGGCGGTCGTTCCTTTTTAAGTACTCGGGAAAGCGAGCAAAACTATCAGCGGGTCGCCTATAAATTGCACATTAGTAAGCAGAGCTAACTCACCACAGGGGATGAGATGCTGTAGCTCTTATATCGGATCATCAGCTCAATGTATGCACAGGCGTCAACAACTACATGCACTTAGCATGTGTAGTTGTTGACGCTCTACACACCCACACGCAGCCATATATTGCGGCTGATGCAAATGAACCTGTTCCTCCGGACAAACTGAATATGTAATTTTTTTTGCTCACGATGTGGATGTGTCAGGAGAGCTTCATGAAAAGACATACACTACATGCACTTCACAAGTGGTGTATTTCATCCAGCGCTATGTCCTAAAAGGTGAACTCAAGTCTGAGCTGTTTTGCAAGCTTGTCATCATGACCTTTTTGGGGTTTTTGTGTTAGCCCACAGCAAACAAGGGCACAATGACTTGAAAAAGCAAATTTGCTTTTTAAACCATTGCACAGGAGCGAATCCTGGACACGCTAACCAAGCAAGGCTTCATTTTCTCATTGAATTCATTGAGGTCCAATCATTACTGCATTTTTTTTTTTTTCTTCCCCGGGTTACATAATGCATCCTCGCTGTCACAGCAGAACAGGATTTCACACAGAATTCGCAGATGCCTTCAGGGTGTAACTCCACTGCATTCCTCTGCAGGTTTGTTTTGGCGGGAGTTCGGTTTGGCCGCTCACTGAAGCGAAATCAGCAACAAGAGCCAAGATGGCATCCGTACCGTGTGCCACAGCGGCTTCTGGATTGTGACAGGATTCATCCCTTAATATGCAATTTGACATTCAGCGGGAGAACGGGCAGAGCTTTTGAATTTGGACTCTTGTGGTAGCGTTTGTATTCTCCGTGCACCGCTGTGCGAGTTGTTTTCTGCACAGCAGTAGAATGCAGCGTTGGGTTAACCCCACTTCCTAACCTTCTTCACTTAATGCTTAATTTCAGCTGCAGTGCGAGGCACAATATATCAGACCCGAAAAGAAAGTTGGTTTTAATTAAGAGACCAATCAATACTTTTCATCTGCTGCTATGGATATACTTTATTAAGGCCATAACTAACACTGGGGACAAGAACAATGAACCACTTTTTTTTTTTTTATTCTGCCTGGATAATACAATTTAGTCTGTTTTGTAGGGATTTATTCAAACACTGCGTTGTGGAAAAACAAAGGCTTTTCTCAAGCTTACTCCAAGGATTTTTTTCAGCTATATCAAGCAAAGAAGTAAACCTTGGTGCTGATCACAGATGCGTAAAGAAGCATGTTCTGACTCATGTAGTTTCTCTCCCCGTCTTCACTGCTGCTCCTGGTGCATGAAATTGCAGTCCTGGCTGGACTTTGCTGTCAGGTGTCGTCGGCCCACTCGCTGCAGCGCCCAGCGTGTGGACAAGAGAGAAACTCCAGCTATACAAATACAGCTGGAGGTGAGCGGAGGCCTCAAGGTTTATTTACACTCATTCGCACGCGTTAATTATAGACCACCTGGCTGAAAATTAACCCTCTTTTTCCATGTGTGGACAATTTGGACAAACTTATCTCACTTCGCTAATAGGGTGCGATACTTCATTTGAATGAAATTTCTAATGGAGTTGACAGGATGTGGTCTTGTTAGATTGACATTCTTATTACGAGATACGACAGCATGGCCAGATGTCAGCTGACATGCTTCTCATCTGTTTATGTATTAAGAATTTTATTTATTTATTTATTTTTTAATTTTTTTTTTTCTAATTTCTCCTCCAAAGCTTCATCCTTATGACATACTGAGACTATTTTTCAAAGTGATCCTCGGCTCATTTTACATCCAGCTGTTGGTTTTCGCCCGTGGCAAAAACAGAAAGGGACAAAGAGGTGTTAGGTTTGCCTCTGAGCTGATGATGGCAGGCCACTCAGTCACCCCCGCCCCCCCCTCCACTCCCCTCCCCTCCCCACCTGGAGAGAGGAGGGCGAAGGACGATTGCCTGGCCCACTCACTCAAAACACACTCCGCAGAGGCTGACCAGAGCCTGAGTCGTGACTGTGCTCTGTGTGTGTGTGTGTGGAGAGATTGGGGGTGGACTAACCGTAGAGCAGGCGTGTTTTTGTTTCCCTGCCCTGGCCGTTCTGTCCATAAAATTAGGCCCCAGAGGCGATTCGGAAAGCACCAATGAATTTCCTCTGGGAATATTCTCCCAGTAATCACAAGGCCAGTTTATCTTGTTCAAAGTTGGATTCAGTTTACACAGGAGCGCGTCCGCGATAAGGCCGCTGCCTGCCAGCAACCCTAAGAAGTCTCAGCCCCGCGGAAGTGGCTCCCGCTGTTGCCACGCCAAGTCGAGCACAATCATAGTGCAAACTGATACCTCATCAGTCTGAGTGCACAGTGTGCCTCTGTTAGGCAGATTGTGGAGGGGTTAGTGTGTCCCATGGCTCCGATTGATTTTGTGCCTGTCCAAACAGCGCCGGAGAACCATACATTACAATGACCAATCATTTGAGCCTTCGCGTCGACCCGCTCCCTGTTGCACTATTAAGGGCAAGAGCGAAAGCTTGCGGACTCCAACTGTCTTTTGGCCGTGAATCGCACTGCCGTTTATGAGCGCTTCCATTTTGCTGTATCGATCGCACACGGCGAGTTTCTCAGGAAAGTGTGGCTGATACACTCGTCAGCTGTCACCCCCTGGTACATGTTCATACATGCGCCCGTGTGTTTTCGTGTGAATGTCAATCATGGGGAAGCGGGAACCTCCCTCTCCAGCGATTGTGAGGGAAGATTTTGTTTGTGTCGCTAAAAACTGACGGCTGAAGCTGTGGGAGATGTGTTGTTTCCACAAGTTAATCTTTACCACCAACATGCAGACCATTGTAGGTAAATTAATGGAAATGTCACACCCACTGTGACACGCACATATGCACAAAGTCCCTCGCTGTCATGCTTTTGGCAGCTTCTTTGTAGCTTTCCTATATCATGCGGGCCTTTAATGGTGGCCCGCCGACACACAAAACCGTCAAGGTTGCTGAATGACACAGCCGCTCACTGGCACAACACTTCCTGCTGTGAGCACAAGTTAGGGTATGTCCACATCCATGTCACAAAGTCTTTAGAATGCTAAGGAGTACAATGTCTTTGACAGCTTTTCCGCTGAGCCTCCAGTCTCCCGACACTTGCTTCAGTCAGCCTTTCTTTTCTGTCTTGTAAAAATGTGAGACATGCGTATGAGGCCCATTATTTTCTTCTTCTTCTTCTTCTTTTTTTTTTTTTTTTTTACTGGCTCAACTATTTTTCTGCCTCCCTGTCATGTTTTGCTGCCACCCTCCAAAAACACATTTCATATTTGTCTCCTGCCTCTGTTCACTTTTAGCCATAGTTCTGCTGTCCCCTTCCCATCGATGCTACCTCCGAGCCGTCGTCCTGCCATTCACTCAGCTTTTTCTTTTTATTCCCTTTTCCACACTCGTTGCTCTGCCTGCTCCTCAACTGTGTCAGACCGGTGTTGTAAAAACACCCATAATGCTTCGGGCCCGTCTCCCTGTATAGAACGTAATCCGATCCCCCGGGAGGAATGTGGCAAGCCTCGGGGACGGCCAAATCGAGGTACAAATCAGCTGCTCGGCCGGCAGATAATGGAGCTCCAAGTGATTTTAAGCCAGCACTTCACCCTCAGCCGAAAGAATTAAATCGATGTAGTATTTACCCTCCGGTCGACCAAATTCATGGGTATTTCCAATCTGAAGCGCTCCGTGACAGTAATGATGTCAGACATTAGTCGTAAGCTGCATTAAACATTTGTTGAGTACGTTCTGTTTTGTAGCCAGCAGTTAAGAGGGCAGGGACTTCTCCTCAGCCCAACAGATGGTGTATAGGATTGACAGCCATGCAGCACTTATCACTACATGCATGCGATGTCCTTTTAAAGCCTGTTTGCCTCTGATGACTATAGAAAAGTGGGATTGAGGTAGAGCTAGAACAATTACTGGTTTGTCAGAAACATAATAATGAAACAAAAACATTTTGATGAATGCTGAGTGGTATTATTTTTGTTGTTTAAAATACACATTTTTGAAATTAGGATATACATATATAATATATTGCATGATCTATTAACATAGTGTAATACTAAACTAAATGTGTTTTGGTTGTGGATTGTTAATCAGGATAAAAGTAATGCTGATAACTCGTGATTTGAACTTCTTCAGTGATAATTTCATTTCTTCTCTTGTTCCACATCATTGTCGTTGTTGAACATTTATGTCCCAGGTAGTCCTCTCTGGAATACAGCCAGCGCCAGCGGCTTTCATCGGGTGATTAAATTGAAGAATTTGAGAGAAATGTACCTGACGTAAAGAGTTTGGAATCACTGAGGGACTGACGTGACTTTGAGGCACAGCACATGAAGTGCATAAAGGAGAGTCAAGACTCCCTTCAGGCAGTAAAGCTGTCAAGTGAGCTGAACTCACTCATTGACCTGATCCTCAAGAACACATAACCCCTGTAGCATGCCTGTTTGTCCTGAACGGGTCAGGAGTCATGACCCGGGCAGCTCTCTGCTGCTTGACCCCTGCAAGCAGGCAGTGCTTCAAACCGCCTAAAAGGCCCCGCGCCTTACCTACACTCTCGTCTCCGATTGGACACTGACCGTGGCAACGGTTTTCGAATGCGATGCTTTAACTGCCTTTAATCTCGCGGCTTCTAGTAAAGCCTGCACAGATGGTGCCTTCCACATAATACTCCACGAGTGAATTTTTGAAAGTGCTTTCTCTGCAATATGGAGGTCAGGCTGGCAGCGGAGAAGGATGATTTACTTTACAGTCAGTTTTAGCCCAGAAGGGTTGCGTAATAGCTGCTACTTCGGGGTCTCTGTCAGAGCTTCTCCTGATATATAGAGCCCCTCTTGCGGCGGGGTTGGGGGGGATGGCGAGACAAGATCTGTGTGTGTGTATGTGCATGTGGAGTTATGTCCCCTGCTGACTCAGAATTCCATTGGTCTTTAGAGAAGTAATGCCTTTGTTGCGCGCCCTCCCTCCGATGGCAGCCCCGTGCTGTTTTTGCCTTTCTTTCTTGGCAGTGAGGTACCCCTGCTGGCAGGAGAACCCACCACACCCGCCCAGTCATGGCCCAGAAACAGAGATGGGTTAGAGAGGTGGGCGTGGGCAAAGGGGTGGGTGGAGGGGGGCGATGGCAAAGGAAGGGGACTCTTAGGGGCCGTGTTGTCTTGGCAAGAGGCAGGAGGAGGTGGCTGACTGCGCCATCCCATTGCCTCACCACCTGTCCTCCGAAAAACCACAGTCGGTCTGCCAGAAATGAAAACCCTACCGTGGATCTTTTAGACAAAAACACTTGATAGCCAGAAGGTTCCTGGAATATTCAGCATTTCAGTATACGTGCACTTTTAGTGGCTTTTTTTTAAAAATGCATTTATTCATGTAGAGCGCTTTTCGTACCTTGTTCGTTCTTTCTGACCCATCCTTGTTCTTTTGACACAGCGTGGAGGAATGCCATTTCACATATGTGATGTGGCTATTCTTGTGCAGTTGGGAAGGGTTTGCCTCAGTCCGCAGATCATCGTGATAGCTGGCAGCGCGGCACTCTCTTTTTCATGTCGTGCAGGTAACCTTCCCCCATGCTGAGAGAGGTATGAGGTAGGTTAATTAATGATGAGGAATGTTATCTACAGTTCAGTCTGCCTTTTATTTGGGTCAGCCTCAGGTCTGGTATGCTCCGTTTACCAAGTGTGGGAGCAAATATAGACTGGCCTCATCCCCTCTGTATGTGTCTAGTAATTGCATTCTAGAAATGCCAACATCGTGGCTGCCAACGAGCCCTCCTTGGGAGGTGCGATCACGCCTGTTGAGGCATATTATCTCAGAGGCAAGCTGTGAATGAGTGCAGAAAACACTGAAGTCACTTCGATTTTCAGCTCTTCTCTATTGATTTATACTCCGCATTGTGTGAGATTAATATTGCGTTCAGTTAGATTACTTTAGTTTGTTTTGATTCCTAATCTGGAGTCTGAGACGTGATGGTCCAACAGCAATGCATTGTCAAACACAGACGAAGGAAGTTTTCATTGAAACTGGAGATGGACTATGTTATGAAAACTTGATCATCCTGATCGAGCAGCTGTACGTCTGTTGATAGAATAGTAACATGCTGTAAATACAGAAAAAGTACAAAACAAAACAACAAAATAGGACTGGTCAAGATTAAACTAGGTGCAAATTAGTAAATAAAACCAAGAGCCAACCAAGGCCCCGCAGTCGAAAGCCGGAGAAGTAAAAATGCTCAAAGGCTTTCATTTTAAACAGCCTCTTTTAGTTTTGAGGCTGATACATGGAGACTGCCTCTCCAGCAGTAATTTTCCAGCTGCATGCTCCACAGACAGATGACTGTCTTCACATAATTTTTCCTCTGTGCTCTCACTGAGAATACAAACACAAACTTGGAGTTACCGCTCATAGAATATAGGAGAACCCTTCACCGTGTATTTTCACTTATTGAAAAACTTCGCAAATGTCAAGCCTAAAAATAGCACAAAAGGCAAATGATACAACTGTTTAGCTATCTATGCAAACTTTAAAGTTGACTCTTGATAGTCGAGAAGAAATGTGAAAATTTACTAGATAAGTTTGAAATTCTGCTTTTTTTTGTGATGTTTCAATTATCTCAAACAAAGCCAATGTTGCGAATCACACCTGCACGACTGCGTGGGGGATATTCCTATCTTTAGTTCATGCTAATTGCTGATCACTAAACATGGAGCATTTATAATTTGAGGTGACACCAATAAACATCAGAAATCACTGTAAAAGCATTGAGCTTCCAGTTTGCTATTCGCTACGTTCTTGAATTCAGTATTATACTCAGATAATAAAACCCTCTATGTCTGACTGCAGCGTGTGCTCTGCAAGCTGACATTTCCCTTCAGTGTTCCCTCCACGGGGATTACATATGCTGGTTCAAATGTTGTAGGAGACTGGAAAGGCAGGCTCCTGACAGTTCAGTGTAGCGGGCATGAAAACACATCAAACTTTCACCAGCAGCATTAAGGGGGGAAAAAAAAAAAAAAATCCCAGGTACAAAATTTCTCAAATTTGTTCACTTGTTCCTTGTTGCTGCAGGGCTGTCCAGTTTAATTGTGGAAGCAAACCACAATATATTTTTTACTTTTCTGGCGCGTCATCATGAGAGAACGGTTTCTCATGGGTTGCAGCGAAGCTTTTGAAGCCCGACTTTTGGTTTTGTGACAACTCCAGCTGAGCTGCAGCTCTGCATCATGTCCACCCACCGTCTGTGTGTCACCACGCACTCACAGAACAAGTCACCAACAAGAACGCTTTGTAAAGTGGCTGCCGGCGCACTGGCAGAGCTCTCCAGGGTTAGTGGGGACATATGTTCTCGATAGACCCGTGTCGTCAGTCCTTCCCGATACAAGCGCCAGTTGACAGCATGATGGAGAGGGGTGGAAGACTCACACAAAGGTGGTTCTGTCAACGTGCAAGGCCTCGGTTTTTGTGCAGACTGGAATCCAAACATGCACACCGATCTCTCCTCAGCTGCCTGACCTTTCTGTTTACCTTCTGGAGAAAATGTTGAAAATGTAGCCCAGGAAGCCTGCAGAGAGAGACGCAGAAACTCTGGTAAGAAACATGCTTTCCTAAGACTAACCAGGTTTGATTTAATACGTGCCATAAATAACACCTAAAAGCTGTGATCATTCCAACCCCAATTCTTTCCCCTTTTCATTACGACCTCCTTCTCTGATTGCATTCGACCACTGTACAAATATTGAAGCCCACAGCTTTCTAACCTTGATTGTCCATATGTGTTCTGCACTTTGACTCATCTCTGTTTCTTGTTTCCTTGGATGAGTTGTTTGCTCATCGCTGTAGAAACGGTGAAAATCACAGATAAATCGCATTGAACAGGGGTACTTCCTGCCTATAAAGTGCTCAGCCGGAGGTCAAGACTAGTTTGTTTTCAAGACGTGAAAAAGACAAGTGAAGCAATTAAAGGATTGACCTGGTGGCGTGACGGCCATCTTTCAGGTGATGCATGCAAGCTCTAACGCTACCGACTATACAAGCTAAGTGTGACTGTGACACTGCCGTTCGTGTGCCACAGGTTCCATCTGTAGAAATAGCTTCTGTACAGCCGTGCATGCACCCACAGCACCCCGTCTTCCAGAGCCTTTCAGCCTCCGCCATTGTTCCGTCTCTCTGCTATGCTCAAAGCTGATTACAGCGCCTTCTCTAATGAAAGCTAATCCTGTGTCACGGCATTGTGGAGGAGGAGGAGGAGTGTATGTGGGGGTGGGGGGGGGGACAGGCCTCAGCACGGCAAAGCTAGCAGGGAATGTCTTCTTCAGGGCTTGTCAGAGTGGCTCCCAGAGGAAATGCCAGAGACTGTTACCGTCTCCACAAACCTGAAAATCTGTGAACAGTTTTATCTGACATTTCTTTCTTCTGTTTTTTTAAACACACTTGCCCGTTGACCTTAAACACCAGTCACATGACAAAACGGTCAACTAATTTAACTTTTATATCCAACAATTTTTAACCAGTGTGTTGTTTTTTTTTTTATTACTTTATAAAAACTTTCCATTTGAGAGCTTGGCCATTTTTCTCTGTAGTGCTGTTACACCAAGACGTCTGATCTCAGGAATTTCCTCATACATTGAATTGAGGTGATTCATTGAACAAGTGTCTTTAGGCTTAGGGAAGGTATAATAGCTGTCAAGGAAAGCACTCCAAATATCAACTGCACTTACTTATATTGAGTAGTTCCTTTTGGTTGTTAAAAAAATGCAAAGTCATCCTAAATTCAATCACTTGCATTTTCTTAATTTATCTCCTGGATGTTTTGGCATGCATAGTCTTTAAAGGTCTGAATAAAATTTTGTGCAGTTCTTTTTTTTTTTTTTTCACTTTCAGTTTGCTGATGTGTAGAGATTGCAGTGGCTTTAACAGATGTTGCAACATTCCTGCAACAGCTGAAAGCAGCAATGCCGATTCGGGATCTCACGTTATTGCTCCCTCTGATACTCTCAAATTGAAATTTGACCACCTTTGCTGCACAGAACATAAGGTCAGGGATGGCTGTGCCTCTACAAACTGTGCTGGGAGCCTTCCAATCCAGAGTGAATTAAACTGATGGCTGCATATTGAATTTTATGAGGAATTGACTGGGAAATTAGATGCATCATTGCTGATACTAGAGTCCCTCACAAGGTCAGTTTCAGCGTAGTGATGTTGAGCGGCCGCGTATTTTCCTGAGTGGCGCATTTGACGTGAGCCTGGGAGTGCTGGTAAGCCAAGATATCTCTTCTCAATAAGCCCCACTTGTTCAGTTAGGCAAAAAGCAAACAAACAAATCACAACTTATACCGGATCTGTGCTCAGCGGTAAGCTGTAAAGACGGGTTCAACAACTGTCTCACAATATTTGCAAGAGAGATTGGTAAGGAGAAAGAGGGGCCTACGTTTTTAGGAGTCGTAGAAAATATTTACTGTCATTCTGTACAGACAATGCTGTGTATGCTGTATTTTTAACTTGTTTTATTGTATTTTATTTATGGGCTGTAATCTCTGGATCACTGCGATCAAAACGGAACACTGTGTGGTCACAGACTGAAAAGTAGCATGTAATAAAAGTAACACTGCTCAGAATCTGACTGTGTCTGTTCACGAATTAAAGCTCTCAATTGCACTTTCACCAAAGTGAATTAATTAGCAGCACACCATCAGACGTATCCAGTTGTCCGCCCCTGTTGGATTGACATGCCAAGCTGTTTTCTGCAGCTGGACTGTCAAATGATGAGACGACTTGAAATACGAAAGAAATGTGTCGTGCATCTTTTAACAGTTTGATATTACATTTTAGGATGCCTGATATATTGAAAAACCCAATTGATTGCCATTTATATCAATATAGCTTTGTACAATTAAAATATTACGTTTAGGAGTTGCTACATTGCCTGCAGCCTCTCTCACTCTGGAGTGAGCTGTGCTCTCGACCACGCCCCCTCCTGCACGCTCGCCTTGCTCATGCTTCAAGTTTGCATACAGACAGAATGTTGTGACGGACGAAAACTGTGAAAAAGTTGAAGAGGAGGTGTCTGATGTGTTTGGGTGATGGGTGGTGATCAATGGATCCTCAATTAGCACATGTATTGGTCGATCGTGCAAATCACCCAAATGTGCTTTAGAGAGGAACTCGTGATTTTACTGCAGAGATCTACAATCTGCAGAGAACGCAAAAGCCATGTTTCGACTGAAGTTCCGCCTCCTGGACCTGTGCATCTCTGATGGGACGGAACGTTTCCTTCTTGTTTTCTGTCATTACGATTCGCTCCGTCAAAGATATGGTCCGTGGACCAAACCTGAGGGACCAGAGAGTCTGGTCCGGCCAGTGACATGACTTTACATATCGCTGAGTTATCGTTGCATTTTTAATTTCAGCAAGACTGAAGAGACATTTCACTATATTTTGGATACAAGACACACATTTTGAAATGAGCATGGTGTCTAAATTTTACTTAATTTGAAGATATTACATTTACAAGCTTGTATTCAGTTTATTCGCACTAAAACATTTGGGTTTGTGGATATTTGTGCATTATTGTGCTGTTATTTCTGACGCCCTCCAGTTTCTCCCTGAACTAAAACTTTTCACCACTTTTCTGGAGAATTCATGTATTTGTTTTGTGTAGCTGATCATTAACAGAAGTGCGTGTGTTGCTGTTTGTTAATAACTTTGACCCAGAACTGAATTAATGGTAAAACTTTATTGTGTTGTTTGATGTTTTCTAAATATAGCTCTATCATGGTGTCAATATTTAATATGGCTTTTGGAGTCACTGACTTGTTGCTTTGTATCATTTGGAATTTGTTGTAAACTACAGGTTATATTAGAATGGGACATCCTGTCTATGTATTGTGAGCCTTTAATAGGTTGACACATCCTTTTTTTTTTTTTTAGTGCAAAATCTATTTGTTCGCTTTTCTTTTTTAATTTCATTGACGGATCGTTCCCTCGCCCTGACTCATGCACTTCCCCCAGTCCAGCTCCAAATAACTGAAGTCATTTTGCCGGCCGTGATCCAGGTCCCTGGCGGCCTCTCACTGTGTCATCGATCTGCTGTTCTATTGACGGGCCACCGCACACCCGGCCATCGCCAGAAAAAAAACAGCACAGGGACATCCCTGTCCACCTCTGCCCGCAGCAGCCAATTCTGGCAACTTCCTCCTATCCATTTTATTCCCCGTGTATTTACATTAACCCGTGCGTACATTCGCCCACCTCAGCCTCCCACGCTCCAGCCCTTACCTCGCTAATTAATCAGCGGCTTATTCAGAGCGCCGTCTGAGCGGCGGTGCATTTTGATCACCCGCTCCTGCTCGTTTCCTGCATTTCTCATCTAAAATCTCTCGATGCGACGGCAGGATTAACGCTTGCCTGTCACTCACTCCCTCATTGCTGTTGCCTGCGCCTCTAAAACACCGCTGTGGGCTATTTTCTGTCAGAGCCTGATGGTCTTTGATAACCCTGACAGGCCTGGCGGAATGGACGCCGGTCTTGGGTGTATTGTTGGCTTGTTTACTACATGACCTGTCTATCTCAATAATGAGGATCCCCAGATAACCGTCAACGACGGGACCCTCTGTGTAGGCAGACACACATGTTGTCTCAGTGAATTGCAGCTGTCAAATGCACCATCACACTCCTGTTGTTCGTGTTCACCTTGGCGGTGTTGTATATACCATGCTTAAAGCATGCAGGAGCGCGCTACGTGCGATCAGGCTTTTGCTCGGATTTCCAGCCCGGGATCAGCTCGGTGCAGAACGCAACATGCTGCCGGCAATTCATTTTTAAGCCAATATTTTGATGGATGAAAGATTAAGACTGAGACTCCACAGCACTGTTTCCCTGGCAACCCGTTTACTCACTTTTATCTAATATCACTCCCGTTTGTTGATGCGATGTAAAAGCTTATATGCCTGCGGCAGATGATGATGGTCAGCAGATCTTTCAAGTACAGTAATAGTCCTCTGGTTGCATTAAATTAATGCTACGGTCATTAGAGCCACAATTAATTATGGCATTGACTGCAGGCCCAAGTCTGCAGCACAGAAAAGAAAACCTAGATAATATTATCATGTAGGATAAGAGCAGTTCTATAGCTTTTCCCGGGAAAACTCAGGAGTGCTTAAAGCTTATCTGCTCTGCAGCATTATTGCAAACTCTGAAAACTCAAGTGCTCCATTTAGATTAATGCTCATCTGACAACTCTCACAGTTTATTTTTCAGTTGATTAAACAGTGGCCTTTGTGCTCCATTTACCAGGAACTGACCACTGAACGGAGCACAAAGAGCCGAGGCGACATCCAGTGCGGCTTCACAGTTGTAGGTGTGTTCAGAAAATGTTAACAAATGGAATAGATGTCACAGGTTAATGCTTTTCTTAATAATAATAATAAAAAAAAGTCTCCTTTCATGCTTAAACACAAAGTGGGTGCTGAATATGGAGCTTTTGTGCTTTTTCCTTTAATAAGTGTAGCAGGGTTGCTATTCATTTTAAAGGAGCAAATTGAGTAATCTGAAGACACCGATTTAGTAATTTTTGGGTGTGAATTATTAAATGCGGGGAGCAAATCAAGCTGTACAAGAGTGCAAATTATTAATTTGGTCAAGCGATTGATATTTTTTTGTGGACAAGTCATTAAATATGTGATCCTTGTTACCTGCTGGGCACGACAGCATCACTCGTCTTCTTGGTACAATATCAGTCTTTGATACAGCCCCACCCCAAGAGTCTTTGTTGACTGTTCTGCTCAGACCTCTTTTGCATTTTTATTTCCTCTGTCACAACAGCCCCCTCCCGTCTCTCCGTCTTTGGTAAGGTGAGTGTTTTTGGCTCCTTTTTTTTTTTTTTTTTTTTTTTTTGCCTCAACCACAAAGGTAACCACTTCATTCCCATAACGGCACGCTGATATAATCAGCAGACTCAAAGCACCGAGCTTCAAAGCTACGCTCCGCTAAGCGCTTCGTTCGGGGCTGGCTTCCATCCCTGCTAATGCATGGTAAAGAGGTTCACGCCAATTCCTAAGTGACCTTTTCACCGAAGGCCCTTTTGAATCCCCCGGGCTGCCCTCATGAAACAGATGGAAGTCCTATATGTTCTTTTAGTTGCTTTCCCTCTAAATATATCTCTAGATGATGTAAGATAAGTGGTTTCCCGCTCTCTTTTCTGAGTCACGCTGCATAACCATCACAGAATTTCACAATTATGCGATTGCAAAATGATGTAGTCATCCATAATTTGGAGCGATTTTGTAATTTTCCAGAATTTAGTGAGAAACATTTATATACAAGAGGCAGCTAGACATGCGAAATGTCATTTTTCATGTCGGATGATCCCCTTCTTATAATCCTTGAATCATATGGATGACCTCTTATGCAATCTCACGCTTTCCGTATTCATAATATCTTTAAAAACTCAGAAGGAATAATGCTGAAACACCCCCCCCCCCAGGTTACTTCAGCTTTCACCCCTCCTGAAGCTTGTTCCTGCACAGTAGAACCATGGTGGGTTTAACATTTGAAGTCATGTATCTGTATGTCAACACTTTTGAGATCCCTTCAGTGACCCTCTTCGTTATAAGAACTTTTTAGCATAATTGCACTGTAACACGTAAATGCACACACAAATGTACTATCTTAGTGTAAATAATGCATACAGAGTGAGTATTTCTGCTGGTGCTGTGATGGCCGATGGGTTTGAAAATAGAAAATATTGCAGTACTGGAGGTTGTGGAGTCAGTGTTTTCATTGAGTCGATTTTCATTCCTTATGAAAAGAAAAAAAAGGTCTCTTCTCTTCTTGGTATTTAGGCCAGTATGTTAATTCAAAACAATACCCTCTTGTGGGTTTTCAAAAGTTGAAGCACTTGTAAGTTTTTGTGAGTTGTTGGGGTCACATAGGGCTGAAAGGCAGGTGACTTCCTACCCATTTTTCAACCTTAAAGAACATTCTTTACATTTTTTTCCAGTCCTTTTCATATTACAGACTCCCGCTGTCATTGTGGACTCTGTCCCTCATGTCACTCTCCAAAGAAAATCCATGTTGTTGTTAATTGAATTCGAGAGAAGCGTCGTTCCTGAGGAACGCTGGCTTGTGAATTATTGATTGGCAGCGATATTGGCTCCTCTCGGCGGCTTAGCGAGGCAGAGTTGTAAAAATAATAAAAAAAAAAAGATGTGATGTCAATCTCAGATCTGAATCGCAGCCATCACGCTGCGTCCTTTCTACCTGACGCACAACGCTGCAGATAACGGATCACTTTATGACTATATACTGTATTATGTGGTTCAGGTAGTGAGGAAGAAAAGGCGGCCATACGATCTCAATCTCATGCATTATGCACGTCAGGTAATCGGCTTCCAAATGGTGGAATAATGAAGCAATGAAGCTGCTGCTCGATGACATTTGAAGTTGAGGTGCTTTCTGCTGTACAGTATGTGCTTTGTTTCCTCCCGCCTACAGCAGCCCGAGCGATCTGTTCGTCCCGGACTGCTATCCCACTCTAATTCAGCCCTGTTATGTAATTTAATTAACAAACCCTGACGATCAGTGGAGAGTGAGCTGCACACTCTTGATGCCCTGTTCAACACTTGGCAGTCGTCTTCGGTCCATACAGCACACGCAGTGGATTCTTCGTCACTAAAAGGCTTCCAGCTGGAAACAAGGCTGAGTGTGATTGAATTTTTTTTTTTTTTTTTTTTAATTCCCCCTCATTCCTGCACTGTCAGTTGCAGATTCATCAAGGACTGTCTGTTACTGTAACCACATAATAGTCTTAATCTCAAGCCTAATCTCCGCCGTTTCTCCGCGGTGCTTTATGTTTTTGCCGGCGTCACACAGAGACGCGTCGCCCATTTGCGTGCGTCTTCAAAAGAGGCAGTCATTATGGAGTGTAACATTGGGATTTAATGGTATGAACATTTCATTATGACTGCGACTGATCACAGTATGACCGTGATTAGTTCTGCACTAAAAGCAAATGTGAAGCTGACAGACAGAATTAGGCTGATCTCGCTATTTACTTTATTTCAATAGATTCAAGGGCAGTCGAATGCAGTTATTGTCCTCCATTTATCCCAAAATCTCTCACGTTACGTGGTATGCTTACCGTAATGTTCCGATCGGTGTAAGTGGGGGTGTAACTTTCTTTCTTTCTTTCTTTCTCCATTAACTTTGATGCTACAGCTTTAACAAGGTCTGCCAGTGACAGGGTAAAGATATTAAGCCCAGTGGTACATGCTTGATGCACATGTGGTACTTTTACCAAAAGCATTAGTTTTTCTTTGAAAATACTTTAATATGCTTTTGATAAAAAAAAAAGCGAATAAAAGAAATAATAGGATAGCACTGCAAAAAAATACAGATAAGAGAAAACACTATGTTCAATGTTTGGTGTAAGCCCAGTATTTCAATGTTTCCAGAAAATTACCAACTTGAATTGTGATTTCTAATGCTGTTCTGTAATAAGTGTTATTCAGACAGAGACAAGTCAACACACATTGTATAATTTCAGTGACTGTGGTGCATGCTTTAAAAGGAGTAATAAATAAATTCTGCATCAGAGAACAAAATTTTTGAGAAAAATAGAATTCATGAAAATAAAAGCATGAGTATGAAAGAAACAAGAAAACTGAACAAACTATAACAAGGCGAATAGATTTTTTTTTAATTTTCATTTAAAATTTAAACTTTTAACTTTTTCCCACATTGATTCATGATTTTGTAGCTTTTTCAGCCCTTTCTTGACGTGTGCTGAAGATATGGTCGCTATATCCTCAGCGGATCCAAATTCGGCACGAACAGAGAAAATCACTGATCGCTCAGAACAATGAACTCCAGGACCAGGGCTTGGTGAAAAGAAGAACATAATTCTGTCCTCGCAACCCTGAGGAAGAGAACACATTTCTCTGTTCTTGTTTAGTTTGTATTCCCTTCTCCGCTGGATGGAAGCTGGACAAATATCTGAAGTGCAGGCATACTGTCATGGGGCAGAAAACAAACTTTAGAGACGTCATGGATTCAGACATTTTGTACAGCCTGATTCTGGACAGTGATTTCTGGTTGCTGAGTATTTCACCATGAAATGCAATTTGGATCATTTCACCCCTGGAGTGAACTTCTGTTTCGCAAATGTTTTTACTGCGACTGTGTTGTCTCACCGAGTTCTGGTATTTCTGTACTATTTAATCAGTTTTTGAGTCCCTGCTTGATTTACAGAAGCATCGCCATTGAAAAAGGCAAAGGGAAGCAGGATCATGGTGACTGAGTGAGGAGGCGACATTACAGAACCGGCGTCGCACTTCAGATCAGACGCTGCCTTTGCGTGGCCGCGTCCCTCCGCTCAGTCAGCTCGCTTCATGTGAGCTGACCTTTCTTGCATTTGCTCCCCAGCCTTTGTTCTGCCTCCTCTCCCTGCTGGTCGTGCTGCGACTTCCACCGGTCATGCTGAGTCTGAGGGGAGGAAAATTGCTGGTGCGGTGGCCTGTCTGGTGGCGGGGGGGCAATTGATGTGGGCAGTGACAACCCGAGTCTCGCCCACGCTCCTGGAACACCCCCCCCCCCCATTCCCCTGCCGCTGCCATATCTCACAGCATCAGCCTTTTTTCTCGGGTGTCATTTCTGATATCGGCGGCTGAGATCCACAACAACCTTAGGTTTGGATTTATTTAGGTCCTGGAATTGGAGAAATTTATCATCGGGTGTTGCTTTCCTCACCTTATCTGTGTGGTGTTAAAGGCCTTCATTTATTGGGCTCAATCCCAGACCAGCTCACACCATGCAGGCTTTATATTTTTGTCCGAACAGACGTAGTTATTAGGCGATAACCTGTGCTTCTTTGAGAGCTTGTGGAGCAGCCACAGCTGGTGTGTGTGGAAGGTATTCCGGTGCGGTCGATGTCTGCAGTGACACTAGTTAGAGATGGATTTACTGACTATATCTTGCACGAGTTGAGCAATTTTTATAGCCTTGTTTTTCTGAATGTTTTTCTAAGTTTTAAAAGTTTCTCCTGAATGTGATTATGCTCATTTCCACTCCGGTAGGTTGAGTGCGCACAATATTCAGAGGGCCGGAGGTAGGCGATGTGCAGGAATTGTAGCCGTCTGAACTGACAGATAAGGAGAGGCTCACGGTTGCACTCGGTGTTCTTCGCTAAATGAAGGCCAGGGGTTGGCGAGCGCGGCAACAGTCTGTCTCACTTTCTCCAATTAAGCTGATCTGTCCAACACCGTATGACTGCACACCTCCCGCTGGCTCGTTCCTCAGAGAGACTGCATTAGCTCTGAACTACACCAACCTCAACATTTCAAGCTCGCCTGCTTTTTCACCGCCTCTCACTTTGAGGTGCGCTGCGCCCGGTGCTCAACATCTGATTGTTGGCAATCTGAAGCGTTAATTTGCCGAGATAGAAAACTCGAATAACAAAAAAAAAAAATTGAAGTGTGTGTACTAGATGTGCAGCAAGCTGGAAGAATCTAATATTTGAGGAGATTTCTTACCCCACCATAATTCTTTTTTTTTCATATTTCTCAAGAAGAATGTCTCATGTTAAAAGCCTTGCCTTTGGACGCCATACTGACAAAACACAAGCAGCATGAGCTTTAGGGGGTGGCTGGGTGTGTAAGCTATTTGCTTAAATTACTTCACCACACCAGGACAGTCCACTTTTATTAAATAAGTCAACGGTTTATTTAACATGCCCTCCAGGCATTCAGGGGTTTAGTCATCTCTTAGGCTTTAGCCCTAATGGTTGATGGATGGCTCTAATTTGTAGCTTGGAAATTACAATGCTAATCGGAGACAAATTACCAGGAAAAGTTAAATCAGACGCCAGCTTTTTTTTTTTTTTTTGTTCTTTTCCACTCTCTCTGACTCCCCCTCGTAGCATTTCCCTCTCATGTTAGGTTTGAGGCCGCAGTGCAATTTCCCAGTTATGTAACAGAAAAGAACAGACAAATGGTAAAATTAATGAAGGCAAAAGCGACCAGCTAATGGAGACAGTTTCTGAGTCATACTTGAGTGTCAGGCAGACCGCTGTGGGTCACTTTGTGCTCCGGTGGCTTTAAAGCCCCGCTTGAAAGCGTGGATAGATGCACAGGGTTATTTCCAACAGTGAACTGTCTGGGAACGTCCTGATCCAGCCGATAAAGGCAACGTTCGGCAGTTAAATGCCTCGAGTGGCTTTTGAGTAACTAAATTTACATAGATAATTACTTCAGTAAAAGATCATATCATTCTGCCTTTTTTTGCACCATTAACTTTTTTCCTAAAAAAAATAATAAAACAAGCTCAAAACCATCTCTTTGATGATTTCCTTGACGGCGTCTTTAATCCATGATGATCTTTTTTTCCCTCGGCCACGAGCCTTTTTCATTTTCTTCCTGGGGGCAACGCCTCTTTCTTCTGGGTGTAGATCCCACCGTTACAATGCGCCGTGTAATGTTTTGGCAGAGTTGGGTGTTACTCTTGTTAATAAGAGGGGCTGTTAGAAATTCCACAAGGGGAAAGTTCACACAGTGTTTCCATTGTCACGACTGTAGGAAATGGAAGGGTGATGTGTTGAGAGGCCGCCAGCGCGCCAACAAATACAGCTTTCACACCAGTAGTTTCTATAAAAGAATAATGTTATTCTCTTTTTATTCGCTGGTTCTGGTTGAAGATCTTGAGAATTTGCCTTCCATCTCACTGACATTTGATTGGCTAATGATGCAGACTGAGCGAAAGACTTTCTAGACCTTAACCTCTACTCCTGTCTGACTGTTGCATACAGTTGCTAAGTCTTTGTTACGGCTGCCTACGGAAATCAATACTCCGAATACTCGGTGATTCATAATCGTACTCCTGAAGTCCCCCGACAACATTCAAATCTTTGATGATTGATCTGCCTTAAAAAGAAGATTCTAATTTGACACGGTTTCATATTTTTACTTGTTTTAAAATAGTCGACGGTGAAACTATACACACAGCATTTTCAAAAAAATTTTTTAGGAGTGTTTTAATGAAATCCAGGACAAGCTCCTCATCATTGTTTCCCGGTTTATCTGTAGCATTAAAACATCAAACCAATAGCTCTGGGATCTGCCCTCAAACATGTTGAAAATAGTTTGTACGCTGGGCGTTCGACATCTCTCAGAAGTGCGGTTGCTTGCCGCTGTGGAGTCTAAAGCCCCGAGGCCCCGGCCTCAGGCTAGTGTTGCGCAGCAGGTGCTCAAGGGAGGCCAGTCTGGGGCCTGGGGTAATTCTATCTCCGATGGGGATCTCCGAATGCCCCAGATACCTAAATCTGGAGCTATTAGTCTTATAATGTTTCAGAAGATTTTGAAGTTCTTGGCTTCAAGCAACGTTTATGTTGACCATCCTTTTGAAGTATTTTGGTTTTAGGTATGCACGTGTAAATATAGTTATAGGTTCAAAAGCCGTTGAAGACAGTGCTGCAGACTGTTGACCCACTGCTCCAGAGCGACAACAACTGTCAGCTGATCTTTCGAAATTCGAAATGCTTTGGCTTGGATATTGTTAGAATGGGGATGTCTCATATTGTTTTACCTCACTGTATCTATGGAGCAAGTTAAAGTTAACTTTTCCAAATTCTCCATCAACATACGTACTTGGTAGTTCACCATATCAATGCATGGCTGGACTTTTTATGCTTTAACTTGTACAAAAATTGTCATTTCAAAATTGCTAATACCCCTTTTAAAGACTCAATAGTAAAATAACACAATTCCCAAAAGCAAAATGCAGCTTTTTACAGAAGATGTGTTCTTGTTCAAAGGCCTGTGTTATATGAGAAACATTGCGGTACAGAAACACACATTGTAGGAGTTGTCAATTACTGCATGTCCAACTTTACAAACACAGGCCCACACTTAGTGGGAGACATTCAGAATGAGCCTCGGGTGTTTGAAGGGTAGCGCGCTGCCACTTTGATTTGATAAATAAGTCAGTGTAAAGCAAGACTCACAACAAGTGGGCACAAAATTGAACACACGGCGCGGAGCTGCATTCTGCACATCATGTTTTTCTCCACCTGTTTAGTGCAGTTGGACACTGCGAGCGGAGGCGTCCTTCATCTGACGGCATCGGACTATTTTTCAGAGAGTGCGGGGCAGCTGTTCAGCCTGTCTCTGCAGCTTAGCAAAAAAATCTCAAGGAGATTTCCTTGGTGTATTAGGAGAGGAGTAGGTGAGGAGCAGATTTCAATTAGCGCTTTGGTTTGGTCTCCACCAGAATCCAGTTTCTATCTGGCTGTTAGTTTGTGATTTTCAGTAAAAATAAAGTTGTCACAACAGCATGTCAGCCTCAAGCTTAGAGGAACATGTCAGCTATCGTCGGTTTGATAGTTCCCCTCTTGCTCCCTGACGGCTGGGACCGGTACAGGCGTCGTCGTAGTGAAAGTGTCCAGAGCGCAGCTGTGCACGTCCAGTGAAAGTGAGCTCTCAGCATCCACCTGTTAGGAAGCTTTAAGTACCACAACTGAGAGCCCAAATATCGTCTTTCTCCGGGCGCACTGGTACACTGATAAAGCGCTGCTCTTATTACCTGGACGCTGCCGTGCGCGTGCACGTGCACGCGCGCAGCCACAGACCGGACGGTATTTGTTACTTACTCGGTGCATTACTCACGCTCCTGCGAAGTCTGCGAGTGGACACTAATTAAGAGCACGCCTTACAATATGTCTTCTTCTAGCTCCGCTGTCAGGAAGTGAAAAGTTTATTAAGGGATTGCGGTAAAGGCACTACACACACACGCAGAGATGAAACCACAAAATATAGCTTTCATTTAGAAAATTACTTGTTTCATATCAGCTGGTAAAACAGCAGGGACAATTTAAAGAGAGCAGGTTCAGGTTTTATTCTAATACGTTTGCATTGAAAACCTGCAAAGGCTCAGTCGGCGTTTTTTTTTTTTTTTTTTTTTTTTTTTTTTTTTTCATTGGAGATGATTTGGGAAAATCATCTGCTTCTACTGCGGTGATTAGATTGGAGACTGATTTAAATGAAAACACATGCAAACAAACCTCGGTTGCATCGTATTGTAGAAAATACAAACCTTTTATAAGCTGCTAATTATGGAAATTAACATTAAGAGAGATTTGTTTGGGGTTTGGTTAGCCTCATTTTTATGATGCCTTCAAGACTCACGAAATAAGCACATTTTTGCTTTGTTGAAAATAGAAACTGAAGTAGAGCGCAGACGTTGTCTTTACTCTTCTAGTCCAACGCATACAACAGAAAATGTTTAAATAACGTTAATGTTACACATTAAACCTCAAAAATAGTGTTATTTCGACTCGGTCCCCATGCGAAAAGCTTTTCACGTTAATAAAACAACAGATGTCTCAGTTCTCCTTCAGAGTGTAATATCTTTTGCTGTAGAGATTGCCAAGCAAACTAGAAATTCTGTGGGTCTGTTATAAATATTGGAAATTGAATGACTCACAGATCATAGCAGCAATCTGGTAAATCGTCTCAGAGGGTGGTCTGGAGGCACGGGAGTGAGCGCGAGCTCCCTCCCCAGCAGGGGGTCCATCCCCTGGAAGGTACAAAGTACCTGCTAATCAAACAGCTCAAATGTTGTTTGCTCAGTCATGTGGAATTAACGGCGTATCCTCTGAAGCCTTTTGTCAATGAAAAGTGCATCAAAGAACTGTAAATATGTAATGAAAGTGGATCGCTTGTAATGATGTTGCTTCTTTTTTTTTTCTCTCTCTCTCTCTCTGTCTCTCTCTTTGCCCCTGCAGCTGTCCCCTTCCCCCCCAGTCACCGGCTGACAGCTAAAGAGGTGTTTGACAGCGAGGGGAAGCCCAAAGTGGACGTGCTGAAAGCCCATCTAACCAAGGAAGGCCGCGTGGAAGAGGCGGTGGCTCTCAGGCTCATAGGCGAGGGCGCCGCCATCCTGCGCGCGGAGAAAAACCTGCTGGACATCGAGGCCCCCGTGACAGGTCAGGAGGTCAACGACTGACTTCAACCGTTGCCTGTGCTTATTGTTCCCTCACAAGAAAAAGAGAGACCGAAAAGCAAAATGTTTGCAGATATTTGGCGTCCGGTCATCCGTCTTGTCCCATCACAGAGCAAATCTGTTTTCCTCAACAGACAAGTCGCAAGTTATCAGTCTTCAATGGGAAACAATATAAGGTGCTGTTTAGTGGACTCTGATCAGATTTGGATCTCAGCTGACGAGGGCCAATTGGGTCAGGAGTCTTCAATCAGATTTCTGATGACCTCAAGCGAAAGCAGACGAAGACGCGGATATATCATTTTGAAATGGACTCGCTTTCAAAGGGTTCAAACAAGTGTCTGCTTGCAACACTTTGCATTTTTATTGCTTATTTTGTCAAAGTGTTTTTTTCCAGATTCTCAAAAGGACCTGCACTCTCCGGCTGCCCACAAAGACTACCAGCTTGTTTTATGTTTTAGGAGGTTCAAACAACTTGCACTTGTTTCAGAATGAAAACACATTGGAAAAGGAGGCCGACTGTTTACAGCTGCACCAAAACTTAATTTTCCTAATTAACTGAGTCACTGTGCCTCGGGGCCTCATGCGGGCCTCGGAGCCAGCCATAGCAGTGTATTTTAGGAAACACGCAGGTTTAGTTCATCCAATTTGGCAAAACTCACGAGCTTAGTGGCACTGACTCACTCGGCGGCAATAAAAACGTTGCTCTGACGTAGAACACTTTTATCACCGAGGAGAGAGATACTGAAAACACCTGCTAACCTTGGAAAACCGGAGCGCGACACATTAGTTATCTTTTATAGAAGCCGTTAAACATTGTGACAATAAAAAAAACACTCCCTTGTGAATACTTATCGTTCGCAAAATGTATTAATTTTTTTTCCATTCAGTCACAGCAGCCAGCAAGTTGAGCTTATTTATGCCGGCAGAAGGAGCTGCGGAGAGAGACGGTCACTGATGCATATGCACAAGTCTATTCTTCCTTTTTGGTCAAGTGTCCTGCTCCTCCATTAGACTTTCTGATGAGGGCTCTTTGATGTTATTGTAATCAGAGGCAGAGACCTACTCAAGGTCTATGGCAACCCATCATTTGCCAATGCGCGATCGCTTCCACAATATAGTCCGCAGAAACCCATCAGTTTATTACGCAGACATCACGCTCACTAAAATTCATGAATGTATGGCCCTTGTCGAACTGTGTGTGCCTCCGTCGAAACACAGAAACACGTAAATGAGTTACGTAATCACGAGCCGCATTGTCTACCTCTGTGTTTTCCTACACAAAAGAAATGCTTTTGAATACATCTAAATGACTGATTATTTAGGAGCATTAACTGGCTTCCTGCAGTGCTCCAGTGTATCACAATAAACGGCCGCGAAAGGCCACATAACAGTAAAAACTTGTATTTGTAGCTGTGCAATAATGCTTCCAAATCAAAGTGGAGCAAATTGTATTGATCTTTCGGTATAAACACCCTTTAAAGTCGAAGACAAAAAGCTATTTATGATAAATGAAAGTAAACTACTCACTCGGGCCTCTGTCTCTTTAATTGCTCTGTGCAGCGGGAGGTAGAGCATAATTTTGAAAATAAAATGTAATAATTCCACCGCCCTTAAAATATTGCTGCGCTGCTGTCAGCTAAACTGTAGCTTTGCCTTTACTATTCAGCCTCAAATGTTTCTTTGCTTAAGGAGGAAACCAGGATTCAAAAATACAAAAATGCGGTGACGTCATGACGATTGCTTTTTAATTAGATTATTTTGAGGTTTCACTTCTGAAAACGTTCCATATTGCACCTTGTGATGGAGTCTTGCAGACCTTGATTCATGCAGAGCCTGAATGGATCGGCTGCACCGAGGCTCGGTGTGAGTTAGATGAAGAGCTTTTTAACTGTAAGTCCTGAATAGCTATTGTAGCGTATTTCCGCAGCATGACATAAAAACCTGTACATTTGGAATGATGGGCTGATTTTAAAGGTGCTCTGTTATCGGCCACAATGTCCTGATTTTACATTTTGAAGCGGCTGAAATGATGGATCAGCCGGTAAATCTCCTTCCTTTGTTGTGCCACATAGAAACAGTGGACAGCTTCAGCTCTGCGAGCAGGCAGTGGATCCTGAGTGGCTGTGTGTGTGTGCGTGCGTGCGATTTTGTGTGCGTTCATGCACTTGTGTAGACGACCACAGCAAATGAAGCACTTCTTTCCCTCCCACTCAACACCCCTGTCTCAACCCCTCTCCCACTCGGTAGTCTTTTTCAACAAGGATTTCTCTGTTGCGCGTGCTCACGCTCCTGCTGTGTTTCCCTCTCATGCGCGCTCCCAAACTCTCTCCCTCTCTCTGTTTAACATTTCTTTGTTTCTCTCAGTCCTTATCCTTCTGTCTGCCATGTTTTAACTTTCTGTGTCACGGTCAGGAGCGGTCTCTCTCTCTCTCTCCCTCTCTCTCTCTCTCTCCTCCTTCCACCAGCGCACGTCCAATTCAAACATGACACACGGTCAGAAAATTAGTATGTAAATATTTATCGTAGATGCAAAGCGCCATGACATGTCAGCTATCTCTCCCTCTCTCCCTGCTTCTCGCACTTGCACAGTCACTTCCTTGTTGGGCCAGATGGCAGGTGGGGTTTGCACGAAGGGAGGTGTGTGTGTGTGTCGTGTGGCGAATGAAGCTGGCTTAGGCTGCCGAGTACAAGCTGCTCCCATGGCCTTCACACAAGTCGCCCATCAATAGAGGCTCACAGCCGCATCGCCAGGCAACAGCGAGGTTCCACTCTGTTCATACACATGTTTGCCGTTCCTGAGCTGCTCTTTGAATCCGACGTCTCCGAGACATTCCCCTCAATCTCGACGTGTTATTTTTAATATTTTGAGGTGCTAACCTGAAACGCCCTGCGTTTAATGCCTCGGCTGTGTATATTTCCCAACATGAGAGCTTCCTTTCTGAAAACGTGTCTTTATTTGAGAGAAAACGCTGCGACCTTGGTTGTGTAGTTTCCTGCGTGCACCTCGAAATGAACTTACCCGACCTCGCTGAGAATGACGGTTTAAAGAGCTTTAACGTGAAGTGTGTTTGCTCTGGAAGGCTGTGCAAGCTTTTCAATAGCGTCTTATGCAACAGTCTCATAATGAACAATACACGCGTATGGACATTAGAACAGTGCGGATCAATTAGCCGAGGTTATTGTAAATGAAACAGCATCTGTGTATGCAGTACGGCTTATACAACATGTTTTATTATATGTGACTGTGAAGATATCCTGGTTTATACGGGTTTTGAAAATATAGTTTAACTCTCAGATGTATTTTTTAGCATTATAACTAATAACTCAAGTCCTAAGATTTACAGGGCACAAAGCAAAAACATGTTAACGATGAACAATACATGTAAATAAATAATCGTTGAATGATGTAGTACAGTAATTTGTTGCAACCTAATGTTTCTTTTTAAATCAATAGCTATTTTCAGTGACTTTATAAAATGTTGTTTTTATGAAGATCGACCTGTTCAGCCGCTGAACAGCCCATATGCATATATTATGTATTCAGCATGGGTATAAAAATGTCTTTAAAGAATTCCAATTTAGTAAACTGGTTGGAAAACATTGATTTACATCAGTGACTCAAAACTCCATCAGTAAATCAGACCTCTGAAGCTGTGCTGTGAGGAGTTTTTTTTTTTTTTTTTTTTAAATTGCATATAGATTGATGTTTATGAGACATTTCAAGCACCACCTCCACCTTTTGCATAACACACGCTGTGCGGGACGCTCGCTCCTGCAGACTCCATCATTAAACCAGGGGGGTTATTGTTATCAGCCCGTCTCAATCAAAACACGATGCGGCGCTGGCTCGCACGGCGGCGGATCTCTGCCGCTCAATGAGCCCGGCCTTTTGGAGTGGCCTGTGTAGGTTCTGAAGCCAGGTTGTGTAATGCCCACCACCCACTCGGTAGCTGCTGCCCGCTGATATGCTGCTACTCAGGGAGATCACTTTAGCGCACAGGCAGGAGATGGCCAGAACGAATTGTTTCTCACTCCAGATAATGTACTCCCACCTGCTCTTCTTATGTGGGCTTTGGTTCTCACCTCGTTTTTTTGTGTGTGACAAGAGGGAGGGAGGCAAAGCATGTCTGTAGGTGTACTGGAACAGAGTGATGGGGAGGATTCTGCGTGTTTTTTTTATTTTTTATTTGTTTTTTTCATTTTTATTTTTTTATAACCGTGATAAAGCAGAGAGAGAGAGAGCCGTCGCTGCGTTTTTATCGGATATGAATCGATCAGCCTCGTCCGAGCGTCACGGCCATTCCAGGCGACCAGCAAGCGCACCTAGCCAGCGATTGAACCCTCGGCATCGCCGGGTCACCCCTGCTGTTTTCTTCGCCAGCCAGTGATAGCTTTTCCAAAAGGTCGGCTGGAGGTGCAGTCCTCCCACACACACTCCGTGCGTTTGATGTGTGTGCTTCAGGAGAAACTGCAGCCTCATGCTCCTTCGCCAGACTGAAAATATTGTCAGTATTCATTTTACCACTTCACTTATTAACATATTAGCAGTTTTAATGTAACGAAAGCATGATATTTTCAGTAGAACTGCTCTCGAGACGGTTTTTCCTCTGGTCCCTCCATCTCTTTACACCGGTGGCGAGCAGAGAAGATGGCTACCCCCTCCATCCATCTCTGTGTTTGTACACAACAGTTGTATTGCAGCGTTGCCATTGGTGATGCTCAGAGAGGACCTTTATCAGGTCAGTAGCAGCTTTGATTGTTTTTGTTTTTTTTTTCCCTCCCCTTCTCAGTGATACAAGCTGCTATTGTTTAAATGGTTTGAGCCATTACGACGTTTCCATAGCAATGAGCAGCCTCAGCATCACACGTCTTTATGGATAAAGTGTTCCTCTTTAAAAATGTGTGTGCACGATTTGCTGCAAGAAGTGCTTGGATCTTTAAAAAAAAAAAAAATAATAAAATGATCATCAAAGGTGACCAGATGGGAAATAAACATGCAGAGTTTTTGTATCCTTTAAGCAAATGAGCTCTGGTCTCACAGGAAGACCACTTCGATGTTCAAATAGTACAAAAACACAGACTTTTGGTTCCTTTATTTCAAATATTGTAAAATAATACAAATCAGCAAACAGTAGGAGTGGATCTTTTCTTTCACAGTCTTTCTAAGAGAAGCTTTCCAATGAAAGAAATACACAAGCCGAGTTTCTCTTCTGGCCAGACATGTGAAAACACTTAGGCTCAACTATTCATATTAGTTTTTGAAGTGCAAATAGTTTATTTAAAACATCTCCTCTCTCTTTTTTTCTCCCTCACTGCAACTTTTTTCATCTTCTTTTCACCACCGTCTTTCAAGATTTGATTTTCACCATTTAAATGACTGAAGAAATTATTTAATCTGAACAAAAACAGATCGCATATTTTTGACATGAAGTCACGGCCAGATCTCTGGCGTTTCAGACCCTTTTCACAGCACTGCGTCAATAAATTGCATTTTCAGAGTAAATGGTGAAATTTGAATCTTTGGAGGTTACACTTCCAAAAACAGTTTTTTTTTTTTTTAAATCTCATAAATCATCAAATCAAGGGAACTTTTTTTCAACCAAGATTAGAGCAGCAGCGTGTTTGCAGTGGGCTTGGCTGGACGACGACGGGGACTGAGAGCGTCTTTAGAAATCGGACACAACCAACAACAGCGCCTTTTTGAAGTCCGTCCCCGCTGCGGATTTAAACAGTCGCACAGTGTGGGTTTAATGGAAGACAAATGCTAAAGCGGAGGTTTACGATACAGGCGAGGAGAGCCGATTCTCAGAGCTGTCTCACGAGGCTCGTAACTTCAGATAATTGCTCTCCAACGCTGTCCTCCAGCTCCCACTAATTGGGTATCTCTGTGAAAGACTTTTTCACAGGCTCTTATTGTATTTCTTGCTCCTGGATACAGTTCATAAAGCAACAGCCTCCCGAAAAGAAAGTGTGCATCCTTTTCAAATTAGATTTAAATCTGTTCGCCCTGGTGGTAATTACTTAATTAGCCCATTACTTGAAGAATAGATGAATTGAAGCACGTTGACATCAGACGCGGATGCCAGGCTCACCGGCGCCGTCACCGCCACGGCGTTCAGCGAACACCGCTGGTTATCTCTGTGTGTTTATTGCAGCTCGCAGGTGAAGAGGAGGACTTTTCTCAAGTGTTTACTGACCCGGAGAGGCTTCATATTAGAGGAAAGAAAAGCCGTCTGTTAGTAGTAACCACTGTTTTGATCACGCTGGCGCCACAGATTACATTCGATCTGTTAAAGTTGATTGTTCTTTTTCTTATCTAATCTTCAAGGGCACATCTGCCAATGGCTATCACCATCACACCATTGTTCGATACCATTTGACAGGATTTCTTTGATTTTTTTTTTTCTCCTGTTGTTGGTTTTTTTTTGCCCTTATAATGTCTGAATCCAAGGTTTTCATCAGGTAATATTTAACCCATTGGTCAACAAACCCAGTATGTTATTCCCAGATAACAAACACAGGATTTCCCTACTGTGTGAACTTGGAACATCAACAGATACATCAAAATAGGATCAGAGCTTCATGTTAGTGTTTTAAAAAATAGAGGAAAAAAACAGCTGGGTTGAATTATTAGTCATTTTTCTGAAATATACCACACTTACAGTGCTTGTAAAAAGATCGACTATTATCATCATCCTTTCTGTTGACAAATGAAGTGTGTTGTAAAGTGAAGTTTGCAGTTTAATATTAACTAAGAGGAAAATCTTGCTTAACATTTTTTTGGGGGGAAATCAATAAAAAGCTAATTGAGAGTTGAAAATAAAGCAGTGGACAGGCATGTGACTCCGGGCTGCACCGACACGATTGTCATTTGAGTTTTAAAGAGTATAGAGACATCTTTTATTAACACAACAATTTAAAAAACTGCTTAAGCTACCTGGCAGGTTGGATGCTGGGTAAGGAGAATAACTCATGTGTCTCTTCGTGTAATCCCAAACTGACATCGTGATGGTGAGATCAGTGCTCCGTGGGGGGTCTCAACATCTGTCTCAACACTTGTTCCAGTTGTTTCCCAGTCACTTCTCTGATTAACTGTGTAGGTGTGTGTGTATGTGTGTAGCTGTCGTGATGCAGAGGGACCGATCGGATGTCGTTCTGACGTGCTTTATGACGCTAAACATCTGTTTTAAGACTGAAACCTTTTTTTTTTTTTTTTCAGCGTTGTGTCGTTCGTTTGGTTTGCGCTGAAAGGAAATGGCCCTAAAATGCCTGTTTGTTCCCTCACAAGCAACCAAATCTGTGAATTCAGAGCGGCGCCGCACACACGGCACAGTAGTGGCAGCTCGCATTAATTATTCAAATGCCTTCATCACACTGTCGGGACAAGTTGTCTAGTTAATGTTTGGTGTTTTTCTAAACAGCGGACTGATAAGGTGTTACATTCAGAGTCTCTGTCCTCGGTTTGCCTCAGCTTACAGTACTTCTTTATTTGACAATCAGTGAGTCTGATGTTTTCTTTTTTCACCTCAGTAAAACTCCGCGCTTTAGAAGGAGCTGCAGTCCTCCCACACGGGTTAACGAATATGAAGCTCGCTTTAAATAAACATCTGCATTTATATCCTGCATACGTACAGACGGTAATTTATCGGTGAGTCAACTCCTCGGCTGCGATCGCTCGATGAAGATCCATCAGCGATAAAGCGGCTCAGGTGTAGATGACCACTAAGCAAACCTCTATGGTTCCTGCAAAAATGGGGAAGACCTCGCATGCATCCATCTGTCGATGGCGGCCAACACTGTTAATCTCTCGCGGCCTCTGCTCCCCCCGGGGACGAACGCAGCGCAGGATCACACAGGCTGAGAGAAAACCAATCCAGGTTGGATCATTTACAGCGGCCGCTTTCTGACGCAGATGCGCCCGTCTCCTGACAGCACTTAGCAGCCGTCTGCCGCGCCGTTAGCGAGTATCGGGAAGCGATATGACAGTGGATTAAAGCAGTCGGTGAAACTGAGCCGAACGCGGCCGCATTCCTGGGAATCGAAGTGTAGCGACGGGTTGTTTGCACCGCTAACCCGAGGTTCGCATGTTCATTGTAATTAGCTGTCAGTAATTTGCAGCAGCACGTCAGATTGTTTCTCACCGTAGACGTGACGAGTTCAGAAACAGACGCGAGTGAAAGCTTTTATTTTCAGTTGGTTGGGGTTGTATACATATCCTGTGAGATTCTGCATTCTTGGACGGCGCTAACTCGGTTGAAAAACATGTTGAAATAGGATTTACCGGTTAAAAGGGCCCTCGACCACTATTGATCTGCTGCTGTACTTGCTATAGAAGCACGCTCACCAGCAGGCAACCCTAAACAACGGCCTGGATAGGAAAGAGACGTTATTGCCGGAGGCACGATGGCTATTGACCTGGGTGTATTTGGTTTGCCATTTTGTGGGTTTAGTGTGTAACATTTAGTCCGACCTGCCAGAGATTTGCACTTTAGGCTTCAGAGAATCTTGTTAGCGCCCCCCTGCATCAGCACACCCAGTTATCAGGTTTCTTCAGAGCTTGATAGCGCCTCATTGGTTTGGATTATATGTGATGGAGTGAATACTACTGAATCAATTTTTTTTTTTCTTCTTCTTTTTGTGGGCAGGTTCAGGCTTAGCCACCTTCTGATTGAGTCAGATGGAGGCGCAGCTGAAATCTAAGCCTCTCGCTGGAGGTAAACATAAGTTGGATTCGAAATAGTTTTCACACAAAAACACATCGGCACGATGCGAGACTCAATTTGCCGTTTTCAACAGAGGTTGCACGGTCCCGTGTTGGTTAGCGCGCTTGCTTTGAAAGGAGAAGGCTGCGGGTTCAAGTCCGGACTTTACTGCTCAGTGAGACATTCATCACTTGTTTCTCAGCTGTCAGGCCACAGTCACCCTGACAGGCTTTGCTCCTCTCTCTGCCCCTCTATTTCCAGTTTGCGGGGACATCCATGGCCAGTTCTTCGACCTGATGAAGCTGTTTGAAGTAGGAGGATCGCCAGCATCCACGCGCTACCTTTTCCTGGGGGATTACGTCGACAGAGGGTATTTCAGTATTGAAGTGAGTGTGTATTTGTTGGTCTTTTTTTTTTTTGTTTGTTTTTTTCCTTCCCCTCTTGAGGGCTTAATCAAGTGTGACATACACCATGTGCTGCGCTGAAGCCGTGTTTATTAATAACTTTCTCTGAGCGTAGATCAAATCAGGCTACAGATATTGGAGTGGTAATAGGCTTTTGTAATAACTTCAAATGTTGCCAGGATGGCAAATGTCACAGCGTCGCTTAGGGTTATGTGGAGAGAGAGGGAGACAGACTTTTAATACGAAGCGAAATGCATGCATTTGATCTGGAATGGCAGGTTGGAATTTACTAAAATATATATTTCCTGCCATCTTATCGCCCGAAACATGCTTTTTATGAATAAAATATTTTAATGGAATGTGCCGGGCCGGTCTTCTGATAGATCCTTTGAAGGTTTGTCATCTCCGTCTCTCTCCAGCAGTCTTGAAACGTGACAACGCGCCGCATGAATGTTTCATTATAAGTAGAGCGCCTTGTATTTTTTTGCCACTCTGTGAAGCAGGCGATGATGGCTCCTGCTTCCCGACGACACTCTAACCATGTCTTCTCTTCTTCTCCTCTGTCTCAGTGTGTGCTGTACTTGTGGGCCTTAAAGATCCTTTACCCCAAAACACTGTTTTTGCTGCGTGGGAATCATGAATGTCGACATTTAACAGAGTATTTCACATTTAAGCAGGAATGTAAGTGCTTTTTTTCTTGTCTTTTCTTTTTTTTTCTACGTTACTTTTGAGTACTGAGCGGACGGAGAATTGAGTTATCCCCTCCTAAAAGCTGTTTATTATGTTCTCAGTTCAGCCGCTGACCTCAAACGCTCACTTAAAAGTCCCCTCTGGTCCGCTGCGAGATTCAGTCCGATTATTGCCCTTCTTGATATTTACACATGTCAGAAGTATTTCTATTGGATTCAGAAGGAGAAGGGGAAAAAAAAAAAACAACATAAGCTCTGTGAAATTGTGCTGTTTCTAAAATGTGCCTGGCACCACGGAGAGGCTTTTTTCCGTGCCAGACTCGCACGCTGGCCCGATGTATAAGGGTGGCGTTGTTTGACTTGGCGTGCCGTCTCCTCCCTGCCCTGTTTCCCCACATGACAGGTAGAATTAAGTATTCAGAGAGGGTGTATGACGCATGTATGGACGCCTTCGACTGCCTTCCCCTGGCTGCTCTTATGAACCAGCAGTTCCTGTGTGTACATGGCGGGCTATCTCCAGAAATCACAAATCTCGACGACATCAGGAAAGTATGTGTCTCTTCTGACATCTCACTTTTGATTTTCAGATGCTCTTGAAACCTTTCTATACTTTTTACATTCAAATTGAATGGAGAGGGGTTGTGTATTTTTACCGATAATCTTCAGGGTACTGAAAGACGGGTGCTGGTCTCAGCACGCCATCCATGATGCATGACTTTAAATAAGATTTAAAACCCTTTCAGCGGACATGCTAGCCGTAGCCTCGATTTAATTACGAACGTTGTGGAGCGTCTTCTCTCCTCTCAAGATCTCGCTCTTCCCCTCACAGCTAGACAGATTCAAAGAGCCCCCAGCTTACGGACCCATGTGTGACCTGCTGTGGTCCGACCCCCTGGAGGACTTTGGCAACGAGAAGAGCCAGGAGCACTTCACACACAACACAGTGCGAGGCTGCTCCTATTTCTACAGGTGAGCGTTCGCCCTCATTGCCCTTACGGTGTTGTGATATGTAAAGATTGTGTTGCTGATTGTCTTCCAGGTTTGGATCTGATGAATGAAATCTTGTTTGTGGATTTTTCTTTTTAAATATGCAGTTTTAAGCTTCGTTTATCTATACAGTTGACATGTATCTGTTTAGCCCGTGTTCTTGTTGAGACCTTTACGTGGTTAGAACCTGAGTGCAACTTCAACCAATGTTGATATTTCTTGATAAAATTACTCCCCTTTCCTTCCATTCCCGCTACGTCTCCATTGTGAGTCGAGATTCCTCCTCAGACCGTCTCCAGTATTTATGTAACCCGCATTACCTTCAATTGAGCTGAGTAACTGAACAAACAGAGGAAATGCTGGGAGCAAGCAGCTTGCTCTGTCACAAAATGTAATGAACTGGCACATTACCACGAGGCACAGTCCTGTCTCTAAATGTGTTCAGCGCTCCCTCCGCTCATTACGGTCCTGAGCAATGCTTACTTGGCCCGAGCGTGCCTGCGAGCAAGCCAGCCGAAATAGACAGAACATCCTGAGGCCCAGGATATGCATTTTCTCTTTTTTTATTTTACTAATAGCAGGTGCCTAATAGTATTTTAATGTCCATGCTGGGAAATTAACTCCCAGTGCCTCCACTGTTGGCGTATTTTTGACGAGTGCTTACTCTGCCGGTTTATCTCAGCCTTTGCCATGCAAGATGAACGAGCGGCTCCATGTTAGCTGTGATGTAACAGAACTTAAATGTTAGGTTTGTGATTTGATCGTCACATGTTTGCGTCGGACCAGCATCCCATTTAACCCCCTGCCTCTCGGTCAAAATTCCTCAGGAGTCTTGTTTTCATCAGCGTCCTGCGCTTCATCCGCCCAGGGGACGGCTGCTAATTGGCATCACACTGGCTCTCAGGATTTATGAGACAGTTTAAGCCAGACCGAGAGAGAGAGACCCATTTGCGGACGCCCCCCCCCCCCCCCCCCCCCCAAAAAAAAAAAAAAAAACCCATCAGCTTCTTTGTTGCTTCTGTCTCGCAGCAAAGCAATATTTCCTCCCGAGCCGCAGGCACGCTCGTAACACTTTTACAAACGTAATTCAGGCATGAAATTGCACATGTTTCGAATATGCCTGCTTTTATTATTGCCTCCATTCAGCGGCGTAGAAGGGTCAGGCCGCAGTGGTTTCCCCTCACATCTCTCAGCGTCGGTCGGTCGCCTCATATTAAAGCAACTTTGAGGCTTCAGTTTTCTCACGCGCTCGGTGCAAAGTGGCCCTTGCGTTGCACACGACAGAGTCGCGGTGTCCAAGGAGCCCATTAACATCTGTGCCCTGTTGTTGGACAGATGGAAGACGATCTGAACTCCGAAAGCAAAAATAAATAAATAAATAAATAAATAAAAATCCTCCAAACTAGGCCAGAAATGTATCTTGGCTACTGAACATGCCATATGGCTCATTTCCGCATCTGCTGCAGGAAATCAAGCGAAAATGAAAACATTCATTTCTAATTTCTTCTCTCTGATAAAGAAAAATAAACTAATTGCAGTTTTAAGTCAGTTTGTGCATCTGGTTTCTTCTTTTACATCCCTCGTGACAGGCGTTGGGATGTAGTTTCTCATGTCTATATGATCCGAGAGGGTTCGCCAAACCTTTTTCACACTTTCCAGCTTGATGATTAACCTCTGCGTCAAGCGTGGCGTGTGATAATCATGTTTACGGAAATAGCTCATCGAATTAAAGCTAATTTTTTTCTTAAACAGATCCACCAGATATACATTAAGATGTGCAACAGCACTGCAGGAAAAAAGCTCCTCAACAGGTTTAATGAACAAACTGATCAATGGCGCAGTGTAAAAAAGTTATTTCAAAATAAAGAGACTGAAGAAAATGCAAATTTTAGTTTTTATTGCAGCGTGTGGGTGTAGTTCATTGCTGATCCCCGATTTCTGCAGAGGTGTGAAGCTGAGATTACAGAGCTCAGTGTGAAATTACTACCAGTGCCTGTTCCTGACGAATTACTTCTCCATCTACTAAAATTTAAATTGAGACTGAGACAACCTGTCTCCCAAAGAGGAACTCACAGAAATCCGGCTCACTGTATCGCTTAAAACTGTCTGAAAACTTAGATCTTGCCAGGATGAATAAATTAAAGGATTGTGAGCGAGTGGGACCGGGATCCCCATCAGATTGACAACAGCAGACATTTACCAGTGACTGAGGCGACGCGAGTTAGATATTACACATGATAATGGAGTTGCCCTCATTGATTTATCCCATCCGCCTCGCAACGCTTTAAAGTGCTCTAAATTTTCATTTGCATTCCTGCAGACGCACTGCAGAGACCGCTGTGTTAATAATCCCCCCCCAAAAAAATTGTAGAAATGAAAAGTGAATTTAGCGGCTCATTGCTAAAAGAGAGTCCTCCCACAGTGGAGTCTTTCAGATCCAGAGGAACAGGGCCGCTCTTTGTGAACCGTCAGTCACTTTGTTCATTACAAAGCATCCCGCAATTCACAGCTCCTGACGTCCGCCGGGGGTTTTAATCATCTCTGGTTGCAGCGCCTCTCAAACGCATGACGTTAATGGCGTTTTAATGGCAGAATACGTCAGAATCAAGGTTTCAGATTCTGTCTGTCCAATGACTTGCCTGTGCCTTTTTTTTTTTCTTTTTTTTTTTTTTTTCTTTTTTCATTGAGTGAAGGAAATTTCCAGTGGAAGCCGCTCGCGGAGGTTAGAAGGCTGCAGAACGGAAAACTCTGCAGCCTCACTGCGTCGTAGCTTGATTGTTGGCAGCGACGTCTCACTGCTTCACAGACCGAATAGATCAGCATGAGCAGAAAGTGCGCATGAACACTTCTCATTGATAGCTTTTTTTTTTTCCCTTCCCGTTTCTTATTTTTTAAAAGGGAATAAAAAAAAAAAATCAATTTTCTCTGAATCATGTCACAGTCGACGTTTCTTGAGTTTCATTCTGAAATAAGAGCCCACGTTTGAGCGGGGTCACGCCCACTCATTTTACAGCTTGAAAGCTCATTTAGTAGTTGAGCACATTAGGGGTTATTATTTCAACTCTTGAGTAATCGTCCATACAACCGTTGGCTCTTTGGAAGCTAAAGAACCAGCTTTGATTCCCATGTCGGAGTTAAAATGACTATGAAATCCGTCTTCGCGGCCAGTCTCTCACAGAAACATATCTTTGTGTGAGCCGCTGTTGGTCTTAGAACGAATTTAGCTTGAACTCTGTGTTGTTTATCCACCGCTTCTCTCGGCGGCAATCAATAAGACCCATGACTTATTTAGTTATTTGTATTGATTGTCCTTCTTGGTCTTACTGGGATTTTTCTTGATGTATGAGTAACGCAAATGTCTCTTTGTTCAACAGCTACCCTGCAGTCTGTGACTTTCTACAACACAATAACTTATTATCTATCATCCGGGCCCATGAAGCGCAGGATGCTGGGTGAGTGTTGTGGCATTTTGTCTTTTCCCATTGCGCTGTCACACGGCGGAGTGACTCAGACCTGGGTATTAGATGAAAAGCTTTCCCGGTGTCTGCAGCCTGTCTGGAGAGCGGGTCCGGCGCGGCCTGAACTTTTAACAGGCGGTCTTGTTAATCCAAGAAGTGAAAATGACTCCAGCGCGAGGATTGACTCGGCCAGATGTGATGTGACGAGTTCGAGTCGCGCAGATCTGGAAGTTTAGTTTGACGTGAAGTCTGGTTTGATTGCTCCCTATCACGAATACTGAACATTCTCTCTATGCCTCTCCCTAAAATAAGTTGAATAATCATCGAGGGAGTTGCTGATTAGAGATAAAAAGGGCAAAAGAGGATAATTCATACCCATAAGAGCAGAAGTGTAATTTTCTTTCCCCATTGCAACATAGTTGGTTGCTCAGCAACAGCTGTTGTTCCGCCGTCTTTTGATAAGCAAAGCGCCCTGTCATGAGCTAAAACTTGACGGTTAGATTACTGAGAAAGATAGATACAGGCAGGCGTGAGCTGGAAGGGATGGGGACGTGATATTTGAATATTTATGCAAGACTTTTTTGTTTCTGTATTCATTTCACATCGGTTGTATTTTGTAGCGCCCCCCCCAGTACATCACAGCCACCACATCACACACCAGCAAGCTCGGGCAACCAGGAAGAAACCTCAGAAGACTCGGAAAACAACAAGTAGATATCTGACAGCAGGCGAATCCACACATAGATCCAGAACTTCTGGGTCGACTGTCAGAGATCCTGCAGGAAGGAACAGAGACGAGAGTCAAACGATATTTATAACATCCGATGGCAAACCAGAAAAGGAGAGAATTTCAGAGCAATAAAGGGTTATTAGCAGTCTGAACCGCAGCAGATTAATTAAACAAGGGTCCAGGGTGGTCTGAACTATAAGTAGATTCTGTGTTAAACTAACTGAGCACAATCTTAAAACACATCCGACATTTGATCATAGATTTCTCATTAAATACCCTCGTTCTGTTCTCAGCTCCACTGCTTTTTCCCCAGTACTCTAATTACTGCATTATTTGCTCTGCATTATTCATGTGTAGCTCCTACTTGATGTGTTCTTCCCCAATAAATACTTTATGTAAGTATTGCAGCTATTATGTTTTTGAAATTGATGCTTTATTTAATCCTAATTCAACTGAATGGCTAACCTACAGAAAAAGGCTAACGCAATATGTGACACAACTTGGAAGTTGTTTACCGTTGCATTCTGGACGGTCACATGGGAGTCCTCGCCAAGTCTTAGAAGACATGTCAGACCCCAAGACACCGTTTCTGTTTTCTTTGGGTAATTACGATCACGTGGAGCCAGCAGATAATCATAATGCGCCACTTTATTTACAGAGCAAGCGTCTATCCCAGTTGCCTCATTGTGTTTACATCTAATGTGTGTGTTTCACCTGCCGCGCTGGGATTAGCTCCCTCGACGGCGGCGTGTCCCCTCACATTAGTGTGCCACTTTGAGGCAAACACACAGCCGCGCTGAAAACAAGAGGCGCTCCAAACTGCCTCTGCGAAGCCGATCCCAGGGGTTACAGCTCTATTCTGGTGACACCTGTGTGTTCACCCGCTTTCACTAACGCGACCGCAGGAGAGAGGGCAGACTGTACCTGCTCCGTCGACGGCGGCGTCTCAGCCGGGTTAGTGGGATTTCAGTGGCGGAGGCGAAAAAGACGAGGAACCGTAGAGAAAGAGGCGCATGAGAGGAGGATGGCGTCCGAGACCGCTTCACCTGAAGTGTGTGAAGGAACGCAGCCAAAGATCCATCAGCCTCCACAATCAATAAGACTTTCCCTCTCTGGAACGTTTGAAATATTCCACTGTGTTCTCTTTCCACACACCTGTCCATCAGGTGAAGGCAGCATCCACTCCGGACTATTTTCCCTCTGGTGGAACGAATAAGGCACATTTTATCTTACGCAGTGATCCATGAATGAAACGTGATGTTAACGGATGCTCCTTCTGTGCACGTCTTCCACCAGATACCGCATGTACAGAAAGAGTCAGACCACTGGCTTCCCGTCCCTCATCACCATCTTCTCAGCTCCCAACTATCTAGATGTCTACAACAACAAAGGTAAGGAAGACGGAGCGTCTCCTCATCGATCTTCGCTGATTCGCAGCATTAGTACCTCCGTGTCGCATTCGCGAGGCGCCTCGGGGCGACACGGCGTTCGCAGGCAGGTGGTTCCAGGCTCAGGACGGCCGCCGGTCTCGCATTGTTGCGGATTTTAATGACAGCAGTGGGGAAAATACACGGTTAGTGTCATGAATGGCGTCATTTATCTTGAGCATACAAGCAGTGAAAGTTCATCGTGACACCACAGCGGCTCAGAGTCTTTCTAAAAAATCTTTGGTTTCATTCAGAACACACTGTTTATATCCCTGTCGGGGCCCGAGGCGACTTTCGTCTCTTGTCTTTTTTGGATGATTAATTTGACTCAGAAGTTACATGAATAATACATGACACTTAAACACATTTATTTTTGCAGAGCATTCAGGCAATGCTTCGGTTCCAGAGTGAACGTTGTGTCACACCAAACCCTAATGGGCGAAGCATCCTACATTATAAGGCTGAGGTTGTCAGGAGTCTTGAAATGCCGAATGCGGCGGGACAGCGTGCCGTTGGAGACCACTGCAGCTCGGAGTGAAAGGCCGTACTGTCAGAAGCCGTCTGATCCTGCAGGAGGGAGCCGCTGTGAGATGAAGTGGCCCAGTGCCCTTTCACTTGGCACCCGGTGACGCCCTGCGCTGCGACACAGGCCTGCCTTTTTATGCTGTGAGTCAGCACTTTCCACCCCCTCCACCACCCCCCGCCCCCACCCCAGAGAACAGACGGTATCTGCTTGAGCTGTAGGGGCACGTTCGGGATGGAGGCGAAAACACAGGAAATGGAAATGGGAAGGAAGGCAGCGAGTGCGCGCTGCCTCCGCCATCCGTCTTGCGATGAAACGCCATTAAGAGCGCATTACGCGCGGAAGCAAGGGGCAGGTGCGATTCCTTTGATCTGCGATTAGCTCACATTTGTCTGCTCTTTTTTTCCCCCGCCGGGCCGCCTCCACGCCTTCTCGCGCGCGCGATGAAGACAGTCAAGAAAAGAGCGAGGCAAGCGCGCCTGTCTGGACGGTTGTTTATTATTAGGAACCTGTTTGTTCCATGCCAACTAATCTTCCTATGGCTCACAGTCAACACAACACAATACAAACAAACAAAGTGATGTCGGGCACGCGGTGTTTTTAGTTTTGGCAACCAGTCGCCTGGAAAATCCTCTGGACCTTCTTGAGCTGGATGCGGAGCAGTCAGAATATCTGAAATGATGCCGCTTCATTGTTCAGTTGCGAGCGTCCGACCCTCGGTTGATAAAACGCAGAGGCGCTTATGACGGTGAAGCATTCGTCTGTTTATCTTTATTTAGGCACATTTCACCTTCAAAGCTACTTTTTTTCAAATCGCTCCCATCATTCACTGCCAAAGACGGATACGTTTCTCACTTCGGCTGAATCCATTTTATCCCGACAACATCTTTGACTTCAAATAATGTCAGAGAAGTGGGAGATAAACATCCCTCAAGCTGAAAGATAATCGAGCTGAAGCCCTTAAAACTTACAAATGACTCAGTTCCGTATTCGCTTTATCAATCATTGACGTGACCGTGCTTGATGCGTTTTATTTCCCCCCCACATTACACAGTTGTACTGAGCGGGCCCGGCCAGCCAGCGGAGTCCTATCAGTCGCGTTGATGCTCTCCTAATCAGTCATGTGGGTGGGGTTCATTGGGAGAACCAAAGCCTCAGTAATGAATTGCCCCGCTCTTCGCTCCGAGCCCACGGAGCAGCGCCCCTGTGATTGATGGCCAATCGAGTGGGCACATAAATCTTAAAGTGTGTGTGTGTGTGTGGGGGGGGGGGGGGGGGGGGGGGGGGGTGTCAGCATTTCACATCAATTGGCCAGAACCGAAAACCAGAAGGACTTCTCCACGCGGGGGTGTTGAAGGGAAGAGTTGGAAGAATCCAACGCGATGCTGAGGATGTGATCCTTCACGCTCATGCATCCGTTTCTCTGCCGTCAAGACTGTTGGTTTTGCAGCGAGCGTCCGGCTTTGACCGGCTGTCCGTCACGGCCCTGACCTCTGAACCCCTCCAGTGCAATAAAAACAGAGGAATGCAGGCGCTCGCGAGCCGGCGGGGAGGCGGCGGTAAATGAAAACGCAGCAGCAGTGATTTAGCAGTTTTCACTGTTTGATCCTTCACGGTTTGAGTCCTGAAGTGACTGCAGCGGAGCGGGAGAGATGGAGGAGGACAGAGGAGGAGGGGGGGGGGTGCAGTTGGCAGTTGCACACTTTAGAGATTGCTTGCGGTTTTGTATTAATGGAATGTTTTTCTGCTGCATCATTATTGACCGGACCAGGAAGCGCGCGGCTGAACCGTAATGGTTTTTGTCGTCGGGGACGGAATAAGCCCCAAACGACGGCGGCGTTTCCAGCATTGTCGACGCAAAATCTCTCACTCCACCTCCAAGAAAGCAAGGAATTGCTCCATTTGATCCATCTCACGGCGTTTAAATCTTACATAACCAGATTATGCCTCCGTCCTTTCATGTGGCATTGTTTGATGAGGCGGTGGAAACTTGAACAAACTGATGGAGTGGAAACTTTCAGCGATTTCAAAAGACAAACACGCTGCTGTGGAGTGAAAGGGAAAGGACACGGCTGCGGTTCACCCGAGGGTCACACCGGACAGGGATCACCCCTGTTTCTGTTTGCTTTTATGCAGCTTCCTTCCTGCGGGGCAGCCGCGGAGGATCGCGGCCGGCTTCTGGCCCCGCCGCTGGAATAAATAGCGCTGTGGAAGCCGTGGCAGCGGGATGACGCGAGCACAGCGGGGGGGGGGAATTCATTCCTCCGCCCTCGTCACGAGGGGAGCGTCCCTGGCCGCAGATGCCCACCCGTCTGTTATCGCCGCGGTCATCGCCGGGCTTCCCTGCGCTTCTCCGTAAACAGAACTTTTCAGATTCTGCGTAAGCTCGCCGTGTCCCGCCGCAACAGGAAATTCCACTCCACTGCCAAGTGCATCTGCTGAAAGGGCTTTTGATTTGTTTCGAGTCGGACCTCATAAAAGCTCAAAGATGTTATCTGGAGCAGTCGAGGTTTCCATAAATACTGGAGCATCTTTAGAATGTACAGTTGTCACTTTCTTAACTCAAGTAATCCGAGTAAATTCGGCCACTGAGGACTTGCCGGGCGCTCCAGGACATTTCCTGATGGCCTGAGGGCTTTTTTTTTTCTTTTGTTTTTTTTAAATAACACCGACAGTCAATATGAGCGGCGCAGTTTTTACCGGGTGGCGACGAGTCTGTTCGGCGCGAGCAGCGAGCGCTCCGTCCTGCCTCCACCCCGGAGGTGTTGCTGGAAAGCTGCTGCCTCATCTGGGCTGCTGTACCGGAGCTGAGCTGCGATTCACACCGCAACAAGCCGCAACACCTCCAGCTTTCATGTGGTTTGGAAAAGAAGTATCGATTACCTTTTTTTTTTTTTGAGTACTTGTCCTGGCGGAGGACTCTGTCTTCTTTTTGACTGAAGGAGCTGTTTTTATCTGTTTTCCACCAAAAAGTATTTCTCTGGAGCCGCAAAACAGGCTGACAATTCAAAATTAACGTCACCATTTAGCAATTTTTCATCTTTTTATTGGTTTTAAATGCTTTTAGCTGTATCAGTTCAACACTTCAAGCCACATTGATCAGCAGTTTTAAACATTTGAATGACTTTCGTTATTTTAAATGTGTTACCATATTCATTTAGGTCATTTTTTATAACTTTTATCTGTATTTTCGGGTGTTGTCACTTTTAGCATTTCATGCCATTTCAGCTATATAAGGTGTTTTAACCCTCTTAACTGTTTTATTGATTTAGTTTTTAGCCATTTGAGTTTTGCCAAAGTAGTTAGCACTTTCATCATAGTTTTTTTAGTTGTCAGTGAGTATTTCCATGTTCAATTTTCCTTTCAAAGTTTTATTTATTTATTTAGTTAGTTATTTAGTTAGTTAGTTAGTTAGTTAGTTAGTTAGTTAGTTAGTTAGTTAGTTAGTTAGTTAGTAATTCAGTGTTAGCTTTCTGTTTGTGTGGCAATGGTTTCAAGTGAAAAAGGAAACTCCCGAGACTTGATTTTATAGATTGGAGTCACTCATAATAACAATTCAACTTTGTTATATGTCCATGCCAGTGTCTGTGTTCTTGCCATTGTTATTATTTTTAACATATTGTTCTTCGCCTGATTCGGGGTCAGTAAAGTTCATCCTATTCTGCATTATTTAAAGATTGAATCAATACCAGAAGCTGTAGGGAAGATAAAAACTTTTTTTTTTCCAGTGTTAGTACCAGTGATCCAATTAATCCATCATTTGAAAATGAATTTAAATCCGTTGGTGAGTTGTTGAGATGCAGCAGGGCGGGCGTACCGTCCCTGCTGAGATCAAATGGGAGCGGAGCCTCGCACGTAATGAACCCAGACGGTCTGAGCAGCTGGCGTGGAGCTACCAACCCGGCGCAACTTTATACAGGAGGTATTAGAGACAGATATGTAGTCAGCACCGAGCGTCGGGGAAGGACAGTGGGAATCTCCCCCTGGTCTCAGAGCAGATTTAACAGCCCTCGTTACCGGGGAAACCGGCCGGCGGCACTCCCTTATGAATTATTAATGAGCGGGTGTTGCTGTGAAATATCCCCCTTCCCGTTGCAGCAGGCTTGGCCTCAGCTACCCTGTTCTGATCAGCACCGGGGCAGCAGTGACCTCCAGTGGCCGCCTCCGTCTCCCCAAGTGGACGACCTCCCACAGTTCCAGAAATGTCTTTGCTTCGGCATTCTGGTACCTGGGATCGAAGTTTGGCCTCATGTCACCTGCGCCGCCTCGCCCGGGTTTCGGAGTTTTCAGGGACTCGGACTGGCTGCAGCCACTTGGACGAGCACGTCTGTTTATCGTTGCCGCGCGCCTCTGTTCCTTTAAAGGGAATCTGATTTGAAGGCGCGACAGCAGGGGAGCTGACCTTCTCCCCCGCTCTGCCTTTTTCCCTCTGGGCTTCCATGGCTGCATTCAATCAAGTGCCTCAACGATGTTTATGCAGTATGTGATGTTTATGCAACGGCTGCCCACGTGTGCGATTGCTCTCACGCACGCCGACGCGCACAGATAAACACCCACGGCTCTGTCTGAGCGGAATAATACAACGCTTTTCTTATTAGACCGACTCGTGTTGTGCCGATATTGATAATAATGCCACATTAATTATACAAGTATAAGGACGCTCCCCGGTGAGGGAGCGCTCGGCGTCAGGCCATGTGCCTATTCATTTGTGCAGCCTAGCGCGAGGGGGCAGGGGAATATAATGGTTTGGAGCACGAAAGCAACACTTTGATTGCATTTAGTGCAATAGCCTGATTGATGCCTTCAGCACACACACACACACACACACACACACACACACAGACAGAGACACTCTGTGAGGCAAATCCTGGCCAGGCGAGATTTCAGCCGCTCGCATGCCAGGTTTGATGACTTGCTATTCCCGAGCCCGAGAGGGGCCGAGGCAGGAAAGTCCCCCACGGTGACCCGGCCGCGGTGTCCGCTTTCCCCCAGATCTGGGCCACCAGACCAGCCGTGTGTGTGTGTGTGTGTGTTTCACAGGAGGAGAGGCCTCTATATACAGCGAAGATATATTTATGTTTGGCAGCGCTCATGTTTTCCTCCACGCCCACGCTCACCCGGCTCCTTCATCGTGGCAGAGGTCACTCGGGGCGTACTGTGGTCAGTGTTTGGGACGTGTTTTCCTACGTCCGCAGAAACGATGATTACAGGAAGCGGTTCTGTAACATACACTGAAACATATATAGAGCATGATATACTGCGCGATGAGAGTATTCGGACGGACAAATGCTATCCGTGACTTTGAAGTTCCTCCTGCTGTTTCTCTTAGACATGCAATGACAGTTTAATGCTTCTCTTTCATGCTCCATCTAAGTGAAAACCAGCGAAACCACACCCACTGGGATCACTGTGGACAACTTAAAGCTCTACATGGGCTTTAGTTTTTGTTGCCACCTTCTACGGAGCGTGATGGAAATAACGCAAGTTTCTGGAAAATCTTAATTTGGCAGTGATTAGTACCGTCGCCTCCCTGTGGAAGTGACTGCCTTCGACCCGGGTTGAGGTTTTTGAGGAGTTAGTTTCATGTGATTAACCTCATCGTAACACCTAACGCTGTAGATGTTGCGGGAAAATGCCGTGACTCAGGTGGTAAAGCAGATTGTAGGCACTCGACTCGATTCCCGGCTCAGCACGCCGAGGCGCTCCGATGTTATTAGAATCAACCTCAGACGGCTCCCGGTGGAGGTTTGGCACTTAGTCATCTCGCCATTGTGTGAGGTGACTACAAAAGTGGCGAAAACGAAAAAGTAAAGCTCTTTTTTTTTTTTAATCTCTGCAGGATTATGTAGCTTTATTCAGTAGTTTAGCGTGTTGTGTCGGATCAGCTGGAAAAGAAATGCATTAAGGTAAACAAAGGAAGGAACTGTCTCCAGTCTGTTGCAGCTCAGCGTCGTATTTTTGTTGGAGCGGCCTCCGTCTTCAGCGGAAAGCGCTCTCCTGTTAACTAATGAAAAGTGCTCAGCCTCGTAGCACCCAGAACGCTGAGGCAAGTGTTTCTGCGATGTTATTCATGTCTCCAATCCTGTAAATGACAGACGTGTTTCACCGTCTGGGGGCGGTAATCAATACACAGAGGAAACGCCACAGAGGAGGGAAAAGAGGCCATTGATTTTTTTTTTTTTTTTCCTTCTCTCCCCCCGAAACAGCGACCACCCTCATTTTGATGCCTGTGCAGTTTACAAACCAAATTTACACGATTTGAATTTGAATTAGTCGTCCTGTCAGAGTGAGATTGACAAATGCTGACTGCTGAGCTTTCGCTTCGATGTGGGAAGACAAAAAAAAATAAATAAATAAAAGCCTGCCTTTTGGGTCGTTGTGTAGGAAGCTGTTAACCGAAGCTTTTTGTTTACTGTCACCGCCAGGTATTGACAGAATCTGACAAAATCTTGAGTTACCTCCAGGTTTCAGTCGTGAGTTGGACGATGCTGTCAGCCATCTTTACTCAGTTGTGTTAATTTTCAGAAAATGGAGCTCTGTGCTCGGAACAGCACCACCGCAAAACACACCGGAAAAGAAAAAGCAGTTCATGAAAGATATCCTTTTTTTTTTTTAGGTATTTTAAATCTTGCAAAAAAGAGCAAGATATACCTGCTCATGAAGACAGAAAACAAACTTGAGGAAATTACCTGTTTTTTTAACCCATCTTTGACGGCGGGCTGCTACAGTGCAGCGCCGATACGAACGCCACGTTAAAAGGTTGCAGCGCTCGTACGCCATGAAGTCCTGGGTTGTGTGCCGAGTTGTGTTTTATGGCTCCTGTTAGCTCTCCGGCTTGATGGCTTTCGGCTCCGCCGAGCACTTCGGGGTTTGCTCTCCTCAGACCAGAAACATGTTGGACTGACGACTGCGGCTGCAGCTCTAAGTGGTGGTTTGGAGCAGGAAGGAAACTGGTAATGGACACAGACCTCAGAGTCTGAAGCATGGATCTCACTCTATATTTTTTAATTTGTATACACAAACCATGATAAGAATATGCACATCAGCGTGTGCAAACATCTATATTTTATTTAAATCTCGTTTTAGGCTGTTGGTTTTCGTCCGCCGTGTGATTCGCTGCACTGAAGACGCCGACAGACAATTCTGAGAAACTGAAGTCGTTGACAAGAAGGATTTTGTGGCAGCTGTTCCTCGTCTCTGTCCAAGAAGCACAATTCGCTGCCACACGTTTGGACGTTTGTGTTTTATTTTATTTTTTTTTTTTCTCTCTCCCTCCTCAGCGGCGGTGCTGAAGTACGAGAACAACGTGATGAACATCCGGCAGTTCAACTGCTCGCCTCACCCTTACTGGCTGCCCAACTTCATGGACGTCTTCACCTGGTCCCTGCCGTTCGTCGGAGAGAAAGGTGAGCGCCGAGCGTTCCCGCCAGACGCCGTTTCCACCATCGGGCAGTAATGAGCGTCCATTTCCCTGAGTCGGTCTCGCAAATGGCCTTCAGGAGCGGCGTGCAGACACTCAGCGCAGGGTAATCACTCTGCGGTTCCTAAATACAGTACTTACCGCACATAATTTATGAGCCACATTTCTGCTCACATATAGGGCTTCTAAGTATGTTAGCCATACTTGATAATGGCTCTTTTAAAGTGAAAAGCAAAGTTTGCTACTTCAGACTTGTGCGGCTCTTGAGACGCGATCGCCAACAGTTTATATTGGAGTTCGGCGGCAGCCGGTGGAGGAACCCGCTGCGTGTGCTTCGTCTCTGTCAGACGGCGAGGTGCGGCGTTTTCAGCCATCTGCAAATGAGCCGCAGCAGAGGCCGTAATGAGTTTCTGTTTGTCAAGTCTATATATAAATGTCTGTACACAGTGTGAACCGCCCAGAAGTCAGACATGGAAGATTCGAGAGGTCCGACCTCCCAAAGGTCTCCAAGGTCGAGCCAGCTGTTTGGTTGTTTTTTTTTTTGGGGTAAATCGGTGTCACATCTGTGTCAATTAATCAGACCGAGCTGCGGCCGACACACCCTCTCTCCAGGAAGCTCAATTTAGGCATGACCCCCCCGAGCGAAGAGGCATTCCTGGCAGTGCCGGGAGGTCGCTGCCGGTTGTCACGGCCGTCTGTCTTAACAAGGGAAACAAATCCTTATAGCTTGACACCTTTCACCTGCTGATGAATCCACAGAAACAAGGTGCAAAGATCAGTGTTTGTGGGGGCGAAAAAAAACAACATGTTTTTCTGTTTGCAGTGACTGAGATGCTGGTGAACGTACTGAGCATCTGCTCCAACGACGAGCTGACGACCGACGAGGAGCTGGACGGTGAGCAGTGCGAGTCTGGATCTCCGCCGCAGTTCCGATCCGCGCCACTAGAGGGAGACGAAGCCTAACCAGAAAATAAGCAGATACTCACTCATTTAAGTCATTTGTTCCAAACCCCATAGTCACACTAACACAAATGGAGTTTTTTAGTTTTTAGAATCATCTCTCATTTTGATTGTAGATTTTTAGATAGAAGCAACATTTTCCAAACTCTAGAAAAAAACTGAGTGACACTTTACACAAAGTGCTTGTTTTTTTGCTTTTAGCAGCTTGGAAAGACTCCCGTGAGATAACTGGATATCGGCAGAACAAATGCCAGGATGAAACCTGGTAAAACGCTTCAAATACCAGTTGTTAGGAATGTTTTGTTATCCCGCTGAAATAGACTAGTTAGTCATGGTGTAGATGTGCTTTTTAACATCCGATAATCGTAGCCAGTCTTGAGTTGCCTGTCTTGATCCCGAGTTCCAGCTTATCTGCAGCGAGATGGCCAGCTTCTCTCTGCCTGCCCCACCTCCCACTGCCAAACAGGAAACGATCTCAGCAGTCCTTCACCCTCCTCTTCCTCCTCTCTTCCTCCACCTCGTCTTTCTTTGTGTCTACTGATGCACACAGTTTGACTCCCCGGCTTCGTCCGGGTTTCACCAGATTCCCATCAAGTGCAACATGTGCTTGGAACAAAACTGAACGTAACGCTGCAAAACAAGTTAAAGTATCTCGCACATAGATGCAAAATCCTTGCAGTCGTTTTCATTAAAGTGAGTTTTCCGCTCAATGTGAGGATTCATCCGAAAAGACTCAGAATTTTCCAGTTTCTTCATAGCAGCCATATATCTCTCAGACGTTCAGCGGTCCTCTAATCTCTCATTGTTTTCCGCCCACTCATCCATCCAGTGTTGTAATCGAGCCGCTTGCCGTCCCCACACTCCTAACCCCTGCTTCCACTCCTCTCCTCTTTTTTTCAGTTTTCACAGCCATCCTCGCTCACATTCTCTCAGTTTGTACCGTGTTGACATTTTGGATTGTTGTGCTCTCCACTCTTCTTTTCTCACCGATGTTCTACTTTTTCTGCCGCTTTATAATTTCTGATAATCCTCTTCACGCTCTGCTCTTTATCTGCCGTTGTTTTCACGATTTCCAGTTGCCACTGTGTTGTTATTTTCCACCTCATAACATTTCCAGATCTCTCTTCATCGCTCTTTCTCTCTACGTTGCTGTGATTTTTTTTTTTTTTTTTTTTGCCTCTCCCCGTGGTTTACTTCATCTAATTTTTTTTTCTTTTCTATGTTTTCCAGAGTTTTGTGCTCAAAGGCATCGCTTCCCTTTACACTTCTTTGTGCTTTTATCTCGCCATGTGCTCCTCCTCCTCCTCTCTTCCACTTCCTCTTTCATCCTGCAGCCATCCACTGATCTCTCTGTCCTCTCTCTTGTCTTCTCTTCTGGGGGTGTGTCTTGAGAAGGACAGCTAATATATCCCCCCAAAAAAGGTACAAACTCCAGCCATGCCGGTGTGTGCAGCTAGAGATAATCCTGGGTCCGGTGCCTGCGCTCTGCTTCCCACGAGTCTTGTGAACTAACGCCGCTGTTTTAAGCACTAACGCTCAAGTATATCTCACTACGGCTCTTAATAAGCAGGAACATGTGTCAGTAGTCAGAGATTCTGAATTAATCAAGGCCAGAAACACACAAAATTTAGTGGAGTTGATTTATTGGTTGTGGTGCACACCAAGTAAGCTGTAATAAGGAAGATGTTAATAGATGTTTTAAGGAAGATTTAAGGCCGGCAGCCCTTTTCTTTCTCTCTCCCAGCTTCACAATACCTTCATTTCCATCCTTCATATGCATTCTTACAGTCTCGGTTCCCTAAAGTAGCTATTTTATGCAAATATTTAACCAAACATACATCCTAAGGGCCAAATCTGTCCAGCTCGAGGCTCCAATCCATCGCAGTTTCTCAAAATCAGGACATAAAACAGCATCAAGAGGCAGGAATGAACAGTAAATAGCATTAATTTAACCTTATTAACCGAGTAACACTCTTAAAAGTCATAATATGAGTAAAAAAATTCACAGAATTGGTTGTATTGAACCATCTGACAAATGTTTGCTTCTGTAGCAACAGTGACTTGTTCTATTATGAAAGTGCATGAATCTGTTGCTTTTGTGAACGTGCTCAAACATCTAGTTTTTCTGTTGAACAAAATTCGGGATTGAAGCTCAGGTGGAAAGACGACGTTCAGTCGCAGGCTGTCCTAACACGGCCCGGCAACATGAATGCACTGAATGCTGGGGGTCGCTCAGATGTTGTGCTGTGTTTATGGACTCAAACCAGTTTGTCTGGCTTAAACTTCAGACTCCAATAACCTTAGCGTGTTTGTGCCCTGCGCCTCTGGATCAAACTAATAGTCCCGAGCAAACGTGGCGTGCCGTAGCTGATTCACTAAACCCGCCGCTGGGACTCCGTCAGTATCAGGATGCATTTAGAGAGAGCGAAGCCAACACGCAGCACTTAGTCCCTGTGGTGGATGGTTGATTGCTTCATAACAGGATGTTAGTCAGAGAAGGGTTTTTTTTTTTTTTTTTTTTTTTTTTTAATGGCGTCTGACTTTTCCAGGTGCCACAGCTTCTGCCCGTAAAGAGGTCATCCGCAACAAGATCCGCGCCATCGGGAAGATGGCCCGGGTATTCTCTGTGCTCAGGTGAGCGGGCGGGGGGGAGAACCCGCACCCACGATGCTCTGTCAGTGACGAACAACGTGATAAACCCGGCGTTGTCTCCGCAGAGAGGAGAGCGAGAGCGTGCTGACGCTGAAGGGACTGACCCCGACGGGCATGCTGCCGAGCGGAGTGCTGTCCGGCGGCAAGGAGAAGCTGCAGAATGGTAAGACTGTCACGGAGGAGCCCCAGACCCCTTCCTGCGGACGGCGGGGCGGACCTCCTCACGCCGCCCCTTTACGCAGAGCAGCTCAGTGTGTGTAGAGCCTTCTTAGCCTCGTCTCCCCCGTGATAGCGCCGCACCGCCGCCTCCCAGTCAGACCGTAAGTGTAGATAAACGTTTGCGGCAGCGCGAACCAGTGTTGTTTTCTCTACTTGTAGACGAATGTGATTTGTATTCACCCTGAGGTATGATGAAGTTAGACAGCTCCCTTCTTCCCACACAGTGTCAGAAATGCAGCGGCAGATCCTCCTCGTCCCGTTGTCTCCTGGAATGTGTCCCCCTCTTGATGTCAGGCTGTAACACCCTGTCTTCCCGCCCCTGTCTTTTTCTGCACTCCTCTGGTTTTAATCTCCAATATCACCTGTATCTTTTTCTTTCTCCTTTCTCCCTAGAAACTGCAGGTATAATCGGTTGTGCAAGTATTCTGTAGTGTGATTTTTTTTTCTTTTCTTCCTTTTTTTTAAATCTTTTCTTTCACCCTTTTTTTTTTTTTTTTAATTTCCTGTGAGACAAGTTTAGAGTTCAGTTCACCCTCTCATGCTGAATTCCAAACACTCCCTCAGTGAGTCTGACAAGCCGCCGCAGCAAGGAAGTAAAGAGGGTTTTTTCTTTCTCTTCTTGCAAACACTTCAAATTTGGCGGAGCTCCTGACAGAAATGTGCACTCCGGCATCCAGGCTTAAGTGCCGGCTGCGAACGTGCGCAGGTTCTCTGTCAGGACGGGCGCAGGTCTTGTGGGATTCAGAGACCGAATTGGAACTGACTCAAGCAGCCGTGGGTGAAAGGGAGATACAGTCGCTGCTGTCTGCCTTGTCATTCACAAAGCAAAGCAGAAATCCAGACCGCCTCCCTCTCCTCTCACCGGTTCTCCGACGCATCAGCTCGTCCCCTTCTCCGCAGAGAAATGTGCATGTCATGCTTAAATGACCACAGGGTAGTCCGTCTCATCTTTCCAGTTAAAAAAAAGAAACAGTTTAAATAGGCCATAGTTTAATTTACTGAAATCTAGTGTGTACTGGAGTACCTGAGTAAAATGAAGAGTTTCATGATTTGTTCTCATGGCGTAGGGGAATTTTTAGCACACGTACGTTAATTAATCATTAGCAGTGATTCAGATCATGATTCAACTTATATCCTAGTTTTGCGTCAGAAACTCGATTTAAAAAAAAAAAAGTCATAATTTAACTAAACTTTATTTCTGAAAAAGCTTCTCTGGAGGTACGTTAATGAAATTAATCATTATTAATGGAGCTTCCTCACTTCATGTTCTGTAGCTTCAGTATGACTACCTGTTACTATTGTTTGAAAAACAATTATATTGTAAGAGTCAAAATATCAGATGATCAGAAATGCATATTAATCTCGAAGCATTTTTTAAAGTTTTTAAGGGGTTTGAAACGACCAAACCCAGCGTCGGCCTGCAGGGCGGCAGTGCTGTGAGGGATTAGCGTCTCTGGGTGGAGCAGTAATGAGAGTATTTTGTTGTGGAGCTCTGTGGAGGCAGCTGACACTAAAGAGAACCCCAGTGAAGGTAGAGTGACGTTCAGAGATTCCTGCTGCAACATCAGTAGAATCACATTGCAGACACACACACACACACACACACACACACACACACACACACCGGTGTGCTTCTACTGTAATGTTGCCTCCATCTCGCCATGGCGCCCCCCCCCCCGTCCCCGTGCCCCTCCCTGTCGTCTCGGCTCATTTCCACGGAAGTGTGTCCTGTAAACGTCACATCTCTCCCCGCCTCATCCGTGTCTTTGTGTCGCGCTGATCTTTCTACACTTGTACCGTGTGTCGATTTCTGATCTTGAGGATGATTCATTGGTAAGTGGCTGAAACACCAAAGGTTTCCTCCCCACCCCCCCTTTCGCCCCCCTCCTCCTCGCACTTCACTCCAAGTCCGGCGCGCCTTTGATATTTCATATCAAAAGCGGCCTCTCCAGACGCTGCTTCCTGCTGCTGCACACCACACAGCGGTAACAGTGCTCCATGTGTCTCTGGTACTTTGGTCTGACATTAACGACTAAACCGCAAAGTCCCCCCCCCCCCACCGTTATCCATCTCCGCTGTTTCCAGCTCTCATCGATCAAACGATCAGATGTAACTCCAGCGTCATCATGTTGTGTGGTTGTTGTCACTGTGGGTTCTTTTTTTGTTTTTTGGTTTTTTTTTGTTTTGTTTTTTTTGGAACATCCGTCAAAGTACCTGGAAAGACCCAAAGAAATTCGTTTGTCACCTTTCCCCTTTCACAGACCTGGACACTCATCGAAAAGCGAAGGCTCATGTCTCCTCCCCTCCCCCCCCCCCCCCCCCCCCCCCCCCCCCCTTTTCGTCACGTCCACGTGTCCTTTGTCATGAAAAAAAAAAAAAAGAAAATGTGGAGATGACGTTTTAACCTCGGCTGTCTTTGCTGCTCATTGACTTGTTCCTGGGACAAACTGAACTCCTCTGCTCACTTCTCTCATTCATTTTGCAACCCCCCTCTTCTTCTCTTCAGCTACTATTGAGGCCATTGAGGCTGACGAAGGTAAATGGGTCTGGCCGCCCTCTTCTGTTGCTTCTCATGGCAATAGACAGGGGGCTCCGCTGGGTTTTCATCCATCTCGCTGGTGCTTGAATAGAGTGTGTTGGGTGTTTGGGCTAACAAAATGTGGCATAGTTATTAACAGAGAGGAAAAAGAAGTAAGTAAGTTAGGAATAAAAGAAAAAAAAAAACCTGTGGTCACACGTTTTAAAGGGGAACGCATTTCATAGCACAGATTTCATAATCACAGAGGTCGGGCTGTGATTTTTTGAGTGAGCGCAGAGCAAAGGCCGCTCGCGCCGTTTCACAGGTCTCAGGGCCCCTCACCATTCAGTCCACGGACGCCGTTTTCTCCAAGTCGACACGAAATTTGCATGCAAAGTTCACCCGCTGGTGGCTTCGTCTGCACAACATCAGCGACACCGGAACGGCACCTTTCACACTTAATGAAACTCGCACGTTCACACTCGCACAACGTAGGAGGTGTAAAGACACGGGTAGCATCAGGTCATCTGGAAGCAGCAGACACCACAGCGCCGTGTCCTTAAAGGCCCTCAGAGCCTGGTTTTTACATTTTACAGCTCGCTTCATGATTAAAAACAAGCCCACCACGCTCACGTTAGCTCTTTTGTCAAAGATACGTAGCCACATACACACGTACGTCATTTTATCTTATTCTAACTAAACTGTCACCAATTGGTTCATAAGTTAGATTGATTCCAAAGGCATTGATGCAACTAATAAACTATCCACTAAACACAAATTCTTACTTTTCATGCATTCGTAGGGCTGCAAATTCAAATTCATTCACTAAATGCAAATAAACAAACTGATAAATTACACACTCTGCATGTCAGTCAGACAGATTTCAGCTGATTGTGTTGACTGTGATCTATTTCAGCGTTACATTGAACCTAGTGGCAACAAACTAGAAGTCAAAAGCACAAATAAGTATGAAAAATTAATAAAAAACAACAAAGACGTGAACTGCCCCACTTCTGAAGCCTTCCGGTGGGAGCTGCAGACACACGTTTGATCAAAAGAACAAAGACAAGATGAGGAGAAATAATTCATGTGGATCAGATCCTGTTACAGGTTATTTAGTACGAATCCTAAATTAAAAAAAAAAAGTAACTTTGTTCTCTTAAAGTGAATTATGTAACAATATTCAGTAACATGGCTGCGAATTGCCTGCAGTAGTGGAATTAATGACAGACACAGTGATATTTAACAACTGTCCAAAAAAATAGGATGCACACTTACACACACACACACACAGAGTCTCAGTCCATGCAGATGAATGTGATTGCGGTGAAGAAGCAGTGGGCCGCCCTGCTGTGCCCTCACACACTCCAATGAAGTCTTGCTATGAAAGCTTCTGGTGGGTTTTCCCCTTTGAAACAGCCAAAGCAGTTGTGCATTGTTGTTGCTGTTGCATTCCCATAGCTACACTCCAGTCCGCTGCAGACTTTCATACGAATTGGTTTTTTGAAATCCAAATTGGATGCCCCGCCCCTTCCCAAAAAGGAAAAAAAAAAAAAAAAACAACAACAAGAATAACGAATAACGACTTGCAATGACTTGCATCGCCTTTGGCGCAAGAACAACCTCAACTGCGAGCTAAATAGTAGTCTGCCAGCTGCTATTTACGTTGAAACTGTGCAGTACTTCCTCTCCAGCCCCACAGAGGACAGTCCATTGTAGTGTCGAGACACTTCTCCGCTTCTCCCTCTCTCCATGTGGATCCTCTGTGGCCCTGCTGTCGTGTTCTTTCCTGTGAGCTGCTAATAACCTGTGTCTGACCTGTGCTATGCAGCAAACACAACCACGCCAGGCCATCGCGCCCCCCTCCCCGACTCCCCGATTCGCCCTGTTGAAATAACGACCCCGCCCTTCTCCCTCCACCCCCCCCCACCCCCACCCCGCCACCCCCATCGCAAAGGGTCATCTTTGCAATCACGGTGTTTTATTTCCATCCGGACCCTCAGTTCAGATGAGAGGTGGAAGTAACAACAGTTACAGGACGCCGTGCGCCCGAGGCCAAGCCGAATAATGAAGTATTTACTTACTCTTTTATACAACTGAATATTTCAATCCTAGAATAAAATTTGTATATTCATTGTACTTTTTGGCGTTACTTCTACTCAAAATGTCTCATCCCTCTTGATTTAAGATAAATTTAAGATCGAGAGACTTATTTCGAGACTTATTTAAAATTCTTATTCCAAGATCTCTTTTTAAGTCAAATTTACTTGCTGCATGGATGGATAATTACACTAGTTTTAAGAGTAATTTTCTTTAATTTAGTGTTGATATTTTGTGTTTTACCCCCTTTTTTTGCAGTGTGATGAAGCCGGTTAAAATGACAATTGATTAAAATGAAAACGGTAGAATAATTAAACCGCGGATATCGTCTTATATTTATTGTTTTTGTCATGAATTCATTGTAAAGAATAGATGATTTTTCATTTTAACAGTAATTAATTTCACCAGTTGTCTTGTAAAATAGCCAATACTGATATTTTTAAAGTCTGATAAAATGAGACAAGTAGAAACTGTAATACTTGTGTCTCCTTACTGTTCCAGCTCAGACCCATTAGAATTCAGAGGTATTATATTTACTCCCAATGTTCGGTTCAGTTGAAACGGTTCAGTTTCGTCTTTAGTCCTGTTGTGACGTCCATCTCTCATCATTCCAGGCAAACCCCCCCCCCCCTCGAATTGCTGCATGCTCCAAGCAGACTAAACAAGTGGTTAGCACCCCGAGTACCTCTGTAGTGTCTCTGTACGTGAGCTCAGTCTCAACGTGGTTCTATTTTGTGGAAGTGAATGTCTCAGTGGGCTCCACTCCAGTGTTTTCTGTATTCCTTTAACTCCCCTTCTTCTTGTTTTTATTATCATTTCTTGTCTCTTGGATCATCCTCCTCCTCCTCCTCCTCCTCCTCCTCCTCCTCCTCTTCCTCCTCTTTTTGTTTTGTTTCGTTTTTGTCGTTCTAAGCTGTGATGTGACGGGCCCGTCTGGACGTTCGGGGTCCTCGGGTGTTTCCCCCACGTGCCTGCGCCGACATAGTGTTTCAAATTTTAACAGTAATCGACGCTCAGGCGTTGTGAAGCAGCAGCAGCGTCGTTTCTCACGGCGCACCGTGAGTTCAGAACAGGTAAAGCCCGGCCTGATTGACGGCACAGTGAAAACCCGTGGACCCTGACGCCGGCGGCGTTCTCTATATTTAGATCTAGAAGGATTACTGAATCCTTTTGTCTGTCCGGCTACAATATGTTGACAAAAAAAAAAAAAAAAATTGTCTAAATGTGGTGTCTTTTCTCTTAAATTGTATGGTAGCAGCTGCTCATATGTTCGACATATGCTGCTGTCCAGCCGTTAAAAAGTTGCAGTTAGGACAGATTGTTGTCACATCATGCTTACACTTTGGGAAATTCACTTCTCTGGGCAGTTACACCAAACACGACTCGACTCTTCCCATCAGATCAAACAAAGTTCAAACCAAATGCGATGTCGTGCGGCCAAATGTGAGCAAGTGTGACCCTTCTCCTTTTTTTTGTTTTTCTCAGTCATCTAAAGCCCCTCTCGCTCTTGTCTCTCTCTGTGAAATCCTCTTCCTCACTGGCCCCGTTTTCTCCCCTCCTTCTTCTTCTTCTTCTTCTTCTTCTCCTCCTCCTCCTCTTCCTCTCTCTCTCTGCGTGTCAACAGCCATCAAAGGCTTCTCGCCGCAGCACAAGATCACCAGCTTCGAGGAGGCCAAGGGCCTGGACCGCATCAACGAGCGCATGCCGCCGCGGCGGGACGCGCTGCCCTCCGACGCCAGCCTCAACTCGCTCAACAAGGCGCTGTCCTCGGAGACCAACGGCACGGACGCCAAGGGCGGCACCAGCGGCGGCGGCGGCGGCGGCAGCAGCAGCATCCAGTGAAGGGGGCCCGGCGGGGCTGACGTCCAGCGTTCATAACCCCGAGAGGGGGAAAGGGAGAGGTGGGGGTGGGAGGAGGAGGAGGAGGAGGAGGGGTTGAGCGGCGTCTCGGCCGCTAGTCGCTGGGTATGTCTTCAAATTATTAGTCCGATCTGCTAAGTTATTGCCACGATTCCGAAAAGGGGGTGGAGGGGGGTGTCACATCCCAGCATGACCCAGAGAGGAGGAGGAGGAGGAGGAGGAGGAGGAGGAGGAGGAGGAGGGGGAGGGGTGTTAAAAGTCGACTTATTTTCCTTCTTTTATTTGTTTTTCCCGAAACGACCCTTTGCTCACCTTAAGTCGTGTAACTTCTTACTAACTATCGTACGTTTACAAAAACACAGCACTAAAAAAAAGAAAAAAAAGGAAAAAAAAAAAAACAACAACAAGGACAGAACATGAGATCATGTTTTTAACATATAAGGGTGTACAAACTAAATAAGGACTATTTATTGATAACTTTTTTTTTGTTTTGTTTTGCTACTCTTATAAAATAGCTCAGATTAATTAGGCAGTCTTAAAAAGAATGTTGCAATGTTGTCGAAATGCCAAATAATGGAACGTTTTATGGTTTTGTACATATTCTGCTTACCTCAGGTTCTTTTGGTGTGTGCTTTGACCTGATTTTTTTTTTTTTCTCTCTCTGTATAATGGCTAAATAACTCGGTAATGAATACCTATTTTCTTGAGTTTCATAACTGGAATTTACACTTTACCTATCTATCATTTGCAGATATGTTTATTTTTTGTCTCTTTTGGACGGGCGGGGCGGGTTTAGATTTATCGTGGCTTGCTGGAATTGAGTGTTAAAAAAGTTTTTTCTTTTCTCTCTTTTTAAGTATTGCGAACAAAGTAAAAATAGAGAAACCTATATTGTGTATAAAAAAAAAAAGAAAGAAATACAATAAACTTAAAAGTGTCTGCCTATGCATGTTTTATAAAAATCAAAGAAAGGAAATAGAAAATCTGAATACCGTGGCTGTGGAGGCCTGTTTTGAAATATATTGCGCTTTAGTGAACATATACTGGAAAATGTATACCTGCATACTTTCAATTTACCACCATGACGCTCTATGCCTTCAACTTCTTTTGTAATTGAAGCATTTATCGATCTAAGACGGATGAGAAATCATATTTTTAACCTGCGCTTGTAAGTGCACACAGTCCGACTTAAAGCATGTTTGACAGTTCTCGTGAGGTGTGTGTGTGTGCGTGTGCGTGTGCGTGTGTGTGTGTGTGTGTGTGTGTGGTTACATGTGGATCTCCAAAAATGCATGATTTAGCTGTTTGTGTCATATTACCCGGTGAATCGGTTTCGTTTTGTAAATGTGCCACAGAACGTGTAATTTGATTCTTATTCTGACTCATTATTTGGAACTCTGCTTTGTATATCAGTTACAGGTTTGATACTGCTCAATACTTTAAGATGAAACCAGAAGAAGAAGAAAAAAAAAATACTTAGATCTTTTTTAAGAACTGCTTAAGTGCCCAAGTAATTCACTACACGACATGAAGCCTTGCTTTTGTAATTTAACTTCAAAACTGTTGGCAGATGAGGCATGCACTTGCAACTATGAAAAGTATTTTATATAACTGTTCAATAAAAATGTGCATGAATTTCAACTTGAAATTAAACTCTCTCGTGTGTGTTTGTGTTGGTGTTGCTATCCTTGTGGGGACATGAGTGTCATTTCATGAGGACTGCCAACGTTGTGGGGACCAAACGGAAAAGACTTTGAAGTTAAAGCCAATCTGAAGGGATTTGACTAATTCTTTTTGTTCCTGGTTTGTGCGTGTGTGTGTGTGTGTGTGTGTGTTCATCTGCAAATAGGCAACTCTTTCCAAACAACATCCAATACATCCCGGCCTGTGTTTTTCAGTCATGTTACAGGAAGCAAATCCTTCATAATTCAAAACACTCAGGAGCCCGAAGAGCTGAACAATAGAAACACCAGAGGAGCAATATTCCAGGAGAGAAAACACACACACACACACACACACGCCATCACACTCTAACACTCCTCCAGTCATCTCCGCCGCTCCTCCATACATCTCTTTCCACAATTTCACTCCTTCGCACATGTTTATGCCTCCTTATCTGCACTTTCATCCAAGAGGAAATGTTGGCACTGAAGATGGGAAATTGCTATTTGGCAGTTCTGAGGAAAAGGTGTTTCCTCTTTATCAACTTCACTGACCTGGTTGATTAAACAGGAGGAACCGAGCGTGCACGAGGGCGAGGGATCTGCAGGACGAATCTGTTTATCCTTCACACACTCCGTATGTCCAGCAAGGAGAAAACAGATTAATATAGTTACAGCTATAATTATGTTTTCAACTAGTGAATGAAAATTTCCATTATGGTTCTGCTTTGAGAGGCAGAACTGAACATCTGGTCTGATCATATAGTTCAGGTGAAACTGTTGTGTAACATTCGAACAATCAAAAGATAGATGCACTATTTAACACAAGCAAAAACTTGGAAGTAAAACTAAAAACACTATTTTGTGCCTGAAGGTACAAAAATTGGCTTTTTGTTGAGAATGTTGTCATTGTGTGCATTTTGTCATGTCTCCTGTATGTTCTTGTCTTGGTGGTGTGTTTTTACCTCATGGGACTACGGATGGAAATTAGCCTTGAGCTAAAATCCGGCATATTCACAGCACTGATGCCTGTTCATTAATATGCATTGTCCCATTCAAATAAAGTAATAAATGAAATTAAATGACATTTTCCAATGTAATTGTTTGATTTTGTGAAAATATAGCCATTTTCATCACCTATACTCTGCACCAAAACACAGAAAAACTAACATTTAAACTGAAAAGTCATCTTGGCTCTTATTACTCGGGTCGTGTGTGGCCCTTGAACTAAACAGTGTTCAACAGCCCTGTTTCAAGAAGTTATTCATACTTTCAGGAGCTCCTTACTTGTAAAAGCAGTAGTTTTGCTTCGAGGTAACTTTAAAAACCTCATGGTTGTTGTAGAAATTGCACAGAGTGTCAAATGACCATCCACACTGCTCCCCAGTGTCATACAGAAACAGAGCGCCTCCCAGTGGACGAACGAGGAACAATCATTACTGTTGACTTTTCTTTTTTACATTTTTGCAACATCATCTAGCCACTGTAAAGCCTTGCAGGCCAGTTCTTGGCCATATGTTGGACACACCTGTAGAGATTTTGTCTCAAATTGCTTCCCCTTGTAGAAAAGCTTTATGTACGTCTGCAGGACAGGACTGAATCACACCAAATACAGCAGCTGATCCAGGAAAAAACAGCGAAAAGTTCATCCTCCAAACGTTTTTTTTCAGTGCAACACTGTTCAACACGATCATGTCTCAACAGTTTCTCTCCGAAATTGTCAGTACCATCAATCCGTCGCTGCTTCATCCTCTGATTTTATATGTTTTCCTGCATTCGCTGCAATGGGAATCGCTCTTTTTCTTGCCCTTGGCCTGTGAAGTGTCTTTGTGGCTCCGCTGGAATCGAACACAATGCTCCAGTGAGAGGAAGTAAACTCTGACATCCTGTTTTTTTGGGAGGGTCAACCAAAAACAGGCGCGCGGGTTTGGGACGATGCGAGCAGTGAAACGGGCCGTGAAGCTCGTGATCTCGGCTCAAAAGCCTCTTCTTGTGTCACATTTACTCTGCAGGGAAGCCTCAGTCCTTTCTGAAAAGAACGAGATGTTCCACTCAGACGTCCACGTCCACCTGTCTGGACGCGCTAGCGTCAGCGTGCCGCTAGCGGCTGCCGGTTTATCTCCACGTGCCGTGAAGCCATTGTTAGGCGGGAACAGTGGCGGGACGTCACGCCTGGTATTTGAGCTTCTCCCTCGGGTTGTCAGGTCTTTGTCATCGGTTCCAGTCATTATTTAGCAAAAACAAGCTGCCATTCTGTGATGGTATCGCTCAGTGTGTGTGTGTGTGTGTGTGTGTGTGTTTCTTATTGGGTGAGGCTCCTGAAACAACAAGCATCCCTGATCTTAACAGACTTGTTGATGTTATGTAATCGTTTACGTGCTGTTCTTCAATAAAAACTTTCTTTAAATTCAGTCTGAATGATCTGATCCATGTGGCTGATCCCAGATGCCTCCTGCTGAGCGGCGTCAGTCTAATAAATCAGTGTTGGGAGTCAAACTCAGGTTCGTACAGAGTGGCCGTGTGGTGTTAGTCTCCACGTCCACCCACTCTACGTCAGGAATGGGAAGCCAGCGTATTCCCGCCTCCCCCCCATCCTTTATCTAAAGGAAGTGCCAAAATAAGCAGGAGCAGCCGGAGAGCTGGCCTGAAGCTCGGACACCTTTCTCCACCGCAAGCCAGAAGAGTCAGCGTCCACCATGAAGTCTGCCCGGGTCCCGGCCCCGGTCCCGGTCCTGGTCCTGGTCCTGGTCCTGCTCACGCCTCTTCATGTCCTCAGCTCAGGTAAGAAGAGGCTCGTTCACATCTGGCCAACTTTTCTCACTTCTTAAAACAACTGAGTCTGTCTGAAACCTGAAACTCTTTCCACCAACCGCTCGAGGACGACTTGTCATGTGTTTATTTTTCCGTACGTGTTTAAGGTTTTCTTTGGTACTGTGATCTGTAATACATACTAGGTATGAGATAAGTTGTGTGTGTCCATCTTCAGCTTCCTGCACCAGGAAAACCACTTCGTTTTCACTATCAATGCAATAAGATCTTCATTTATGTGAAAGAGCAGCAAATGTTTGTTGTTTAAAGCAGAAAAAAGGGTCTGGTTGGGTCTTGATCGTTCAGGGTCCTGGAAACGACTTTCCAGTGACCCGTCCTGAGCAGAGAGGTGATCTGACGGCAGATAGCCGGCCGGTGGGAACCGAGCGGCCCCCTCCCTCACGGGGACAACGGCTTATTGTCCTGAGACCCAAACATCTCAGCTCTCTGGCTGTAAACATGTGGAGGAAACAGCCTCCAGCAGCCTGTTTCCAGAACACATAAAAAGAAGTCCTGGAGTCTCAGAGACACATGACCTCCAGTGGGACCTGGAGGGTCGTGGCTGGAGCCTGATTGATCAGATATCTGGTATATAAAATTAGCCTTTATGTTTGTAAAAGTGACGATATCAGCATTGCTTTCTTGGAAGTTTCACCAGTTTGTTTGCCTTGTACTTTTTTCCAAAGTTCATTAAATTCTACTTTTCAGTGCTTTAATCTCATCAACGCATGAAAATATGCAGATTTCTTAAAATTTCAGTCTTTATTGTAGAACCAGCTTTTTTTCAAAAGACCAAAGAACGTCTGCTTTCTAAGCTAATAAAATCTGACAGGAAGAGGCTCATAAAGGCTTTTTGTTTGTTTGAAGTTTCACTGAAATCACTTTAAAGACTTAAAGAAATGTAATACTATTTTAGTTTGATTTATTCTAAAATCTCACAATGGAATGATCTTCTTTTAAGTTTCAGTATCTGCTCTTTAAATGCGACAGCGCCCCACTGCTCCCTCTAGTGGCAACAACTGGTACTACTGATCCGTAATGCTAATCGCATTTGACTCACTCCTGTAACCTTTAGGCCAACAAATGACCCCGACTCTTCACATTTGCCTGATCTGAGAGGTTTTGATGATAAAAAGTGTTTCAGACGTTACAGTCGGAGGGGCTGCAGGCCGGAGCTGATAAAACCAGCCGAGGCCAGAGGAGCTCCTTCCCCTTCCTGAACAGGCTCATAAATCCAGACGGAGCAGAAATCGTCTGGTGTGAAATACGCTGTCTGAAATCAGTGAAGACAGGAAGCCTGGCGAGGGACAACAATTGTTTGTGAGGGACAGGATGCAGCTTCACACACGGAGCAGAGGAAATCCAGCCTCTCACGCCACCGCAGCCTTCTTCTGCCCCAGTCTGACACTGGCCGTCCTCTCAGACGCCGACCAAACAGGAATAACGCAAAAACCCAAAATAGACGGATGCCCTGTCTGCACAGAATGTGTATAAATCAATGCAATATTTAGAGAGAACTCGTCAGTGCTCTGGTTTCAGGCCGTTTCTTGTCTCGGTAAAACTCAGGTGTGTTTTCCGCTTCGTGTTTCCAGATGATCCGACGCAGACACCAGCAGGAACTGCCAAGTCAGTAGGTGAGAGAGAGAAGGCTGTGGATTCTTCACTCAGATATTTAATTCCTGATCTAAAATCGGGCTTTCTGTTCACGAACTGAAGACTGGGTGTGCTTCAGGTGCCAAAATTATAAAGTATTCAAAATTTTACAACTGCTAAAATGCCGCAAATGGAGATCAGTGGTGAGGAGTGTGAGGTCATGTCTGTCTTCTTGGTGCTGCTGAGTTGATTTCTCTCTTTATTCAGTGGGAACACAGACAGCGCCTGTACCAGGTGAAACAACAGCAGTGGCAGGAAGAGCAGCAGCACCAGGAGTGGCAGCAGCAACAGCAGCAGCAGCAGCAGCAGCAACAGCAGCAGCAGCAGCAGCAGCAACAGCAGCATCAGGAACAGCTCCAGCAGCTCCAGCAGCTCCAGCAACTCCAGCAGCTTCAGCAGCTCCAGCAGCTGCCTCCACAGTCCGCCCTGCTCTCACTGCTTCCCAGGACAAACCGACCACCGCTGGGGACAGTGAGTGGACATCTCAGTCTTTACTCCTGATGCTGATTCATTCGCATTGGAGGAAGATAAAAAAAAAGTGATTTTTTTTTTTTGTCTTTTGTTTTAGAAAAAAGTGTTCCTCCATCCACGCAAACAGTGGCCGCTCCACCGCCACCTCCTCAGCCGTCCACACAGCCGCAGAGACCCACCGCTCCTCCCAACCCCTCGCACACACCCACCAAAAGTGAGACTTTTCTCATTCTCATTCATGCTTTTCCACTCCAGCTTTCTTTTATTCGTTATTTGGCTCTCTTTATTTGTTGTGTTATCTTTGAGAGCAGGCGGTCTGGACCCCCGAGCTCATCGTCCAGGCCAGAACACAGTGGTCCCGGACACACAGGGCCCTCCAGGTGAGGCATTCATCTCAATAACGTCTCTCCACCTCGAGGTTGATTCAAAAGGCTGATCTTGGCTTTCTCTCCGTCAGGAGCCAATGGAAGCACCGAAAAACAGAACGCAGGTACGTACAGAACGAAGCGCTCCTCGCTCTCATGAAAAGCTCGAAAACAGGCTGATCTCTGTCGTCCGCAGGTGCAGGTCCTCTTGGCTCAGGTACAGTAAGAGAACGTCTTTTCATTCTTTACTGATGGATTTTTTTTTTTTTTTTTTTTTTTCATGAACTCATGACTTTCTTTCAATTCAGACTCACAGCAGACGCAGCCGCCTCCAGGGATGTCCGTGGCCGAGGGAGGCCAGCCAGCAGAGAAAGGAGCCGGTGAGTTACAGACCAGTGATGCCTGACGGATGCTGTTTTGCTGCTGTTCAGAGACAAACAGTCGTTGTTGTTGTTGTTGTTGTGTTTGAAGGTTCCCAGCCAAACAGTGAGGAGAAAGCTCCACCCAAATCAGGTGACGTGAACCGCAACAGTTAGATACATACTGGATTCAAACTACAGACTCGCTTCCCTAAGAATGACCTCTGACCCACCACTGTTTTGAAAAAAAATTATAGTTTAAATAATCAAAAAATGAAAATAACAACACAGTTCTTTCTGTCAGTGCTTTCGTGCTCCTTTGATCACATGATTTCTGCAGCTTTCAGCATGTTTCCACTAACTCCCCTCAGTGTTGCTGTCATGCTGAAGCGCCTGAGCTGCTGCCACTCCAGCAAGAAACACAATCAAGGGTTGAAAATTGCATACAAATGTTTCAATAGTTGTGTTCGAAAGGTTTTTAACACTGATTTAGACTGGCTGACGGTGGATCTAAAGTTCCTGTATGTGTAGTGACTGTGATTTTTTTAATCTTTGATTCCAGCCTCTGACAAAAGGCTGTGGCTGATCCTGCTGCCGATCTTCCTGGTGGTAGCCGCCGCCGCCATCGTGATCAAGTTCAAATCCAAGAAAGTCCACGACCACACAGGTCGGAGGCGCGAACCCTGACGCGGCTTTAGCTCGATCCCGCGCCGTTTCCCATCTTGACCTTTATCCCTTCTCTCCCGCAGAAACCCTCGACACCGGGACCGAGAAGTGAGTCCGACGCCCGGAGGGTTTGGGTCACGTCTTGACGGCCCGTGAGCGAACGAGCCAACCGGTCACCCGTTTCCCTTTCGTGTCTCCACAGCGCGTCCTTCCAGAGCCGACCAGAAAGCACCAAAGATGGCGTCATGCTCCTCGGAGTCAAGTCGTCAGGCGGAGAGGAAAATGGTGAGCGGCCTTCTCCTCTATTTCCTGTGACCACTTCCTTCCAAGCTCCTTCTGTTTGTGCATGCCTTCATGGACTGGTGAGGCTGTTTTCTACACACACACACACACACACACACACACACTGCTTTTAATATCTCATTGTACTGTACGGGTTTTGGGTTCTTCGCCGGGCAACTGAAGGTGTTTCCTGTGATTTGGTGTCCCCGCCCTCTGACAAGCAGCCGGGCCCGAAAGATAGGGACTTCCTAACATAAACACAGATTATTTTGGACGGGCGCTATTGTGCGGCCCGTAAATGTCAGACACTCGGAGGCAGAGGAGGGGAGGGGTGGTGGTGGTGGTGGTGGTGGTGGCTACGTGCGCATGCGTGGGCCGTGCACGCACCGAGCGCCCCATCTGGGCACCGGCCGCCCCACCCTCCTCCCTCCTATCAGGAAGGAGCTGCCAGGGAAATGGAGTCATGCTTGAGGAATTTCACCGAGGGGAAAAAAAAAAAAAAAAAAAAAGCGTTTATGTTGTTACAGACGGCTGCGTTTCTTTGGATCGCGGCTATGAAATTTCTTATCTGACTGGGAAACGCTTTACTCCTAAACACCGCGCGGTATCTAGATGAAACACGGCCGGGTATCGCTCATCATCTACGTCAGCAGCGGGCAATTAATTATCCCCAGAGACCAAACAGCAAACAACTGTAGAGGCTCAAATCATCAGCTGGAGTCACACTTACATAAGGTGACAGGAAAAAAAACACAAGGACGTACATCACAAAGTGCCATATTCAATGTTTAACAGAGATAATTAGAAACAAGAGCCTTCATTCAGTTTACCCTGAGAGAATTTGGAGCAAATGGTTTTTAAAGGAGGTGGGAAAAACAAGCTGTTTCCAAGCAACAAGAAAAGCAAACACGATTCATCTTCAGAGAGAAGAGACTTAAAAACCCTCTGAAGCTACAGCACAGAATGAGGAAGGCATTTTGTTTTGAATGACAGCATGAAATTAGCCTTTAACAGAAATCTGCGTTCTTCCAGTTGTGACTGGGTGATGTTAAATTCATCTTGTGATTGCTCCAAAAGTCAGGGCAACAGTATGAACACAAACAGCACACACAAAAACAGTGTCACTAGTAAAAAGAAGAGCTAAAATATTTGTATGATAGAGTAAAATAAAAAAACTATATATTTATATATATATCTATATCTATCTATCTATCTATCTATCTATATCTATATATGTATCTATATATATAGATATATATATCTATATCTATAATATATATATATATATATATATATATATATATATATATATATATATATATATATATATATATATATATATATATATATATATATATATATATATATACACACACACACACACACATATATATATATAAAGGGTCCCAAGACAGAACCTTGTGGCACACCATTAATGACTTTAAGACCCATGGATGAAACACTGATGCAATCTTACTTTTTTTGTGAATAAATACAGACAAAAATAATGTTACTTTATCAAAACAAAAACATTTATAATTGAATGTTGAAAAATGTTGAATGCAGACAGATTAAATTAACAAAATAAGTTAAAAACTTCTGATGAGCACTTGCCAATAAACCCATTCAGCTTCACAGGATGATTTAAAAAAAATAAACAATATGCTACTTTGTACAAGGTAAAGAGTGTGTTGTGAGTTTTTGAGTTAATCATTGCTTTTTATTAAGTGTGAGAGGTGAAAGTTCTCCTTCAAAAACTGACCTGACATTTCAGATCTGAGTCAATATTGAAGAACATTAATGGCAAACAACTAGAGAGGATCTTCTGAAAATTCTGTTTTGCACTGTTTTATTCCTCTTTTCTTTTTTTTTTTTATTTGCATTTCAGCGGCTGCCAGATAAAAACCAAAGTGCAGTGACATGAAGAAGAGGATGAGTTCCAGCTGTCGCCCGCCCTGATGGTTTGAGGCAACTGAGTGCTATGTTGTTTTTTTTTTATTAAGTTTTTTTGAATTTGGTGTAATTTTATTCATTTTCAACAAGCTAATGTTGAACAGTGTTTTTGATACCTCTTCCCCTGAAAGCAGTTCAGTCAGGAAATGAGTGTGAAGTTTCTGGGAGCTGCTCAGCTCTTCATAACCAGTCCAGTCTGCAAAAAATTATGCTTTATAGGCTTTTGCAAACTGTGGATTATTTTAATGTTAACATTTCTGAACCTGAAATATGTCCATTTATCCAAAACCCCTAATACCAGCTTGTACTTTTAACAGATTGTTCTTTTTTTACTTTGACGCAAACAGGCATTTTTCCTCACCGAGGATTTCTGAAAACAAACAAAAGTTTCATGAAACTGTTGAATTCCAAGATTAAACTGGAAGAAAGAAACCTGAATTTGACATTTTTCTATGTTAAGATTTTGACATTGATGATGAAAATCAGATTTTTTTTCCCTCTAAATTCCAAGAAATAATGTAAAAGACATTTCATTTGTGGTAATTTTTTGATCTGCATTGTTTCTTCTGTGATGATCAGCAGCAGGGAAGCTCAGGGGGATGCATGGATTTATCTCTTCAACTTTTTAAAGAAATCAGGATTACGGTAAATCAGTGGAGTATAAATCTATTAATAACCTCACTTCAACATTTTAAAAGCTGGATTTAAGCGAAATAAAGCAGCATTAAAATGATACAATTAGTGCAGAAAAGGTAGATGATGTTACATGTGTGTCATTGTTTTCTGATTTCGATGATCCAAATGTTTCATTCGACGTATCCACAGTATGCAGAAACTTACACTGCCAGCATCTTTTTTTCTATTTTAGAATAAATCCATCCATAAGCTTTTAGTGTGCCTTTTAAATAAGATTGACCTCTTTGTGTATTGTAGGAAATTCAGTCTTCTGTCTAGATGGTTTCTGCATTGTGCACTGATCTCACATTCATCCCATGTGTGAAGGAATCCATCAATCACTGTTCACGTTTTTCCTAGAATCACACTCCACCTCACTGTTTTGTTTTGTTTTTTTCCTTTTTCTTTTTAAAAAATTATTTTAAACTATGTAGTGCCACTTTGGAATCCAAAAAAGAAAAGGAGCACAAGCAAAGAAAACAAACTGACAGATCGTTGTATTTAAAATCACTGGAACTGCTTTATGTGTATGTGTGTGTGTGTGTGTGTGTGTGTGTGTGTGTGTGTGTGTGTGTTTTGTTTGTCTGTCAGTGTCAGTTTCCTCAATAAATCACAACACAACTGGTTTGTTTTGCTTCTTTCTGTCAAATCAGAGCTCCCAGTTTTGATGACAGATGATGGAGGTTTTACTGAAACCGGGTTCAGGATTTGGTGTTGCTCAGCATTTGGCCGCTGGAGGGCGCCAGGAGCCGCCATGTGGCGGAGGCCTGGGCCTCCACTTCATAAACTGGTGTTTATTGCAGTGCGTTTCATGAAGTTGTCAACAGAGCAGTGAGGTATTAGGCACCAGGGTAAAAATGCCCTCTGTTGTCTCTGCAGGAGCTCCGTAACACAATGTTCTCGCCGTCCGACCGCCGGTGTGTCAGCACATCTGCTAACTGGGATTCAAACCCGAGACCGGTGCTACTCCACAGTTCCAGTGCGTGTGTTTTTGCCATCGCAGTCTCATGAGCTCCAGTTCTGACTCGATTCACAAACAGCGTTATTTGGACGGACTCTGTAAGTTGAACCTGGGGCAGCGGCTTCACGGGCGGACGCATTTCTCTGGAAGCCGCCTGGCGGGACGCCCGCCGCACACAGCCAGGGCTCACCAGCTGCGGCTGGAGGCTGAGTTACACTCAGGATGTCCTGGCAGGCATTTTCCTCAGCTTCTCCAACCGCTCACAGTCTTTAGTGTCATTCTTTGAGCCAAATATCTACTCCCCTTTCAGTTTTCACGTGTACCTCGGGCCCGGCCCGCGAAAGGTCAACGTAAATGTCAAAGTTTTCTCTTGTCACAGACGGGATCCTGCTGAGCATCGCTGGTTTACTGCAGCCCTCTTGTTCCAGGAGCAATGACTCCTTCAGGAGACTAACAGATTATTTTTGGTGCATGCACATTATTTATAGGTGATTATTTTATAGGTGAAAATAAATACCTGAAAAACTTATAACTTCAGATAGAAAGCACTGAGTACTTACTATACTTGTAAAAGTAGCTAATTAGATTGCATGGTGTTGATTTTGCATCAATGAAAATGACACACCTAGAAAATGGATGCATTTTTTATGGTACTGACAGAGATTTTCCCAGTGCAAACAGCCCCGAGCAGCACTGTACATCTTAAATTCATCATTATGCCAACATCTACATATAATTATTGCAAAAGATTCAACTGTGAAAACATGCATGTTTCAACATATGCGACCAATCACATTGATATACTATGTTTTCCTCAGTTATAGTTACATTACATCATTTCTAGTGGAAACTGGCCTGAATTCAGGTGCAGGAGAGAATAATAATCAAAAGACATTAGTGAAGTCAACAATATAATCACAAATTAGGTTCAGAAGAGACAGAGGGAGCGATGTTCACTGAAAATGCAAATCCCAGAGACATCACTCTGCAATTGCAAGAATTCACATCACTGCATATCCAATGTTTAAGTAATGTCCTTTGTGAGTCGCTCCTGTGGGTAGCCGAGCCTAACACCCGTTTTGTGCCTTAATGATTATGCAAATGACATTATCCACTGTGACGTTCGATTCTCCATCTCCCCGTGTTCCACGAGTCAAAGTGTCCTTGAGCAAGACAGTGAACCCCATCCCGGTGGATTTATTGAGCGTGGCAGCTGCCTCCATTCATGTAAATGGGTGGATCTGATTACCAGTGTAAAGTACTGTATCACTGAAATCCATTTACAATTTAATTCAGTTGCTATGGCAACAAATTACAGCGAAAGCTTGCAGAATCGCTGTTCCAAGTAAACCCGCATTTTACATTAGTTTAATGGAGATAACTCAACTTGTCACTGAAAATGTTAAACTTTGCAGGTCTGCAAAGCCTCACAGATCCAAATGAAACAATGTTTATTAGATAAAATATGTCAGCTTCAATAAGAAATGCATTTCCCTTTTGGATTTTGTCGTGTGACTAATGCGACTCTCAGATCCTGTACGCTGCACGTGCGCGTGCACCCAGCTCTCTCCTGCAGTCATGATATGCAATACTCATGTTATTCGTTTTTCTGGCGGGGAGGGAAGGAGGGAGGGAGGGAGGCAGGGAGGGGGGAAAAGAGCTGCACGTTTTTCCTGCAACGAGAGACGTGCCAAGCCAGTGCAGCAGGTGTCCTGCTGGGCGATAACAGACAGCTCCTCTCAACTCTGCTGGACGAGCAGTCCGAAACACAATAATCCGTCCGTTCAGAGAAATGGGAGTTGGAGCATATTATCAGGCAGATTTTGGCCGACTCGCCCCGCCGACAGAGAGTGAAAGCCACTTCATTGTCCCGTCTGACCTTTACACGGCAGATGTTTGATGCACAAAGCCAAGTGCCGGGTGGAATCCGGCTAGTGTTTCAGCTTGTTCCCAAGACCGATCCAACTGCTCTCAGAAGAGTAAGACGGAGACAGAATGTAACAAGGAAGCATCTCACGCGCTGACAGCAAGAAAACCTTTTATGAAGGGGAACGAACTGATCCGAGCATTCTCCATGGCTTCCCTCCATCTGAACACAAGATAGAAATCGAAATGCTTACCAGAGAAAATCAATATGTTTGTTTTTTGTGGAGAATTTTCTTTTGAATAAACATTCGAGGAACTTGTACAGTTGTGCTACCAGCTATTCAAATGTCCCACATTTTGCATAAGTCTTGCATCATAAAAGCCTGAAGATAAGAAGAGAGACTTTGTGGACACTGTCTGCACAATAAAACATGAAAAAACATGACAGAACTTAAAGGATTTAGTGAAGCTAACTTGCAAGAATGTTGTTTATTAGCTCATAAAGTATTGGGATTGTAGTTTTAAACACTTGACAAATCTCTTTCTGCTTGTAAAGATTTTACGAGGCAGCTAGAGTGAAATGCTGACTACCGAGTCCAGACTGCAACTGTGTCAGCGACTGATGGACCTTAATTAGAATAAATGTAGGTCGCAACCTTATTTCGATTTAAGTCATGTCAGCTTGCTTGTTGCTGTGGCTTTGATTTTGCATATTGTACAACTGATGGAAAATTTCAGTATTGTTTGTTTTCCTGTTTTCACTTTTGCAAATACTCTATGGTTTGAACGTGCAAGAGGCTATAAGATCCCACTCGCTGCATCCACAAAAGAAAGTAAGAATGTAAGTGTCGAAGAACTTCCTTCTGCCAGCTTTCTGGGTCTTTCCATGTGACTGAGAGCACTCTGGATTCCATTACCCTCCGGCCAGCAGGGCCAGCAGTCCGTGGGGGGTGAGGGGCCAGATCCAGTTTCAGGGAGAAAATGTCCCCCTCTCTTTCTCTCTATCCTTCTCCCTCTCTCGCTCTGTGTAGCATCTATCCCTGTTTTTTTTTTCTCTTTTTCACGGCCGACGGTTTCAAACTTTTCGCCTCATTCCAGTTCAAGCTCCTTTACCGCATAGCAACGCTCCAGCTCCTGCCACGTCATTGGTCAATTATTCAATTTAAATCCCCGTTTTGCGGCCAATCAGATGCGCCTGCATGGCCACGACGGTGCGTGCTCTCTGATTGGTCAAACCCACCGGTCAGCTGAGCGCGAGAAGGTATAAATACTCCTCAGGAGTTGGAGCCGGTGTGTGTGCGCGTGTCAGTGTGAGCGAGGAGGGCGGTGGGCGCTTGGATGTATTTATTTAAAAACCGCCTAAACTGAAAGATCTCGACTTTGCACCGAACAACTTTTGAGGTGAGTAGTTTAGTATTTCTGCAGCCGTATCGGGGCTGAAGCAGGAAGTTGTGGTTCTGTTCGTTTTGTGTGTAAAAGAAGCTGGGAAAGCTGAGTCTTGTCGGCGTGTGTTCGTCAGGACAGCGGTCCAGTCCAGGACACGGCACGACTCTCGCCATGGTTGCCACGAGCACGCTCAAGAGCAAAGGCAGCGACCATCACCAGGAATGGGTGGAGAGAAGACCGGGGCAGGTGTACATCGAGAAAGGTGAGCTGTGCTGCTGTTTGCTGGATGCTTCCTCCACTTGTTTATGGAAGGAGGAGGAGGGATGAAGTCATCCCATCAGCCAGTCTGCACAACAACAGCAGATCTGACAGCAGCTTTTTCTCTGCTCCCAGCTGCATTGTTGGCGTTTTCATAAAGCTCCATTGTGACCGGAGTGAATCTGCTCCACGTGCTGGTTCAGTCTCATTTCACGCTGCAGCCGGAAGCAGCCGCGTTCCCACAGACGTTCAGGCGTCTGCAGGGAGAGGCCGCTTGTTTGTGCATGCTGGAGTGATGAAATTCAGTCTTGCAACAATTATTTTTGATTTGCTGTTGTGCTTTAACTGCTTTCTGTAATTTCCCTCATTTCAATTACCTTTGGAGAGCATCCTGAGTTTCTCCAAGTAGTCTCCTTGGGTTGAATATGTTAAAGAGTTGCTTTAAACTCTGTAAACTGTCCAAATCTTATAAAACAAAATATCATGCTTCAGTTTTAGTTGGTTTTAAAACATGATTTAGCATAAATCCATAAACTCTGGACGTGACATGGTTTTAATGTGGAAGCTGTTGGCCTTCATGTCACTTGAACTGTTTTCCACAGCCTTGGATTCCTGGGATTGCTCTTCGTCGGAGCTGCAGAGGAACGCCGACGCCACCGAGGAGCAAACGTGTCAACAGCTGGCCAAGATGTTCGAGAGCTGCCTGTCACGGGCCAAGAAGACGACGCTCCACTGCTCCACCGTGCTGGTGCCCGAGAAGCTGACCAAGAGGATAGCCCGCGAAGTCCTGCGGCTGGCGGCCTGCGAGCCCTGCGGCCTGCGCGGCTGCGTCCTGTTCGTCCACCTCGAGCATGACAAGGGCTGCTGCAAGCAGCTGGAGCGCATCGCGTGCGACGCCACCGTGGTGCCCACCTTCGAACTCTCCCTGGTTTTCAAGCAGGACGGCACCGCCTGGCCCAGCCTGCGGGACTTCTTTTTCATGGGGACCTGCTTCGCCCCCGCCTTCAGACACGCACTCAAGCTGAGTCCGAGCTTCCGGCTCGTCAAGAGAAAACTGTACTCCTCCTCGGCTGGCACCGTGGTGGAGGAGTGTTGAGCTGGTGGAGCTCGGAGACTTGGGGGGGGTTGGATTTCCTGTGGGTTAATACACTTCTGATCAAAATGTCAATGACACTAAAGTGGTGTCAGAATTTCTACTGTGTTTTTGTACGTTGCTCTTTGTCAGCTGATCTGCTTGCCAGTCGGCTCGGGATGCAAAAGTGGAAGTTTGATTGTTCTGGATTTGGGTTTGTGGTTTGAAAGTTTTTTATCTGTAAAATAAGTCATGGATGACTTGGTGTTCCGAATGCGTGAACTTGTCGCTTAAATGCTTTTTTTTTTTTTAATATATAAACGATCGCACAGATTACCAATGAATGTAAAGTGATGTTCACTTAAAGTTTAAGAAGAACGTCCGATGGGTACACAAAAATGCACTTTGTTGACGCATCCTGCTTGTTTCCTCTGAATGTGGAGCAGCCGTTAACACTCCTAGGCTCCTGTTGGGAACTAAAACGTAGTCTTTTGTAGCTCGTAGTGCAATGCTGTAATTGGAGTAGTCGATGTGTCTCTGTTCCTGTGATGCTGCTGTCTTGGTGTGGGGTCTCTCACAAGAGGAATTTAAATGCCTTAAAACTCTTACAATGTAAATTTTTCTCTCGTTTCTGGAGTTTTTTTCCCCCCTGTTGCTCTTCTTCAAAGCAGAAGCCTGATCCAAGTGAAATGTTGCGTCACTGAAATGTGGAATCCCTGTCTGTCTCTTTTTTACAATCTGACTGGGTTTGCAAACAGCCTTATGGCCCGTCTTGTATTTCAACTGTTTTTGATCGCTCATGTTTAATGCCACGACAATTTGGCAATAAATAATTTAACACCTTGCACTTGTTAGAGTTCATTTCATGAGAACATGGCATGTTGATTTCCCCTTGGCTGAAGCGGAGCGATGATGGGAGCTGAAAGTATATGAAGTTCAGAGTCCATTATTGCGGGATTATTTTACTAGTCCAGAAATTGGGCTGCTTGAACAAAAATGTGTTTTGACATGTCTGCTTTATTTGATCACTCGGATTCTCGCATCACGGAGAGAAATGTGATGCAGTATATTTCACCGGCACATGGGGATTAGAAGAAAACCTACTCCACCAGATGCAGTTTGATGGAAAAACCTGATGTCAGGTAAGTGAGCTTTGTCTTAACTTTTAAAATCACCAAGTTTGCAACATTCTTTCTTCACGCAGCTGCTTCGCTGGAACCACCTCGGTGATTTACAGCAGCGTTGCAGGAGATCAGCTGATGCTTGTTTTCCACAGCAGATGTAAACAGTTGGCGCTTGAGGTGTTGCGTCACGACCGAGCAGAAGGGCCACCCAGTGGTCTGTTAGACAACCCTCAGCTCAAGGCTGGGATTTTGTTTGCGTGTTCTCTCTGAGGGAATTTCTAGTGGTACTGAGTCAAGCTTGAGGTTGATTTGTGATCAGAGTTTGCCTGTGGATGTTCGTGTGGTGGAGTCCAAACTTCTAGATTTGTAGTCACGAGAAAATAAATGATCCATGCAAATTTTCCCTGTTGTGTGCTACTGATCCTGATTCTCGTGTCAGAGTGGCTCCTCGGTGAACCGACGGCTCTGCCGCTGCTGATTGGACGAGCTCCTCCGCTCAACGTTGTGTGAACCTGCAGGCTCTGTGTGGTATTTCTCTCACTGCGTTTAATGGAGGGCCTTGCAGGGTGACTCTGAGACCCTCGTGACCCACCAGAGGTCAATCAAAGACTTTGTCACCATCCTGATACTTTTGTACAAAACTTCTTTGTCATCAAGTTCTTGATATTCCAGGCCGGCCTTTGTCGATGCCCAATTAGAGCTTCAGAGAAGTAGGCCACGGACGTCACGCTTAACGGCTTTGTGCTGCCTGTGTAAAACTTTTACCAAGCCGTGTCGTCACCCTCGGCCGCGTCGAGACGTCTGACCGCCCTGCGGCGGGTTAATGACGGGAACACGATACTGTGCAAAGATGCACCGTCGGCATTGTGCAGGACAAAAGCAGCTCTGATCATTCAGCCTGTTGCGTGAAACCATATCGGATTCTTTTCCCTCGCTGTGCTAAAGTGGGTCAAAAACCCATCCTGCATCATAATACATCTGCTTGATTTATTAAAACCAAGTGTTAATTATATTTCATCCCACTTTCTACAGCAACATGTAGAGCGTTTTCCTATCCTAGTGCAGAGTTTGTGATTAATGAATCCTCTCATGGAAAAGTACTGGGCGCCTCGTCACACGGCGGCGAGCAGAGCAATCAGAGCCGCTCTGTGCCGCCTTGGCAGCTCGTCCGCCGGAGCTCGTGAGTCTGCCGGCGGTACTTGAGCTCCTCACTGTCAACATGATTCATCTCGGGCTGCGAGCTGCCGCTTCGCCGTGACAGCGCTGTGCCGCAGCTGCACCGATCGCACATGCCTGCTCCCTGCGAAGCACACACACCGACAGGCTACAGATGACGTTTACAAGCTTTTGAGGCACCTCGCCTCCACCCCCGGGTTTGCTCCGTCACTTGATAGTTTTGTTTGTTCCTGACTTCTGAGAGACGAGCCGGGCCTGATTCCATCTTCCTCCCGGCCCGTAGTGAAAGCTCTTCCTGGGAACGTGGAAATCAGATGAACTTACATTCATGTCACTCTGGGACTGGGGAGATGTGATGGAGCGGATATGTTTATCTGTCTCCAAAGTGTCTGTGGACGTTGAACATAAACAACCGGATAAGGCAAAGTTGTAGAGATGATATTGCAAATAAATAGGCAGATCTGTGTGTAAAGTGTTTAACAAAGGCTTATGAGTTGAACTTAAATATAATAGGACAGGCTTGTTGTGTTTTGTGCTGCACAGTAGTGATAGGGTTAACGCTATTTTTTCATAGTGAAAATATCCCCGATAGGAGTTGGTTTTGGACTGAGTGTGTGTGTACAGGGTGTGTTTCCTGACTCTAAGGCCCCACCACCTTCAATTAGATGAAACTTTATGAATGGATGATGTTTTTTTCTTTCTTTTTTTTTTTTTTGTTGCATTCAACTATAGATTCTTGTATTGTCAAACCTGTAGCTGCTCTAAATAAACTCGGTGTTGATCTGGTTCACTCTCAGCTCTCATCTAATGTCCTATCTTACAGGAGCAGAGAGAAGATTCTCCTCTGCATTCCACACATTTGAACCAGCGGTGGACACTTGCTCAAGAGCCCAAGGTAGTATAAATCGGGGTTTTGTGAACACCAGCGGCCTTCATTTTTCCCACCAATACTCAAAAAGATACAACCTGCAGGTTCTAATTAGTCTCGATATTTGAAAGCATTTGTCATTTATTCATCTATTTTGCTACTTACTTTATACTTAATCCATACTTAAGCTGAATAAAACATTTAAACAGGTAGATTTAAAAGCATTAAAGTTAATCATTACTGACTGATTGTGGGAGACATACACTATGTATTGTGTTTTGATATTTTATCAAAACACAAATTTATATTTTAAGGTCAGTGTGTCCACTTGTGCGTGCGTACACACAAACTTTGCATAATTGCATTCTCTGTTTGGAGGTTTACATTCTGAATTCAGTGGTTTCTGGTTTCTTGGGCGTTTCGTGTCACCTTGACCTCAACAATGTTTCACATGCTGCGAACAAGCCTGACACGTAGAACAGTCCTGGCTGACTAAATATAAAGTTGGACAGTTTGTGAGCTTGTGATGTAAAACTGATCAACTCATGTGGTCATCGGTCATGAGCGCTCTGGCTTGAGATACTCGGTGTAACGGAGTGTGATATACAGGAAGTCCCTGCCGAGGGATCGTATTTATTTTTGTTGCTCAAATGCATTTTCACTTGATTTATCCAGATCATATGAACTTGAGCAATAAACTTTTTTGGAAGACCTAAGAAAGATCTTACCTAAGCTAGTAAAGCAAATAGACCAAAGAGGCACATGATGCACATGTTCAGCAGGCGCCTAACCATAAAAAAATAGGTATATTTTGAGATGTTGCTATGCTTTTTTCAGCAGAGGGAATGAGGCGTTTCGTAAGTGTCACTGCAGTAGTTATCTGCCTGGTGTGTGTGTCTGTGTGTGTGTGTGTGTGACCCTTGGAGGTCATTTCCTCTGGATGGGCTGGCGCTGACCACTTGAATCCACCGAAGCTCTGGTCATCTCTGGTATCTGACAGCTGGCTCTCACTTTCCGCCTTAAATGGTCGAGCGGCTGGAAGTAGGTCGTTGCCCGGGTGAAGGCACCTTCATGCCAATAGCCCCATCCCACAATACCAGTACCACTGCAGGTCCAGAGGAGACGGGACTCAAGGCCAAACTATGACTTGAATGCAGAAATGTGGGTCATGCAATTCTTATTGAGTTGCATTGTAGGATAGCATTTAATACTCAATGATGCATCGGCAGTTTTTTTAATAGACGATTTTATAATCAGTGTGTAATGCTATATTTATCCACTGACCTGAAGTGAACATTTAGCTGAACTGTTAAAAATCCAATCTCCACAGTAAGGCTTTGCAATTCCGAAAAGGAATTTATACTAAGACAAGCCAAACATATTTTTCTATTAACTGTTCATGCTTTTTAAAACTATTTTATTTGTGGATAGCTGCTGAGAATGACCTGAAAGAAAGAAAAGATCTTCTCAGTGAATTACTCATTTCATTGTTGCCTTACAGTGTGTAGGTGTAAGTGCTCACAGCCTCCCTGACACTTCACCCTCTCCATTATCAATAATTTAATCCAGAACCTTGAGTAAACTAATTATTCAGATTCAGCTCCTATCCCAGACAACCTTCCCTCAGATGATTGAATAGATCTACTCTGCTCTATCTTGTTATTGGTGTTGCTATAATTAATCCTTCTATTGTTGCTGGGCTCATCTGGGTGAACAATACTTCCATCACTCATGACTGAGGTAAAATAAAACTGGAGTGCATGCAATCTGTTATCATTTTGGCTTTAACACTGAAATCGAACCAGCTGTTTCTCTTTTCTTTTCTTTAAGTCAGACACAGTTATATGACTTTAGTGTTTTCAATAACTGTGCCAAGGATAATTGTACCTGAAGGCCTGAAGCATAAACCTTTGAAGTGCAACGATTGTGTAATAGCCTGCATGTTGAGGTAATTTATTTTCAGAGCTGTTGGAGTCAACTGCATGTACACTGCAAAAGTTGATGATTACAAGAGACACAATAAAATTCTGTTTCAATAAAAATGTACAACTTTGAACAGGAAGGTACTGACTCCCAGGCCATGTTTAAGCTCGCCATCTAGTGGCAAAAAGGAAACATAACATTACAATTAAAGTTAATGTCAGAGGTCTGGATGATTTTTTGAGGTGTTGCATCAGCACCAGTGCTGAAAGACAGAGGAAAATGACAAAATGTTGTCAAAATAAAAGGGTAAAAACCCTGCATGTATGGAAACAAACAAGTAAAAGTTTAAGGCACGGCAAGTGTATCTTAGCATACAAGTCAGTTCACGGTATTTTACCAGGACACAAAGGAAATATATTAAAACAGGTTGATTAAGAATCTTACTCTTAATTGATGAATATTAAACATTCAAACAATGTGATTAAAGCTGTTTCACATTATTGTTTCTGACTCTGGGAACACTGAGAAAACCTCTGCCTGAGGACCTCAGGGATCTGGATGTTTCATATTCCACAAGTAAATCTGAGATGTACGTAGGATCTTGTTTGGTCAGAAATGCTTTAATATTTTTTATATTCTGAATAGATTTCAATTATATAGAATTTTGCTACCCAAAGGGCTTAACAGTGTTAAAAAATATAATTCTCACATTCTTTTTATTTATTTATTTATTTATTTATTTATTTATTTATTTATTTATTTATTTATTTATTTATTTATTTATCAAATCATTTTAAAGCATCTGTGCTTTTATTTTGAAAGTTCTGGGAAGTGTTACTGTTGCCACAGGCAACGCCTGTCGTCGCCACTCAGTTGCGGCTCTTTCTTGACAGCTTGTCTGAATATCCGGGTTTTATTTATTTCCTCAGCTGTGTTGAATCTATGCGAAATGCCGCCGAAAGTTCGTAAAAAGAAGGCAGAAGGTGAGAAAACAAACCCGGGAGCCGCAGAGAAAAAGACATGGGAGGCGAAGCTGACTGAGGCTCGCTTTGAGGAGGTGAGCCACTGTCTTTTGACTCAGAAAATTAGTCAAATACCGTCAAAGTGCTGTTATTACACGACTTTTAAGTGTTTTGTGAGTGGGGTGCAGAATCATGTCACTTCGTGTTTTATTATTTTTCTTCTAGCTTGTTCATTTTTCACACTGCGTTTACAAAAGTTTGTATAAAATGCGTGTGGAGTGTTTTTCGGTATAAATCTGCCTTGATACGTATTGAATAAATGAAAATAGGAGCGGCTTGTATCTATGATACGCAGTGTTTTGCAGCGGTGTCAAACATAGGGCCCGTGGGCCAAAGACAGGCCCTAATCTCGGGGTCTTTAAGCTCTGGCTTGGCCTCTACATTCAGTTTCCATCCAGTTATGTGTGTTTAGGCTGTACTGTTTTCCTGTCTCTTTATTTTTCCCAGGACTCATGGCGGGCCAGTGTGTCTGTGGTGGTTGGGAGAAGCCCAGCAGAAGAAACACTGATCCAGGCTCTGGCTCTGGCTGTACCACAGCGCAAACTTTTTACGGCCATAACCAGGGACAGCGCTCTTGCAAAGGTGTGACTCTTTAGAGATATACTGTCAAGTAAACACATGTTTTTTTGGACTGTGGGCTTCAACTCTACACAGAAAGGCCTTCAAGCCCCAAACTGTGTCTGCACAGGTCTGTGAGCCGGGCAATCCCAAAGGGAAAAAGTCAGATGAACCTCCGATGTTCTATGAGGTATGATTTTGATGTTTTGAAGGAGCAAACTCACACACGTCTGTATTGTTATATGGCAGTTTATTGTGTGTTTCTGTGCCATTTTCTGTGCAAATTAATTTTCCCTTGTGCAGGTTATGGAGGTGGCGAAGGCGCTGTTGGACGCTGGTCAGGAAGTTTCTTGTGATCTGATGGCGAAAATACTGAAGTTCCTGCTGCTGCAGATCAAGACTGACGACCAACGGAAGATGGGAGCTGAACAGGTGAGGGGCTTTAGTTGTTATTTGACATAATGTTTCGAGCATCACAGTTTTTTTTGCTTTTTCAAGTTTAGCCAAACCTTGACGTGAGGTTATTTTTAAATGCATTTTGTGCCTTTGTCTCTCAATTCCAAGGATGAAAAGGGGAATGCTACTCGTTCTTCTGCCAAGAACAGAGGTGGGGCTAAAGGCTCTCCAGTGGCGCCATGCAAAGAGAGGAAAACCAAGCTGAAACGCAGGGATGATGTCGAGCCGCCTACATTCAAAGGTTAAAAACAAACCAAAAATTGGCTTTGTATCCTCAATAGCCACAGCTTTATGTTGATGTTTGCATTTGGCATGCATGGATTTGTGCAGAAAAAGAAAGAACAGACTGAGCACAGACCTTGCGTCTGTGTGTATCTGTGTGTTTGTGCAGATGACGAGCCAGACGACGGTCCTCAGCGCTATATCCTCCTGCTGGGTTTCTACCAGCCACAGCTGATTGGACTCTTGGATGCCATGGGTGTACATGTAGCTCATGTGATCCAGTTGTGCTCAGAACAAACCGAGTCGTCTGAGGAGCAGCAGGACCAACAAGGCTGCGAGACCGGTGAACAGAGTCTGAGCGCTGCGTCGGCTCTGGATACAGGTGAAGCATTTCAGCATATTGTCTTAATAAATTCTTTACTGATCTCTGATTGATTCAGTTCTTGAGTAATTTTTCTTCCTCTGATTAATTCTTCTGTGTTTCCTCACTAGAAAAAGTTATCGACAGCTCACAGCTGGCTGTCCAGGCCAGAAACTTGGATCTGTTCTGGTCAAATCTGAGGCCGCTTTTAGACGCTGGCCCACTGAACTCCAAGCTCCACGATGTGGTTCAGCTCAGCTACACTGCGTCAGACGTCTCGCTTCCTCTCCTCACACAGGACCCCATCTCTGTGGTGAGTCAGTCATTTCTTTTCATGTTGCCCCCAAGCTTCAGTCCTCTAACAGTTTGCGCTTGAACTTTGCATTCAGTCGGAGGTAGGGAGCGGCGTCTTTGACGGAGTGGCCAATCTGATCTACGACTGTCTGAGGTGGCGCAGGCAGCACCAGCATTATCAAAACCACGTCAGACTCATCAGCGTCCCCTCAGTTGTCAGAATGGATTCAGAGGTATGCATATACACATCTGCATGAGCATGAATATCTGTCATTTGTTGCTTTATTCAGAAATATGTGATGCAAAATAGATCTGTTCATTGCTGGAATATATTTGCTGTCCCCAAATTATACTGAAATGTGAAAATAGGATATACGGTAGTTTAAAATCCTCAGAGGTGATATTGGGAGTGTATCTCTGTTATGTCAAAGCTTGATACCATGTGTTTTGTGTCAGACTGTGCCAGTGTCAACCCCACACAGACAGGAGAAGAAGTCAGTTCTGGAAGAAGACCAATCAGATAACGGTTAAAAGCTTGATCTCTCTCTCTCTTCTACTTGTTCACAACTGTATCTGCCCTACAAATGGCAGACTAATGAGAAGACATCATCACCTTTGTCCTATAATCTGTTTTCTCTTTCGTGTGTGCAGAGGCCAAAGCGCCTCCTCTCTCAGCAGAGGTGGACATGTGTCACTACAGCAGCCTGCTGGACCTGCTTCCCCCTGAAGCCTGCTCTGTGCCCTTGATCCTGAACTGTATGGTGGAGCAGGTACGTTTATGTTTTTCCTTAGTGTTAGTTCATCACTTCTTGTATGTGACTGATTAAAGAATTCTCTGTCTATATATACAGTATATATTGCTTTGGACTGTCTTTGTTCGTATCAAAATTCTCCATTTATGTTTTTTTTTCCTGTGAGTCCAGGTGGTGGTTTCCACAGAGTCCCACTTGACAGAGGAGCCCGAACTGCTGGATGGTCCAGAGCTGAGTGAACAGCTGGTCAGCTACATCCTCCGAAGCTTCATGCCTCTGATGGACACTGAAGAGGAGAAAAGCCACTTTTTGAGGAACATGCTAACTTTCGTACAAAAGAAAGAAGACGAGAAGGTAAAGTGAATACTGCAGATTATCGATCCCAGGACAGTGTGGCTCATGTTTCAGTCTCGAGGACACAGATTGCAGCTCAGAGGTTGCAGGCAGATCAGCCCATCTCTGCCAGCTCCTGTGTCATCATATCAGGTTTGTCGCAGCACCGTGCACACACTGGGGCGGGCCAAACAGGCCAAACGGTGACGTCTGTAAGGATGGTGAGGTACCTGGTTACTCCAACAGACAGGATGGGAGCTGGAATCTGTGTCCTCCTTCATTCACAAACAGACCACTCATTCATTCAAACACGCACGCATCCTCTGTTTTAATCCCAGTCTTCATACAACATTTGTATTGACCAAAACTTGAAATTGTTTAAGTTTGTTTAAATTTAAGGCTGGATGAGCATCTGTAAAGCATGATTATTTAAAGAAATCTTCATGTTATCTCTTGGTTTTCAACCTAAATTCTGAAATAGGGCATCTACTGCAAGTCTCCATTGTAAGTGCTCGTACTGCAGAGGAGCTGCAATGCAAACACATCACATTCCAGTGTAATCCCAGCAGAGGGTGCTGTGATCAAGGTGGATGGTAGAGAGAGAATATCAAGCCTGTTGGTGATGAATTATTTTAGGTATTCATAAACAAACCATTTTATTATAATCATTATTTCAAGCAGTTCTTCTGGTGTGATCCCATTGCTCCTAATCCAATATCCGGCTGTATATTAAGTATTTTAAAGTTTCCCAAAACGATTATGATTACAATTCGACGTGTTTGTTTTTTCCTATGTCTTCTATGTTAGCCTCTGTTGAGTAATCTTGGAGCAGACAAACCTGGAAAAAAGCGCAAGCATCCTCGGATCATCAGACACCACGATGAGAGGGCGCAGCGTTTGGGAGGCATCGGCGTAAGTTGATTTGTAATTCATATTTACTTTTATCTTGAATCTACACTTTATTATTGTTCATGTGAGATGTAAATATGTTATTTTCATTTGCCTGTTAACACATTCAGGTGGTTCCGGGCTTCGATCCCTCAGAGGTGGAAATGTCCATGATGAGATTCTCTCCAGTGTGGGAGCTGATTCAGTCAGTTCGACAGAGAAGCGGCAGCTCCTGTTGGATGGCCCTCAAACAGCAGCTGCAACAGTCCTGCACAGATGGTCAGGAATGTGTTCAATAGTGTGCATATGCACACTTCCTCCCGCCGTGATGTCAGACAAGTTTAGTTTTCTTTGTAAAACTGCATCAGAAACCAAATGACCCTGTGATGTGATGATATCCTTCAGATAATGCGCCATGGCAGGAAGTGGAGCGATTGTTTCATCAGAGTGTGTTTGAGGCGATGCCTCTCACTCGACTGGACCAGCAGGATATGATAGCAGCAGGGCAGCAGACTCCAACAGCAATCCCGTGGGACAGCCCCTCATCCTACGCTAAGCAGCAGCTTCATAATCTGTGGACTGAAGGTCTGTTGCTACGTTACTTGATTTAGTCTTAGTTTGGAGTTAAAAACTAGTATTATAATAGTTAAAAACTATCTAATAATCCATATAAGAGCAGGAAATGTGAGCATGAGATGTACATGTTACTGTGATGCTACAGGATTACATGCAATGTGTACACAGTGCTGAATTTCACTGACAAACCTCCTAACTTTTTTCAACGATAGGTCCAGCATTCCTTACTGAAGACACTGCTAATGCAGAGGTAATCTGTATTCCCCTTGTTTTTAATTCAATTGCTTCATTTTACATTGCTTGCTTCAGCCAAAAATCTCTCAAGTATTTATTAGATGTACTGGCAGTTAATGTTGCTGCTTGTTTTCTCCACTAGCAGTTCAGTGGGAGAGCGAGCACCCAGCTGGATTTATGTGATCTGCAGAGATGTCGTTTGAGATCTCTGTCTGACTGGCACTATGCTGAACACCTCGATGCCACCATTTTCCCTCAGGTGATTTCCTCCTGAAAATGAAAGTTGAGTTAAAAGTGTAATTCTGCTGTAATAGCTGTGATTCATACCGCAGTCTTGTGGCTTTAAAGGCTGTTTCTCTTTGCTCAGAGCGTTTTAACGTGAAACACAGCAGCGGACGGGCATCATTTTGTAACTAACGATACAGACATGGAGCGGTACATTATTGCAATACGCTGTACGACTGCAGGCAAAGTGATTTTAAGGCAGAAATTTCCACTAAAAATCATGAATTTACTTGTGTAATTTCTTCCCTGCAGGTCCTCCAGGCAGCTTCAGAACAGTACATCTGTGTGGACACCTTTAGAGGATGTCATGATAACACACTGTACATTTACTGCCACAATCCCATGGATGTTCATCGCCACTGCAAGGAGTCCTGGGGTGTGTCTCTTCATACCGATGTCAAGTTCAGGTCTGATTTTAGGCTTTCACTTTCAACTGCTTGTTTGTCACAGGAAATGTATTTTTGAAATGTATTTGGTATCATAATTAAGGGACAAATCTTCCGTCCGTCTTTCGACAGGACGTACCTGGAGCATGTGGCAGATACCATTTCAGACTGGACAAGAGAGGAAGAATTAAAGCGAGATGCGGAAGCCAGAAACTCTACTGAGTCTCCAGAAGGTGCTTTGATTATATATGTGAACAATCATCTCGAGCAATAAAGCAGTACTGAGGACTGCATACATGAAATGTTTGTTTAGTCCCAGAACCGGATGAAGAGGCGATATGTGCTGTAGAGGAAGACAGTCTGAAAGCAGTCATCAGAAAAGGCTCCCTCAAAGTAAGCACTTCCTGCACATGAATACACACATGAGAGGCTTCGGTATTAAACTGAACCAGAATTGAATCACTCACCTTCATCCCTTGCCTCTTTGAATGATTTATTCCAGACATGTTAACGACTCTCCCTGACTCATGATTCAGCTGTCTGCGTGTTTTTTTTAATGCAGCTATAATGTATTTAATCAGCATTGCAGTACACTTAAAATGAAATACTTAGCAAATGCACCGGCTCAGTGTTATTTCAGTGGCGATAATTTTACATAGAAGTACCTGTCTTTATGATAAACCACCAGAATGTAAAGATTTAGCATTCTTCATGTTAACCTCACACTTGACTCCACTGCGTGTTGTAGGCCTGGAAGCTGGAGCAGGATCGGCTGAAGGAAGAGGAGATGGCTAAAAAATCAAAGAAAGAAAACACACCGAAAGGCAAGCCACAGAGGGAGGAGGGCAGATCAACGTCTAACAAAAAAGGCAAACCCTTGACTGGGGGCGAAGAAAGCCGAGCAGAGACGGCGGACACCGGAGCCAAGACTCCTAAAGAGTCCGTTCTTCCCACAGCCGCTCCTGAGGATGGAAACGCTGAACTGCAGCTGACAGCGAAACCTTCAACTGTGAGGCCACGTTGTCATTGATAAATAGACAGCTGATATCCAGGTCAAGTGGTCAGTAATATGTGTACGTGATTGAAGATGTGTTCTGTGTGTGTTGAGGAGGGTTTCACAGGCTACAGCATGGACGGACAGTTGATCCATGTGTCCGGACGGCTTCAGCACGTCTTCCCCTCAGATGGAGGGTGCATCACTGTGGAGAACATCAACTTTGTTGAAGGTACAGCGACAAAACTGGAAAATGGTTAGAAAAAAAAAAAGAATAGAGTAAAACGTACGACTTGATCCTCAACGAGAGTCCTTCCTGTTTATGTGGCGCCCTCAGCAAAACGAACTGTCATCCCTTGCTGTGCTGGGTCGTTCTTCTTTTTCTCATCCATGCATGGTAGCAGTACTGCCAATGATTTCCCGCATGCCTTGTGTTTTCACTCAGGCTCCCACCTAATGAAAGTAGCCGTAATGAAGGATGGACATAGTTTCTACACGCATATCAACTCGGTGAAGCTTCCTCCTCAGCATCAAGACGGACAAAATGCGGAAAAGAAAGATTGCTATGGAGGTATAAACTGCTCATGTTGCCAGGAACACCATAGATCACCACTCAGAGTGGAATACACCAGAGCCTGTTTTGTCATTTTCCACATGTGATGGCTTGTATGTCTTTTTTTAGTGTTGGATGCTGTGGAGGTAATTAGATTGAAGCAGGGCTCTCTCACAGCAGTGCTAGATAATGGGATCCGCCTCTCGTACAGTTCCTATGGTCCCATGGGAGAATGCACAGGTATTATGCTCACACACTTTCAGTATTCAGCTTCAGTGTGTGCTTCACTCATGACATTCTTCCACCTGGTTCCAAAAACACTCAGTCTGCCTAATTACTTCATTTTGAGCATCATGTTATGAAGAAACCAGAGCTGTGTTAACATGATATCTTTTTTTTTTTTTTTTTTTCACGGTTTAGTGACTTCCCAGGAAACAGAAAGAACCTCTACTGTTGACCCCATCCCTGCCTCTTCCTCCACCCATCACTCCCAGGAAGCTGACATTCAAACCGCACCCAGCAACGCTGTACCGCCACAGAACCAGGTTTTCCATATCCAGAGAGATATATATACACACAATATATAAAAAACAAGTTGCTCAACCCATATTATGTTCCTGTAAGGTGTCTGAAGACCAACCAGCGTCGCCATCAAATCCTGTCAGGAGTCTCATCCTGTCACTTCCTAATGGCCTTGTGTTGAAATTTCTGCTGGATGGTGCACAAGGTCAGTGGCACACACACACACACACAGACACACACTCACAGAGGGTAGTGACAATGTTAACAACTTTTTCAGAAATTGTATGAATTGACAGGAAGATTACATCATAATTAATTAGTTTCAAGTTTCTTGGGCATTTTTTTTAATTACCTTGTCACCTTCACACCTTTATAATGTTTCACATGCTGCAAAGCAATCTGATCTGTGAAAGAGCCCTGGCTGACTAAATATAGTTTGCGAACATGTGATTTAAAAGTAATTCCTGCATGTGGTCATTGGTCATAAATGCTGTGACTGGAGGTACTCGGCGTAACGGAATGTGATACACAAGAAGTCCCTGCTTAAGGACAATGTTTATTTCTGAAGCTCAAATGGGTTTTGACTTCCTGTTTTGGTTTTCCAAACAACTTTGATTTGTCCGGATCATATTAAATTTAATGATTTTTTTTTTTTTTTTTGAAGGACCCAATAAAGATCTTGTATAATAGACACATAGTGGAGTTGTGTTTGTTGAAACAAAATAGACTTCAGAGGCACATGACGCACATGTTCGCCAGGCGCCTAATCCTAAAAATAAAATGAGTACTGTGAGATGTTGCCATGCTATTTGCAGCAGTGTGGATGAGGTGTTGTTTCACTACAACACACACACACACACAAGTTGATACTTTTCGACAATAGATTAGTTTGCATGTGTACCATTACCGTCCTTTTCTCTGTGTCATTATTATTATGGTGCATTTCTGTGTGCAGGAGTATCGCGGGAAGAAAGGGGTATTCTAGTGAGACAGAGCTTCCCCCTGCCTGATGCAGGAGATTCAGGCCATCATCAGAACTCATCTCTCTCCGAGGAGCTGTTCCGTATAATCACTGGCCAGGGAGCTGTTATCCGTTACCTGAAAGACGGATCCACAGAGGTACACACACATTCATTCTTGTAACCTCTCACACATTTCAGCTGAGTAAGAGCACCTTCAGCTGCAGCATCAGGAATCCCTTTATAATATTAGCGATGAGCACCGTGCCCTCACAGGTACATTAATCATCAGTATTTGTGTGTATGGCAGGTGCTTTTTGCAGATGGCACAGTCAGTGTCAGCCAAGATTCTGGTCCAGAGTTGGTGCCTGACTCCAAGGTTCAGGACGAAAACTCTCATGAAGAAGCAAAGGACAAGAAAGGTCAGACTGCACAGTAACTGTATGTTCTTTCTTCTAATGAACATGAGCGACTTACTTGGAGGATAATTAAGTCTCAGGTTTACACTTTATATGTTTTCTGTGTTTACACAGAGCGGAGCTCGGAGAGAGATGCGGAGGCTCAGGGGCGCTGTTGGATAACCACAACTCCAGCTGGCGATCGCATCTGCACAATTGGGACCACACACAAACACATACCCACTAAGCCTCTTCTCAACTTCAAGGTTACAGACTTTTTCACCCAACAGGCAAGTTTATAGTATTAATACAGGTTTCAAACAATCGCTGCTCTATTAACGATGAAAAAAAAAAGAAAAGATTTTGATAAGATTCACACAATAAAACATGGACAAGGACAGACTTGTGACTTCAAAATATGACTGGTAGCTGAAAGATTTCACTTTGATCCTCTTCTATACTCACATTCTTCGTTTGACTGCTGTTGTTTCAGGTGATGCTGACCCGAGAGGATCACGTGGTTTCTGTTCAAAATCCAGACGGATCTCAGATTGTTGAACATGTCGATGGAACCAGGATCACGAGTGCCCAACAAGACAGCGATCAGGGGAGCCTGTCTGTCAAAGAGCGGGTAATAACGGTGGAAAAAGATGGCTGCGCCACAGTGGTGATGTACCCGGATCGTCACATGGCCCGTGTGCTTTTAGCTGATGGAAGCGTCGTCACTGGGAATAATCAAGGCGAATACCAGGTGTGATTACAGCAAATAATGCACTTATATTTACTATTAGTTTAATAGTTTTTTTGTATTAGAATGCATTTCTACAAGTACCTCTTTCACATTGGTATCCAAGGTGTATCCATCAAGGGCTGGACTCCTGCACATCCAAAATGATGGAAAGTGTGTGTACTCTTCTGACAAGTATGTAACGTCCAGCTTAAGCACAGCAACTCCCACTAACCAAGCTGGAATTTACACCATGAGCCACACAGACAAGGTGGCATGTGACATTAGAGACCTGGATGGCAACCACTTCCAGGTCAGCGACGTCATGAAACAGTTTCCTATTGGAAGAAAATATAGACATGACTGATCATGCCAACCTGTGTTGCAGGTGATGGATGACGGACACGTCTGTGTGCTCAACGTCACTCCTGCTCCAAGTGCACAACATGATGAGGGAGAGCTAGAAAGGGAGGAGGGCAGAGAAGTATCCAGGCTTTGTGAAAAAGACCTAATAAATTGTACAAGGTAGGATTCCACGCTTTCGGTGTCGTTTCCATCCATTTTTCACTCACCAGCACTGTGGCTGAAATGACCTGACGGCATTTAGATGACAATGTTTGATAGCAAATCGGTGAGCTGCCTTCATGGAGTAGACGGATGGTGTGTTCTCAAGTCGTATGTTATCCCCCAGGCTATTTCTGGTGCACGAGGATGGTTCGGGCAGTGAACTGCTGAACCGTCACAGTGTGGAGAAGCTGCTCCACCAGGCATACTCTGATCCCACCGTAGCAGTGCTGAAAGAACCTCTGCCAGATACACAAGGTCCTGATGAATTAGGAAACATCAGTTACAAAGGGATGGATTTGAAAAAAATGAACTTATGTGTTTTTTAATCGTAGATTTATTTGAAGATGAACTCTTCAACATAATGTGCAATTAATATGTTAAGTGGACATGTGTCTGTCCCTGTGGTCTTATTCTGTGTCTGTGGTTTGTCCAGGTGACTTTGGCATCACTCTCCTGAAGCCCAGCCACCAGAGCGTGTGGTCCCAGTGGCTGCTCGCCAAACAAATCGACGACATCACTCCTCCTAACCTCAGAAACCGCAGCTGGCATGACTTCCCCAGAGTAGAGGTAGACGCCCTCTCAAACACGTTGTACATGTAGACGTGAATAAATAACACATCCACGACCCAATGTGGGGATTTTCCTCAATAGATCTTTCTCTGTATTCCAGAGGAAGACCTCAGGTCCTCCTTTTGGGACTAATTTGTCCCTGTGGGGGACGTGTGGTGGTTCTGCAGCTCAGTCTCCGACTGTCAGGAGCTGTCCTGAGGTCCTGGAGATAAGGGAGCTGTGCCAGCACCAGCCATTCACTGCACCATTCAAAAATGCCATAGACTCACGACTGAAGGTAAAATACTCTTTATCATATGTGGCAAAAATATTAGAATGACACTTTTTTCTCTTGACCTTGTCATTTCCATTTAATGTTTTTTGCACTAAAACATACAAAAGCCCTTTTATGTCTGTTTGAGAATCTTCAGAAAATCTATTTTTGTGTTAATATGAACTAAAATTGTGAGAAATGTAGAAATGTGATTTCTATTCCAGGATTACATCCTGAATTTGATGGAAAGAGAACAGCGGTGTGAAGAAATGCAAATAAAAGACCCTCGGACTGAGAAGGAGCGTACCTATGCTCGCGATCGCCTCAGTCTGAGTCTGGTGAGCACGCTCATACAGGCACACACACATATGAGAGAGCAACTGATACAATTTATAGCACTGTAGACGTAAACCACAGACAAATCTCACGAAAATGATCAATACATTAGGAAATGCCTAAAAACAAGCGAATGATTAGAAAAAAATGTTTAGTCTTTTACAGAAGAAGATGATGCGAGCCACTCTCGTCGTGAAAGGAATCCAGGTGGGTGAAACTGGCTCTGAGAATTCTTTCTAAGCAATGCGTGACACACTCAGAATAGATATATATTTGTTCAGTGGTGTGTATCATTTAGTTTTAATTGTGTGCTCAAGGCTGCACAACACTCCAGAGATGTGCACCGTTTCTGTCTTTGTCTGTGTGTTTCCACAGAGGACGTGGCCGGTCTGTACAGACGAGGACTCGGAGCACGAAATGAGCAGTCCAGTCACAGTCCGGAGACACTCACGTGGTTTGTCTGCTAACATTATGTGATTTCCACAGTGCAGTTGAGTTTGAAATGGTATTATTGTTACATTGTCTCTCTGTTTCAGTTTTACAAAAAGTACAGAGTCGAAATGGACTGAGAGACTGGCAGATCACAGGTGAAGTGTCTTAATCACACATGTGTAATGTCACTCAGTATCATCGACAGGTCAGGGTTTGGACTTAATCGAATGATGTTTTCACTTGTATGAACATTCTCTGAAATACTTAGATGCCTGAAAGTAAATATGAATGAAATGTATTCCATGTATTTGCATCAAACATTTGCCAGTTACAGCTGTAAATGTCAGTGGTAAAACGGCTAAAGTGAGTTACTGTAGGATCCAAATGATCTCTTTGGCTACAAAACTGTAATAGGACTAACAAACTCTGCATGATAGATCTGAAAGACGATGACACATGATGACAAATGAACTTGGAATTTGCACCCATTTGCAGCCATTTTTGCTGCTTGCACATGTGTTACAGACATGAACTACAAGAGGAAAAGAATTACAGAGCGGCTCTGAAGAGGAAGGACATTGTTCCCTATTTTCACCCTGAAAATAAACACTTATACCAGGTTCTGTGGGAGTTCACTTCAGCATGTTGAACCAAATATATACAGTATATATTTTGTTCTGTTTTTTTTTTTAATTTAATAGTGAAGCATAAGGAGAGACAGGGTTGTTATTTGCTCTTCCAGAGTCTGCAGCAGCGTCAGTTTCCCACCATGAGGAGCTCATCCATAGATCTCTCACCGATCTCCAAGTCAGACAGTGCTCAGTCCTTCCTAAGAGACGCCCCACAAGAGAGCAGTAAGTGTCACAGAGTCCGTCTTAACTAATGTGTACTGAAAATAGAACCAGTGTTCAATTTTCTGCTCGTGTGTAAACAGGTTTGTTTAGCATTTTTGTTAAAACAAAAGCTTTGTTGCAGTCTGTAGCCTGTAATGTGTTTTATTGGTTGTTCCAGCCCCACGGCCTTTAAACCCCACACCTTCTCAATCAGCCAGGTAATCATGGACATTTTGTGATTTATTGTCTTTTATTTTTCTGTGGAACCGGAGAGAATTGCAAGACACCCACTTAGTGTAACACTGCTTAATGTGCTTTATACCCTCAGTCACACAAACACAAAAGGCAGGATGTCTGAGAGGAGACCCACCAACCCCACGCCCCAGAGTGCTGGTTTGTTCCACACCTGTGTCCCTCATTTATGCTCAGCTGTGTCCCGCCACCACTGACCTTTACATTCATAATAAACGCTGGCTCAGGGCAGAAACGACCTCATATAGTTTTCATTAAACGGAAAGCATGGGACCATGGAAGAGTATAATCAATCAGGGTCGAAACTAAATATTGCACTCTAGAGGACAAAGTCCGGTTTTTATTCAAAGCACCATCAGGCGTGTAAATTAAATCCGTCACATTTCTTGAAGAATAATACAAACAATACACAGAAAAGAGTGGACATGATTTACAGTCCTCTGCAGTTTCAAGGCTGGACGATGCAGCCTTTAAGTTAGAGCATATAGATGAATAAATTATGGCGTGTGTGCGTGCGTGTGTGTGTATTTATGTGCAGGTGAACGCAGTCAGAGGGGTTCAGGTAGGCAGTGGAATCCACTCCAGGTGGACGTGACTGGAAATCCCAGGAAGACGAAAGTCAGACTACCAACATCCATCCTCAGCTCAAAACCCAGATGCCTGCCAAATCAACAGGTACACTAATCCACACATGCATCCAACAAAAGGCACTTCAAAGTCTCAGTTACAGTACAATATTTGTGAAAACAAAATATATATATTATATTGTATTTTATTCAAAACACAAGTTGTTCATTGAACACTTTTCTGTTTAGCTGTTGTCATTTTTCTTTTTGTTATCTCTCAAGACAAAAAAAGAGCTGAGTTTAATAATAGAAATTTGTTTTCAGTGCTCTGGGTTCAGTTATAGTCTGTGAATAGCAAGAATCCTAAAGTGACATCTAGAGGATGTTATATGCAACTACTCCACCAGAATTTGGTGACCTTCCTGCAGCACAAACCATCATCAACTTATGCCCTTCATAATCTATAATAATGAAGGCTCCATTAACTGTGACATAAAGGACTGAAGTAGTCCAGGTGTGTGCTGTCTCCTTTTCACACACACACACAGATGACTAAGTGTGTGTGTGTGTCTTCTGTCCTAGTTTCTGACAGTGGAAGAGCCCGTGAGGAGGAAATGTCGAACAGTTTCTCTCACTGATCCCACAGCCACCGTCCGGGGCTTCCAGCTCCTCCCAGCCAGTGTTGACTTTGGCACAGTGCAGGCCACCACCTCCTCGGCTATAACTGTGGTGATGAGGAACGTCGGTGTTGACACATGCAGGTACAGCGCCAGACGACGGATGGGGAGACAATTGAAATACCTTTCTGAAAAAAGAAAGAGCTGTAAAGATAGGTAGACCCAGTTTGTGGGTCACCTTCACGTCTAAAGGGAAAACTTTGACCTGTTTGCTTGTTATTTCGATTTGTTTCCGTCAGGTTTCGTGTACAACAGCCCCCACTCTCCACAGGCCTGCAGGTGATCTACAATCCTGGGCCTGTAAGTTTGCATCTGTATGTTCAGTTTTTGCAAATTAAATTTGAACTCATATTAACCTCTTTTTTTTGTTTTTTTTGTTTGGGATAAATGTGACTAAGTTGAAGCTTTTAGGTGTATTTTTTTAATGTGATGAAGGATGGCTTTTCCATATCCTTTTCAGCATTAATATATTTCATCATAAAAACAGACAGATCTTCCCATCATTAGTCAAAAATGCAGTGTCCTGTCTGTCTAGGTGGCTGCAGGTTTGCATGTTGAACTGCTGGTTCAGCTATTTGCCATGTGTGCAGCCAGAGCGGGAGAAACAGAACCAAAGTACATTTCACAGGATATCATCATCAACACGGAGACGGAAATCCTCTACCTGCCCGTCACTGCTAATATCCTTTAAAGACTTGGGGAGTTTTGGATGGTGCTTGTTGCTTTATTTATTGTTGAAGTGGAAGTGATATAGGATATGAAGGAAGTGATATAGTGATATTTACTAACTCTCCCATGCTGTTTTGTTCTTTATAATCTCTTCATTATGAAGGAAATACAGCAGGAGAGCAAGTACACTAAGTGTTGCTTAAAGATCCTTATAATTGCACCCATCCTCCCTGAGTTGTCATATGACATTTGGAAAAAGAACACCAGATCACAGAAAAAGTAAAGTTCCAGCATCTTCCGCCGACATTCCACTTTGTTCAGTCTTGAACCTGGTCTCTACAGGTTAGTATTTTGCAGTAAAAGTCTAATCCTGTGTGGGGCAGCCCTCCTCTGAGGAGCGTTGGGACAGTCCAGCAGCAGGAATAACCTGGGGTCAGGGGTGGGATGCCCTTTTTCCAGCATGATGATTTCCTTTTAATTTACGTGAAGGAGTCATCATAAATAGATTTGGTCAAAAGTAAAAGTATTGATTAGGGTAATACCTGAAAAATTGTAATAAAAAATGTATAAACTAGGTACAATTTCAACATTATAACCTTTTTAATGGGCCTCCTGGTGCAAAATTCTGTGAATTTAAAAAAAAAAAAAAATATATATATTTAAGCTGCATATTTTCTCTTTCATTCAGTGAAAATCTCTTAGCTTTGTCTTATTGCTTTAATCCAGGAGTGCTTACCACTAAATAACCTTGAATAAGATATAATGTGACGCTGAAGTCTGTCATTGAATGTAGTAATTGTGTATAGGCTGCAGTTGGAGCGATGTGGTGTCATCTGTGACAAAAACATGTATTTTCCTGTGACTGAACCTGTTTCTGTTTGTTCATTTCAGATCATGTTCTGGATTTTTGAGTTAATTTTAAAATAAAAATGCATGTTAAAGACTGAAAAGCCCGTGTCTGTTGTGTGTTGTGCCTCCTCGCTGAATCTCAGTGAATGTGTTTGTTTGGTTAGATCCGCGTGCTCAGGTGAATCTGAATGACGTCAGCGGGGACCCGAGCCGAGGTGTTAGCTCGTGGTGCGTGTTAACCAGCTGATACCTGCAGCCCCCCGCCGCCGTCGCTTCTGTCTCCTCCACGTCTCCGTTCCTTCGTCCCTCTCCCTTTTCGTCGCGTGCGGAGCGGCTTCGGACACATCATTCACTCCGTTTGGCTAAACCCCTGCGTTGTCGGACACGCGCGCCCACGTGCACATGCGCACGCACGCAGGGCTCCAGCATCATCACGAGAGGCGGCGGAGCGAGCGAGCAGAGGTACCGCGCGTCGGGGAGGGCGGCGGGTCGGGCTGTGTGTGACTTTGGAGGCTGCTGCTTAGTCACGTCTCGCTCCCGCCGCGGGAGCCGGAGGATGGAGCGGGCACCGGGGCGCCAGTGAGCCGCTCTGCGGGCGGGAAGACACGGCGAGCGGGCGAGGAGGCAGCCGCTGACTCCCGGAGTGGATGATGCTTGTTTGCCGCAGGCCTCGCCATCGTGAAATTGGATACCGACTTGCGGCGGATGGGTTGACCGAGCTCGCTGCTCCGCCGGGGAGGTCCCTGCCGTCGGACGTTACCGGGGTGGGAGCCGCCGGTGCCCGGTTCTAAGGGGAAGGGAAGGAGCGGCAAGAGGGAAGGAAGATGCAGACGGAGGAGGAGACGGCCGCCGCAGAAGAGCCCATTTTGGAGGAAGGGTCGGGACGAGAGCAGGTAAGGAAGGACACTTTCTATTTTTTTTTCTCTCGCGCTCCTTTAGTTCATGCACGACTGAGTCTCCTCCAGGTGGGGTGAAGTTGGACTAATCCTGCCCCTGCACGAGCACGAGCCGCCCTCTCTATCTGTGCCGCTGCTGGTCGTTTCCAAACAGCCCATCACCGTATTTCTCCACCATGTCTGTCGACTCATTGACAAAACGAGTCTCTGGTCGGTGCACCGGGAAGGACACGGGGAAGGACCTTCACCGTGGCCGTGAGAACTCACGCGCTGCCGCGGCGCGGTCGGTGCGAGACGCCCCGTGAGCGTCGCGAGGCGCGTTTCTCCTGGGAAAAGTGGTCTTTTTTCGGTCCGCCTGCCAGCTGTGAGACCCACCGGAGCGTGACCTCGCAGTTTAACCCCACACACCCACTTTCCAGGCCAGACCCCTCAGAGGCGCTGGGTGCGAATGGAGGGAGACAGCAACACCTCCCCAGCAGCAGCTGGCTCTCATATTTATTTTCACTGGAGAGTGTTGGAGGGAATTACCATGTATGATAGGCTACAATATGCCCATTCAGCTGTGTGTGTGTGTGTGTGTGTGTGTGTGTGTGTGTGTGTGTGTGTGTGTGTGTGTGTGTGTGTGTGTGTGTGTGTGTGTGTGTGTTGTACAATCCCACTCACAAGCCGGACTCCTTGGTTGATTTTCAGGAAATGAACTCATCTACCATATAGTCTGCTCACATTCCATCACACTGGGTGTCAAACTCGTTCTATTTGATGTCAAGTGTGCGGAAGCAGAAAAATGACAGCATATGGTGATCGATAAACAGCCACGACTTCACAGGTTTCTCCTGTGCTGCAGGGCAAAGAAGTGCAAGGACATTCTGAAGATCTAATTCAATATCTGTTGACAAAATGTCATTTTCCAATCATCAAGTTGCACATTAGACTTTCCTCAGACTGTGAAATCCAAATTGTCCCTGGTGTGTGTAAACAAATGGATGTGACTAACCTAGTAAACTTTGAATTTATTTGCGACAAGAATATGCAGTAACCTCCTTGACTTTTTTGTTGTCCAAGTCCACAGAAACATCTAAAGTCCTCTCTGCATCTAATGTTGGCAGAAGCCTGACACATCTCAAGACAGATTTCTGCAGCCTTGATGCAATACACTTTTCCTCTCAAGCATTTAGCCAAATGCACCATTGTTGTTACAATTAGCACCCATCATTCAGAAATCGAACCTTTGAGGGGAGGAAAATGCAGTATAAAGAATGAGTTTGATTCAGTTGCTTGGAAAGGAATGAACTCTTGCTGTGGTTTTCACCACCACCCACAAGACAAAGCAGCCATGAGATGTACTATAAAATATCCCGACTTCTTAAAAACTGCAATAAACATAAGGACGACAGGGTGCCATGTTAGATTTGTAGAGATGGTTAGGTTAAATACGACCACTGCCACATATTCAAATGGTTGGATTCTTGGTTACAACTTCTGAGTGAAACATTTTGATTTGGTCTCTTTAAAGGGAACAATTTAACTGAACGAATTGGATCATTTACGTAAATATCAAACTAGAAAGCATTCGTTACTTTTTCGATTGTGTGATTTAGTGTTTCAGCTCAATTAAGTTTTAAATAGGTGCCGGAGAGATGGCTTTAAGGCAAGACAACCACTTTTTCTGTCATTGTCCAACCACTTTTGCAAACATATTTGTGCAAGAAGTGACAATTAAAACTGACAGTAATAACCGGAATTGGACATTTCGCACCTCTGTAGCTGTAATTTAAAGCTCTCAGTCCCTCTTCATTCCGCCGCTCGCCACTGTTTTCATCCAGTCCTGCAGTGCAGACACTGAAATGATTTCAGCCTGAATCTGTTCTCTGCCTCCATTATTCTCTCATCTTCCCTCTCTTGATCTCCTTCCTGTTTTAGATTTGCCTTGTGGAGTTTACAGCCTCGTCTTCCCATCTCCCTCTCTCTCTCCCCCTCACTCGATTCCTCCACTCAAGCACTACTTGCACGCTCACATCTCCTTGAACTTTACTCACCGTCTGGCCCACATGAGCATGCACCTGCACTCAAATAGAAATTGTTACAAATGAAGGAGAGCAGAATGACAACAATTCAACAAACTGTTTTCCATTCATTTAAACCTTTGTGCAGTTGTGTTCTTACACAATCATTGAATTAAAGTGTGCTGTTTTAGACTGAAACAGAAAATAGAGGTGGAGTTGTATCAAAAATCATTTCTCTAGGAGTCATTCACTCAGGAAAGCTTCTATTTTTATACAACAGAGATTTAAGTGAAACTGATTTTTCATGGTTGCAAGCCCCATCTTTAGCTCACTAGTTAATTTTCAGTCAGGAAACAGATATTTCTTTATTCACTGTCACCCAGTTCATTAGTCAGTTTATTCTCACTGGAATAAAAAAAAAAAAGTAATTTGCTACAATGACTGGAAGCTTCACAAAGAATTACAACCAGACCCATCGCCAGACATTCGTCTCGGGGGGGGGCACATCAAGTGTATGGGGGGGCACAAATGTGCGTTCAGCAGGGGGGGGGGGGGGGGAGGATGGTGCGGCGCATGCGCGTGCTAATATATTTAGTTTGAGGGGGAACAACATTTTTTAGAGGGGGCCAGGCCCCCTCTTGCCCCTGCGTAGACCCGGCCCTGGGTCACTGTATCATTAAAAATCGAAGGCACTGTCCATGCTGTTTAAATAACTAATCCACCATTGTGCTGCACAATATCAGTAGTTCACTCTTTCAAAATGTTTTCAAGGCGCTGTCCATGGTGCTGAAATAGCCAAACCACGGATTTGGTACAGATTAATTGTCAGTTTCGATTCATTGATGAATTCCAATTTGCTGTCCATGGTGCTGATATAGCCAATTGACTGTTGTGGTGCAGAATGTCAGTAGGTCACTCTCTCAAGATTATTCCAAGGCGCTGTCCATCGTGGTGAAATAGCCAATCCACCGTTTTGGTTTAGATCAACAGTGGGTCTCTATTCATTAAGGAATTCCAAGTCACTGTCCATTGTTCTGACATAGCCAAATGAGTGTTGTGGTAAACATCATTATCAAGTCTCTGTTTACAGATCAATCCAAGGCACTTTCCATGGTGCTGAAATAGCCAACCCACCATTGTGGTGCAGAGTATCAGTTTGTCACAGTATCATTAAAAATCCTCGGCACTGTCCATGGTGCTGAAATACCCAAACCCACCGTTTTGGTAAAGATTAATTGTCAGTCTCGATTCATTGATGAATTCCAATTTGCTGTCCATGGTGCTGATATAGCCAATTGACTGTTGTGGTAATGATTAATATTAAGTCACTTACAATAAATCAAAGGCGCTGTCCATGGTGCTGAAATGGCCAACTCACCATTGTGGTGCAGAGTATCAGTTGGTCACAGTATCATTAAAAATCCTCGGCACTGTCCATGGTGCTGAAATAGCCAATCCTCCATTGTGGTGCACAATATCAGTAATTCGCTGTTTCATGATGATTAAGAGGTGCTGTCCATGGTGCTGAAATAGCCAATCCACCATTGTGGTGTAGACTATCAGTTGGTCACTGTATCAGTAAAATTCCAAGGCACTGTCCATGGTGCTGAAATAGCTAATCCAATTTTGTGGTGTAGAATGTTAGTGGGTCACTCTTTCATGATGACTCCAAGGCAATGTCCATGGTGCTGAAATACCAAACCCACCGTTTTGGTAAAGATTAATTGTCAGTCTCGATTCATTGATGAATTCCCATTTGCTGTCCATGGTGCTGATATAGCTGATATAGCCAATTGACTGTTTTGGTTAAGAATAATATTAAGTTTACAGATAAATCCAAGGCACTGTCCATGGTGCTGAAATAGCCCATCCACCATTGTAGTGCAGATTATCAGCCGGTCAGTCTTACATGAAAATTCCAAGGCACTGTCCATTGTGCTGAAATTAACAATCCACCATTGTGCTGCAGAATATCAGTAATTCGCTGTTTCTTGATGATTAGAAGGTGCTACCCATGGCGCTGAAATAGCCAATCCATCATTGTGATTCAGAGTATCAGTTGGTCACTGTATCAGTAAAAATCCAAGGCACTGTCCATGGTGCTGAAATAGCTAATCCAATTTTGTGGTGCAGAATTTTAGTGGGTCACTCTTTCATGATGACTCCAAGGCACTGTCCATGGTGTTGAAATAGCCAATCCACCATTGTGGTGCAGAATATCAGTAATTCGCTATTTCATGATGATTAAGAGGCGCTGCCCATGGTGCTGAAATAGCCAATACATCGTTGTGGTGCAGAAAATCAGTGGGTCACTCTTTCATGATGACTCCAAGGTGCTGTCCATGGTGCTGAAATACCGAAACACAACGTTTCGGTAAAGATTAACAGTGGGTCTTTATTCATTGATGAATTCCAATTGCTGTCCATGCTGCTGATATAGCCAATTGACTGTTGTGGTGAAGTTTAACGATGGGTCGCTATTTACCAATAAATCCAACATGCTGTCCATGGTGCTGAAATAGCCAGTCCACCATTGTGGTGCAGAGTGTCAGTTGGTCCCAGTATCATTAAAAATGCAAGGCCCTGTCCATGGTGCTGAAACAGCCAAACCACCATTATAATGCAGAATATCAGTAGTTCGCTCTTTCATGATGATCCCAAGGCGCTGTCCATGGTGCGGAAATAGCCAATCCACCATTGTGGTGCAGAGTATCAGTTGGTCAATGTTTCGGTTAAAGATCCAAGATGCTGTTCATGGTGCTGAAATAGCTAATCCACCGTTGTGGTGCAGAAAATCAGTGGGCCGCTCTTTCATGATGATTCCAAGGCACTCTCCATAGTGCTGGAATACCCAAACCCACCATTTTGGTCATGATTAACAGTGGGTCTCTATTCATTGATGAATTCCAATTGCTGTCCATGCTGCTGATTGACTGTTGTGCTGAAGTTTAACAGTGGGTTGCTGTTTACCAATAAATCCCAGGCGCTGTCCATGGTGCTGAAATAGCCAATCCACCAGTGAATCATAATAAGAATCAGAAATTTGAAAAACTTTATTTCTGTCTGTTTATATCTATTTGCGTTGTGGTGAAAGATCATTTTTGCTCTCACTGCTGCTGGTTCACTTAATGATCTTTATTATCTGGGCCAGTTCGTCTTTTTAACTTCAATTACTCCGACAGACATATCTTTCCTTTGTTTCCTTTAACTGTATTTATTAAAGGTAAAGCTCTGCGTTGTCCTCGATTTTGATTCCTGTACTTTGATAGTATGATTTCATGTTTTTCTTTGTCTAGAAACCTAAAACACAACTACCTCCACACATGACCCTGCTTTTCTACTGCTTTTCCTTTGAGCGTCCGTGACATGTGACATTAGACAATCCATAACTGGCAGATTATTAGATCTTGTATGAACTAGTATGCCGAATACTTACTGGCTCACGTGTGTTGATGAAATTTGCTTTTTCGGTCTGAAAATTTGTTTTTGAAAGACAATTTTACACTCAATGTTGAATAGAGAAACTCAATGGCTCTCATTTATCAAACGAAGGTATAGCAGAAAACTGGGCGTATGGCCATTTCCACGCCAGGATCGGCATTTATCAATGTGGTCATCAGAGTACAGTACGATCAAATCTCACGAGAGGTCAGACATCTTGTACTCAAGTTTGAGTCAGTGAGGATTTGCGGTGCAACACAGCAAAACCTTGCGGAGTCTGAAAATAATTATTAAGCAAACCTCAAACATGTCATAAAGCACAGATTAAAAACTTCAAACAATTTCTTCATTAAAACTTTCAATAACCGCGCTGGTACACCCTGCAGGAGTGCAGTTTTAACAGTGCACACACATTCGTCACTGGGAAGTTCTGCTTCAGACTGCTCAGAGACAGGTCTCTCTGTCTTGACCTAGCAGGGAAACGTTGCTGTTTACCCCCAAAAAGGTGTGTCACATTTTGGCCTGTGCAGTTTTACACAGTATTGCATTGGTCAGTGGAGTGTCTTTTGATGTGCCTGCGCCATGAGAGGACCTGATGTGGGAACCAGCAGAGGCTCCACTGGGGGCTGGACGGAGGAAACAGGACCTGATGAACTACTGCTGAAACGTAAAGTAGACTTTAAAGTTGAACAGATGCTCTATTAATCAGTGATATAATGCAGGTAGCCTGGAGATAGCCTATCGGCTAAAGGGAGATAAAATGGAGACAGTGGACAACATTTAATCAAGCATTTTATTAAGACTTTTTCAAGCTGTTCTAAACGGTATATTTCTGTTTGCCTTTCCAGGACATCTGCCGTGGTGATGGCCGGTCTTGGTCCAGCACAGGGAGCAGATGGTATGCGCTTGCCCTCGGTGGCCGGAGTCCCAGGTCCGCCTCGGTGGGACTGTCACTGCTCTGGGAAGGAGACCAGGCCGTGGTGTCACTGCTGTCCGGCTTCAAGACATCATTAAAGCAAAACAATAAAAATGTGGCCTGTGTAACATGTGTAACTGTAATTATTTGCAACAGACAATACCATCAGGGTTGAATTGATGGATAATTAAATTAAATTAAATTGATAATTCATTCAAACCTCAGCTAGTGTCCGTTTGTCTATATCAATGCTGGTCTGTACCGCTGTGATCTTCTACCAGACAGCAGTTTTCTTGCTCCTTTAATTCCTCTTTTTATTCTTCCAAAGAGCTTGTCCTTATTTTCCTTCACCTCAGACCTGAGAGGATTGATTTTCAGCTTAGATGAAAAATGTCTTTCTATGTCAAGTTTCTCCTCTCCGTGTTTGACCTCAGTGGGCTCGTCTTCTGAACAATGAATATTTTAGGGTGTGTCATGTTGTTGGTCAATTTCATTCGCCATACTTATCATCGCCCACTCATTCATACACTGAGATCGCTCAGATACGAAAGTTTCGTAAATCTCATGTGGGCCCCATCGTACGGTGAGATCAGTGCTCAGATCTGCACCCATTTCTGTGCATGATTGATAAATGCGGACCATTGTGTTTTGGGTGTATGTTTACACAATATCGGTGCTCGGAGACATTGAAAAGCCAACTTTTCAAAAACCACTCACAAGCTGCAGCTTTTTGAAAATGCTCATTTTGAAACATTGCAAAAACAACCAACAGCACCTATTGGTGGGCCTAGATGGAAGCTTCATCAGTTTCAGCATTTCTGTTTCTGCGTAAATGGACGTCATTTTGCAAACGTTGCTGTGTAATGGGGAAACTTTTCTAAAACGAAAATGTAAAAACGATGTGTTTTCACATGGAAACTTGCAACTATCTGTGCAGTTAAGTAGTTCAGTACTGTGTGTCAGCAGATACAAGTAAGTTTAAAAAACAGTGTTTTCCTTTGATATAACAGTACAACTATGACACATTAGTAAATACTTTCCATGCAGGTGGAGAGCAGCATGTCGTGTTGAAGACTGGCTCTGCCACCCTCCTCCTGAATCGAATGTGAGCTCATGTGTACTCCAACTGCTGCTTCCAGTAATATTTCCTTCATGAAGAGTCGGTTTACACCTCACCGGCCGGTAATTGTCACAGCTGGGTCCTAACTCCCCACTGAACTCACTGTAAAACAACAAAGACTAATGTTCGCAGCTTTCTGAGTGTATAATGGTGACACATCATTACCGACATCAAGCACTAACTAAATTATAACAGCATAGGTAGCAGGACCTCGAAAGTCCTGAATGAGTCAGTTTGGTTGTGTTGAAATGGCATCAGTTTTTTAACAGTGTACCTCAGGCATCAACAGCGCATTTTCCTTTCTTTACTTCCTCTCTTCATTTGCCACCCACATGCAAGGATTGCTAATTATAGCTGCTCCAGTCACACCTAACTGGCTGAATCAGTAGGAGCTGAGACAGAGGGAGAGACACCTTAGTACAGGAGGAGAAAATGCACAGTGCGCAGTTTAATCAGTTTAAATCACATTTTTAATCTATTGAAGGAGGGATTGAATAAGATGTACGAATGAAAAGAGTCATCTGTTTAATCCAAGCAAGTGTTGAAATTTGCAGGATTACATTGTGGAGGATACAAACAAACAAACAAAATGCGTTGAATGCATAGAGAATCGACCGTCATGTCAACACTTTCAGCTTGGAATAATTTGGTAGACAAATGTGGTATTTATGCAAATTCAGCACTGAGTTTGTCATTAATGAAACAGGATTTGTCATGTAAGGACCGCCTGGTTTTCAGCTGCCTTCAAAAAGAGCTTAAAACGAGGGCGACTGAAAGTTTTCGTTTGAAAGGTGAAATGAAAGCTGACACCCTCCAGACGAGGCTGTATAGATTTCTTTGCATAATGATGTCAAGGAGACTGAGATTCGCCTTTGATCTGTTACTGCCTGACACAGGAGCCGGAGCTCAGCAGAGGCAGCAGCTCGACCCGATCGTGACACCGGCTCAGAGCTGCAGGAGCTGCTGCTGGCACAGAAATGCTTTCCTAGACAAAGGTCATGCCCATCGGTTCGTTCTTGAGGCTTCATTGATCCAACAGCGTTTCAAGTGTACTTTTTCTTTTGCATTTTATATTTTCAGTTTTTTTTTGCTTCTGTAATGGAAACCACACAGTGGCCGGTACACATTCATATGAATGGATGACCAAGTTGGATTGCTTTTCCAGGTCACTCTTAACTATGAAACTGCCGAGTCCCAGTAGAGTATGGACTGGGAGTCGTGACAATCTGGAGTCCGCCGTGGCTCTTATTGTCCATCCCGTTGTGCATGTGCAAAATGACTATTTAGTATGGCTGTGGTGCGTAGCAATGTTTCAGAAAAGTTGCATTTCCATGATGAGCATTTTAATGAAAATTCAAGCTGGCGAGCCATTTTTGAAAAGCTGCATTTACAGTGGCTCCAAGCACCGTTGACATGTAAACAGACACCTGAAACTTAGTTTATTTCTAAATTCCATTCTTTAATAGGCAGTAACATTTGAGAACAAGGCAATTAAACCGATGCCAAACTGTAAACTGCCAGTTCTGCACGTTAGAATGTTTTGAAAATCTATAGTTTCTTTTTTGCACCAGTGTTGGATTTCTCGCTGTGTTTTGTCAGGTAGTCTTAATTTGAATTTTGATCCTTAACACAGCTTTCTGCAAATGGGTACTTAGATCTCTGCCTACGAATGTGTGTAACAAAAAAGTCAGCTCTGCAAGCCAAAATAAAAACAAATCAGTTTTATTGCATGTGTCATTAACACAAATGTTTGTTTGTCTCTATAAGAGACAATCCACAGGCCCACATGTGGCCTTTGGGATGCACAATGCCAAGTTCTGCTTCTACTTTGTGACCCTTCCTGCACTGTGCACCAATCAGTCATTATATTATGACCACTTGCCTGATAAAGAAAGCTCTCTCTGATGCTCATACAGAGTAAACTGCAATGCGCCATGTGTTGGAAAAGGTTTCTATCAGAACCCGCCTGAAGTTCTGCTCTAATTTGAACCGCGGTGAGCTGCCGATTGGATCTGACCACACGCACCAACCTTTGTGCATCAGTGAGCACCACTATTCCATCCTTGGACCACTTTCAATAGAGCACTGCAGAGTGGGCGCACGGCACAGGAGCTGCAGGTCTGCAGGAGCCCCAACTCTCTTGTCAAAACATCTCAGTTCGGTAGATGTCAAACATGCTCAGATCCTTGCTCTTGCCCAGTTTTTGTGCCCGGAACACTTCTAGCACTTTGCTGTTCGGTGTAAAGCTCATGATTGACAGGATGCTGAAATCTGTCCCCCATTACTCCTTTAAAAAAAACAAAACAATCTGATTGTGGACTTTACCTTGTGCGGTGGCAGATAGTTTCTCTCTGAACTCGTTGAGGTGTGTTTGCTCCTGCGCTTATTAAGCGGCATCCAGGCTGAGTCACTCAGCGACAGCTTGCCTGGTGTCTTGTGTTTTACCTGTGGGAGACTGAAATGCTCACCCCAACAGAAACCGACTGGCACGAGGTGCGTGTCGGAATAATTTGACTCCTGTCTTGGGGCTGATTTGTCCTGACGGCTGCAGGGTCTTTCAAGTTTTCGTTGCTAGAACACGCTCTTCTATTATTTGCGAGAAAGTGATTGCAATTTGAAAACGAGCGAGAGACGATGAGCTCGTGAAAGGGAGGGAGAGAATTAGAAGGACAAAAAGGATGGATTTTGGCAGGAGTTCCCTGGAGAAAGGTGCAGTCTGACGCTGTTTCCATCTCTCTCTCTCTCTCTCTCTCTCTCTCTCTCTCTCTCTCATTTTCGCTTCCTTTCATACTGCATTCATGAAAAGTTCATGACTGTCTCTCTCTCTCTCTCCCAACAGCTTTGCCTCCCTTCTCCCTCTCTCTACCTCTACTCTACACTTTTAGCCCAATCAATCCACTTAGAGACAGACTTGGAAAGAGGATGTAACCGAGGAGACGTGGCGTTGAGGACGGAGTTGGGGGAGTGGCTGAGGTCGGGACTGGAGAGTAAAATGCTTCAGGAGGTGGGAGGGGAGATTCGGGAACGGAGGGAGAGAGAAAAAAAAAAGATTATGTAAGAGTAGAAGACGGGAGGATGTGGAGAGAGGAGCCGTCGTTTTGGCAGGACAAAATAAGATATGAAAATGGTACCTCTGATAATTTCCCTCCTGCGTTCTTTTTTTAAGCACCGGAGCTATTTTTGGCTCCTGATGTCTGCAGCTTTTTCGGGGGGCGTTTTGCAGAGCGGTGAGTGGAGTGCAGGTGCCCTTCACTCCACCTCTCACTGCTTGCCCTTGACGTACAGTAGTAAAAAAAAAACAAAAAAACAAACAAACAAGCTGGGCGTCTTCGTTGCAGTCAACCTAATATGCAAGCAAATAGCGTGGCTCCATGGCACCGGCGAGGGAGACAGTGCAGGAGAGCATGCATGAGCGAGGAAGAGGAGGATTGAGTGATAAAGAGGAGCAGAGGGGAGGAGGGAGAGAGCAGGGCTGGATAAATGGAGGGAGTGATGTGCTGACAGGACAGGCAGACCGAGCGGAGAGCAGGGAAGGACACCGGTGTCATCCCAACAGCTTTTTTTCCCTTCTTCCCTCGTCCTCTGCTTTGTCGCTTGTCGCATTCACCGCGAGGCCGAGGCTAAAAACCCTCGGGAGAGGCTGCACGCAAGTTTAAACTCACACATTTTGTCACATGAAACCGCACAGGTGTGTGTGTGTGAGTGTGTGCACTCATAACATACATATTATACAAGCTTTCTTCTTTAACCCTTCTTCTTTTTCTTGGTCCGTCTCTTCCAGCCCTCACACAAACTGCAGCGGCACGAATACGCTGCTGATGTTGGAGTGGAGTCAGTTGGCTGAAGAACAGTCTCGAAGCATCGTTCTCATCTAAATTATTCACATAGTCTCTCTGCTGGCTGCATTACAATGCTGAGGACGTGCGTGCCGGCGTGAGTGTGGATGGAGAGATAAAAGAGAGAGAAGAGAGCACATTAGACCATCTATGTCGGTCGGTGTGTGTGTGTGTGTGTGTGCACGCACTGTAATATGATGTCCTCACAGTGCAAGTGAGGCCGTGTGCACTCACTGGGCGGCGTAAACAGCGTCAGCCTCTAATATGCAGCACTTACCCTGTGATGAGGTGTGGGACAGTGTAATGCATTCCTATGGTCAGGACGTCAGCTTTTACACACCGGCTCTGAAACGTGACGCCGTTTACCAAACAGGAAGATCGTGGTTATCAAAGCCTCCCCAGGTCATCTCCAACACGAAATCTCTTCGGCTTTCTTGAGAAAATATTCTATTTCCCAGCCATAGCCGCCGATATTTTCACCTGTCAGACATGATTAAATATTAACGCCGTGAAGAAGGCTGTATTATTCATCACAAGCTTGACTGTGCAAAGAATTTTGTCAAGCCTTTTGGCCCAGCTGCATTAAAATAGCACACAGATATTGATACATCAATAGTTTTTTGATCCGTCATGACTACATCGATATAATTTATGTTAAATGAAGATTTTACGGAGTCCGAATCACCTCGATGGAGTACAGATGAAATAACAGAAAAATGAGGCAGTTTAAGTCTGCTTTAGGAAATCGAATAAGGAAATATTTCATTTTATTACCTTTTTTGCAGTAGTATTGGACACTATATATAGTGGTAGTCATCTCTCTTGAATAGTTTTTTTTTAAACTAACCTCAAACATAGAGTATTTCTTCCTAAACTATCATAGTCTTTTTTATTTGAAGTCATTGTTGGTCTTCTCTCAACCTGCAGTAAGTAAAATAACATTAAAATGAAACAGATGAAAACTGAATCAACTACACTGGCAAAAACACAACATTCCAGTGAGTTTACCCCGAGCGGTAACTGTTTAAACCACAAGTGTTTGGCAGATCAGTTCGTGATCGCCGTAACATCGCCATAACCAACACATCCACATTGGCTGACTTGTGACAAACTGCTGTTTGAAGACTGCGACGCTTTCCTGCAGCGACGTGCAGCCAGACTGCGACCAGAATGAGAAGGATGTGCCAGGCTTACATACGATTCTTCTGTCTGTTGGATCAATAACTTGTTAAATTTGAAATATGTCTGGATTCTTCAGATATCAATCATCCAAACAACATCAAGCAGGAGTTAACAGCAGAGAAAAATCATTATAAAAACAAGCATCTAAATGATGCAACACAGATTTCCTTATTTTTGTGTGTTTTAGTTCATTTTAAAACCCAGCCATCGCCGTGCTGCATCTTATTCTTTTTATTGAACAGCTATATTTAGACACTACTGCCTTTCTCACATCACCGCGGGGGATTTCAGTAGAAGCGACTTGAAAAGCCTGGTAATTATCCCAGTGACTGGGATTAAAACAGTCTGCAAAGATGAACATTCATTCACATTAGAGGAAAATATCCCTTTGAAATATCTATCCGTCACCGATCTTCTATTGTTCTTGATTGCACTTATTTTGCAAAATGAAGAGCTGAAGGACTCACTAATCAATCACAAGGCAAGCTTACAGACAATCACATTCATCAGAGTCTTCGATTCACCTTAAATGCACACGTACTGTCGGTCAGAGAGTGAAAACACGCAAACTCCACAGAGTGCTATCCTGACATCCAGTCTCTTTGCTCTTGTTTCCACTCAGCAAAGGCCGGTGCAGCAGTCCCTGGCCTCCTCGCTGTGCCGGGAGTCCCACTGGAAGTGCCTCCTCCTGACCCTCCTCATGTACGGCTGCTTCGCCACGCTGGCCTGGTGCGCTCTGTGCCGCGTGTCCGTCCTGGGCTCCTCCCCCGTGCCGCTGGGCTCCGACGACGACGCCACCTCGGCCGCCTACTACAACGACATCCCGCACCTGGAGAGCCCGTGCTCCAGCGGCTACGTCTACATACCCCTGGCCTTCCTGGCCATGCTGTACGTGGTTTACCTGGTGGAGTGCTGGCACTGCTTCTCCAAGACGGCCATGCTGGCTCACGCCGAGTTCCAGGTATCCGTCAAAGACCATTTAAATCCCCGCAACCTCTGAGCCTCGCTTGCAGATCTGGATTCTCGGCTCTCTGTGACAAGCCGAACATGAAAAAAAGCTCGACAGTGCGGCGGTTAAATCCGTCATCTGGCCAAAAAATTGAACCACTTCTTGAGAAGCAGCGTGTTGAAACAGTAATCCACGTGGAATTACACCAATGCACTTCATGTTGGGGTTAGCAGGTCCTCTGCCTCTCATCTCCAGCCAGTTCACGTCTTTCCACTTGGAAACAGAAATGTGAGCAGCTTTTACCTGTTCTAGCCTCACTGCGCTGGAGGCCCGGTCATTTTAAGATCGCTGTCTGTTCCCCCAGCAGCTCCTGCACTTCAAACACCACATTAAATACAGTTTTTATCTGTGAGCTGCTTTTTTAGTGCCTCTAACACGCTTTAATATCATTATTCACTTGTCTTTTTATTTTGTGCACTGCTGTATTTTCCCTCTAATATCCTTTACATGGGAAGTTAAAATGTGAAGAGTAATGTTGGGAAATTATACGCAATAGTCACTATTCTTTACAGATGCAAACTTATCAGTTTCCTCACACTTCCACAACACCCGGCTGAGGTTTGGGTAAAATCCTGCCGACCTCGCAGCACCGGCGTGTTTTAATTCCGGCCTGCTCTGTTTGTTATCGAGCATATTGCAGGAAGGAAACAGCTGTTCATTTGTTTTTTGCCAAAAGCTAAAAAATCGTATCACATCAGTTTATACAAACAAGGAAAACAAAGCAAATTTTACCTCAAACAAACCTTCGGCAGGACCTTTTCTGAACCGCAGTATGCAGACAAACCGTTTCTGCTCGCTACTGTCACTGTTTTCGACAGGGGCTTTTTGTGTGTGTGTGTGTGTGTTGGTTGTTAGACGTATACAGAGTACTATTTCATATTTAATAGACGTGCCGTGCTCTTTCCATCGCTGGCGTGTCCCAGGTGGCCCTGAGACGTATAAAACACACGTGATGATGAGTGTGCTGTCCATTTTGGGTTCTGCTGCAGACGGTAGACTCTCATAAAGAAGACTCCCTCAAAGATGAATACAAACAAAACAGACATTCAGTTAATTTACACCCTCTAGGTTGAGCTATAGAAGTGAGGTTGTGACTGGATGTTTACAGGTTCAAGTCATAACATGTTAGATTAAGGTGATCCATGATTAGGATGAGTTAACCGCAGAGGAATAATTTCACCCGGGGGATTAATTAAGTCTGCTTTCTTTATAAATCTTACACCCTGGATCGTTCAAACCTTTGGTTTACCTTACAGGAGGTGTATGACCGCGTGCAGAGGCTCCAGCAGGCCACGCCCTGTATTTGGTGGAAGGCCATCAGCTATCACTACGTGAGGAGGACCAGGCAGGTGACCAGGTACCGCAACGGAGATGCATATACAACCACACAGGTGAGGGCCGCACGCTCAGTTTAGCACTTTTCCTTTTTTATGGTCGCCAATTCCTGTGCTGTAAAACCCAAATCTTTAGAATTTGTGGATAATTTCCATGCATAGATTAGGTCTTTAAAATCACAAGAAGCTCAGTTTACAGTAACTTGCTGCAAAAATGAGCAGTGTTTCTCTTAAAATAATTATTATATGATAACCGCCATGCAATCTTTAATTACTGATTCCTCTCTTTATTTATAAATCCAAAAAGCATCCAATAATGTAATAAAGCATATAAATGGTCTTTTTTCAATGTAATAAACTATTAATGTAATTACTTGCCAACAGTGTTAATAATGTAATACTACAAAAATAAGCTTGATTTAATTTCTTTCTTTATTTATTTCATAATTCTTCTGTCTTTGCCTCTGCTCTGCTCCCCCCCTGCCTCAGGTTTACCACGAGAGAGTCAACACTCACGCCTCCAGTTCAGAGTTCGACTACGCTCGCTACGGCGTCAAGGACGTATCGAAGGAGCTGCTGGACCTGCAGCTGCACCCTGCCGTTCGCCTCCGGTTCACAAAGTGTTTCAGGTACGTGCAGGCCGTCGCCGACTCAAACCGCGGTTGACTTTACACTGAATTTGACTTCAGACATTTTCTTCTACTTCTTTTTTTTTGTTCTTTAGCTTCTCAAGCGCTCGTGCTGAAGCTGCCTACCTCACTCAGGTGAGTCAGGTCAACTTAATAAGATATATTATAATCTAGTTTCATCTAATTCTAGTTATCTAATAAGCAACCAACACATTTTTTCTAGCTGATGTTGCAGTTTGTTTTTATGATAATTCAGTAAATTGTACTCATATTGTTTTCCTCAGTTTGCTACATATGTTCTTGTTTTTCTTGTCTACCAAGAGAGCGCGCTTCTTCGGGGAGAACGAGGGGCTCGACGACTACATGGAGGCCAGGGAAGGCATGCACCTGAAGAACGTGGATTTCCGTGAACACATCCTGGCCTTCCCGGATCCGGCCCACCAGCCGTGGTTTTCCCGGCACAGGGTGTTCTGGCTGGCGTCCGCGTTCCTCCTGTCGTGGCCGCTGCGGGTGGTGTCAGAGTACCGCACGGCGTACGTCCACTACCACGTGGAGAAGCTGTTCGGGGAGGACGAGGACACCGGAGGAGGCGGGGGAGTCGGCGGGGGAGGGCCGGGCGGGGGCGGACGAGGGGACGGGGTGGAGGGCGGGACTGAGAACGGAATCCATCCCGGGGGAGTAGGGGTGGGCGCGGGCCTGAGCGGGGCGAGCTACAGGGCCATCTCCCGGGTCAACACGGTGGACATGACAGAACTGGAGTGGCACATCCGCTGCAACCAGCAGATGGTCCCCAGCTACTCCGAGGCCCTCCTCATGGACTTGGACACGAGTGGGGGGACGAACCCCACGGTCTCCACGCCCGTCTCGGGGCCGCCGGGCACCACCCCCAGCCAGGGCGCCGCCGCGCCGCCTCTGGCTCTGCCTGTGGTGTTCAACTCGGCCTACCTCCTACAGAGCTGCCCTCGGTGCCGGAGGACCACATCGAGCGCCAGTCTTCCTTCCAGGCTCCGGGCCCCGATGGGAACCACGGCCCTCCTGAATGCTACCGTGGCCGGGATCAGGGCGGCAGGGCAAGGAGGCGGAGGCATAGGAGGAAGGCTGGTGCTCAGCCGGAGCGGATTCTCTCTGGGGAGGCTCGGAGGCGGGCGTCAGAACAGCCTGTTCCACTCCAGAAGCATGGGCGGAGGGCTGGGGGGCAGCAGGGAGGACGGAGGCGGCAGTGGAGGAGGAGGAAGCAGCGGCGGCGGAGGAGGAGGAGGAGGAGGAGGCGGCGGCGGAGGAGGTGTGGGGTTCTTGGGGTTAGGATCCAGGCAAGACAACGAGGAGACTAGAGGAGTGCTGGAAGGAGAGGGCGATGACGATGAGGAGGAGGAGGAGGAGCAGCAGGAGGAGGCGGCGAGGCGAAGGGACGACGGAGGGAGAGAGAGGGACGAGGAGGCAGAGCAGGAGAGTGGGGCAGGAGGGGAGGAGAGGGAGGGCGAGAGAGACCGGCCTCCGTCATACCAGGATGCGTTCTTCTTTCCTGTCCTCATCATACACGGAGAGGAGAGCTGCCACGCCGGAGACGACATGTGATCAACAGAAAAACTAACAGAAGATGAGGGAGATGAAGGAGCTGGACAGGAAGAGACGAGCAGACAGACAGAGAGAGGCAATTTGAACAAAGAGGTAAGAATAGATCTGTGATAGAATTGGGAAGGAAATGGTCGAGAAGGTTGAAATAGAAGTTGAAATCACTGAATAACGGTAAGGAGACACCGTGAGCGCAGACGGGAAAGTCTCGGATGACAAATGGAAGAAAACTGAACAGAGTGGAGACTGAAAAAAAGTTCCAGTCAGGAGGTGAGAGCTGATCAGGGAGTGCAGGAGCCAAATAAGACAGAGTGAAGGCAGGAACATCCTCACAATTGTACACTTTACTGCAAAGAGAGAGAGAAATGTAAGGGTGGGAGAAGATTGGATACCTGGGAGGACTGAAAACTTAGAGCAGTGTCTGCTTCTGGATATATCTATGCAGGAGTGGGAGGGTAAACGGGTCTAAAGATAGCAGCGTGAAGAGACGTGAAGAGACGTGGAGAGACACCGAACCAGCCGAGCGGTGGTGAAGATTTTTTTTTTTTAAAGAAACGAACACAGATAATGTTGCTAAAACGAAAATATGTTGCAATAAACCTAACAGCTCATTTAAAGAATGTGAAAAATGAGAGAAGATTTTGAAAAGATCTCAAATCAGGGCCAAAAAGGATAAAATAACACTTAAATAGTGAAATGAAATCAGCATGTTGTAGCAAAAATACAGAACAGGGCTAGTGAAACCCAGTTATGCAGTCCATCTAAAACAACATGGAGAGAAGAAGCAGACCAAAGTTCACACGGGGCAGGTTATCACACACCGGGCAGAAATCCTGTCTTTGAGTCTACCGAGGAGTTAAACATTCGGCGGGGTCACCGCCGTGGACGTGACCCCGCACCTGGCAGCAGGCAGAACCCACACGAGGTGGAACATCGATCTTCCCCGGCGTCTCGTCATGCCGCCCGGCCGCGCCTCGCTTCGCCATTAGCCTCCATACCGCTCAGTCCATTAATGTTATGGAAAGTAATCCATAAAAAGTAGAGCAATTGCTTCCTCTGCTTCCCAGCTACGCCCTCCTCCTCTTCCCCACTCAGTCCATTTCATCACCTCTCCTGTACTCCTCCTCCCCCCCCCTTCATCATTTCCTGCACATAAGTTCCTCATGTGGTTCAGCGCAACTCTTAGAAAAGCTTTTTTGTTTCTTGTTGGTAAACGAATCAGGAAGAGCATTCTAGTTTTGGTAATTGGCAGCTCTTGCACAGTGTGTTGATGGATTTAGCTCATCCTTCATCACCTCCCCGCTCCTCTGCTCTCCGTATTTTAAACGGTGGTAATATAATACACCTCTTTGCTCACCGAGAGTCTGAGATCGAATTTCATTTCAGCTCTCTCCACATATCAAATCATCTCCAGACTGAAGCTCGTCGCCAAGAATCACTTATCATGAACCGATCGTTCCCACATACATGAGGGCGTATAGATCAAAATGTTTGCATCCTCTGCGTTTGTATGTATTTTGAAAGGAAACAGAGTGAGATTAGAGCAGATTGAGAGGGGAGGGCGATGAAGCTGGATTCAACCAATAATCAGAGGAGTAAACCACAAATTTGGCCAGTGCCGTCGCGCTGTACTCTAAAATACACAAATCTCAAAGACAGACCTGCTCAGTATGAAAAAAAATACAACCGGAAAACTCTTTTTTTTTTTTCTGGTGTCACTATATTATATATGGCAAAATATGTTTAGGCATGAAAAACCACATCTTTGCCACTTATACGTCTACAGTGTTGGACTGCATGGGTTTCCTGTATTTTAAAAGAAAAAAAATATATATATACAAGAAGAAAACTATTTTAATTGCTTTCTCTTTCTCGTGCAAGCAACAAAATTGCTGCTGATAAGGGTTTGCAACATCAATATTAAAAAAAAAAAAGTATATGACAACAGTGATTGATCATTTCCTGCCCTGTAATCAAATGAGTTTGGCCGAGCCGTGCTCCGACCTCCGACCTCCGACCTCCTCCGTTCCAAGAACCATCTGCAAATCAGTAGTGACGCGCTCCAACAAAATGTGCAGAAGTCCGCGCCGGCGTAGAGGTGCATGTGACGTAGTTAACTGATAGCTATGTAGCAAATATGGCCGCTGATGCAGTGCCACAACGCACAGGTCCAGGATCAGTCCACAGAAGAACAATCAGACACATGCAGATGAGAACATGGACAACAATCCAGGGGGGGATTAACCCTCTGTCCCACTTTACAGAGTCTGCTGAAGAGGCAATTGGCACACACAACACAGCCATTAGTGCTTTGAAGTATATTCCTAACGAAGCACACCGAACCTGCTTGAGTAGCGAGAAGCTGTTAGAGTAGTCGACGATCTCTTTGCCCTTCGGAGGTTGCTTTAGCTGCTTTCCGATACGCCAGAAGGGTCTCCCTCATTCTCTCTGCTTTACATTAGACATGATAGTGAGAAGCACATCGTGAGGTTAACAGTGAAGAGGAATGCAAAGTTTTCCGGAATGTGGAGGGAAAGTGGTGCTGGGTACACACACATACACACACACACACACTCTGAACGCTAACAGACACACAGAAACGCAACATCCAGACCTGGATTCTGCAGCAACGGCGGGAAAAACCGTGTCTCAGAGCAACTTTGTGAAGAGTTAAAACTAGAGCACCGCTGCTGACCTGGTTTGGTGTTGAGGACACACACACACACACACACGCCGTTTGACACATATTCACGCACACTGATTCGGGCTCTTCTGTAGCTTTTCGGGCCGCATCGGACTGAACTGGGCACAAGGAAGCCGAAGGATGAAATACTGACAAAAGAAATCAAGAGCGACAAGGACAAGAGTCTCTGTGTGAGTGGAGAACTGGGAAAAAAAACAAAAGAAGAAGAAAGACTGAAGATGTGAGATTATTAAAAGACAATTATTTTTACATAATTAATCTTTATCTCAGTCGACTGAATTGTAGATAAAACTGTCTCCGTTGATGTTCCTCAAACAAAAAGAAGCACTAAAAAGCACTGAACACACTTCTGTGTTGATTTAAAACCGTGTTGCTTTTACTGATCTGCAGCCTCTCGAGTTGCCGTTTGGTTTGGTTTGTGTTTTGTTCACATCAACAGTTTGTCACGGAAAGTCGTCCTGATTTAATTTTTAATCTGAATCGACGAGAAGCTAGAAGACACATTTCACTCTGTAATTTGCTACTTTTGCACCATCTGCATACTTGAGAGGTTTTTTTAAGTGACTTGTTTGTTTGTGTCAAATGTTTTTCGTGTTTTAAACTTTAATTTCTTTTGTAAAAACAAACGATGCTCATTGAACCTGGGCTCAGGAGTCCAGTGTTTGGAAGCAGCTATAACTTGCTTAGAAAGTCTGGTTTATTTACTCATTTATGTTAAAGAAATGTAGTACACTAATATGTGTTGTTACTGGCTATTTATATCCTGTTTTACTATCTCGGAGTATGTCAAAACGTGTGTCAGCCGCTTCAGGTGTGCCAAGAGAACTTTGTGCCCATGATGTCTTACAGGAACACACACACATACACACACATACACAAATCATGCGCGCTTGCATGTTTAGTCACAGCAGTGAAGCAGCCATTGTAAACCGCTTATTTTAGACTATAGAGTGACATTATTCCCAGAACCCACAACTCATCCCCCCCCACCCCCACCACAACATGTGCGGTCTTTAAAATGAACACAGCGCACACCACAAGCATGGAAGTGTCCTGCTCTGTTGCCTTTTCGTGTCCCGCGTTGCCAACTTTTTTACGCTCAGGATTTCAGTTACTATGCTGCAGTCCTGTCAACACAAAACCATCGACATGCCAAAGCAAAAAAAAAAACAAAACAAAACAAAACAAAAAAACAACTAAAAACAGATGATTCTTGAACTTCTGAATCTGATCCAGGTCCACGAGCCGCACTAAGTAATAGTGTCCTATTTTTTTCTTCCACTTTCATGCAGATGTTTGTCTGTATTTCGACATGGATAATGTGAAGTTCATGCCAAAATCCACCCCACTTTATAGTATGTAGTGGAGAGTGTGGCTGAAACTGGCAGAGTCGACTTTTGTCCACTGGGTGGCAGCAAAAGCCTTATGTATGTCCAACACAGCATCCAGGAAGGTAAACCAACAGTCAGAGAGACTTTCAGGGTAGAAAACAGCTGCTGTCCCGTCAGCTGTGGGTCTTACACGTCTGCACGCCACAAACAGAGTGATTTGTTTAGACAGTGATGTGGGAAGGAAAAAAAAAAAAAAGCACAGGTTGGGAGATCACAGGCTGTGAAGTGGGAAGAAGTGCAGCGGTGGTGGCTTCGACCTCGGGGGCCTCGACGGCTGACTGATGTTACTGTGCTTTTATCTTCTCGGCCTCCACTGATCTTCTCGTTTTCTTTCTACTGTGACTGAATGTGTTGCAAAAAGCAATATTGCCCACATCCCCCTGCTTCTGGCTGGAACTTGTATGTGTTGCTGAGCAGCTTTCTGAACCTATAACCACAAGAGCAAGGGGAAGCTTCGGTCACTTGAGGTGACGGCACCGGTAGCTACAAACATCTCACATTTTGTGACGGAGTCTTCATCTCCATGGCGTGACTCATTGTCTGTTGCTCTATAATGACACAAACTACTAATAAAGCGATCGAGAGGACGGTGGTTTGGTTTTCTTCTGGACAGTTTTCTAAACTACACTACTGTCAGGTTTTTGTCATTTCTAATGCGCTTTCTTTTGATTGTGCGTGGACACAGATTTCTGCACTCACTCTCCACCTTGTGACCCACATAATAACTTGAATATCCTATAAAATGCTTCCTCAACTATGACTATTGTTGTCAGTACTGTTACTGTTTCTCTCGTGCTCATTGAACAAATCATCGATCAAGTTTGTAACACTGTGAAAGAAGTAAAAAAAAAAAGATGATATTTCAGTTTTCCTCACAGTCTGGCTGCATTTTCACATAAATACTCAGATTTTAATGTGGTGAAGTATCAGAAAAGTGTGATCCTGGCTGATAACTGCTGTGCCACTACGGACTTTGCTGAATCTCAGTTAAATAATTAGCCGATCCAAGGAATCCGAACGATTACGAACAGCATTCAGGGTTTTTCTTTCACCTCAGACACTTTAAATGTGAAGTAACAAATCTCCTTCAGTATTAAGGTAACTTGTGCACAGTGCACTGCTCTTTTCACTCATAACTGAGCACTTTCCCGATGTGAAAACAGCTGTATTCCTCCTAATCTTTCTTTTTTTTTTTGCCTCCTGTGGTGATTTAGTGTCTGTGCCCTCTGTTTTTCTTCTGCAGTAATGAACAGCTGTGGGTTGTTGCTGTATAAAGCTGACGCAACGTCAGGTCGCCACCTGAAAGCGTTTGGAAACGAACGTAAAACAGAAAGTGACAGTGATGACTGTTTCAGAAAGGTCAAATGCTGATAAATGCCTCATTTTCATATGATTGTAATGCACGGACAAAAAAACGGGCCGCAAAGGTTGAACTCGTTGACACTTAAAGACTATTTAGGGTCAGAATTTGTGAGGTGAAAGTTGTCACTAATTCTCGTGCTTTCTTAGGATTCGTGTTGCCGCAGCGCAGTCAGACCAGAGCTTTGAGAATACAGTGAATCTCTTCACCTCTCAGTTCCCACATTAGAGGATTCGATCGCGTTTCAAGACCTTCCTTTGGTGTCGTTCTGATTATCTAATGCTGCTGGATGACTTGTGACGGACAAACTGTTTCCCCATCTGTAGTCGTCATGTTCATGCTGCCTCTTTGAAGTCGAAACGACGGCGTCCCATGCAGTGCATTATCGTCTTACACAGTGACGTGTGAAGCCAGGAATGGGCTTTCTGTTCAAGCACTATCAGTATTTAAGCTAATTAATATGTAACTGATAATGAGATTGTCAATATCACACCAGATTATAGCTTTTGTCACCGGCCTGTTTAAAGATAATGTAATTATTTCATTTGAGAAGACGACGACGACGACAGTGAAGGTAATGGAGCCGCTGGCAATAACACTGTTAACTGATGCCATCTTGGCGGTGATGATGACAATTTATTATCGTGGAAGATATACAAATAAAGTCAATCTGCTTGGTAAACCAGGGTTCGTCTTGTGAGGTTTTTCACCCACTCATCTCTTTGCTGAGCATTATTGTTTATTTGTTTTAATGGGGTGGCAGACGCATTTAGATCTATTTATGTTTGCTGACACATCTATATCGCTGAAACTACGATTATTTTAATAAGATTGACCACTGTTGAAATATTATTATTACATAAACTCATATGAAGTTCAGTCAGCTACAAATTGCAATATTTAACACAGTATTTATTTAAATGATTATCTTCTGCATAAGGTGAGAAAATAAGCCCGATATCAAATTACAAGCCCTCAAGTATTTATGGCAGCTTGTTTAGGCCAGATAATGAGATTAGACACTATAAATATAGAGAATATCAATTGTAGATGTGAGATTAGACCTCCAGATAAAGCAGTGCAGATGATGAGATTTTAAAATGTAAAATTTTAGCAGCCTTTTCTCCTTGGATTTAAAAGCTGTAGTCGATATCTATTGTTCCCTCCAGCATCTAATCATCAGAGAATAACAAAAACAACTTGGATATTTTGAAAATCTGAGTTTTTATTTGAGACAAAAACAGACTTTTGTTACTCTTTTTCTTTGAGAGGAATTATGGGTTTGTATTAATATTATAAATAATATAATAGAGATTATTAAATAGAAAACAAAACTACTAGATAAATTGCAAATTTAGGGCCATCATAGTCATTTTTTATCATTTCATCATGAATTCTGATTCTACTTTGGTTACTCTATAACGGGGTTTGAAATGTTTTACTGTATGTGTGTGTGTAGTGTGTGTGAGGAGCAGGTGTGTGCATATAAAATATTCATAAAGGTTGTTTCAGTGGTTGCATCATGGTGACATGCTCATCTTTATGCATCTTTATGTCTGTTTTCTTTGGGTATATTTTTGTGTTTGAGGTTCCTGTGATTCTGACGTCCTCACAAACATTCCTCTATTTGTTTATCTCCTTTTATCATTTCTGCAGAAAGCCGAGTTCTCCGCACCGACCGGCTGTTTGTGAAGAACCTGTTTGTCTCCAGTATTTTACATCTGAGCATCTTTTTTTTTTTTTCATGCGTTTGTCACCTGATCCACATTCTATAGGTACTGACAACAAAACGCTTTCGACAACAGCCGAAGTCACCTCAGGGAGCCCGGAGTTTAGAGGATTTCACCACATTTCTCTCATCCCACAGGACCGTTTACAGGCTGCTTCATCTGAGGAACCAAGCTACTTGATCTCGTCTTTATCGAGTCGGGAGCAGACTTCTGAATCAGTGCATGAAGCACGAATCGGCTCAGATGTGGCGTCTTCTGTGAGAATCGGTGCATCCGATCTCGCCGTGAAAACCTCGCAGAGAGTCGAGGTCAACGCAGCGTTTGAACCGTGACACGCCTTGTTCCTTGGCTTGGATGTTTGATTCAACGAGGAGAATTTGAAATCGCTTTACGTCACATGGATATCTGATCTTGACCCTGCGGAGATGAGAGGCCTGGGTCCCAAAGTTCCTCTGTGCACAGCTTGAATCTCACTTTGAAGCATGATTTCTTTTTAACACACGTGCATCACAAGCACTGCAAGTGGACTTTTCACTTGGGTAGCGAAGTGTTTGCATTTTAATGTTTGCACAGAAACACATTTGCATACTGAAGGATTACAGGCTCTTGGAAGAGGGAGGAGAGGAAGACGTGCCTCCCAGGACTCAGCACTTTATCGATTTGCTTTGCTGTGGATGAAATAAAGATTAAGTAACAGAGAAAGTAGGATTCAAAGAGAAAGGTTTTTGTAGGTCTGAAATTTGCCTTGACTGGATTTCTTGGTAGGTTTACTTTCAAAGCTTTAATGGAAGCCAGGAGGAAAACACAACATGGTCACAAGAGGGTGAGCAACAAACACTTTTAGGAAACAGCTCCGTCGCCAAATGGGATCCCGTTGAGGGGGTTGATCCCCTCCACTGGCGACCAAATGAAGTATAAATGTGAGCGATTCCAGCAGACTGAGGTGTGTAGTCAACCTGAAAACAGGGACAACTCCAGAAAGATGTCCCACTGAGGAAAACCGTTCCCAGACGTATCCCAGACGTCTTAACACTTCAACAGAAATCCCGGCTGAAGAACACTTTGACTGCATGTATTTGCTTATTTGTGGAAGAGTCTCAAACGGGAAAGGATTATGTGACACATCTCTTTGGCTCCAGAACTGAGTTCTCTTAAAAAAAAAAAAAAAAAAAAAAAAGTATGAAAAAAGAAGCTGCTTGAAGTTTTCCAAAACAAAGATAAGACTGTGGCTTTTCATTTCGACGATTGATCAGCAGGGGAGTCATATTTCATCTCATTGTGTCTTTAAAATTAATTAGTCAGAATCCTTCATCAAAGACCTGAAAATCATCTTGGAGGCACTTAAATAAACCATCCTACATCTATATTCCTCCCCAAAAAAACCTGTTGAAATCGGACAGAAAAAAAGGATTTACATTATTTATTTTATTTTTTTTAATTTTTTTTTTACCCAAGAACCATCCCAAACCCCAATCTAGACAACACCAAAACAAAGCCGACAACCAACACAGAAAATTACAGAACCATACATACTTTTTTTTTTTTTTTTCCGAACCACATTAGTGAACAGACCAGGCCATAAAAATAAAAGGAGGTGTAGGGGAGGAAGGAAATGCAAGGACACCACAAACCCTTTTTTTTTTTTTTTTTGAATATAGCTAGTCGTAACTAGTAGTAAACTAGGGGCGTGCATCAAGAGAGGTCTACTACAGATCACCATTAGTCTAACCACCACAAGAAGACAAGGTAACCGAGTATGTGAAGAGTGATTAAAGATCAACGTGATCATGTGAATATGATGGTGACAGTGATGGTGATAGTGATGGATTTACATTATTTAAGACGTCTAGTTAGTTACTTGACCAACCATAATGATTTCACCTATATCATGTAACTTTACTTGGCAAATGACTAAAAAGACAGTGAAAAAGCACCTCCTGACTATTAACTCTACTGGCACCTGATTATTAATACAAAATGGTTAATGTGGTGGTTACAGTTACTTCGTTTTCAAGAAGCTTGTCCTAACACTCCCTTGCTGCTGCCTCTCTCTGTGCTGCTTCCTGAGGTGACTGTTAGATTTACGTATATCGTTCACCAGCATTGATGCTTTCACTGCCACTAAATGAGGATGGTTGTCTTCCGTTATATACCTTGATTTTAATGTCGTTTTATCAGTGGATTGCCGCTAAGCAGGTGTTTCATATGGGCTGCTATTGGCTGGTGAAGGCTTATTACCCCCCTCAGTACATGTTTGGTAAAAATACCAGGCTTTAACAGTTACTGATGGACAGTGACTGCATCACTATTTGACCTCTGACCTATGATCTTGATGAAAGTCATTCACGGCGCTGACGGCTCAGCTAATGCGTCAAACCGACGCTATTGAATAATCCTAAATAAGAAAATCAATTAAAAGTGATGAACAAGTTCCAGGACATGAGTAATGTGGAAATATGTAATTATTGACCTGCTGTCATTGTTGCTGCAGTTTAAACAGCCTCCTCTCTCTCTCTCTCTCTCTCTCTCTCTCTCTCTCTCTCTCTCTCTCTCTCTGCCTCTCTGGCCCTGATATCTGTGTCTGTTTGCACACGTCTGTTTCCCCTCCTTTCAGCGCTATCAGCTGCCGGTGTTGACAGTCTCTCTGATGCTTGATGTTCCTCCACAGATCTGGCTTTGTTGTCTGCGGCGCGCCGAACTCCTGGCTGCACCTGCGGCTGTTTGTCCATCTTCTTCCCCCGGACTGAAAGGAACAGCGGGGGGGACGAGACAGAGGAAACCATTTACTGTTGCAGACAGGCGGGGGTGAAGCCTCCTGCAGGGGTGCCTGCTTATAGAAACCCGCAGCGAAGAAAGAGATGATTGAAAAAAAAATAAAAAATCATACAACCGCCGGTGAGTGGCAATTTACTGGTCAGCTAACAAGCCTCTCTGTCAAACACGAAAACACACAGATTACATGTTAAATTGTGTAAAAAAAAAAAGACTCCAGCTTTAAAGCAGCTTTGCGTGGCAGGCTGCGGTCCTCGTCGCTCTGGAGGACGCCGCCGACCACATGGTGGCACAGTAGTTCTACAGCTGCAGACCGGAGGCCTGGAGTGAGAAACAAGACAGGCTGAGCAGCTCCACATCAAGGCTCTCCATTTCTCAGAAAATACCCAAAAGACAAACCGGATTAGCACACATTTGGAAAAGTTTATTTGAATGAAGCTCACTTATAATTGGTAAAATTAAGCCTCCTTATACAGGCCCGGATCCATAACAGCGCCCGGCGTAGGGAAGCGTGTGAGCTTTACCTACTGTGTCCTCTGTGAATAATGTAATTTATGGAATTTAGCAGGGTGGGATCAGGATATATGTCTGAAATTTAAAGAGCCGAGCCCGAGAGGGTAAAAGAGCTTTTAATGAAAATAGAAATTAGCTGCGTTAAAGGTCTCGGCGGTGGATGCACAGCCGAGCGTTCAGTTCGGGGACTTCCTCCGGTCCAGAGGGAGACGCGATAGAAAAGTAATGGACATTTATGTGCCTTGCTTCAGTGATGCGCTGGAAACACCGCTGGTTTGATTCCCTACACGCAGTCATGCTTGTTGTGCTGTCACAGCTTCTGCATTTTGTTAGTTTGTATTTTTGTGGAAATTTCCACATAAAAAAATTCAAGCTGTGGATGTAAAATTAGTCAGGAGGTACAGAGAGACGGACATTTCTGGTAACGGGGGCGAAGATATGAGCAGGGGGCAATGGAGGGGAAAAAGAGGGCTGGATAGAGAGCTGCACACACACACACACTCAGTGGAAGCCTGCTGAGGAGTTTCTTTCTGAGCGAGTGTGAAGCCAGTGGAGCGAGGGATGAGGTGGAAGGATGGAGAGAAGGACTGAGAATTGGAGGGTGGGGGGTGAAGGAGCGAAGGATACATAACAAGTCTGACGTGACATAACTGGACATGCTTTGGCTCGCTCCACAATAACACACTCTGTCCTTTTCATCCCATCTGTCTGCTGCTACAGTTTTGCCCCTTAGTTTTTTCTTTTCCCCTCCCTCCTTTTTTTTGTTTATTTTCTTCAGTTCTCCTGTCTTCCTGTCTGATTAAAATCGTTTCTCCTGTTTGAATGCCACGTTCAGGCGTCTGGCTGGTGGCGCCGCTCCCCCCCCCCCCCCCCTCCCTCAGACCCCCCTGGTGTACCTCTCCTCTCTTTCTAATAATAGCCATAATATGTCATGAGTATGCCTCGCTCGCAGCAGCTCCGCATTTCCCTCTCCGTTCCTCCTCTTTCCAACTCCACCGTTGTTGTCGTCTTTTTCTCGCCTCCCCCTCCATCTTCCCACTTCCCTTTTCTCGCGTTCCTCCTTCCCCTTCTCTTCCCATATGCTTTGTCTTGGCGGCTGGTGCGATCTCGCCCTCCGTTTCCTCCGGTTTGCTCCTCATTCCTTCACTCCTCCTGTTCCTGGATGCGGCACAGAAACAGTGTGAGCATGTGATCCTCCCCTCCTTCACCTCCTCCATCCTTTCACTCCTCTCCTCCTCCTCCTCCTCCTCCTCCTCCTCCTCCCTCTTGTCTCTGTTTGCCCTCCCGCCTGCACAGACCGGCTCTTTTAGCAGCGTGGGGTATGTGGTCCTCAACTGCTCACCCAACCTCCGACACACACATGTACACACACTCTCTCCCTCCTCTCTGCTTCTTCTGCAGGAGTGAGTAGTCCCCGGCTGCCTCCTCCTCCTCCTCCTCATCCTCCTCCTCCTCCTGGTGTCCATTCCTTCTCTTAAAACTCAGCAAGCCTGTCTCATTATATTTTCTGCATAAGCCACATTTACACATGCGTCTGCTGATGTGTGCAGCCTTTCTGAGAACTGTGTGTGTGTGTGTAGACCTTGCCGACTCACCTATCTGTTGGAGAAAGGTTGGGGTTGTGTTGTTGTTGCAGCACTCCCTTTACACACACACACGCGCACACACACACACACACACACACACACACACACACACACACAAAGGCAGACGAAGAGATGAAAGCAGAGACATTTTCTGGTTAAATTCCCCGTGTTACCGTGTGAACCTCATTACTGCACCCAGGTAGGGATATAAAGGAGCCGAGCAGACCGAGAACAACGGGGAAGGGAGGGCGGATGTCTTCCTTTTTCACACAATTAGACAGGCATGCAGACAGACAGATGGGCTCTCAGACTGACACAGACATGCTGTGACAAACACATCACACCCAAACTCAAAAATAAAGTGAGACAGGGGAGCGAAGCTTGCTCGCTGTGAAACAATCTCACATCTTTTAAAGATTTCATCCACTAACGTTGCTCCTGTGCTTGTTTGGTAATCTCTGAGCAGCAACCTATCTGTGAATCTTCAGTGAGTATTTTTGGAAGTTCCTGTGAATCCATGCAAGTCAATTTTTTTTCTTTTTTTCTCAAAATAAAAATAGAAACAGTAAAACTGTGTTTCCTTGTTCTACTGACTGAAGTCATCAATTAGAAATACTCGTTGTTCCATTTTGTTTCATGTTATTTATATGAAAGAAGCCTGGGAATAAAAATTCATCTGTGAAATCAAGACAGAAACATTAATTGAGGAAACATTATGAAGACTAAGATAATACGAGTACTTAAAATTTGCATTTTCAATTCTCTCTGCAGTTTGAAGCAGGAAGTTGATAAAGAGAGAAGGCAGGTGTTGGTTTGGCACAGACTCATTTTCTGCTCCTCTGAAAGCAAATAAACCTAAATTAAAATGGAAATGTTTGCTTTATTCATTCAAACCCATGTCCTGTAGTCAAAAAAAACCCATCACAAACTTCTTTGAAAAGCAAAACACTTTCAGACTTCTACCATCAAAGCTCACTGTGAGGAAAGTGTTCACTGAAATTAATTTATAGAAAATATCTAAACAGCTTGTGCTGGAAAACTGCCTTCATTTCTAGAGATGCATCAAAACGGAAGGAAAGACACCAGGAATGATCATTTGAGGAAATGTAAGCGTTGGTATCGAGGTAGATTTAAAAGGTTGCAGGTTTGATTTCCACAGTGGTTTCCTGAGCGACTCTTGACCTCCGTTCCGTCCAAGGGGTTTAATAAAGTATCATCAGCGTAGTTTAAACTGAGTTTTCTACATAAAAATGATCTTTAAATGGTTTTTAAAAAAAGCAAACTTTTCACAGTGTGAGAAAATGTTGACCTCTCCAATATTATCATCCAGCCACATTTATCATTGAACACACACTCAAATCGTACCACTAAGTGTATTAGTTGGACAAAGCAGAATGACATTGAATAAAAAAAACTAGTTTGGAAAACGTAGCACTATTATGATAATATTGCATGCTGAACTAATTTCTGCTTTCTTTGACTCGCCACTCAAACCGGCCCACCGAATCTTCAAAGCTGTCAAAATAACCTCTGTTTTGGATTTATTCACTAAGAATTGCACTGATTTCATTATTGTAGTGGACATGACACAACACTAAGCTGTAGCGGAGCCAGAGTGGGGGCAAGGGGGCGGTCGCCCCAGGGCCCACAAAGTCATAGGGCCCCATTTCATGTGATGTGTTCATATTTACTCGTAAATAAATTATTATAATAAAATGTGCAGTGTGTGCGAGAAGGTATACACATATGATTGAGGGCTCCAATTTGCCAATTCTTACATTACAACTGTCCATGAATGCATCAGAGCTGTAAGCCAGCGCTGATTGGCTGTGCGGCATGAACGAGTTTTTTCTTTTGCACGAGATCTGAACTCTTTGGAGGGAAGTTAAACAGTATGCTAAACACTATGCTAGCCGCAAGCGGTACTACCCAAAACCTAACATCAGAGCCACTGGTGAGTCAGTGAAACCTCCAAAAATATTATCTTTATCAGAATGCTGTGGTCTTAAACACCTGCCTATTTGAATGTGCCTTGTGTTGCTCTCAACTATAAGAGAACGCCGAGTCTATCTTTTTTCTAATATACGTGAATTCCAAAAGACATAGATAGCTGTGTCTATATCTATCTGAAAAGATTATGTAATTTTAGACCAGCTGTGTTCATTTTATATTTAAGCTGTATCAAAGATGGTACAGATTTAGCCTGTGAGTTTTTATCTGAGCTTTCAGCACCATGGACAGCGGACGCTCTGAGATTGACATCCGTCAGGCTGCAGTTGTAGGGGTGTGTGTGTGTGTGTGTGTGTGTGTGTGTGTGTGTGTGTGTGTGTGTGTGCGTCCGTATGTGTATTTGTTCTTCAGAACAAGTTTGTGAACTGGTTTGTGACTTTATTCTGCTTTCTGAGGCATATAGGTTTGCTTGGCTCAATAAAAGTGAGCATTAGTGTGTTGTTTGACGGTAGCATGAGGAATTGTTTGAATGCTAAAATTACTGTCATGAGGGCCCATCGAGAATGCTCCACCCCCTCTGTACTGAGACCCATGCTTCGCCTCTGACAGCTGACGACACAGAAGTAGCTTTAGTGAAAGCATGCAGAAAATTACAAAATTAAAAAGGAAAAAAATGAGCCACAATTGAAGGATGTGGCATGACGTTTACATCGCACTAATAGCTTCTCTAAGAAATTCAGGTTTTGGAAATAACTGCAGACTTTTTGAACACTCTTCTTGTACCCATTCGCGGGAACATAAAGGGAAACATTTGGAGTTTACCAGTCCAGCTCGCTCGGCCATATGCGGCCCCAGAACTACAATCAGTTTGACCTCCCCGCATGAGAGGGTGCTCATGTACTCATAACACAGCTGGAGAACCAGAGGCTTAATGGAAGATCTCTGAGTCTGGACAGCTGGGCCAAGACTTTTTATAACAAAGCATGGCTGGTTCTGTGTGTGTGTCTCTGCTTCACACACATGCAGACAGGTAACATCAGCCGCTCCAGCTGATCATAAAACACCTGATTTACAATCCATTTCAAGCCGAAAAATGTTCTTATCTTTGTCACAAAGCTGCAGCTCTGTTCAACACTGCACCAGCGAGGCTGAACATGAATTGAAGCTGGAATTACCTATTTTCAGAAAACATTTCAGTATATTAAAACATTTATTTATAGCCGAGTGTTACGCCGGCGGTCATAACACTGAGACCTTAACCTTTTATGTGCTGCTGACTAGAATATTTTAAGATAAAGTGTGCCAGCAGAGCCGTGCGGACCGGCTGCTGTATGCCACACTGTTAAAACCTTGGGTGAAAAAAAAAAATACAAGTGTGTGTGTGTGCCCACTCATCTGTGCACACGTTGAAAATCCTGTCCATTTAACACGCCAACCTGACGTCCGCCGTCGTTTCCATGTGATTACCCCGCTTTCAAAGAGTAATTGGACAGAAAACACCCTTCAGCTGAAAACACAAGTGATAGACAGACGTCTGTTACGATGAAAATTATATTTGTCATTGAAAATGCTGAGTGAATGTCTTGTTTAGTTCAGTTTGGCGGTGGATGCTTGAGAGGCAGCGCGGCGATCAGAGGGCACCAGTGACTGAATTACTTATAACTTCACAACTTTTTTTTTTTTTCCTCATTTATTTCCATCCTGGTTGGCTGTGGGGAGCAGAGCGGAGGAGGCGGTCTCAGACACCCTGCGCTCGCTGCCACACACGCTGAAGATAGGGCGTAATAACATAAATCTCCTCCTGCGCCTCGCGGGGGGAGAACGTTTAAGTCCGCGGCTCTCCTCCTCGCTCTTCTGCGCCGCCATGCTCGCTGCTCTCGGGTTCGCCTGAGATTTTTGCAGGGGTTTATGAAATCCTGCAACCTTCACCCACCCCACCTTAAGGCTTTAAGCATTTGCCTGCAGGGTCTCATGTCGGCTGGGGGGTGTGTTATCATCGACAGTCTTTGACCTTTGCCGGGCCTGTTGTGTTCGCGCAGGAGGCGATGAGGTGAGAGCCGGGGAAAGTTAGGTTGAGGGAAATGTCATCTCCTCCCTTCCCTCCACAACTTCTGCATTATGGTTATGGTAATACGAGCAACAAGCCCTGCAGCTGCAGCTGGAGTGTTTACCTCTTGTCCCTACGTGACTTTTTTGTTGTTAATTTGACGGCATTAATCAGTTAATTATCTGCCGCGTGAGAAGGTAATGCTAGTGTTTGGTAATGAGGTCAGGTCAGCCAGTGGCGAGCGCGTTTGCGAGTGGTCGATTAAAAGCTGGACTAGAGTCAGTGCATGATGCAGAAAAGGCTCACAGCGGAGGTTTAGTACTGTAGCTGTTTGTTTTTATGATGCATTTAAATTTTTTTTTTTTTCAATTTCACTTTTAATCCCACCACGCAAGAGAGCATGCAAACCCCCCTCATGAAGGCCTGACCTGGACTTGAACCCGGGACCTTTCAGCCAATGATGGGGATGCTTTACATTTTCAAAACACGCCTGTTCACTAAAGCTGTTTAATTTAATGTCGTTTAAGATTTGCGTCACGCTGTGACTCCAAAACTCTCTGAATATTTATGCAGATGCATTTGTGCGTTTTGCTCCCAGTCCTCCATTACAGGGCCTCCCAGATGGGCTCCGAGTTACGCGGCGGACCCCATCTCCAGAATAAATAAAAGCGATGGGTCGTTTCCCATGACTGCTCAACACTTAAGAAAGTGTCCTTTCTTTATGTTGTTCATGACTTGTGTAAATCTAATTTAGACAGTTTGAGGGCGGGTGACGCCTCGGGGGTCCCGCCCTGTGATCTCCCAGACCCCAGGCTCATAACCGCTGAGTATTTCATGCCTGACAGACGATGTAAAAGTTAAAACTAGATAGAAAGAGAGAGAGAAGGAGTGCTGACCACAGAGGTCTGCTTTTTAACACTGGTATTCATTTTGGAGCATGAGAGAGCGTGTATTATTAACATTTTTAGATAGATTCTTAACTTGACTGCTTTAAAAATGAACTTTACACCACAATAAATGACTTATTTCATCAATTTCTTTTTTGCTTTGAGCGCATTTGTCTGATCATAGATGGACTGAGTGGCCCTGCTTGTCCATTTACACTTTATCAATATTTCAGCAGTTGAAAAGGCCATAACAAGCCACTTACTATTGAGCCGATTTAGAGGCAGAACCCAGCAGACATTCAGGCAGTTATGTCAGAGAATGTGTTTCTTATTCCTGCATGTCCACTGGAAAGCTGTGTCTTGAACTCGGGGAGCCTGCTGGAGGGGAAGCCGTGCATGATTTGGTTGTTTGTTTATGCGCGCAGTCCGCCTGCATCTCCGCTTTATGGAAATTCTTGACAGGTTGGAGACCTCCTGCGTTCTACTGAGGATCGTTTCCAAAACTTTCCCTTTGACTTTATGGCGCAGACAGCTTCTGTATGAAGGCATTAGAAAGACGTATAGGCTCTTGTCTTTGAAAATACAGTGTGTAAGTTATGACTGTTGACACCATTCTGTACTCATCTGCTTCTCCTCCTTCTATATAAAGTGCAAAGTGATATTACATCCGGCTGTGGAAGCCTGTTATACACACCGATGATTGTTTTAGTGGTTGGCTGAATATCTTCCATATGGGACCATAAAGCTGAGCTGAAAAAAAAAAAAACACGGGTTTTATTCAGAATTGAACTTTAATTGGCAGTTGGGAAGAGACCAAACCCTCTTATCATAATCTAGTGATGACATTTTTTATTTGTTATCTATACATCTTCTCTACAAACTTATAAAACTGAAGATTTCAGCTGAGTACAGACAACCACTCACATACACACTTGCGTTCATGTCTATGAGCAATTCAGAGCCTGTTCTCTCGTACAGCGAGAGCAGAAATCCTCCCCAGACCCATCCGGGACCGTCGCTGGAAGAATCCCCGTTAGCCGTTAGCTTGCCGCGAGTCTCTTACGGGTTAATTCAGAGTCTCAGAGAAGCGTCCGTGTTTTGGAGTCGGAACATAAGATCCTCCAGGATGTTTGTAGAAAACCGTCTTTCCCCTCGACGGCGAGTTTTACATCCCTTCTATCTTTCAAACAGACTTTTCATTTTACAAAGGGATTGAGTGGGACTTTGCTTTGGTGCTATCGGGGCTCCTCCCAACAGGAAGAGAACGGCGCCAAAGCAACGCCATGCTTTGTAAACTCAATATTCATGCAGCTCTGATCAGGCACTGATGTGGGATCAGAGGAAGGCAGGGCAGAAATGGATTCAGACAAACTATACTAACTTTCTAAGGTGACCCTGAGCGGCGCAGCTAAAGGTGGCTCTCTGGAAGTCCTCTGAGCTTTCCTGGCAACGCTAGCGACTGTTTACGCAACGTTTTAGGATAATGCCAAGGCTGGCGTGTACTGGTCTTGTTCTCTGGCTGCGTCCGTGATGTTGACGCTTTTTGCAATCTGCCTGCTGAAAGCGGCTTTATTTGGGAAAAATTCTGTGGCATAAAACATTTCCAAAATACGCGATGCATGAATGTGATTAACGCCACAGCCTTGACGCAACCAAAAAAAACCACAGAACCACGACTTTGTTATTAGTTATTTACTGTAAGCGCCGTTTCCTGAGTTTCATGCCTTTCTAGCAAATATTACGCCAAGTAAGCAAGCGTGCCAGAAGAGGAGGAAGAATATTTACAAGACAGAGACGGGATCAAAACACTGGAGTTAATGTAGAAGAAATTTATTACAAAGATCAAACCAGAATAGTTTAGTCACGAAGCCTCCTGGGAGGTGGAAACGGCTGAATATTAAATTCGAGCTTATTGTTTTATTGACTTCATAGAATTATTTTAAAAGGAAACAGAGTAAATCTAGGCTGCACATCTATCACTAATCATGTTGTGAGTTCTTCGGGTGCACGGGAAAACTTGTGCGCGCCACCATGCTGCTGCAGCACGGCGGACGGGCTCCGAGCTGCTCACGTATTCATGCGATACCCACGACAGATGGCTAATCTTTGTTGGGACTTTGAAATGGCATTTATGCCCGGAATCTTCTGTAATCACCGTGTTTCTGCCGTTGTCTGGTGTTTGCTGATGGATTTGACATTTGGTAAATCAAACTGACCACAACTGTGTTTGTGCCCGTCCGCTAATAACAGACACTCATCAGGCGAGAGATGCACTTGTTGAGCAGAGCAATGGTGCGGAAGGATTATTCTCCCCCCCCCCCCCCCCCCCCCCCCCCCCCCCCCCCCCGAAAAAAAACACAACTGCACACAAACCCAACATTTTCAAAATTGGATATACAGTTAGCGTCTGGATTTGATGATTTCGACTGTGAAATGAGACAAAGTGGCGAGAGGCATCCGGCTGCTGCCAGACGGCAGGTTATTCAGGCTCCAGAAGGACGCAGTCACCTGTAGCCATCGCAGTTTCTTCGTCAATATTATATCTGTGCGGAGACGGTAGCTTCTCTCGGAGAGATCTGTGGACCCGGTGTGTGTTGGCCTGGCCTGCTTGAGCTGCAGAGAGAGAGAGAGAGAGAGAGAGAGAGAGAGAGAGAGAGAGAGAGAGAGAGAGAGAGAGAGCTGACTGATCCTCAAAGCTGTGCAGGCAGCAGCCGGAGGGGGGGCACCGAGGGTCACGGGGAACCGCGGTTTACCGTACGACATGTGGCACCAACAAGCCGGGTAGCTTTGGGGTTCGTGGCCCTTTTGTTAAAGTGCGATTTTTATGTGTGTCTCAGAGCTGAAATAAAAGCTAAAAAGTGACAAAACAAGGCTGTTATCTGATCCGGGGGAGCCACGGTGCGAACGCTCACGCGCTACAGCGTCACTATGGAGTCACGGAAGCTGCAAATAACACTTTTAGGCTCTTGGGTTCCAGTTATGATTTGTTTTGACAGTGTTGATGGCTTTTCACTCAGTAGATTCACGTGGAGGAGGATGGGGTGGATGGATGGATCATGTACAGCTTAGAGAGGAGGAGCAACCTATCAGGGAAAATTAGGATTACCACAGTATCCAACATAAAAACTTACTTTTCCTTCTGAATTATACATTCTAGCGAATTCTTGCCACCTCAAGATGCCAACAAGAGTTAATTAAAATATACCTTTTTATGTCAAAGCTCCTGAAGTTTGATGCTTTCCACTTTGAATCTCTCGTTTATGAGCAAGGCATCCAGCTGGGTATCTGGAGGAAAACCACATTGAACACACTAATATGTTTTGTTTACTGATTCGCTAATTAATTTGATATTCTAATATTCTGTGAGGAGTGACACTGCAGTAAATTTCCTCCTGAGATTTCTAAAGAATTTTCTCTTCTTATATGTAAAGATCAATGACGCCACCGCAGACCAAGAGGAGGATATTATTTTTGTGAAACATAATATTGCGCAGTCACACCTCTGGTGTGTTTTGTCAGTTATAAATAATGTCAGTACAGAGTGAAAATATGAAGCGAAAGGAGAGAAAGGCTGAAATAGTGGCGATCTGATCCTCACACAGCGGACAAGCAGCTCATTCCTAATCAAGGTGTTGCTTCCAGCATATGGTTTGACAGCTGCTGCAGCGTAACAGTGACGCCTCCCGTATTAATTGATCGGATTATAAGTATAGGTGACTGCCGGTGATGATCGCTAAGACAGCTTTCAGTCCTGGCAACAACAGGCCTTCAAGGGTTGTTGTTCCAGCCGGAGTGTGAGCTGTGTTTTCTTTCTTTTTTTTTTTTTTTTTTCTGGGAGGTTGAAAAACTCTCTGCAGCAAGAGATGAATATCAATCTTTGTCTGCTTGATCCTCAGAGAAAAAGCAAAAAGAATAGCAGGCGGCATCAGTGCAGCCTTGGAGTCCATCATCTGACTATTTCATATGAAGTTACTTTTCATGGCAGATGAATGGTGATAAATTCTGCCTCAACTGCACAATTGCATCAGTTCTGAATTGCATCACTCTCAGCCAGATATCAAAAGAAGAAATAATATTCAGTGTTTTGGGTCCAATAAAAAGACGGTTTAGGTGCATTTCCATTTGTGTGTGCATGCATTTAACACATGCATTCCCAAAGGTTGCTCGTCAGAACCTGTTTTTGCATCAATTCAAGGATGTTTTCTTTTAATTTGATCTTAAATTAGTGTTTGTGCTTGAACTATTAGGTTTCTCCATTGTGGTACCTGATTTTGATGATTTTTTTTTTTTTTTAATGAAATATTTTGAAAACAAACAACAGCAGACCAAAAAAAAAAAAAAAAAATTAGAATCCAGATTGTAGTCTATTTTTTGTGTTGATTATTCCCAGGCCTCTCCAGTTTAATATCTGGCCATCGGCCATGGCGTGAAAATACATTTTAAGCCACAACCGAGTGTTTTCCCAGTGGGATATTACCACATCTCAGGAGTCCTGCTGTGTTCTTTTCTGCACTAACACCTGCTGGAGCTTTCTGGCTTTGCACGGACTCCGCCAGGATGAAAAGAAGGGAAGCGACTGCAAAGGAGAAACCACCAGACGGAGAGCAGTGCGGAGCGAGGGTGACCATGTTTCACCCCGGCTGCTGAGATGAGCTTACTGAAGCCAGACGGAAATAAAAATGCACTATATGTGTAAGACCTTTGAGAGCCAGACCGTGGGCTTTCAGACGGGTTTTATTTGTGCAACGCAAAGTGACTTTTGTGATGATTGAAATTAGGAAGGGAAAAGCTTTGCTGGAGCTAAAACGTAGCGATGCAGGAGTGTGAAGATGAAAACAGCGTTGTGGCTGATATAAACAGGGTTAGTGCGCAGATTAATGAAGAGGTGGGAGAAAACACTTATTGCGTTTGTTATGTGATTAGAGACTTCAGCATCCAGAAGGGAAGGGCTCACACACGCACACACACACAGCTCAGGCTGCAGTGTAACAACATTATTCAGAGTCCATCGAATAGACAAGATTCAGCACAAAAGGAACAGTTTCTGCACAATTATTCAAAATTTCAGATATTCTTTGGTCTGAAGGAACACTTCCTTCACTTTAAACATAAATTCTATAAATTAATTAATTATTGCACAATATTGACATTATGAAGTTATAAAGTTCATCATATCTGGACATTGATTATATGAAGTTCTGTTGCGATACACTGCCGTGTCCCCTTTCTTCTCTCCTCTCTCTCAGGCCTGTGTAAGTATTTGTCGTGGCCTTTTCTTTACTTTTAATTTCATCATTCCTTGCTTCTAAAAATCAATCTTCTCCCGGCTCCAGCCTCTCCTGTTAATATTTGGCTTTCTCACAACAGCAATATTTTTTTTTATCCTACTCCTCCCCTTGCTCCTCCTGTCATCCCCGAGATAGGAAAAAAAAAAAGTAAATAACAACAGCATTTCATCATTCCTGACACACTCTGGACTTGAAATGTGTGTGTGTGTGTGTGTGTGTGTGTGTGTGTGTGTGTGTGTGTGTGTGTGTGTGTGTGTGTGTGTGTGTGTGTGTGTGTGTTGGAAGACTTCCTCTGCAGCATTTATACACTCATTGCATGTAGTTTAAATGGACAAATACTGAAAGGTGTGATCCGTACTGCAAACATGAGCATGATATGTGAATGTGATTACACACAGCGAATCGGTGATATATGCTTTCAAGTATTTCACTCCTTGTCTGTGTGTGTGTGTGTGCGTGCGTGCGTGTGTGTAGTTGTCTCTCTATGTATTTGCATGAGATTTTGCGAGCACTAACCAAGCAGAAATGACAGTAATTAACTAAATGAGCTACATCTGCACCTGAGGGGGTGGCAAGATGGAGAGAGAGAGAAAATGTGACACAGTTTCTGTAAAGAGGAGGCAAAAAAAGGTAAAGTAAAGGGGAGAGAACGGAAGGCTGCGACGGGTGTATCCACCCATCCATCCATCTCCAGCTACCACTTATCTGACTCAGGACTGCGGGCGGCTGGAGGCGATCCCAGCTGACTATCAGCAGAGGCAGGTTACACTCGGACAGGCTGCCAGTCCATCACAGGAAGACACACACTCGCACACACACACCGGCAGGTCAGAGACACCATTTAGCCTCAAATGCATGTTTTAGGAGTTCGGGAGGGAAAGTGGAGGAGAATCTAAACACAATCACTAAAGGAACAACCAACAACCAACTATGACATGAGAGTACAGAGTACTTTCAATATTCAGGAGGAGGGACGACGGAGGTTGATTCTCTCCAGGCCTCACTGATTCAGAAAATCTTAACTCATCCCAGCTTGTTGGTGACCCAGAAAAAAAAGGAGAAGCTTTCAGATGGAAATAATTCCTCCCATAGTGCTGAAAATGTATACGTTTCCTGACGCTGCGGAGCGGGAGTGCAGACGGCGGCGGCGCCTGGAACGCGGCGTGCGTTTCCACCCGGCGTTCAATCAAGCGGACGCCCCTCTGAGCTGCAGGTTACACCACGCTGCTTCAAAGGGCAGCGCCGATGGTTCGGCTGCTTCTCGCCCGTTTGATGAGCTGCTGCCGCTGATACGGCGGAGATTAACCTTCTCGTCGATGTTTAAAAAGTTCCCAAAATATATATTTCACAAATGAAGGTAACGCGCAGCTCCGAACCAAATCCGTACAGTCTGTTCACAGAGGCGCCGTCTGTGGTGTGTGTGTCGGACTGCGGGGCTGCTGCTGCATTGTTTCACCGCTGCGGATACATCTGACATTACACTAACCTTGTGAAATTGCAGTACAGCAAAAGAGGAGGAAAAAAAGCTTTAATGAATAATTGACTTTTCAGCAATATTCAATCATGATGGTGCAACACGGTGTAACAATGAAGGAGAGGAGGGCGCACACACACACACACACACACACACACACACACACACACATACACACACACGTCCACCTGGCTGCTGATGGAGTCCCTGTCTACAATGTGGACATCAGGTGGTAATTTGCTGGTGGACTCATAAAGTGTGTTGTCCCACCTGAATTATCCCTGGCAGTAAAAAAAAAAGAAAAAGAAAAAGAAAAAGAAAGTGCTCCAGGAAAAACAGAATCAATGTGACCATTTGGGATTTTTGCGAATTGATTTTGCTAGTAAATTAAATGTGAGTATTGGCATGAAAACATCAGGGTTTGTCCATCTTTTAAATCCCTGAAGTTTAACCTTTTATGGAGCTGGAGAGGGATAATAAAGCAGATTATTGGGGGGAGGCCTGAGTAATGCCAACACATTTCCAGGAAAGATACTGCTCACACCCGGTGAGAGTAAAGAGGAGGCAGAGGCAGTAATTGGGCTCATCAGTCAAAAAAAGAAGAAGAAGAAGAAAAAAAAACAAGCTCCCACTCTCACCATCTTGCATGTTTTATTACTGACTTTTCAAGACGGACCTCCTAAATTGTTGAAACTGCATGAAATCAGCAAAGTGTTGCCAGATGGCAGTATAATAACTAGTCAGGTGTTAAGGTGGTGTGTATTTGTGTGGATATTGCATTAGCATGAGCTGCAGAGGAGACGGGATCTGACAGGATTTCATCCTCCATAAAAGGAACAGAGCTGGCAAATATCTGCCATTATAGTGTGGGATACTAGTTTAGACAATTAGATCCGCCTGCTCACTCTTGTGAGAACACACACCTCTCTCTCGTGTGTGTGTGTGTGTGTGTGTGTGTGTGTGAGCTCTGTTTAACTACAACATGAACGCTGGTGAACGTTACAAAAAAAGCCCGGGCTCCTCGGCTCTCATCCCTCCCAGTGGAATCCGATTCAAAGTGCTCTGGCGGCTTTCAGCAGTTAAAACGGCTCCTGGACTCCTCTGAACACCTTCATTCAGGTTCGCTCGCCCTCCTGCTCGGCGGCGAGAGACCCCCGCCGCCTTCCGCCACTTGACTTCTTCTGCTCTGTAGTTCTGCGGTGGCGGCGGGAGCTGGAAGACAGTCTGCTGAGTCACTGTCAGAAGAAAGGCTCCATTTTCACCGACACCTCCGACCTTGATGAGCATGGATGATGGGAAAAATACGCCTCTTTATACTGCAGGTGCGCTTTCTGCTGACATGATTAAAACTCCTTCTTCAGGAGAACTTTCAGTAAACTAAATTCATTTGAGTGAAATAAGAATTTCATTGAGCTGATTTCATTTCAAAAACCAGTCTTCATCAGGTCTTCATCTGAACAGGTTTCTCTCATTTCACACTCGGTGGGTTTGACTGTGTCCCTGCTAAAAATGTAAAAGGCACCCCGGTCGACCTGAAGCTGCCCCGATAAAACAGTCGGGCAGCTTCTGCTCTCAGATTGTGTATAAATCCCTGGTACGTCACATGTGATCAGCACTTTAATTGACCTGTCACAGCCTGAGAACTGGTCTCAGACTATTAAGAAGGACGGATTCAGTCTTTACTGCAGCCAAGCCAGCGAATGTGACTTTTTTTTTTTTTTTTTTTTTTTTGTGCTTTTCCACCAGTGATTGATTGAGGAAGTGGTGAAACGGAAACAGCCAAAGTTAAAGAGTGAGATTTAAAGGAGGAGTCAGGACACGACTGTGTGAGCGCGTCGTGCCGGGCTTGGTTTGCTCGGAGAGTCGCTCAGCCAGCGAAGTGTGAAGTTTCCTGACTTGTTCTGCTGATTCGCCTTATCGTTTGCATGTCACGCTCCAAAAACACCCCCCCCCCCCCCCCCCCCCCCCCCCCCCAACGGAAAAAAAAAAAAAAAAAACTGAAAAGTGATGCGACCTGCAGAGGATGTGGGTCGGAGCGGGGCGTCCGATAAGTGTGTGAGGAAATAATCTGTGTGTGAGAGGCGGTTCATGCTGTTTGAGGAGGATTGTGCGAGAGCAGTTTGAGACTTCCTCAGTGTGGCTCCAGCAGCCTCACATGTAAAACCCACTGAAAACACACCACATGAAATAAACCGCACACACACACACACACACACACACACACACACACATCACATGGACATGGACTGTTGCAGTCTTCCTGACAGACAAAGGAAATCCACATCAGCCAAAATTTACAACCTCAGTTTTGTCAAAAAAAAGAATAAAATAAACCACACAAGCAACATCGAAATCGAACAACGTGCACACACACAACCACACAAGCCGGAGCAGCTCGGCTGAACAATGATGCCCACGCTGGTAAGGGAAGTGCGCTGGATGCCCCGAGTCCAGGCTCACTGCTGGGCTCCGGCGCATCGACTCCCGTCGGTTTGGACCCGGCAGCTGAAATACTTTCTGTTTTCACTCCTACGCTGTTTTTTGAAAATTCGTCCTGAGACTTTACTCCTGAGAAAGCCATTTTGGATTCCGTCTCATCACGGCCATGTAAGTTTGTGTTGGGGTGCTTGTGAATGTAAGTGCTGCATATTTCATGGAGGAGCTGCCAGCGTTTGAATTCCTCCACCGCAGGTGCTCGGCCCGAAAGAGACGACACTCCGCTACTCTTCCAGCCTACCAACAATATTTATGATCACAGCGGAGGGAAATCAGCCAGAAATGACTCACATTTATCAAGCCAAATGGCGAAAACGCCGCCTTTAAATTAAAAGAGTGACTCAGACTGATTAATTCATTATCTAAATAATGTTTGAGTAATTTTCTGTTTGATCGTCTTACTCACTGTTTGAGGATTTATTATGGAAGTATTACGCAGCGGGGGACGAAGTGAAGTAAAGTGTGTGAAGTTTTTTCCTCTCAGAGGTGCTGAAAATGAGCAATCCAGAAGAACTACTGTTACATCCAATGTACTCAGTTACAAGTACTGTTGTTTAGAAACAATGAATGATAAAATTATAACACATTACATCCACCACTGATAATCCTTAGTCGTATACATTTGGAACCTGTTTTATGCAATATTACGTACGTTTGTACTATATTGCCTCATGAAAGTGCTTATACAACAGAATTTCTATAACTCCTCATGGAAAATGTGCTTTTTGTGAACTTGAGGCAAAGTCCTTCTGTCCATGTGTGTTATATATTGCATTTGAAGTGCGTTTCATAACTTTAAAAGACAAGCACACCGAGGAGAACGATAACATAACATTACTGAAAAAACTGAAGGGTAAAAGGCCCTCCTTACAAATCTGAACGCCTTGAATAGAAGAGGAAAAGTGGTCATAGAGCGAGCCTGCGAGGAAAGCGCATTTGAAAAGCTTTCTCGCATTTTCCCTCTTTGTTTTGAGCGCTGGTAACGATCTCTCCTCCGTAACGCGAACACATCTCCACCAGAAGACGTGACCCTCGGCGTCCGGCTGTCAGCGGCTGACGGCTGTGCGCCGCGTCACGTGGCGGGAGATCTGACTCCAGACCGGTCCTGGCTTTTGTTTGACTCTCGCTCTTAACCACATTTAAACGGCTCATATCTTCAGGGTCATAATACAAACGTCTCTTCTCCAGGAAAGCATGAACGCGGATCATTTGGGAGAATCTCCGCATCGATCCACTGCGACCTCTGCTCTTCTCAAACATTTTTCTTCCATCATCCACCTCTGTATTCATCTTGGCATCGGTCCTCTCGCTCCTTATCGTCTCACTCTATCCATCTGTCGGCTCTCTGCGTTCCTCCAGCTTGATCTATCTGTCTGTCAGGGCAGTTCTTCCTCTGCTGTATCTCTGTTTCTATCCGTCTCTCCGCACCTCTCTCTCTCCCTCTTCGGGGGACAGGAGCTCAGTCAAATCGATCACATCAGCCGGCCCGTGTCCCCTCGCGGCGCTCACATCTCTGTCTCCCCTCCTCCTTGTACACCTCTGGCTCCGCAGACAGCAGCCGTCCATCAGTCTGTCTCCTCGGCTCCCTCACACACAAACACGGGCCTTTATTTTGACATACAAACGTTTCCCACGCCGCCCGCCTCTTGTACCTGTCTTTTGCGTCATGTACTCGTTTTTTTTTTTTTTCCCCCTTCCTTGTCTTGACCATCCGTCTCTCTGTCTGAACCATCACAGACTTGTTTGTTCCAAACTCGACGCAGTAATACAGAGATGCTGCTGCTCCATTACCGCGGCAACAGAAGCCTGTCCCGTTTCATCACAACGCTTATTAATGCTGCATGCGCATTCACAGACACACACACACACACATCACACACACACACACACACACACAGGGACGTACATGCATGTTCAGCCATGCGTGGGAACAGAACAGATCATTGCACGTCCACAGAGAAATGGAAATGCAGACAACAAAGCGATTCTCAGACTCCGGCGTAACCTTCTGTATAATTGCCCGGACACATTACACTCAAAGCTCCTCCCCCCCGGCTCGCCGGACACACAGCATACTGCAGGACACGCACTGCCGGGCTCAGCTTAACAACATTAAGTGCACTTCGGTGCCTGGCCGGGGTTTCCGAGCGGCGCACACTGCATGCACTGCTGAGTCTAAACTAAAGAAAGGCACAATCTGCCGCCCAACCACAAGCTGGAGCTTGTAGCTAACACACACACAGACACGATGATGAATAAAACCTTTACTGATGGGTTGCAACCATTACATCTGCCACTCTTATGGTTTTAATTCCAGGATTAATCCCAGAATATCCCAAGAATTTAATTAAAACCACCAACTCCTGGGCCTCGTGGTCTTCAGCTAACAGGTACATAAACCTCTCTGGAGGAGGTGAAGCTCCTTCAGGGTGTGTATTAAAGTGATGATACCACTTTTACACAACTCAGTGGTCAAGTAGGTTGTCACTTTTTCCCCTTTTTTGCTCGGCCGGGCAGTCTGAGCCCTGCCAACAGAAATTGGCCGAAAACCAAGGCAATCCAGATTACAGGTGTCAAACTACCTCAGCTGGCTGACAACTGTAACAAGCATGCTGTCAGCGCAGCCGAGGCTGCCCTGCATCGCCCCCTGCATCTCATTTATGGAGCGTCGGAGAGAGAGAGAGAGAGAGAGAGACGATCAGAAAGTTCCAGGTCAAACAGAAGTGCAAACCAAGGGAGGAGGCCTCAGCAAGCGTGCAACCTATCAGTGACAAATTACAGCTCAATCACGTGCATCTCCACACGACACCGCGGTGAAGTCAGTTTTAAGCCGCACTGCACAGCATCGGGGCCTTTGAGTCAGTGCCTCAATACTTAAACGCTTTAATCATTTAATGTTTTTCTGTTTATAAGTTTAAACCCAATTTCTACAAGCATGGGACTGTGTGTAAAATGGGCTCAAAAACAAATCTTTTTTTTTTTTTTAAAGACCCTTATTACATTCAAAGAGGCACAAAGACCAAATCGAATATAAATGGAATGAAAAATTTAAGCTCATTTTGAATTAGCTGGAAGCTACACGTCGAATATAAAGTAGGGAAATAGCAAGATAATAATAGGTGACTGAGGATGAGGCAAAAATTTATGTAAAAGGTGTAAAATAACAGTTTTAGAAGAAACATTGGTAAATATAAAGCGCCAACACTTCCAAGATGCTTTGCAGCATGCTAAATCCATCAGAACAGCTTGACTTCACAGTACAAGTGTCCAGATGTCGAAGTGTCGGCAGTCCAGACTTCTCACCAATAAAAAAAACACAGTTGGTGCACCATAAAACAAAAACGCTGAGAAGACGACGGACTCGCGAAAAGCAGCAATCCTCCATCCGTCTTATTTAAAGCTTTCTCCACCCGGAAATGTTCCAGAGGTGCAGGAGCAGAGCAGCAGTCCTCCAGGGAGGACGACGAGTGCGCAGCATCATATTCTGATGTGATGTTTATCATTTGCGCCACGGTTTTCGAGTGAGGGCTTCGGATTGATTCATGCAGGTAGTTGACACACCGACCGTCTCCACGGCGATCAGTCTGAACGTAACGACAGGCGGCGTTAACGCTGATGATCTCCTCGCTGTGGCAACCGACAGGCTCTCCGACGCATCCAGCGGCAAGTCAACATATTTTTCTCAAACTGATGAGCTGGAACCGGGAAAAATGGGGCGAGTTTGAGGACGTAAGTGACTCTGACACGAGGCTAATTGTGGCGGTTGGAGAGCCTGTTCGGTGCGTCTCCAGAGGAGCGGCTCCCGTGGGAGTTCACAGTCTGTTGTGGTTAGCTGACTGCAAAAAGTGGCCCAAAAATGAAAACTAGTGAAGTGGGAAGAGGGTCATGGGTGGCCAAGGCTCAATAATGCTCCTCAATAGCGCTCGCTGGCCTGTGCAGTCCCAGCCAATGGAAAAATTACTGTAGCAAAAACTGCTGGAGGTGCCCGAACAAACAGTGGATCACAGGTGTGTAGTTTGCTCCGTCCGTATGAAAAAATAGCACCATGAGATGGAAGTAGCAGAACCGGACTGCAGAAGAATACAGGATGGATAAATTTGCTCTGTCCTTTAAAAAAAAACCCTTTTATTAACACCTTTATTGTATCAGTTCAATGAAGCATCTGTGCAGAAGGATGAATGGCCTAGTCTGACCAATGGCTTCCTGGTTCTTGATACTTCAGGGGTTCAGAAAAGTCAAGGACTCCGAGTTCGAGCCTGTTTTAGCTCACAAAAGGAAGATGTACACACGGTTTTTGACAGGTGGTCATATTGTTGAAACCCATCAGTGTCTGAGGGAGATAAGTCTATCTGGCATCCTTCACGTGTCAGTAAAACTCTTAAAGGTGACCTCTCCTTCTGCCTTTATCCTCCTCTCCTTCCTCCTTTATCCAAAGAGATAGCATTTTAATTGGACGAGCTGCCATTTCCCATTGAGGTAGACCCTCACATACTGGAATGCTAAACATCACTCGTATCACCTGTTGTAGATTCCCTTATGATTGAAATGAAATGTTCAGTTTGGTAATGTGTTTTTTAATACACAATTTAAAATCATGGCCAGAATATCAATTCCTCTCTGAATAGTTTACTGTCATTAATGTTCGTCCTATAGCTCTCACAACAATATTAGCACTACAAATCTGTTGATTGAGGTGTTATGTCTGATTTTATCAGGATATTCCAGAATTGTTTCAAAATTTGAAGCTAAAAAATTTTATACAATCAATTTTAATATCTTGAATAAATTTCAACAAAAACATTTGAAACCAGAAAGCAAAATTAGTTAAAAGTTTCTATCCGGTTTGCAATCTCAAGCAATACATGCACAACATGGGTGAAAAGACCAGAACAAATAAAAAAAAAAAGAATGATTATAGAGATATTCCAACATAAAACACTGATTATGTTTTCATCACAGGAGTGATGTTCATGTTTCAGACCAAAGGCATGAACAAAATTACAGTCCTGAATCAAAACATGTCAGTTAGTGTCATCATTTCACCAGTGAAAAAAAAAAAGCAAATAAGCAAATGAATGTTTGTGAGTCACTGACGGATGAAGGGGGGACTCAATCTCTGTTTTTTTGTTAAATCTCACTCAGCGACCTCAGGGAACGTAAGAACACAGGCCTTTCTGTGAAGAGTTTGCATGTTCTCCCTGTGCATGGTGAGGTTTCCTTCCTTCTGTCTCTCTGTGTCTGCATGCTGGATATTGATTCACCATTATTCATCACAAAAGTGATCAGACTTTCCTCGTGGAATCAACGTTAGCCTGCTAGCTAAATACTTCATCGTGGATTACATAACTGCGTGTGGTCTAATCTACCCTTAACGGCTGCAGTAATGTGCCCAGTGATTGCCTGTTGATTTAATTTCCTTTCCTAATCGGAGGTGCGCTTCAATATAAATGAGAATGTCATCTGTAATGGCCAGCTGCGCTTGCATAGCACTAAACAGCAAGCAGAGTGTACGGTACACACACACTGTCAGCCCACAAAAGAATAAGAAAACACACACAGAACTGGCTGAAAGTTGGTGGTGTTAACTTGGTCCCACTCGCCTCTCGCTGCCTGCATAGCAATGCAGCACCACTGTCCTGAACGGACCTTATTTTCAGACCAGATTGCTCATTTGTTTGTCAAGCAGCGTGGGCTCTGGACAGGAAAATTAAAACTACATTGATTTGAAAAAAGGCAAAAGAGATCTGCACTGTTTCGTGCTGAATGTTTGATGTCTTTCTCTCTTTCTTTTTTTCATCCCAGCCGCTGTCGCATTCTTAAAAGAAATCCAACATTATTCAGCTTCTGTATAATAGCTTGACCTTATAATTAGATTAAGAAAACATGAACTCCTGCATTACATGTCTTAAAACTGAAAAAAAGAGAAGCATTTCAATTGTCTTGCTTTACTTGAACTGCATTCCCTCCCTCGAAGATATTGAGATGGATTAATATTTTTTAAATGAATCAGAGGACCTCTAACAATACATCCCCATCATTATGCTCTTATGCTAATGGTTTGTTTTCTCTATGCGGCTCTTTCGAGTCGATGTGGCTCAAGCAAAAAAGCTGTTCAAAGATACAACATAGGAAAAAGGAGTTTGAGAGCCCTGTCAAGCAGAAATAAACGTGACTATGTTATAATCAGCTCGCCCGATCTATAGAACAACCTTAAGTCAAGGCGTGGCATTTGAGACTGTCGAGGTAAAATGTGAGAATAAAGTGTAGTCGATACTGACACTTACTGATAGAAGCATCTGTTTTTATTCAAACTCAGTGTGTAACCACAAGACAAAGCTGACAGACCGATGATGGCTGTGTGCTTTAATGAGACCAACAGCCAGGCAGCAGCTTCCTCCAGTCCCCAAAATGTGGGTCAGGGGCTTAAATCATCTAAGTACCCATGTCAGGAAAAGTCGCGGACTGAGACTTTAATAGTAGCTTTAGTATCACTTCTGCCCCAGTGGCTGGCTGGGGCTTCGCGCCTGCCCCCATTCTAACTGGATGTATTCTGCATCAGTGAGTCGCCTTCGCTGAGATACATCTAATATGGCTGCAGCGGGGACCCGGCCAAGATTTCAGACTCGCATCCCGCGTGCTTCCCCCCACCCCCCCTCCTCACACCGCGGTGGTTACCAGGAGACTTGCGTTGTGTTTGTTTTCCAGCTGGGTGTAATTCAACATCGATAGCACTTATCTGCGCGCCGCTGATCTTCCCTGGCATTGGGGAAGTTGCGGGGTTGCCCCTCTCTGGTGGCGTTTCTGGCAGGCTGAACGCTGATTTCAGGAAGCTGTGGATGCAGAGCAGAAAAATACCGGATAGAACTGGGGAGCATTAGAGGCTTCAGCACGGTGTTGCTTGACTATTCCTGAGAAGGCGAATGGAAACTGTCAAAGTTCTGCTTTCACAACGTGGCAAATGTCCTTTTCTTAAATATCGCTGAATGGCAACAACAGTTTTGATTTGGAGTGGCGGTCTATCAAAATTTTCCATTGAGGAGTTGACATTTATGTGTTGTGCTGTTACATGGAAGGTATGAAAGAAAAAAAAAACCCTTAATGTCAGCTACAAAGTGAATAAATGACAAAGTAATTGTCATTGAAGAATGATGAACGAAGAATAATGTCTGTGGCTCGAAGGACGAAGCTTTCTGCTCTTTATGGACAATGCATGTCAACCTCTAACAGCTCAACTCATAAAACTGTTTTTTTCTGAAGCGTTTACACACACACACACACACGCACGCACACACACACACGACTCTCTTTTTCATCGACATTATGATGCACTTAGTTGCTGTGTAATGACAATGGACATCTGGCAATAGGATGGTGTTTCAGGGCAGTGGAAGGAGAGGGAGGGTGTGTGTGTGTGTGTGTGTGTGTGTGTGTGTGTGTAGGTGGAGGAATGATAGCTGGGTGTTCGCAATAGGTTTGCTTGTTACCAAGAGACAGCTGGCAATGCAAAAGAATATCAGTGTGTGCCTTTGGGGCTGTGTGTGGTGTGTGTGTGTGTGTGTGCCTATAAACAGTGAGACAGTGCATTATTAAGCCAGTGTGTGTGTGTGTGTGTGTGTTATATGAGCGAGGGAGTGAGGTAAAACACAGTGACAGTTACAGGACAAACCTCGCCACCTCCTGTCGCTCTACATACGTGCACACGGCGCGGCCTCATCGCCTCTCCTCTTCCTCTCGCTCATCAATCATGCACTCCATCCCTCTCGCTCCACTCCTCAGTCACTTTCCCCGCTTCCTCCGCCTCACACACACCTCCCACCCTGCAGCCCGCAGCTCTCATGCTCACTTTTATGTGGCGGCAGGCTCTCGTGCCTGCTAAAAAAAAATAAATAAATAAAGAGTGGAGAGCACTGTTCAGAGAACACACACACACACACACACACACACGCAAAGCTACAGATCTCAACGAGACCAAAGGTAAAAAAAAAAAAAAAAAGGTAAGTAGAAATAACAAAAGGTAAAAACATGATTAAAGGAAGTCAGATCCCGGTGATGTGGAGAGGTGCTTTTCATGTCCAACAGAACTCAAAATACCAAACATGTTGCAGAGATTCTGAGTGATTCTGAACTTCATTATTTGAGCGTAGAAGTGATGAAAAGATTTCAGTTAGTTGTGAGAGAAAAAGAAAAAAACGAGGAGGAACTAGAGATGCTTCTGACAAAGAAAGAACACTTCAATAATTCGTTAGACATTAGCGTGGCGTGTTTTGTTTTGGGTAAGTGCCAGACTCCCTGAGGTACACTTGCAATCAAATATGAACATGACACAACGCTGCTTCAATATTGATGTTGTTTGCTACAAGGCGTCTTGACTCAATAGCGACTTTGAAATGGATTTACTGCAGAAACTCAAGAAAAAAAAAAAATGCTAAAAAGGTTTGCAAACATTGTGGGAAATTACCGTGACGGTGTGAAGGTTTTTGGTTGCAGATTTTCCCAGTGAAACTCCACGAAAACCACGAAAACTCTGCATCGTTTGCTCTTGTTAGTGAGAAAGCTTCCCTCTCAGTTTGTCTTCATAGCAGCTGTTGCTCTGGAACTGCAGTGTAAATGCTTGTAATTCAAGCCTCCAGGTTTCCAGACGTATATTGTTATCGGTGAGACTTGTCGGGTTTTAATCAGTCACCGAACTGCATTAACGTTTGTGGTTCTCGTGCTTGTTGTGATGGCTGGTGTGTGTTAGATGGATCCCCTTTATCCGAGCTGGATGAGTCACTGAGATGTTTTGTTGGCTCAGAAGAGTCCATGAACCTGGAGAGAGAGACAGAGTGGAGTAAATGCTTTGATTGGCCAATCATTTCTAATAAACTGAACCTGTCTCTTTTACTGGTAGAGGTTAGACAGCTAAAGTGTTCCTTTCATGGCTTGTGTATCGCGTTGAATGCGCGTCTCATAGATTACGGTTTGAAAGGGTTGTGTGAAATGGGCGGCGTGTATACAGGCCATCATTTTCAAGCGCTCGCTGTAATCTAAAGGCAATGGAGAGAGTTTCAGAGCTGCTCCTGCACTGGAACAAGTCAGTCTAATGTCCAGTACAGAGCACATTCCTTATGCTTTATGGACTCTTTGTTTGCCAGAGGAGAGAGAGCATTATGGAGCGATATGGAAACAGCAGCTTGAGGCTGAAATAGTTCTCAGGTTCTCTGAAGTGGGAATTGTGCCTCGTATAGTCGTCAAAGCAGCACATATTTAAACAGCAAAATCACACGATTAGAGTAGAAAAATGAGTGAAAAGAAACATTTTCTTACATTTCTGTCAACCTACATGGACAGATGGCCTGCAATCTGTACCTTAAAGTTTCTTACTCCAGCTATTCACACGAGTCTATGTAGAGTTTAGGAACGATCCACAGTACCAGACGACAGCAGGATCTCTGCATGATCCCGAGAGTGTGACAGTCTAAGTCTTAAAGTCCAAGTATTTTATGCAGAAGTAGTAACTTCATGATCTAATATTAAATCACACAGCAGGTCAGTCTGTAGGAGAAAATGTACTGCTCTTGTTAGCTTTGTCTCGCTGATGCACTGAAAAGGCTGAAAAGAGCTTTTTTTTTTTTTTTTTTTTTAAACGGCGAGCTACATATATTTTAATAAATGTAATTGGATGAAGTTCTTGGCTTATTTCACTTATTGCTCAAAACATGCCTGTGAATAATGATTAATAATTATTTCCAGCCATTGTGAACAGTGTGCTGCATCCACCAGTCCAATGATCTCTTCTCATAACAGGGAAACAAGACCTAGTCAAACAGGGAGCTCAGACGATTTAAATCAATGCTCTCACATCCTGTTATTATTGATGAAGTACTTCCAATCCATTTAGTTCTTCTGAAAGAATGCAATAATCTGGTGCTTGTCTTTCTTTACCAGCACTGGGTCCAAAGCGTTTCTTGGATGTCTCGTTGTAATGGTCGTGAATATTTGGGGCTGATCGGAGTTTTTGTTGAAGTTCATGAGGCATCCAGCAGATTGCAGAAGCTGTATATGCATCCATCTAAACTGGATTGCTGTAATTCATTATTTATTTGTCTTGCAGGCACATGTTTGAACCGCTCACATCATCTGATGCAGACTCCAAGATGCTGTCATATAACCTCTATTTTAAATCCGCTGCGCCGGCTTCCAGTTCATCGTGAGCGATTCCTCGTTAGAATCAAATCATATTCCTCGGAGTGGGAGCAAAGTGTGAAATGTTTAAGTTTTGCGTACCAGATGGTTACAGGAACTCTGGCCAGCGCTGCCCTGTGAATTTATTCTGTCCTGCAGCATCCTCCTCCTCATCAGTGCTTGCCGAAACACACTGGCACACTAACTGGCGCCCCGCAGCTTTATGTGTCGGGTCATGAGGGGATCGTAATGAGGCTGTTTAATTTACCACAGCCAGCGCCGCTCCGCAGCCGCCGTGGAGCGGCTGACTGGTAACTAGCATCACCAGAGAGCTGGTAAACAGCAGAAAGGAGACCGTGACAAACAGGAAGTAAGATCAGAAGCATGGAGTCAAGAGTCAGACCATTAGGCAAAGCGAAGAGAGGCCGTCTGCAGGAACTGAAACGAAATGATCCAAAGCGCGGCGACAGCAGAAGTAACCACAGCACCTTCCACGGTCAGACTGAAGAAAACAAAGTCACTGCAGACGGAGACTTTTATAAATAAGGCAGCTGTGGCCGCTGCCCTTTCCCCTGCCGCTGTCCCACTGACTCACAAAAACAGAGCCGTTTTTTTATTTTTTCATTAAACAGTTTCTCATAATTGTGAGGTAATTATCTTGTTAATTCAGAAAAACTGTCGATTTTTATTTTCCCATGTGAATACAATATAATACAATGCGCTTCTCTATCAGAGCATTAAAGTCACACCGGCGCTTGAAATGAAGTCAAACACTGAAGTGACGCGACTTTGCATTTTGTATTTGTATGAGAAGCTAATAAAGCTGCAGGAATGTTTTACAGGAGAATTTCGAAGCAGAAAGTGAATTACTGCAAACTATCAGTCTCCACAGAGCCGACGATGAACACAGATGTAAATTCCACTGTGTTGATCACAGATAAAATCTGATTCAGTGATGATATGAGACGTTCTCTGACTCCGACAGTCACTAAAAATACAACATTCCACCACTCTCAGGCCACACATGGTGTTTATCACACTTCTGTTCTCTGTTCTGTTCTAAAAATGTTAACATTTTTGGAATAAAACAACTAAGGGCTTGTTTTAATCATGATTTCTCCTGATAAAGGAAAAGTCTGAGAAAGGAATCCTCTTGATCTTCAGGGTTTCCATTAAAAGGCAGAAAAATACACCACAACCACAGCATCTTTTAATTACTCACAGCTTAGCATTTAGAAATGAAGAAGAGACATTCGGTTCTCCATGATGTTATGTCTTGTGTAAGTCTTCATATCATTAAAATCCTTATAGTGTGATCCCCCTTTAAAGTACCTGGCTCTCTTTGAATGTGCCAGACACATTACAGTCGTACTACATTCAGATCGATATCCTCTGTAACGTCTCATTATTGGCACGCAGCGGCAGGCCGTGATGGCCATTTCCACTTCTAATTAGGATCATTGCAATTATGATCCGCCTTTCATCTCCGGCCCTTTGTGATGGGAAGATGGAGAACAGTGATACACGTCAAACGTTATAGAGCAATGTCATTCATGTAAAACCACCACCGACGATGTCTTCTCACCGTTATTTAGAGATAAAGTGTCATAATTTACAGTGAGATCATTATTTTTTTTTTCCCCTTCATCTACTTGAGCCTCACCTGCCTCTACTCAAGCTGCTGATTTCCCAGGATCACCTCTGGCTGCGCTCAAGGAGCGGTTTTGTTTCTCTTCTCCTGCTTTCACAGCTGTGGATGAATGGTACGGTGATGGCACTCACAGCACGCCGCGCCGCCAAGCCGCTTTACATTCATCCACGCTGCTGATTGTTGACTGAAGGTGCGTGAATAGAGAGATCCTCGTGCTTTCGGCCGAATACCTGGACGAGCCGGGCCGAGGACAGATAAGGACAGGGTGTGACATTTATACATTATGAATTGAACGCGGCGATATGAGGTCGAGCGCTCGGGTGTGGGTGGTTTTTTTTTATGGCCTTGTATTGACAACAAGCCGCAGCTGGAAGTACTTTCAGGTCGTCTCGCCATTTCGGTGCTTTTCCGTGAATGCAAAAATACCAGCGATACCTCAAGGGGATTTTGTTTTTCAAATCTGTCCCAAAATTGGTTCAGTCGGGGAGTGAATAGAGGAGCATTCGCTTGTCAAAGGTCGCCACGACCTCATAAAGCGTGTTTCTAGCGGTAACTCAGGAATTCGTGCGGTAATTATGCCGAAAATTTTACTCAAATATCCACTTGATTGAAATGATTAGGTGGTTTTAATTCACATCCTAATAGGCAAAGGTCACATTTGCTGAGATACACACCTCCACCATTATTCAGCATCGTAAATCAGGAATTAAAGGGCCGACTGCCGCTGGAGCTCAACCTTGGTTTTTGACTTCGGCATCCAATCTGGGACTGTTTTCGTGTTTCCATGTTGAAGCTCCTCATACAAAAGCAGATGCGGGTCTTCTCTGACCCACAGACCACAGACTCAAGTAATCAGACTTCATTTATAAGACTCTAAAAAGTGCTTTACATGCTTCCCTCACTGCTCAGTTTATTCCTGTTTTCACCAGAATGTGTCATGTGTTCATCCTCAAGGATGACTGATGATCTTCGTAATGAGGAAATGCGAGAGGAAAAGAAAAAAGAAAATCTGGAAGCAATCCCTGAAATACACTAAAAGAAATTAAACCACATCAAAATATGTTACTGATCTGACAGAAAGTGAATAAAATGCTTCAAAACACAATTCAATTAAGAACGAGGCTCAACGCTCAATGACAAACTATAAATCAAACTGAAGTGTAAACACAATATGTAACACAGCTTTTCCTTTTTCGTTTTTAATAGAGGTGTCCAAAGAAGCACTTATTTACTGAAGTTGAAGATTCAAGCCGTGGAGAAGGAATTACTATGTTCGAGGGTTACAATTTGAGTCGCCATCAACTAGAAAAAAAACCCCCATTGAAATACAAGAACTGCACGAGGAAATTGCAGCTTATTAGAAGCCTGTGTCATTGCTTCGTATGAAGAAAACTGTTATTACCGAGCAGAGCAGAGCTGAACTTCTGGCTCAGCTCTGTGGCCGACCCTGCTGTGCGTTCAGGTTATTCCTGACATGCAGTGCAGCCACCGGGCAGCGTGTTTTGTTTTATGCTTCAGGTCTTCAGTTTCTGCTGACGACTTCTTCAAATCACACATTTCTGTATTCTGTCCAAACAATATCCAGACAGTTGAGGGATTTTTTTTAGCATTTTCTCAATTCCTGTTTACTATAAGAGAGACCGTCTGCATTAACCGAGCCACGAACCGTCCGCAGACCTGCAGGGCGAAACAGGGACCATGCAGAGATCAAGCTGAGGTTAGAAAACAATTTCTGAAGCTTTGGGCGTTCTTAGGACTGAAGTGGCCTCCAAACACCGACATGATCTTTTATTAAAGGTGAGTAAACCCTGCAGGAATGTCCATGATCAGGGGAGTGACCCACAATCGAGGAGATGAACCTCAGAAGTCTGCAGAGGTGAGAAACAACAAGAGTCACGATACAGCAAAGAGTTGTGTGATCTGTAAAGCTGCTGTAAGCAGATACCGCTCTATTCTACTCTACTGTACTCTACTCTAGTTGTGTGTGAGTGTGTGAGATACAAATGCTAAAATAGTGACAGGTATGTCGAGAGTTTGAGAATGTTGTGTTGCTGTTGTTGATGGTTCTTTGTATCCGCCCCTGGCAAGGTGTAAGGATTACGCTCCTCGCCAGGCCTCGTCCAGGGTTTACATTTGAAACTTATTATTATTCTTCTGACGCCACAACTTTACTGCGTAACTAGTCCTGCACCGTTTGGAGCAGCGAAACAAAAAGCACATCAAAATGTGTACAAAAATTAAGGAATAGTGCTCTATGACTTCTCTCAGCAATCCGGCAAGGAATTCTGAGAAAATTGCCAAAAACGTGCAGTTTTTCCCCAACGTAAAGGGATGAGAGGTAACTGAAAAAAAAAAAAAAATCATCCCAAAATAAGTCTATCGTGCCTCACTATACTTTCACTTAGAGACGTCTTTATAATTTCAAAACATTGCCTTTTCGTCCTTCGCTCAGTTGTGAAAATCTCATTTTGATATCTTCTACCAAATTTAAACTTTGGGCTTTTAAGGTTTGGTATGAATTTCAGTTTTTGGAGTTTATAATGGATGTGTATTGGAGAGGGCGAGAGTGGGAGAGTGGCATGGCCAGATTTGTGGTTCAATCTTAACATACTATACATCAAAACATAGATATTTTTCTTGTGATTTTCCCAATACTTTCATTTTCTCTCTATCTCAAACGGTTCTCTCTCCAGATGCATTTGTTTGAGGAGAGTGCAGAATTTCCACCCATCCGCTCCAATGCATTTTGGAGAGAGATTTTTTTTTTTTCCCAAACTTTCACACATTTTTACAAACTCGCTGTGGCTACATGAATGATCCTACAGACCTGGAAATTTCATTATAATTCCATGAAAGGCTTCTGAGACTCGCTAAAAAGACATTTTCATTTTCACCTCTGGGTTCTCAAAATGGCCGCCAGTGCAGCTGGTCTCCATGGCAACAGCCAAACAGTTCCTTGGAATTGACTCATGAGGAACCGGTTCTACAAAAGAACCGATTCGCGATTCCCATCCCTAATCCCTATGTCTGTTTACCCTCGTGTGTTTGGATGTTATTCATTTCTGGGGCCCGGCCGATATGACTTTCTTGAGGCCGATGCTGATTCCGATATTTGACAGAAAATAATTCCGATATCCGATATATCAACAGAATAATTTACAAATTATTTAATGAATACAATTTCTGTTTTGGTCCCTTAACACTTGCAACAACCAAAAATATTAATTGCAAGCAGAATATTTTACTGTTTTACAATATTTTGGCCTTTAGTATTTGTTTAACTTAACAATAGAGAGGAATTTAAGTACAAAAACATGTTGTCTTTGACAGAGTTGCATTTTCAATATATAATGGTCACAAATAGTCCGACACTAATATTACTGCATAACAACACACACAGTGAGATGCTGCTACAGCCTGTGTCACGTTGTAGTAGTTTGTGCCATTAAAAAAAATTAATCTCAACATCGAGTTTGTTTTCTGTCCCTCTGCCATTTTTATTGGACGCGTGTAATACACACAGTCGCCATACCAGGAGGACTGGCGCTGTAGCACAGACTACTGTCAGTACAGCGCTGTAGCGCTTCACAGAAAAAAAGAAAAGCCAAGCTTTATGAGCTTTCTGCAAAGATGCACCGCTCAATAAAGGAGACGTGGCTTTTAAAATGGAATACAGGCCATTAGAAGATGAGAGGATTTACGGAAAAGATAGACTAACACCTCTCGCCTGGAATGCGCGGGGGGAGAAACGAGCGCTCCTGCCTGTGCAAACTCCGACACTCCATCGGTAATCATTCAGGAAAAAAAAAACACTCATTCAAACTACTGAATGACTACACATGGACAACGTAGCAGCGGCAGGAATGAACAAACATCATCCTCCCAAATGAGGAAGGCCGGCACGGCACTGCAGTGCACGGAAAAGCACACAGATCACAGCTGACTGAGAAAACGCACACTACTGGGTACACGGACCTGAATGGTACTCACGTTAGTCACTGGGAATACGGGACATCAACAATAAACATGCACGTCCTCTGGGTAAGGCAAAAGTAATGTTTGCAATGTTTCCTGGTTGTAGCTTAGCTTAACTCCTACTACTGAGAAAACAGCAGTGAGGACTAAGGATATGAACGGAGTCGGTGCTCCCTCTGGTGGACAAACGGTGCAAGGACATTATTCTGCATGACTCCCGACACTTCACACACCATTTACTGTTTTATGAGAAATTAAGAATATATCGGCGTTCTATCGGCAAAAACGGGACCGATGATGAATATTTTGAAAAGGGCTCACATCGGCCAGTATCGGCCAGCCGATGAATCGGTCGGGCCCTATTTATTTCACTTCTCCTCAATTAAAAAACTCACGAAAACCTGTGAATAAAACAAGGGAGACACACAGTGGTAGTAATTCTGCATTTGTTTACCGGTTGCGATGCGATCTGTGGATTTTGAATCAATCAGCAGACCAGGCTAGCTTCTCATTCTCTCTCTTTCCCCCGAGCGAACCAGTGTGTGTATTCAGAGCAGCCAGGAGCGTCCGTTTTTTTGGTCAGAACTCGACTCGTGTTGGATTTTTTCTCGCTTATTGTCAAGAGTATGGAAGAACTTTGCTTTTCCTCCATGGAGCACATCCAGGAGGTTATCAGGAGCGAACTCCTCCGAAAAACCCAGGCCCACCTGGATAGAATCACCAGCGAAGGCTGGAGGCAGATTCAAGGTGGATGGATGGATGCAAACCCGCAAAGACACCTGCAGGGGCTCCTTTCCACCATCATCTCCACAATCTGCCAAGTCATAGTCAACTCCATGGACTTTGGCATTGTGATGGATTTCATCCTTACCATCACAGAGGACCGTGTGTCATCCGTCCTCAAAAACATGGTTCCTCAGGCCTTCAGCCTCGCTCTGGGCTCATCATCAGACTGCAGCCAGACCGGTCTGGCCCTGTCAGGCTTCATCACCAGGGTGGTTTTTACCAGATTCGCGCTTCACCTCAAGCCAGCCGACTTTAATCCTGACGTCTGCCTCGCACAAGTCGGCAAACTGCTGCAAGAGCTTGTTGGGGAAGAACATCGTTCCCCAACTCGAAGACCATGGATGAGGAAGAGTAACATCAGCCCACTGGTGACGAACGCGAGGTGCAGCTGTGGAGAAAGGAAGAAAACAAGAACTTCTCGCTTGGGTTCTTTCTTCCGCTCTATTCCTCGAGCGTTCTCCAAGCACTGCTTTTAACATGACAACAAACAAGCATCATTTTCTCTCCATATGAGGTTTGTTTTCACTCATTTTCCACATTAGATGTGCACAATTGGATGGATGTTTAGCATTTTTTGCATTCAGTGTGAACATTTTTAAATGGGCTGTTGTGTTTCTTCCCACCACAGAGCTTCCACAGATTTCCTGATTAAAGCTATAGTGCGTAACTTCGGTCGCCCTCTAGCGGAATTCTGCGTTCTTACAACAATAAAGCCGGCGCTTCCACATGACGTACACCCCGGTGTTCCCCCTCCTCCCCCCCCCTCCCCCTCTCCCCCCAATCTGCCACAGTGATTCGCGTTTCCACAGCGCCAATCACCGTTGGAAACGGTTTTTATTGTGTGTGAACAAGGACAGCTGGTGAAAAAAAAGACGGACTCTTCCGAAGAGGTAATTATTGTTTTTTTTTTTTTTTTTTTTTTTTTTTTTTGCCACAGAAACGCAAATAGCTTATTACAAACGGGAGACAAGGTGCCTGCTAATTTGTACCTGACAAGTTTGCCTTCTCCGTCGGTCACTTTCCTTCTCCCAACCGTCCAGGCTTTTTTTCTGGTGGTAGGATCCACTCCAGGACTCTTTCTCGGCCTTTTCTTTGGATTATCCGCCATGCCGCTTCCTCATTCTGCCTGAGCTGAGCCTGTTGCTATGAGACGCTCTGCGCGTCCTCCCCCTCCCTTCTTGTTGTGACGTAAAATGCGTCATTTCCTGCTCGCCAGCGCGGGAATGTCGCCGGTCGACACGCAAAGCAAGAAATATATATATTGAAAAATCCCGCGAAATGTTAGAGGAGCCGATCAGCTGAATCTGCATTTTGTCATCTCCACTGGTAGTGGCTTGGCTAAAACAGACGTTCATAGACATTTAAAAGTTACGCACTATAGCTTTAAATTATTGACTGGCTGACGGGTGCTCACCTTGAGCAACGTCAACATCAGCTCTCATATTTAAAGCGATACTTCAACATTCTGGCAAATTTGCCCATTTAGTGCAATTATTTAGTCATTTCGAACAGCATACTTACTTTTTTTGTGAGGGCGAGCTGTTGTTTATTCAGAGGTGAGTAGGGGAAGGTTTTCGGGACGGACACAATGGAAGTGGATGGTATTTTGATTCCCCCTCGTCAAACTCATCAAATACACAATCCAACAACCCCAAAACACTTTGGTGGGCAAATTATAATCTGCACATTCACTACGCTGTGGAACACCAACAAATAATATTGTAGCGTTACGACACTGAAGCAAATACTGGGAACTACTTTTTCTTTTGAAATCACTACGCCCAGACAAGTAGTTCCATCTTAGCAATCTTCGCATAAACAACTCAATCTCGTAATTTTGTATTTTTTCACAGCGTAGTGAATGTGCGGATTATAATTTGCCCACCAATGTGTTTTGGGGTTGTTGGATTGTGTATTTGATGAGTTTGACGAGGGGGAACCAAAATACCATCCACTTCCATTGTGTCCGTCCTGAAAACCTTCCCCGACTCAACTCTGAATAAATAACAGCTCGCCCTCACAAAAAAAGTAAGTATGCTGTTCGAAATGACTAATGAATTGCGCTAAACGGGCCAATTTGCCAAAATGTTGAAGTATCGCTTTAAGCCTCAACCAGTTCAACCTCTGAAACTTCCATACCAGCATTGGCAGGACGTCCCATGTGTTCAACAACGATGTTGAACATGTGATTCATTGACGCCACAGGTCAGTAACATTTGATGAAATGTCACCAGTTGTAGTTTTCTGATTTTATGAGGGCAATATGTAAACTCCTTGAGTTAAACTTCCCAAACCTACAATAGATCTGGAAAATTTTCAAAGGACATATGTTGTAATTGTATGGCGAAACTGATCAAATCCTTTTTTTTCCCTCAAAACCCACAAATACTGTAAAACCAAAAAATTACATCTATTTCTGGATTTTGTTTGATAACTTTACATTTTTGTATCTTTATGAAGAATGATCTTTTGACAACTTTTGCAAACCAGTATTTGTTAAATTATTCGTATTTTATCATCATCAAACTTTATTACAGACACGAAGTCCAGTTTAAGAACAGACAAACACACAAAAAGGGGTCTAAAGTAGACACCTGTACCAGTGACGCCGCAGTTCAGACTGATAGCGTGTGGTACTAATGTTACCACTGGTCAAAATCAAAATGATAGAATTTTCACAGTCATTCAGCCGACATAGAAATTTGTGCATTAGGTTATGCAGCACCGCATGAAATGTTTGAATTCCAGCTGTAACAAATAGTAAATGCCTTCCACTCTCCCAACGGGCTTTTTCAACAGAATTCTCAAACAGTCATTGTACGACACATTGACTTTCTGGACGCTCGACTATTTATAGTTACACCACAGGTGGGCTGTATATAACGGTGCACAGTATGCTTTAATAGTGTCTTTTTCACTTCATTTGTACATGCCCCAAACCTGCGTACGAGCACATTAGCCTGTGCATACATCATGCGACACTGCCGCTGCACGTCTTCATCGTCTGTCAGTTCATCACTGATAAAATGTCCCAGATATTTGTATTCGCTGACCACAGTAAGAATATAATCTGAAGTGTAGAAGACTCAGAGATTTATCACCACAGGTTTTATTATCTGAACGAACTTCTTTCCAAAAGTCCATAACATTGTTCACCAACAGCTTTCAAGCTAAGGATTCTGATCTCATACATTGCTCATTTTTTGTAATAAATCTCACGGCATATTTGTATCTAGTATTAGTGAGCGTTTTGTTTTCAAACACAGAACCATGTCTGGGTCTTCCAGCCTGAACCCATTATCTTGTGGCTTCTCAGGCCTCTTTATAGAACTCAGCAACATATCTATTCCAACCAGGACGCTTAATAGTATTCTTACTCCTCTGTTTGCAATATGGTTTACCACTTTCAAAAAGAGCACTTATTATTTTATCAAAAAACATGCATATGTCTCTCCTGTGGTTCATATCTGATGTGACTCACATTTGATGTGACTCCTTTCTTAACAGATGATAAGAACCCCGAATCTTCCATATTGGTCATCCTGTTGTTCAGATGATAACATGCTGTGTTTCTTTCTCATGGTTTTCTCCCATGTCTCCCCTCTCCTCTGTGTGTGTGTGTGTGTGTGTGTGTGTGTGTGTGTGTGTGTGTTCTTGTGTTTCTATCCTTGTCTGGGCCAAATGTCCCCACAAGGATAGCAAAACGTGGAACGACGTGCCTTGTGGGGACCTTTTTCCGGTCCTAAGTAGGAGAAACAGTGTTTTCTTGACCATGTTGTTGTTACTGAAAAAAGTAAAAGTGCAAAAACATTTCTTTAGGGTTAGGCTTTGTTGTGGTGTGGGTTAGGGTTAGGGTAAGGGTCAGGGTTAGGGGCTAGACATGAATGGGAGTCAATGGAAGGTCCCCACAAGGATAGAAATACGAGACTGTGCGTGTGTGTGTGTGTGTGTGTGTTGTAGGCCTGGTCTGCATTCCCTACTTTTTTGGTGGAGCATTCTCCAGGTCCTGCTGCTGCTGGGTGGACACAAAACAAACATTGTTTTCTCGCCATAAGAGGATGGTTTTTCACTCATTTCCCACATTAAATGTGCACAATTGGATGGATGTTTAACATTTTTTGCATGAAATGTGAACATTTTTACATAGGCTGTTCCGTTTCTTTTTCCCAAAACCATACTGTAAAAGCAAAAAGTGACATTTCTTTCTGGATCTATTGAGTTTTCTTATCAGGGCTGATTTTGTGTTTGATAACTTTCATTTTTTGTTTCTTTATGAAGAATGATCTCTTTTTAACACCAAGACACCAAAGACTTCTGGCTTGGCTGCTTTTTTCCATTCAATTCATCGAGCCTTCTCCGAGTGCTGCTGCTGAGGGATGGAAAAAAAAACAAAAAACTTCTTTCTCGCCATAAGAGGTTGGTTTTTCACTCATTTGATGTGACTCCCTCTTTCTTAAACAGATGATAAGAACCTTGAATCTTCCATATTGGTCATCCTGTTGTTCAGATGATAACTTGCTGTGTTTCTTTCTCATGGCTTTCTCCCACGTCTCCCCTCTCCTTTGTGTGTGTGTGTTGTAGGCCTGGTTCTGGTGGAGCATTCTCCAGGCCCTGCTGCTGCTGGGTGGAAACAAAACATTGTTTTCTCGCCATAAGAGGTTGGTTTTTCTCTCATTTTCCACATTAGATGTGCACAACTGGATGGATGCATATCCATTTTTTGCATTAAATGTGAACATTTTTAAATCGGTTGTGTCTTTATGAAGAATGAGCTATTTTTGACGACTTTTGCAAACAAATATTTGTTAAATTCATAGTGTTTGATGGATGAACCCTGAATCTTCCATACTGGTCAGCCTGCTGTACAGATGATAACATGCTGTGTTTCTTTCTCGTGTGTTTCTCTCCCCTCTCCTGTGTGTGTGTTGTAAGCCTGGTCTGCATTCTCCGCTTCCTGGTGGAGCTTCACACCTGACACTCATTTCCCCGTCGTCAAGTATCAAGACTCGTCCTCGTCGGCCGATCAGATTTAGCTTCAAGGAGATCGCAGCTAGGGTCTCCCAGTCCAAACATTAGTTTTAATAAATCCAAAGCATTTTGGGTAATCTAAGTGTAATGAGAAAACTTGTCCAATTGTTTAATTTTCAATTCCTCAACATCATTTGATCTCTTGTCTTGGTCTTCCCTATGTCCTCTGAAAACGCAGCTTTTTTAAAAAATGTTTCTTCGGTCTTGGTATCGTCCAGGATCTGCAGCCTTCATGAACAAAGGAGCCATTTGTGTCATTTTTGCAGCTTAGCTGGAGCCGCAAAACACGGACAACGACGGCTACCATAGCTTGTACAGTTTTAAACTATGCAATAGCTTTAAAACACGTTCAAAACTGTATCTTTTAGGAAGTTTTATTCACAACTTAGGATGGATAACATTTCAGCTCGCTGTTTTTGTTCTTTATTTTAGCAGTTTCATCCTTCTTTTTCAGCGTTTTTAGAATAAAAATCCTTTCCTAAGGTGAATCCTCATGGTAACCAGAGACTGGAATACCTGGGTTCTGTACCAGACGCTGTACAGACCTGAGAATATTGATGTGTGACACTGACCATCAGTGGGCACGTGCACACACACACTCAGACAACACAGTGTGAGTTTACTGTTTTATTGAAGTCTAACCTAACGATGCAGAGAAAGAGAGATTCACCTTCACACAGAGGGAGCAGCCGGTACAGCTTGTCCGAGGAAGGCTTCCTGTTGGTTCTAGGTCCGGGGTGTCTGCGCGTGATTTCGAGGTCTTGATGAGACGAGTGAGTGAACGTCGGTTTGATGTCTCTCTGGTCTGGATTCACACTTGTGCGTGCGGACCGGAGTGCCGTGGAGACTGGTAAGAAGACAGGAGGAGGGCTGGAGTTGTTTATGAATGAGCGCTGGTGCAACCCGGCTAACGTGCACGTGAAGGAGCAGCTGTGCAGGAGGGGAACGACCTGGAGTACCGGTCGGTCATCACTGACTTTGTGGACTGGTGTGAGCGCAACCACCAAGACGAAGGAGATGGTGATGGACTTCAGGAGGAGGACACTTCCACACCCACCGGTGAACATCCAGGGGAGGACATTGAAACAGTGGACAGTTTCAAGTACCTGGGTTTCCACCTAAACAATAAACTGGACTGGTCCCACAACACCAGCGCTCTGTACAAGAAGGGCCAGAGTCGCCTCCACCTTCAGAGGAGACTGAGGTCCTTCGTATTGAGCAGACCTCCGCTCAGGACCTTTTCTGACTCTGTAGTAGCCTCTGCTGTCCACTACACCGCCGTCTGCTGGGTCCCGGGCAGCACAGAGCGGGACAGGAAGAGACTCAACCAGCTGGTCAGGAGGGCCAGCTCTGTCCTGGGCTGTCCTCTGGACTCTGTGGAGGATGTTGGTGAGAGGAGGATGTTGGCCAAACTCACATCCATAGTGGACAACAGCTCTCACCCACTGCAACGGACGGCAGAGGAGCTCGGCAGCTCTATTTCCTGTTATATTTTAAGATTCATGTTGTAGATACAGTTAGAGAGCTAAAAACAAGGAAGATCTATTATCAATACTTATTATTTGCACTATTACTTGTTCGTATTGCCCCTTTCATTACTTTTTGCACCCCTGTGTTCTATGAGCCTCTTGCACTGGTAAATTTCTCCTCTGTGAGATTAATACAGTCTTCTATTCTATTCTATTCTATTCTATTCTATTCTATTCTATTCTATTCTATTCTATTCTAGAAAGAACATTTGGGAAAAATATACTCATCAATTTTCCAGAGCAGCAACCAATAATGCCAAAAAAAAAAAAAAAAAATCCTATGAAAAACATAACTGAAGCCAATAATGTAATAATACACAAATAAATCAGTATTTCTTTATAATGAAGTATCTCCTTGCTGCTTTAATGCAGCTGATTTATCTAAAGCAGGTAATTTCATTTGGTATACAAATTATGAAGAGCTCTCCCTCAATTATGGTTGTAAATTGTTTATTTTATTATCTTATGACATTGTTTGCATACTATTATGCTATAGCATTAATCTACTTATGCTGTTTTCAAATACTACAGTATTGGCATAATTACTTTATTGGTTGTAACAGTCCAGTCAATAATTAATTTCTGCAGAGATCAAAGGGAATATTTTCTGAAGAAGAGTGATTTTAGTTCAGCTTGCTGACATTACAGCTCGTTGTTTGGAGAAACAGTCGTAATTCATGTGACAAAGAGTTAAGGCTGCATTCTGTATAGCTGGGTTTTTATTAACATGAGTATAAACAGCAGTTGGATTCACATTTGGATAAATGGAAGTGATAATAACTGTCATCACGGCGCTTGAAGGGCTGAGATGTTTTTCTATGGATTTCAACTTTTCTCATCTCGTTTTTACAAATTCCATTTGTACTTAAAAAACTAATGAAGTGGAATTTATTCTAATGCGAGCAATGGAACCAAACAACGTACAGCAATCAGCCAAAACATTACGACCGCTGACGGGAGAAGTGAAACACATTTGAGGGTTTCAGTTTGATTTCTGTTTCGTTGAAGTGAAGGAAGCATTTTGCAGCAGCTTCAGGAACTTGACTGCTCTCCTGCTGCCACAGGTGGATCAAGCGCTCCGGCTGTTGAAGTGTGAAAGTGTCACATGCCAGAGCCCGAATCACCAGCTGCTGTCGATCGCCTTTAAATGAAAAGGAAAATGTTTGTGGTTTCTTTCGAAGTCAACGTGGATAATGAGGGGAGTCTCCGTCTGTTTCTGTTGGGTCTGAATGCGACAGAACGTGCACACACACGTGCAGAGGAGAGCAATAAAGGTCCGTTTAGGCTGCTTTGTTCTTTTATAGCAAAGCACTCCTCTGACCTGAACATGCCTGTTGCCACGGAAACAGTGCAATAGTCTGGTAAGGTGGATGAGGATGATGATGGTGGTGATGACGATGTAGCTGCTCTAAAAGGCGTCCATTGATCGGCGCTGCGACTCTGACGCACGTGAGCGGGAAGCGTTCAGGGTGACTGTGCTCCGGCGCTTTGATCCGTCGCTCTCTTTGCTTTTTAATTCCTTAATTCCTGTCTCCGTTCGGTGTCGCAGTACGAGCCGCTCTCCTCCCTTCTCTGCGAGCGCTGTCGCATTGAATCCTCCCTGTCTGACTGTGTGTGTGTGTGTGTGTGTGTGTTTCTGCTCTTCAGCTTCCCTCTTATATTTGCTGCAGTGCTTTGATTCGAGCTGGAAAGTTTTAAACCCACAGTGGCAGCGAGAGGTCACACTTTAACTCTCTCTCACACACACACACAAACGCACCCAGGCTCAGACAAACAGGAACACACACTTTAGAAGTTTGTCGCCGTAAAGCAGCGGGGCCAGGGAGCATCGGCGGGAGCGCGAGTGTGCGTCTGTCCGCGCCCTTTGTGGCACCTCGGGATGAAACGGCTCCGCGGAGCGGCTTTGGCGCCTAATGAGACGTCTCGGTCACACACACATGTTGGGATCTCGCTCCCGCTTTATCTCCCGCGTGAACGCACATCTTCAGAAGCCGCGGCGTTGATGTGTCATTAGCGATCACATCAAAGGGGCTGACAGGGGCCGGCTCCGTGTGGACGATCGGGAGCGATCCATGGCGGGCTGGCGGCCGTGAGGGATGGGATTTGTCGGCGTGGTCAGAGCGCCGCATTGATCTGTCTGGTCGATTCGCGGCCGCGTTTTGTTAACCCAGGTTGCCCGTCGCCTGAAGACGTGAAGCCGCGCCGCTAATCATGTGTAATGAAGCAGCGGAATGTGGACCGGGACGGGACGGGCCGCGCGCCAACGGGAGCTCTGCACGGGCCGGCCCGTCGACGTGGCGGCCGCCCCCGCAGGCCCTCCTGGTCCTCAGACAGGTGGAAAATTGTCCCCACAGGCCATCTTTGAGCGGGGAGTAATGAAGGAGGAGTGGAGATGGCGGCGGACCACAGCTGCCGGGACGGAGCCTGGAATCTCTCCGCTAAACGCCGCAATCCGCAGCCTGGTGCTTTTAACACGGCGGCGCTACGTTCCACTCCGTTATTGTCAGCTTTCATCAGCGCTTCCCAAACACCTGATGATTTCTTGCGGATTTCTAGCATCCGTTTCATATTTCCGGCTTATTTTCAGAGAAAAGAATCATTCAGTTTGACTCTTGAGCTGTCTGAAGGGAGCCGAGGAGGAGCGGCGATCGGACCGATGGATCAGATGCTGATTGACAGGCGGCTTACCGACTGACAGAGCCATCTCGCCCCTCTGTCTGACACACTATGCACCCCATCCTCCTTGTCTATTCTCTCCCTATTCAAGCCCGGGGATTACAGCAAAGAAAGCAGCAAAGCAAGCAGTGAAGGGATTATCGAACAGCGGCAAAAGGATTAGAGGGGAAAGTTGCACCTCAACAGTGCGGCGAACCCCTGTGGCCCATGTAAGAGACTCATGCACGGGTTAGAAAGTTGGCTCCGCGGTCCGGCTGCCGCCACCCGGCTCGGCCACATCATTTCACAGAGCTTCTTTAGAAGGTGTTCGACATGCAGACTGGCCAGGACTTTACGACTCTGCACAGAAAAAAAAAAAAAAGAGGAAGAAGAAGAGGAAGAAAGGGGGATAAGCACAAAAAAAAAAGACACAAATGGGATTTGAACTCTGGCACTCATTCAGCTATCACAGCCAGGACTTATTAAACAGGTTCAGACTGCGAGGACCCAAATGAGAAATTTAGTCTGCGACCTCCGGACCCCGAGAAGTGAAAACGTTTGCTTCTCTGGCGAAGTTGGGACCTAATCAAAGCAGGCCTTTGACCGGTTTTGAGGCAAAGAGCCAACTAAAGTAAGGAACGACACAAAGCAGCGAGCAGGCAGGATGTTCACCAGGAGCCGTCCGGTAGATTTAACCACCAGGTGACCTCTAATTACCGTCTCTGTAGCAGACCACGGGTGGCGTGTTTGGAACATTCCAGTATGACCAGAGTTCCACCACCAGCTGCACTTTGGAGAAAACGCTTGAGTAATTTCTCTCCGTTGCCACTCGAAGGTGGCAACGCGAGGTAATTAAAGCGAGGGTGAAGTGCTGCAGAAGACAGCGGCGCTCCGGGAGCGGGAGAGGGCAGGCGAGGCGGTTCAGACATCAATGATCGCACAGAAAGGCTGCTGAATTACCGCGGCTGAGTTACACTGTTGACAAAAGACATGCAATCTGAGCTCCTTCATCCCAACTTCAAGTTTATTCACCGGGTTAAATCTGTACTTTAGACTGAAAAGGAAGCTAAGATTCTTACTGACATTAGAAGAAAGGGTATTCACAGCGGTTTGAGTCTGTCGAGGGTCTTTCTGTGCGGAGTTTGCATGTTTTCTCCGGATTCTCCTCCCACAGATCAAACATATGCTTCAGGATAATTGCTGACTTCTCTTCATGTTTTGCTCCGTCTGTACCGGTCTGGGTTCAGCGTTCGTCAGCTGGGATCGACTCCAAACCCTGAAACGGATAGGCGGCCAATCTGACTGTCAGTCATGACGGTTTCCTCTGACTCATCGCTGCAGACACACACACACACACACCGACCTGTACGATTTACACTCAGCTACACACACATCTATACCATTTTCATGAGATATTTTATTGGTGTAGTTCGACAGCTAGCAGGGTTTTCTTTGCCTGAAATGAGAAGTTTTATCAACCAGTTAATAATTAATCAATGGACTAAACGATCTCTCTAGTTTTTGCGGCAGTCCTTTGGGTCTGGAGTGGAGAAATGTGTCCCAGAACACTGAAAACAGTGCTGGGGAGTATTTATTGCCACACGTTGTTGTAAGCTAAATAAAACATCAATTCAAGAAAAACTTGCGACAAACGGAACAGTGATAAAGCTGCTTTTGGTTTAAAAATGGATGAACTTTTGTGGCTAACTTCAGAATTGTGAGAAATCCACCACTCTCTCCCGATTCGTCCCCAGTATAAAGATTAAAGAAGTCCAGGCGTCTCCGTCCCCTCGAACTTCCTCCAGCACTTCTGAGGGACCCCAACCCAGAGTTCTCATCTCTGCAGGGGGTCCTGGGCCACCTCGGGGCCTCCTCCCAGCCTGGCGTCCTTATCAGATTCAGCACTCAGACTGCCGGCTCACAAATGAAGGAAAATATATATTTTGGATAGACTCGCTTCTGCAGCTATACCTGCTGCCATTACAATCCAATGTTTACAAGCTCACACCCGCCTCATGGCGCCGCGCTGGACACGCGTGTCCTCTCTGCAGCCAGCAGGTCGGGGGAAGTGAAGTGGAGAAAAAAAAAAAGTCTTTACGTAGTTCTCCAAAGAATAAAAAGTGAGGTCAGGAGAGGCTAAAACGCAGTTTCGGAAGCAGTCTCGCTTCTGTTATCAGCCGGCGGAGCTGCAGCCGAGCCGCTGACCTCTGGCTACAGTCAGGGAAAATAACTTTGACTTTGTTGGGCGGTTTAGACGCGATCGTGCTATCCCGAAACGTCCTCCTGGAAGCCTGAGCAGCTGCAGCCGCGACTCGAGGTGTGAGGACGCCGCATTAGGAAATGTGCATTTGCCATTCAGTGGGCGGTCATGAATAATGCAGATTTAATGAACAGTCTGCTGGAGGACAAAGAGGAATCTGGGCTGTAAGGTAAGGATTTAAAGAAATCTAAACAACTTCTGGTGGGGGAAAAGTGACGGATACGTTTAAAATAGACTGTTTAGGAAAGTGAGTCACCGGTTGGCTGAGCGCCGCTTGGGGGCACCAAACACAAGTGGTGTACACACACTGGCCTTATTTAAAGTTTTTTGACAAATTTAGATGTATTTCTTAATGTTTTTTTTATGAAGACAGGCTGTTGGGGAATAACTGTCATTCATTTGGAACCTTGTCAAATACTCAATGATCTCCGGCCTCCTGAGGGAAACACCCGGCTGACTGCTCCGTGTGGCGGCTGCTGGGACGTCCAGCGAGTTTATTTTTGCTGTATTTCAGTCATTGCTGCTGCGATTAAACCCGATTATGTTCATCGAAAGGTAATTACTAATTCCTATGGAAGCAGCCGAACAGCCGAAACAGTTGTAAGACAGTAGTGACTCCTTCTAAAAGGTAAATCTGAGGTCTGACGTTACATCCTCATTGCCGGGGGAGCAGGCTAATCCGCTATTGTGGATCATTTGGCCCTCCGTTAATGCCATCATCATTACCGCATGAATATTCAGCCAAAACACAAATTATTGCTTTGACCAAAAGGGAAGCCACCGGAGGCCTCATTAAACGAGAGCAGGACTCTTTTGTTGTTGTAAATGCTCTTAAATATTTAATGCACAACAGTCATCAATAGCCTGAATCTTTCACCCAGCGTGGCGGCGTTGCGGGCGCCGCGGGGAGCCGTCTTTGGATGTGCCGGCGCTCAAATGAAGGCGACGCGTTCATTCAAAGACAAAGCGTTATGGGGGGAAAGAGGGTTTCCGGGCTTTTGGGTGAAGACTAACCATATGGGAGGTAACGTTTTGATTTTTTACTAAATCAGTTTAACTCCAGGAACTTCTTTAATTGTGTATTATTGCTTCTCGCAATGTGAGCAAATCAATCAAGGTCGGCGGTAGCAGGCAGGCTGCCATCCTCCACTTCTCTGTTCACATATGCAAATTTGATTATGTTGTTGTTAATCAAAGCTGTCGCTCAAGTCTGCTGACAAGTAGGTCATCCCATCCATGGCATTGCTAAATTGCCCCTGTGATTTGATCTGATGACAATTAGGTATCCAGCTATTCTTTCATCCCGGCGCCGAGGACGCCTCGGCGTCTCTGGACACCTTCGGTTAACCCACTTTGCGAAGCGGTGACAGCGAGCCGGCTGCGCACGACTTAGCGGGGGCCGCGTTATTAGTGGTTGCTCCAAATCCATACGCGAGTCCCAGACTGAACCGGCGGGATCAATCCGCCCACCAATCACCCCGCAGTGTAAGTGACAGCTGATCGATAACGCCAGTTGAACGCCAAACCGGATTGATTCAGTGTGGTTAATAAGTACTTCATCAGACCTGCTTGAAGACGGCGGGGCGTCGGCGCCGCCGCACAGCCAACGCAAAGGAAACAGAGTGTTTGGAAAAGGCGGAGAGCAAAGAGAAGCCTCCAACACGGCAGATAACGCAGCGACTTCTAATGAGCGGCGACGGAGGGACCCGGCCGCCGCGCTTTATGCAAACTAACTCGCACACAGCAGGGCTCCAGCCAGCCGCAGGATCCCGTCACATTCTAGCTCTGAGCGTCAGAGGGCTGCCGTCCAAACCACTCGCATTGATTTTTTTAACAGTTTTCCACTTTCTGACAAGTGTTTTTTTTCCTTCTCTTTTCCACTTGAATAAGTGAGACTTGGCAGCTTCATTCAGGACTTTCAAATGAAACGTCAAATCAACAGCGTCTTTATTTAACCTCAATAAATCGGTCATTGATTCAGACTTGTTTGCTGTACATCCTTGATGTGAATTTCTAGTCGCTGAGGAGTCGAGTGAACGGAGATGATTTCCTGCTAAAAGTAGCGTCAGAGTTTTTGAAACGCTCACAAATCCCTTTTCTTTCCCACGGTCATGTTCCGAACGTCAACAGCTGCCGTGTGATATTGAACAGGTGTACCTAATAAAGTGGTGGAGTATTGTTAGCGCGAACATCTCACACTGAACAATAGTTACCGTTCATGAAGCGTCGTCCTTCACTTCTTTGAAACGTCCAAAATCTACACCAACACAATGCCGTCTCATTCATCTGCGATTTTATTTGAGCGCAAAGACAGAACGTTTATCAGTTATTAGCTTCTATTTCATTCACCATACTCACTTTGGACCTCACCTTGACAAGTTCCTGCTGAGTAGATGGGTTGAGAATGACAACGAAGAATTAAACTTCAATACCTTAGGAAAGTCTGAAATCAGACATGTGGAACAAATCACACTTTCCAGCCGCGTGGGTACGTTTTCTCCGATTTATTTATTCTTTTCTCCACAGACACTGAACAGCAGTACATTGTCATGAGCACAGTTGTTAGAATCATCGCTGGCTAGGACAGAGAAACGCCGCGCTACCGTTCACCTTATTGCATGAATGGATGCTGTCGTCTTACATGTGCAAATATACATGGAGGGACGGGGATGGAGAGGAACATATTACCAAAAGATGGCTGGGTGGATGAGGCAAAAAAAGAAAAAAAAAAAAAGATAAAAAATAAAAATAAAGAGCAGATAAGTGAGGAAAGCTAATCAGGATTGGAGGAGGGATCTTTACATTGGTGTGCAGCAGTTGGTTGGAAACACTCTGCCTCATCTCCGACTCCTTCAGGAGATTCAGGAGACATCGGCGTCCCGACAACCACGCCGCCGCTGCTCGGTATCGATGCATAGTTCAAAAAAGCTCTTTCACTGTGAGAGGCAACAGAGCGAAAACGTTGGAAACGATGTCAGTTGGTTAGTGTTGGTCTAATCTCCTGGATGACTTCGGGCTCTTGGTTGCTGAAAACTTCCAGCTTCACTGTGAAACTTTTCCTCGATGTGACTTTCACTGGTCAGGGTGTTTAAACATTCAATTTGGATTTTGGAACTGTGGTGCAAAAAAAAACTGAATTTAATCCCAGTCTGTTGGTGACGGTTTCATTCAGCGCTGCCTCTGTAGTGAAGCTGTCACTGGTCTGTATCCTCTTAAAAATGCGTTAATGTAAATTTGTCATTGTTATGTGCGCTTATCGGGTTTTTTTTGACTCGTGCACACAACAAATTTGGACAAATTTAACCAAACACACGCATTAGAAATATAAATCTGCGACTGGAAGTCTCCAGAGTCTCTTATTAGTCCGGCTAATTTCACATCATTTGACAGAGAATTAACTCATAAATTAATCGGTAAAGCCTCAGAAAATAAGACCGCGTGCCTCCACTACAGCACCATGAAATCCCATTTACACCTGGCACAAAAAAAAAAAAAAAAGAACCCCACGCGCACACACACACACACACCACACACACACACACACACACACACACACACACACACACACACACACACACACACACACACACACACACACACACACACACACACACACACACACACACACACACACACACACACACACACGGACCATTCGTCGTAATCTGAGGCCGCCACTGAAAACGACAGGGCGGAGAAAACTTTCTGAAAGAGACACTGGAAACGGCTCGAAATCCACCTTAAGACTCGGTGACCGTTCAGCTGGAGAAAGGACAGAGCCGGCCGAGCCGAAACGAGTCGGCAAAGTCACCAAAAGACCCCCGTTTAAACCCGCCAACGACAAAAGAAGTGTGTAACAGAACCTGGCTTACGGAGGGAGTACAACGTTTTCTGAACCTCTAGAATTTGGGGATTTTTAACAACAAAACTGAAACCATTCGCTATTACTGATACAGTAACAGTGTTTATTTCACTTTAGTGCAAGATGAGACGCGTCTGCCATGGCTTCCTGTTGTGCTTCTCTTATTGTGAAAATACTCGAGTAAAGCAGATACAAAACAAAAGAGAGTGCGATCGCTTGTCCTTCACCCTGTGTGTGTGTTTTTTTTGTTGTTTTTCCAACTAATTTCAAACTTGAATGCTAACACAGTGATCACACATTCCCAGAATGCACTGCGACAAATGTCAAAGCTTGATAATGTCGTGCAGAGGCAAAAAAATATTGTTCCCAAATGAAAAAAAAAAAAAAACAAAAAAACAAAAAACAATGATTTGGTAAAACGCCGTCAGGTCAATTCCTCTCTGTCCAAACTGTGCTAATTACTACGAGAACATTTAGTAGTCGAAGATAAAAGGTTTAGTCTCGCCACTCTGAATATATTAGGCAATTTGAAGAGCAATGACGTGGAAGCTGTTGCCTTTAATTGCACGCAGATGTTAAGAGCCATGTTAGTTTTGCGCACGGTGAAGCTCGCTGCAGCACGTCACATTTTAAAAGAGCGTCTCAGCAGTGGAATGTATCACAATTCAAAAAAACAAAAAAAAAAAAAAAAAAAAAAAAAAATCCTCTGTTACTCTAAAAATATTCAACGATATAGAAGATGTTGACACAAGTTGACATGACGTTATTAAAGGTACCATGTTTCGTCTGAGCTAATCACCAAACACAGAGTAATTACTTTTTTTTTTTAGGGGGAGAATTAAATAGAATTTCAATGACTTGCTATCCTCCGCTGGACTGATCTTTACGCCGTCAGGCGTCTGGATTTGCTCTGCGTCTCCCCAGCGTCGCCAGACAGGATATGTACAAACTGGGGGAGGCACAGAAGAGAAAGGCGATAATCTCCCTCCACCTCTCGCCTCATCCAGGATCAGACTGTCTACCTCCCTACCGCCGCTAAGCCCTCCCCTCCGCCTCCGCCGCCGCCGCGGCGCTCTACTCCTCGATCTCCAGGATCAGGTCGTCTCCCTCCAGGGACGCGTCGGCCGTGACATGAACGGCCTTAATGGTGCCGGCCATCGGGGAGTTGACCACCGTCTCCATCTTCATGGCCGACAGGACACACAGCGGCTGACCCTTCTCCACCTTGATGTGATTTCAGAGACACGAGTCAAGTGAGCGACGCGGCCGAACCAGCGCCGACCTTCCTGAGACGTCAGCCTGAGATACACATTATTTTACTCAAAACTTCAATAAAAGTAAGGCAGACTGTTATGGAGGTAATATAGCTGCTAATAGCGCTGCACATGTTGAAGCATTTTACTGAGGATTCTGGACGTTAACACAGATGTGATGACGCTAAGTAAAACATTTTCGACTACATTTTTGTTTTATAACTGATAATTACAGCATGATTTTCACACCAAGAATTCAGATTCCTCCATAAGAAACACTTCCGCCTCTTTCACAATCAATTAGCAAGTCATGAATCACAATGAACGAAGAGGTTATAACATCGACTCCACCACCCACAATCCTTTATGGACCTTATTCTATAAATGAACATATGACCTGCTTTATGAAGGATTATGAAAACATTAGAATGAATTATACAACAGGCCTTTGAGGAGTCTGTAGAAGATTATTGAGCTTTTTGAAAATTATATTTTTCCAAAGCTAAAAAAACACGAGGAAAGAAAATTCAGTCCACTTTTGTGAAATACAAAACTAAAAGGTGTCAAGTCTCATAATGTATGATTCAATATTAATCTAGATTTGTGTTTTTTCCTCACTCTCAAACAGAACTTTTGTGAACAAACTAACAAAATGCTGTTGTTCCTCCTTTGAGTCGAGCCTGCTGATTAAGGCGATTTTACAAACACTTTAAGGCGGGTGACAATCGCCCAATTTACACACAATTTACAAAACAGTCAAGCGGATAAAGTGCTTCTGAATTTACTAACATCTTAAACCCTTCAAAAACAGAGACTCCCTGTTTATGAGCCCGTCTTCAGCAGGATGACCAGAGTCATCTAAACCTGCTAAAATCAGGCCTTTTTGAATAAAAATGTGCTTGAAGACGTATATAGTATCCTGTGAAGTCCTACTTCTCTTGCCAATATTCTTGTTTACACTGAAACATGTTTATCTTCTTTATGCTGATGTGCAAGTATTGAGCTTTTTATCTATAGGTGTCTATTGGGTATAATTTTTTGGAAGCTTTTTCCAAACTCCTCCGTCTAATGTCTAGACAGAGTCTAGTCTTGTACAGCTTCCGTGTTTACACAGCATTTATCATAAGATGTCTTTTTCTGTTGAGCAAAATAAGCAAGGTATCAAAAAAAAAACTATGTTGGAATCAGTATTCGGGCGTTGCATCAGGAGCAGAGGAGCCTGTCAAAACAATCCCCCATCCTGCCACGGTGCTCTCTGGCGAACGGCGCGCCGTGGGGTTTCACTGCTTTGTGTTTCACTGCTACGGATTTGCTCCTGATGCTTTGTGATTCTTTACTTCTGGAGGTTCGGATTTAAGAAAAAAAAAAAAAACAAAACACTTCACTGACTTTATTTAGAAGACGTAAAAAAAGAAACAGTCAAAGTGTGAACGCAGTTTGGAAAAATAAACACTAAATGAGTAACAAAAAAAGTGGGTTATCAATATACCGACCTTGGATCCGACCTCTACTTTGACCTCCAGGACTTTTCCAGGCATGGGCGCTCCCACCTGACCCTTGATGGACTTCTGAGCTTTTGGGTGGAATTTCATTTCCTGGGCACAGAAACACAGAGACTCTTCAATCGTCCGTCAGTCATCCGTCTACGTCGGGCCGCCGCCGCCGCCGTTTACCCTCTCGTCCGTCCAGCCGTCCACCCGTGCAATCATTCAGCCGCTCATTGAAACGTCCCCTCCCCGCCGAGTCCCCGTCCGCGCTCGCTCAGCCATTTGTTTCAATGAATAAAAATCATAAAACCGACTCTTTCTTTTCCCTCCCAACTCTATTTTTCAGGCGCCGCTCCCCCCCTTCCTCCCCCCGTCTATTTATAGATCATCCTCAGACGTCTATCCTATACTTCCAATTATACCATCCGCCACTAATCCACTTACAAATCCATACATCTGATGCCTTCATCCCGCTCTCAAAGAATCCATTAGCGCATCGACTGTCCGCGCCAGACCATCGCTCTCCTCCCTCCTTCCCGTTTGCGTACCTTCATGGCGACCGTGTCTTTGACCAGCACGGACCGGAGCTGGCCGTTCAGCTCGAAGAACACCTCCCGCTGGCCGGCCTTGTTCAGGTCGCCCAGCGCCAGCGCCTTGATGTGGAGGATCTTCCCTCTCTCCAGCTCCACCTGAAGTAAAAAAACCCCACAGGACAGGAAAAATAATGAGAGAGGGCGTGAGGGAGGGAGAGGCAGGAGAGAGGGTCTGTTTGTCAGACCGGATTAACACACGGGGAGATTAAACAAAGTGACTAAAGAGACCGGTGACACCGGAAAAAGTGACGTTTGTGGACTCGAAAGTTACTACATAACTTCAGGTTTTCCACCTGTGCATTACCACAGTTTCAGTTTTGGATGAAAAAGGCGTAGGCAGGGAAAACATGCGAACTCTATACAGAACGGAAGCCCAAGGCCAAAACAGTCTTCTGACTGACCGCGACTGAGTAATCCTAATGCTGGTTGAACCCATCAGGCTCACTATTAGCTCCATGAGCAGCAACTGAAAAGAGTGTGAGAGAGTGTGTGTGTGTGTGAATATGTAAGATGGGGCTCAGGGCTGCACGGTGTTATTATTAGAGGCTTGTCTGCCGCAGCAGAGAACAGCTTCTAGGTTGCGACTGTCACACAGAGGGAAATTCATCATTATCCAAAACGCTGCGCGAGAGCAGGACTCGTTTCCAGGAGTGACTTTCTTTGTCCCGCCGCCGTTGGATGGAGTCTCGCGGTGCGCTGCGGCGGACTCCGGTCGGTTCTCGTGACTTCTTATTGGCAGGAAAACCCTTCACTGTTTAAACATGTCGCCTGTGTGTGTGTGTGTGTGTGTGCCTCACTTCCAACAGCAGAACAAAGTGAGACGAATAAAAAAAAATAGGCAAAAATAAGAACTCTGAGTGGATTTCTTTCAGACTTTCATACAACATGCGAGCTGGTTTATATTGAATCGGAGGGTTTTCTGCACACGGGCTTTCACCAGAGGAATCAATCGTGGTATCAAAGCAGGAGCAGCGGTACAGACACAATGGCAGTGTGGGAGATAAAGAGAGAGTCAAGAAGACTGGAGGATGTGGAGCCATATTCCCACTCTTTAGTACAGCTGTAAACTGTTATTTTCCATCCGTAAAAGTGCCTTTTAAGATAAAAACAAGACTGTGTCTCTGTGTGTACACAGCAGACGGCCTTTCTTCCTCTCTCATATCAATTCCAGTCACCGCCGTGCTCCGTCTTGCTGGTCTTTCCCCCGACGCCGGCCACTGTACTTCTTCATTTATCTCACGCCTCTTCTCAAATCTCCCGTCGGAAAGTCTTCCCCCCCCCCCCCCCCCCCCCCCCCCGTCTTCCCATTTGTCCGAGTCTTTCTCCCCGGCTTTCAATCTCTCTCTCTTTGTCGGTTCTCCCGCGTGTCACAGCTTTCCGTTTCCTATTGTTGTTTTGATACCTATTTCTGGGGCCGCCACGACTCTCACGCCGTTAATAATTTCCCTCATCTGCCTCTTTCGGCTTCCCTTTTATCTGCCGTCGAGCACTCTTCCCCTCCTCAGCTGTGTTTATCCACCTTTTTTTTCTTCTTTCCTCGACCCCTCTCCTCTCTCATCCCTTCTGCTATCTCAGCTGCAGAGTCTCCATTGATATTCCAAAGTAAGTCTCAGTGCAAAGACGAAAATACACGCCGCTGCAGATATGTATTGATCTCAATTTTGTTCTGCCTCTCTGTTTCTCTGGGTGCTCCGACTCTCATCTATTTTCTTCACCCCGTATCTGGTAACAAACCTTTTCCTTTGCATGCCTCTCTGCCTGCTCTCTGGTGCTCCATCTTCATCTCTCTCCACGTTTCCCCTCCGCGCTGAACTTGCTCCAGCTTGTGCTGTTTTGTCAGGCCCTTGGCAGCACTTTGCAAAAAACAAAACTGCTCTCTCTCTCTCTCTCTCTCTGCCACATCTGCTCACAACTGCTCCCATGAAAAATACAGCATGTGTCTGTTTGAAGAGAGAAGCGATGAACCTTTTTGAAGACGAGTCTGTCTGAAGTTTAACTGTGTAGCATGTCACGGCTAAAAAGACGACTTCAGCGTCGTATATGCAAAACGTCAATCTTTGAACGTATGAATCACTGAAGAGATCACATGTTGATCACGCTGCACTGATGCCTCTCTGTGCTGAATCACTCTCCAGATGGAAACGGCGAGACGAACTCAGGTTCATTTCTTCTATCGCTTCAAGCCGTGATCACTTCCAGCGTGAGCGCACGCCGCCTCATTATATCCGAACATACAGCTTATGCAGCTCAACAATCCTACGGCAGATGCTTCTTGTGAATAGCGGGGTTTATAGAGTATTTTATAGGTCTGAGTGGTTTGACACTCGGCCCATCTTGTTTCACTCCTGGTTTGCTGACTCCAGACTCCATTAAGCTGCTTTTGAGTCATTAGTCTCGGAGTTCATTCTCTTTCCAGCAGGACCAGGCATGTTTTAATAGATATGATAAATAAAGACATTAAACCTCTAAATTGTGTCTGTGTAGTATTCGTTAGAGCTCTTGTAATTAACTTTATTTACATCCTAACTGCAGATCGTATCATATTTCACGTCCAGTTAACGTTTCTACGGCGTTATATCAGCGTTACACTACGTATTGATACACTGTCCTCGGTCATGTTCGTGCCAGTGTTGCGGCATAGTAAGTGAGTTCCTGGTTTTGAGGGTGCGTTACAGCAGAGAGGTGTTGTTTTCTGCTCCGGACTTCACGTTTTATTGTGCTCACTGTTATCGCGTGGGCCCACTCCCGGATCGCCGTCATAAAATACAATGCGCTTCAGAGTGTACACACAGCCGGTTTGGCCGGGCATTAAAACATTCAGGCACAACAGAAACTTTATTTCGCCGGCCAGTCGTGTTGCCAGTAAAACTCATTCCAGGCCAACAATATTGGATTTTTAATCTCACGTCAGGATATACTATATCCTGTAATGCCGTGCATCCCCAGCCGTTACTCTTCCAGTCACTGCGTCCTTGTTACCGATAATTATTGATCATTGTGTTGAATGAGTTGCGAAATCAGTTGTAACACTGAGGTTTGAAGAGTTTGGCAGGAAGCGTGTACATTTCCCTTGCACTCAAACGGAGGCCTGGTTTAGGAAGGATAGTTTCACGTTGTGATGATAAAAAGGCCGATAAAACCCTTCTCTCCCCCGTTAAAACTCCCACCGAGGAGCAGAAATCAGCCTTTGATGTAGAAAGACGTAACAGTTTGACATGAGATCATTATTGACGCTGACTGAAGTGAACATTTATTTATCTTTTTTTTTTTTACTCTGATAACGTTTTAGGCCGTATCACACGGCGCATCAATTGAAGTCAGCACCATTACTGGAGTGATATATTTGTGGCAAATTACTCACAGCAAAGCGAGGGTGACAGGGCTTGTTTAAACATTTATCTGGGATACACCGAGTCGCAGTAAAAGCCGGAGCCAGCAGCTCATCGTCGGGCATTAAAAAGAATACATAGATTTTTTTCTATTTTGAAGAGAGATTTGTAACTTCACGCTGTTGAACACACCGAATAAATGAATCCAAAGTCAATAAAATTCTATCAAATCCCACCCCAATCACCCCAGTCTTTTCTGTTCTTGTTCTTTATGATCATGTTTGTGATGGCGTCCCTCGTGCATTATGCATGTTCCCTATATATCAGTGCCGTTCTCATCTATAGATCCCCCCCCCGACACGCCGCTCCCATTTATTTGTTCGTCGGCCTCCGGCTCTGAACTCCTCTTGTCAGATTCAGCTGCTTATCCATTCAGAGCTATCGCATCGCCGACTGGGGCAAGTTTTTCTGAGTCTCTGATGTATTTTCATTAACGGGCGGCGTTCCGGGGCACGGAGCACCATGTGTTCGCGTTTTGGCACAACGTGCAGCGAAAAGCTGCCAAATTTGACCCACGTTTGTGGAATCTGTGTTTATATCTCCATCAGCCATGATTAACGCCACACTGAGTCAGAGGAAAGACACATGCGGGTCAAAGATAGGTTTTTTTTTTTTTTTTTTTGCCTACCGTTCGTACCGTGCGTGGGTGGGATGTCAGCAATGGCTGTCACCTGTGCGTAGGTGTGTATTTGTGCTTGTGTGCACTTTAAAAGGCCATCAGATGCTATTTCACATTTTAATCAGGAGCTTTGAGAATAAGTGCCTGACTTGCTTTTGTCCAACAGAAATTGATCAGGAGTTATCTCAAAGAAGCCACATAAACAATAATCCTAACAGACCATTCGGGGGGAAAAGAACAACTATTGCACTGAAAAAAAGAACAACTTGTCCAAGTTGCAGCCGTTGTGTTCACTCGAAGATAAATCCTTTAGTCACGCTGTTCATTCTTGGCTGGCACATCAGAGTTTTGTATGGAACTTACAAGAGGCTTGACACAAAATGCTAAACAGTGGCAAATGATTCCAGCGAAAAGCCCTTCTATCTGTGTCCTACAACACCAACAACTCCGGGCTTTCGGTCTGGTGCGGCGCTCGCGACGATTTGAAGCTTAAATCAGATCCAAACATCCGCAGAGTGCGTGGAACAGTCGGCGCCAAACATGAGCAGATTAGGATGTGTGCTGTTGATAGTGTGTAAATCTGTGAAGCGGCATTGTCATCTTTAACCGCTGTCAGTTTGCATTACAGTTTTGTTGCCTGCGTTACAGGAGCCGACTTTACTCTTTCCCTGCCGTATTTCATTGATTTATCAGACCCTGCCATCCAGGAAAGAGCAAATACTTTGAATTTCCGGCCTGTTGCCACCAGATATTTGTGAATTAATGAAGTAAAATTTAAATCACACGTGTTAGAGGAGAGCAAGCTGATCAGGAAGTTCTCACATCAAACTCGTCCTGTATCTGAAAGGCACCGCTGCACTTCCTCTGCAACGTCCGCCAATGTGCTGTTGTTGTTGTTGCGTTCCAACTTTTTGAACAAAACACTTTTCAAAAAGAGCTCTGATGTGGTCACAGCTGCTTTTTTCTCGCCACCAATCACCTGAGATGGAAGCGGACTCTTCGCCCTGGAAACTGAGAGGACAGAGCGTATTTTTTTCCACTGAGTCTGTCTACCTGCAGCTTTATGACACTCATAAGAAAACTGATTGCAGCAGAGAGAAGGGAGCGGGTGATCGAGTTATCTCGCCGGCTCCTCACGACGAATCCCCGACGTGCACAAGAGCTCAGATTCAAATCAGTCGGCGGCAGAAGAAGCTGAAACACAGACGCGACCAAAACAGGCCCGAGTCTTATGAGCACCAGATAATTACCCCGACAGACTGAGTCACAACACCACCTACACCGCGTGTCTCCACGTGAAACAACTCTCTTTGCTGCTGCTGTTCATCTGAGGGACTCTCGACCTCAGACACACACACACACACAGTCCATCAGTCAAAACCAGCATCCAGGACGACATTGCAGGGTAGTAAATTTACAAATAAATCTTCAGATTTGTCCAGTGTTTCAATCAGATTAACACTGAGAACAGATATATTTTTTTGTTTTTGTTATAAAGTGCATAAAAAGTACCTGTACTTCTTTCAAAAAAAAAAAAAAAAAAAAAAAAAACAAGGGAGAAATTGAGAGTTTTTCTGTCTCTTTTCTTTTTTTTTTTTTTTTTTTTCTCATTTCTCTGCTCCGGCCGTCCTGAGCTCACGGGGGGGCTGCATGTGGCCGCTGAACTAAAATGAGTTTGACATCCCCGGTCCAAACATGAGTACCTCACATCGCCACACAGCCTGCCGGTCAGACGAGGAAACCGTTCAGCTGGACTCACCGCAAAGCTTTCTGTGTTTTACACCTACTTTCCACACATTACAATTAAATACGTGACATATAGACTGACATACAACCCACATGTCAGCCACACACATACAATTAGTCAGACAGTCACAAACAGTACACAGAACAACCAAAAAAAGTCAGAAATCACAAAAATAGTTTTTGCTTCTGGGGTAGAAATTATCGACTGTGAAACAAAGAAAACCACTTTTCAATGCATTTCATTATCAGTCCGTCTATGAAGTGCTTCTCTGCAGAAGTCTGTTGCTTCTCAGGCCGCATGATTCAAGCAGCTTCCAGCATGCATGTTTTTACAGTTTCTCTCTCACAGTATGGGCTCGACGCTGATGCTATTCCACCAGTAACTGGTCGATGAGCTTCTCCCGCCGCATCTTGGATTAAGTGTCAGAGTTATGTTCGTAAACATCAGAAAATGCAGCTAGTCAAAGAGAAAAGTTAGTTCAAATATCTATCTCGCCATGTTTAGACTTTTCGGGGTCATCCTGGGGTTAAAAAGGACCCGGCTGTGTGCTGGACCGTCTGACAGACCTGTCAACGACTTTACCTCTGAAGTGATGGGAGCTTGAAATCTGACATGTTAAAAAGTCCTGAGAATTGATCAAACTTCTGCCAGAGGGGAGCAGCAGCATATCAATTGGAGGAGTTAAAAGCACTGAGGTTGGAAAAAGAAGTATTTTTCATTGGAAATGAGTGGAATCAATGTAATTATTGACGAAACTATAAGATAAATCTCTGTTTTTGAAACTCGTGTGCCGGGGTCGGTATAAGTGATGCCGCTGAACAGAAAAATGAGTCTCACTTTGTCGTCCACGTTTTAATTTCACCCGTGCACAAAGGTCCTCTTAACAGGCTGCATTTCAAAGTGAGACACAAAATACTGAAGACGCATAAAAGCTGATTCAGGGTTTTTCATCCATTCAGTCAGAATAAAGTCTCATAGTGTTGATTAAAAAAAAAAACACCTTGGAAAGTAATGAGGTGTTCAGAATCCTATTTAGGAACAAAAAGGCTTTCTCCTCTTTATAAAGGCTTTTTTTTTTTCCCAAGTTCAGCACCAATATAAGCTATTTCTAGATTCTATTTTTTTCCTGCCAAATTTAATTTCTAATGATTTTTCTGTTTTGAACTCGTGTCCCGTGAAAGAAAATCTAATCCTGCGATGAAATGAAACAGCTCGATAAAACACGTTGGCTTCAGATTTACAGAAGAGGCCATGTGTCCTATGGAGCAGGTTTAGGGAACAGAAAAGCTTGAACAGCTGTATTCAGATCATAACCAGATCATATCTTTGAGGGAAATTAATGGGTTTTAAACATAAAACATTGCTTTATTTGTTGAAATGACGTTATGATTATTTGGGATATTTCTAGATGACTGGAGCCTGCATGTTAAAACCTCATGAAAATATACGCCGACTTATAGCGAGGTAAATGATTAGGGGGGAATTTAAGCCTTATATACCAAGGTCTACATGATGTTAAATCAACACGCGTTAGGACTAACAAGGCTGAAAAGTCATCTCCAATTGGCTGTTTGATTTGACTAATTTTCTCTCAGCAAGAAAATAATTGTTTGTAACACGAGGATAATTGCTACTAACCTCACACAGAGCACAGAACATTTTAGAAAATCATACAGTTGCATTTTACCAATGTCTATTTGCTCATTAATCTGGAAGCAGCTACACTTCATCTTAATCTAACGACGACACTGATTGATTTTGAGCTTCAGAGGTGGTAGATCTCAAAGTAGTTGAAATTTTAGCAGCCTTGATAACGAAAGGAACTTTACTGTTTTTTTTGTCGTTTCTTTAAAAGAACATATTAAAAAAAATCTTCTGAATATATTTAACGATGATTGACCTTAGTACAATACTTTTCTGTGCAGCCTGTATGTTGTGTTCCTAAAGATAACTCAAATTCATGGTGCGTTAATGAGGAATTAACTCAGGTACACGGAAATAATTCCACTTCAGAATGGGAAAACCGAAAACTTCCAGCTGATGTGGCGGTGGGAAATGTTGAAGAGCTACTGGAAAAGAATTTCAATTCACTCAACAAGGCAAAAGTTGTGAAATATGCTCAATTCATGCAGGTATTTTCATCATTTGTTGCTAGTACAAATAGGTATAAATGGCAATCTGGCCTGGAGTGATATAATTGTAACATAGAATTGCTGAATGTGCAACGCAATGCAAAATATAATGAATAGTCCCTCCTGAGCCTCGCTTCATCTCCCTGTTAGTGTGTCATGACGGCAGGGCTAATTTAAAGACTGTAGAAACAGCATAAACAGCATAAACCGCAGTGTTAAAGGAGCACGGCGGACGGGGCTAATTTGCTTTGTCACCGTGAAGAACATTACTGCATTTTATAACAATTTAACTGTGTGAGATATTAATTTTCCTTACTTTAAACCGCAATATTTTTCAGTGGAGTTTTTCTTTCAACACCAGACCTCATGTCCTTAAGTCCCTCCACTATGGCTCTTTCTAATACTTCTTCTCCGACTGTCCTGATACTCAACAGTTACTCTCGTTCCAAAAACAAAAACTTAGAGCTGAAATTTTACAGCACAAGGTCACAGTAAACGCTCTAGTCCCAAAATGTCACGGCCATCATCACTGATCTGTCTCACCTTCAGTTGACCTGCTCGGTGCTTTGACCATCTGGTCACAGAAAAAAAGAAATAAACACTGAACCGTCCGTCTACTGCTCTACTGCTCCGTTTATCTGAATCTGGAAGCCTCCAGAAAAAACAAAGAAAGAAAAGAATGACGTAGAGTAACAACGGAAGGCAGAACGTTGATGGGACGAGTGTGTTTTTTGTAATACAACCACGCAGGCAGAGAAAGCTACAATGTAAATATTCACGCCTTGTTTGAATCAACTCCAGCACTGAGTAGCTGATGTGCTTTTCTACTGCATTCTTTTCTCCTCTTTGAAATTGCGTCCTTGACCGTTCGACACAGTCTCACATCAAACAACCACATCTAATTGTCGAGAAAGACTCTTTTTTTTTACCACAGTCCTGAACAAACCAAACTTTGTAGCGAGGACTCCCTCATTATATGATGACACACTGAGTGACAGACTCGTCCAAAGCCTCCTTCAGCTGAGAAACAAACTTCTGCTTTGATCGGACATCTGATTCCGCAATCTGTTTTAAAAAGGCGGCTCTCTGAAGTTTCAACAATCTCTTTGGAGTTCAGTCTTCAATCTGGACTTGAACACTCACTTTAGTCTGAGTTTGCTCACCAAAGTTTCTCATTGCTGTCATTCTCCTCAAATGTTCCCCGTTTCCCGCAGAAAAAAAACCCACCATCTTCAAACTCCGAGGGAAACTCTCGATTGGCGCGGCGGGCGTCTTGAAATATTCCTGCTTACTGTATTTTCATGGATGTTGCTGTTCTGTCAATGTAATAAATGAGAAGTGCGAGGAAAGAGAAATTGTCTCGCGGCAGTGAGTTTGCATTCAATACTCTGGATGGGTGTTTAACTTTGGGATTTTGTGGCTTTGCGGTGGAGTGGCGGCGAGTTAATACACCCTCTCACCGGGAGCCTGCTCTCGTCCCGCTCCTCGCTAATTTATTTGTGTACAGAGCGATTCAGCTAACTTATGTTGCTCTTTTTTTTTGGGGGGGGGGGAGACGGCGCTCGGCTTCCTCCCCGCTGGAGAATAAACTGACGATATAATCTTTACAAGTCGGTAACAGCGATATTTTAGCCTGAGATATTGGCCCTCGGAGCCTCTCTGCAGCCCACGCTCCGGCATCATACAGCTAAATTAATGTCGGTGTTTCTGTGCAGGAAGGTTGATCGGAAGCCTCGGGGGTCAGACGCTCTGTCTGCTGCTCCCCTGATAAAGTGTTCGTATCTCTATTCACCCCAGTCCGTTATCAGCACTTCACAACGCACGCCATCAAACCTTGACCGTCTGTGGGGACGAGAAAATCATTTCCTGCTGATAATGTTTCTTTATTGAACCGTTATTCCAGCAGAATCAAAGAATAACTTTGATCGATAAAGGAATTGATATTAGGACAGAATGACTTTTTGCAGAGTTGATGGCTGTAATAAGAGATAAACTCTCAGCTGTATAAACCAGTTTAATGGACCATTCAGTTAATGCTGGGAAAAAAAGCACTAAAGCAATAAAAACTCCTCTCACCGGGTTCAGAACTGGGAATAAATCAGTAATCCAGTTTAGGACGATTTGAGTTCGATTTGACTCATAAGGCTCTAACATGTAACGTCTCTCCAGCCACCCTGTTTCCACAAATCAAACAGGAGAATCATATCTAATTGTTGTTATTGTTATCTAATCGCTGAAATAAAGTAGATATTTAAGGTATCAGTACTTTTTTACTGTTATCCAACATGTCAACACTTTGCAACACAGTACTTTGCATCTTTTATGGTAACATTTCCTGAAGCTGCTGGAATTTTGGAATTTAAATTCTGAATGTTAAGACTTCCCATTGCTGTTTCAGACTGTGTAAAATTCATTTCTCACCTCTCAAGCTTTAGCTTTCACTAACTACCGGATGCTTGCTAAGGATTGGGTTGCCGACAGCATGAGCAGAGAAACGATTATCAGAAACAATGAAGTGAGCAGTTCTTACACTGATTCACCAGGTCAGGCTTTTTATAGGGTGGGCTGATCAAGAGACATTTTCAAGAATTTGGCCAATATTGTGTATTTTCTGGCACGCGTACCTCAAACTCTTCTGCGATCTTGGGTCCATCCAGGAACAGCCTGGTGCTGAGGCAGTCCACCGGGCCAAAGTTGGCTGGAAAAAAAAAGAAAAATCACCCCCCAGTCAATATAAAGTCCAGATTTCTAAACGTGTGTGTGTGTTTACAAAGGTGTGGAAGTCCGGGGACTTTTCTGGAGAACAACACTTTGCATCAGGAACGTAATTAGGAAAGACTGAGAGCTGGGATTAGGCTCAGGCTTGTGTACGGGCTTAAGCTGAAGTAGCGTGGGAGCGACTGTACACTAATTAAACACCCTCACAAAGGGGAAACCACCGGTTTAAAGCCAACAACGCTCCGCTCCTCGGAGCAAATATTAAGCTGGGGTTAATCCAGGCAGCTGAATATCGCTGCAGCCGCTTCAAACAAGCTCCAGACAGATTTGATTCTGCTTGAACCTTCACAAATAAAATCTCCAGCATCGCTTCTTTATCTGTGCCGTTTGAGGTTTGTGTTGAATTCTCCCTTTATAGTGTCCAGCGACTCACCGGTAAACTCCTTGAACTCCTGGAAGACTTTGGGGTACATGGCGGCAGACATGACGTCCTCGGGGGTGATATCGTCGCCGTGGGCGGCGCGCAGCCCGTCTTCCAGGGCCTTGAAGTCCATAGGCGGCAGCGAGGCGCCGGGACGACCTTCAATCCGGTTGAGGGACTTGAGCACCTGAGATTGGAGGTTGAAAAGAAAAGCGGAGGATGTGAGGGAAAGCCGTGGTGAGAGGGAACCTAACAAAAACAAGTTAAAAGGCAAACAGGCGGAGAACAGAGGGGAAACAAACTATTTACTAAAAGTTTTTTTTTTTTTTTAATCCAAAGTCATGGAGTCTTTCTGAATTTTTTTTCCCCCCCGCTCCAAACATTCCCATGGGACGTTGAAGCAAGAAGGACGTATAAAGAGGTGGTAAACCTTCCCGTTGTACTTCAGTCACACGTGTGGATGAAAGCGTAGATGTGTCAAAGTCGCAAATTGACAGATTGCGAGTGAGTGAAAGAGCAAGACCTGGAATATGAAGAGGTGTTTTGATGCACGGAGAAGGAGACAAACTGAGAAAAACAAAAAAACAAAAAAAAACTCCTGCATATGCATGTTCTATGAAAGTTATTTTTGAATATTCAGTCAACAGTGCGACTGTTTACCGAGCGCTGCGTTGACTCACAGTGACACAGGAGTACACCTGGCTGCAGAGGCCGTCCCCGGTGTCTGTCGCTTATTAGCAGTATGTGTCTCGGCTCGCTCTGTAAACTCCTGCAGGGTCTCAGAAAGCGGAATTCGAAGCTTATTATTGGTGCCGCCTTCCTATATTACGCCTACAATATATTTATTAACCTTCCACTCGCATCTATAGTTTTCTCCCGTTTTCTACTACTGCGAAAGAAAAAAAACAAGTCACCATGTCTGAGTCTGCTTCTGCAGAGATTTCCTCTGTAAAAGAGGAAATGTTTCCTCTCCACCATCACCCGTGTTTGCTCATGTGGGATTTTCGGTTTGCCATGAGATGACTAAGCAGGAGATTGTGCAATATAAATAAAACTAAACTGAATAGACTCGCTAGAGAGATGAGCAAAATATTTTGCTCCATGGAGGATAGCTGCAAGGTTTTCCACTCCTGTTATACTATGGGACCATTCAGACTCCAATTTTAATACACATTCTTTTGGCAGAACTGAAATTTCAGGTTCTTGACACCGATGTATAAAAAATGTCACTCCGGCGATCGTTCCTCTCTTTTCTGTGCGAAATGTGACACAATATCCTCGAACAAAGAGCAGCGAAGGGCAGCGGCGCCGGTGATCAGACTAATGACGTGACTTTTATCTGCCCACTCCGGTCGGTATGAACCTGTGGACACAATCGATTTAAGGCTATTAATACAGTCTGCTGAGGAGTTATGTTAGGACGCAGGCGGTCCCTGTAAAGGCTGGAGCTGCCCCTGCTTTGTTTTTGTTTCCACAAGTTTGTGAAGTGTTGTTGACGGTGCAACTGCAGGCGGCACGGGGGGAGAAAGAGACGGGGAACGGAATTTCGGTACAATCACCCTCTTTAGTCACCGTCTCAGGAAACGCTTCAGACTGAATGAACCTACAGAGCCTTCAGGCCACCACGGCTCCCCTGTAGATACCATCATTCAATATGTCTGCTAGCTAGCGTGCGCGGCTTCATATCTTCATGGTATTGTCATATTTATGAGTCCGTGTGTGTGTGTGTGTGTGTGTGTGTGTGTGTGTGTGTGTGCGTGTGTGTGTGCCTGGCAGAAATCTCCAGACAAAGGACCCAGCGCAATGCTATTAGTCACAGAGCTAACAGTTCAAAGATAGCTGACTCATTTGCGTGTGTGCTGGAGAGACACTTCAAAGATGGTGGGCTCAGCGGAGTCCCTGCTCATTAACACGGTGTCCTCCGAGGATGTCTTACACCTAAACTGCTTGATTGTTTAAGTGTGAGACAGCGCGCGTGAGCGTGTGTGTATGTGTATTAATAAATGTAGAAAACTCTCCCTCCAAGGCTGTTTGTACTTTCCATTCAGTTTTGTCCAAATCCTTCAACAACACATTTCTTTTTCATTTTTATTGTTGCAGATTCTTCTTTTTCCTTCCTTTTTCACGGCGCTGCTCTGCAGGGTGTGCTGCATATTTAACCATCTTATTTCTTCGATTCGTCTTTCTTCAAGATGACCTCTTTCCCTTTTTCTAAAACCCGCTGAAGCAGCTATCCTTCCTACATGGGAGTTTTCAAATCTTCTGGTACCAGATAGCAAGTTTTTGCCGTCGCTGAGTTTATATAGATCGAGGCATTTTATGCAGAAGTCGCGTCTGACGGCCTTCTGGCCTCGTAAAGGTGGAACACAGTGCGATGTTCAGATACAAACCAAAAGCTATCATAAGAAGTTATTTAAAGTTCATCATAATTCTTTAAAATGTAAAGAAGCATACCATGTTGTAATTAAGATTTCATTTCTACTTCAAAAACAACGGTTAAAATTAGATTTGAGAGATTTCTGTGAAACTTTTCTACACAATTTAAAAAGCTAAACAACTCATATAGACTTTTTTGTGATAATTCAAAGGAACCTTCGCTGAGGCCAGGCTCAATAAACTTCTGAAAACAATTAAAAAAAGTCCATCAATGCAAATAGGGAATTTGCTATTTAAAAAGAAAGGAAGTCGAGTCCTCTCTGGGTCTCAGCTCTTTAAAGGGGGACTGATGTAAAGCAAAAAACTATATTCTGATGATGAAAAAAATGTGATGTTTTCATCCCATAAAGCCACAGACAAGTGGGAACACCAGTGTTGTTCCAAAGGCAGCATCTGTGATACAATAGGGTTTAATTTATGCTCAAGAATATTCAGAAACTTTGTCGGAACATATGCTTCCATCCAGATGAAAGCTGCTGCTGCTGCAGCAGAGACTTCACTTATTTTCAGCACAGCAACTTCAAGATGTTCATTTGTGTATACAATCAGCGTGACTAAAACCAGCCTGTCTATAAAAAAAAAAAATAACCTATGAAAACCATTTGGTGTGTTGTGAAAAAGAAAGACAGAACAGAGGGAGCCGCTGAATTGTCCAGTCACTGAAAACCCTTGTTGTTTCAATTTCAAATGAATCTCAACAACTTTGATTGGTTGAATTAACTAACACATCTTTACTGCAGCTTCTGGGTGAACCTGGATGTTGGGTCATGGGCGCTTGTCATAAACGGCTATCATCACAGTGCAAAGCATTATGGGATTGATCCAGTTACTCAATTAGATATATTCATGGTACATTAATCTGATAGCTGTGGAGTGGATGTAAAGAGCACACAGTGGCCATGTAGATGCAGCCAGTGTTCGCTCAAGACGAGGAAGGAGCAGACTGAAGCCGAACCTCAGTAATTATGGATGTATTTTAAAAGTAACAGCCACCTACTTTTTCTGTTTGATCATCACTGATTTCCTCCTTCCTTTCTTTCCAAGTGTGCTGCTCCGAGGGATGTGTTGCATATTTTACACCCCTACTTCTTGAATAGAAAGTTCGTCTTTCTGAGGGTCCTGTTCATTCCCCGAACTCCACCTCACCCCCACCACCACTCTGCTTCCTCTGACTTTCTCTTCCTTGACCTCATCTTTCTTGCTTTACTTGCCTCTCGCACATCGTCTCTGTCCTTCGACACCACGGATGAACCGAGGGCGACAGCCTCAATTACTATTCTACGTTTTGAAAAAAAAAAAAAAAAAAAAAAAGTTGTCCGTGCATGCAAACAGCCATGTGGCGGACTGACATGCTGAAATGTATGCTTGGTGAGCAAGTGATAGAATTCTCCACCGACTGTGGACTAACTAATTAACGCCATTAAAGAAACACTGCCTTCCCAGCGCAGCGATAATGCAAGTATGACCTTCAGCGCGACGATGTTGCACGCAAGACTGTGATGAAGGATATATGTCTATTGTTGCATGTGGAAAAGCGGAAGGCCTCCACTCTAACTCGCGGTCATGGCTGCACACACATGCGAGCGCAGAGTAAAAGGAAATGACTCTGGGTAGCAGCTTAATGGCTGCATGTAAAGAAAACAGCTTTACTTTCCTTCCCTTTCTAACGTTTTCCTTTTATGATCCTCGCCCGCATACACCGGGTTCTTTTAGCACGCCGTGTGTTAAGTTGTGAGGCGGCGGCGCTACACCTGTTCAGGATTTACTAAGAAAACACAGCGTATAGCAGGTTACAGCTCACACACCACAGGGGGTTCTCAGTCACTATCGCGCATCCCAGAAGACTGTATTCTCAAGATCTTATGCCATCACATTTCACTGAAGCACTCATCCAATCTGGGAAATCCTTCCAAATCCCACCAAGGACAGAGCCGTTTCCACCGGGGAACTTCAAAGAACGTATCAGGTGTGCTCTCCGTCTCTTCAAAACACCCACAATCCTCAAGTCTGCGATCTTTTTAGTGAGGCACGTGGAGAGTATACACTCTCTTACACAGGTCTCTTCACTTACTTTTGCAGCAATGCTGTACTTGTGCAATTTTCTTCATGATCTTGCCGCGCTTTGTTGCCGTAGGAGTCGATTAATGGCGTCCGCCCACTGAAGCATCTCTTAGAAAGGATGCAAAACGCTGCATATATGATCACGCTGTGAGCGACTGAAAGTGGCTCCTATTTGTATTCGGCCTTGTAATTTTCTATTAAACACGGACGAGTGTGACAGTTGTGAAAGACAGCAGTGGATTGGTTGGAAGCTCGGGGCTTGAACCTCGCCGAGGGTTGCGTCAGAAGTGAAACGAATCGCACATGCGGATCACGATCGGCAGCGGCGACGCCGAAAGTAAGCAGCAGAAAGCGGATGTCCTCAGTCTAATTCTGCCACTTTGTTCGATTCAACAAACAAACAGAAGAAATGAAATGTAAAGAAAGAAATATGCATTTCTCTGCTGATGTACATCGATTTTACTTCTGTTATTTGATGTGCTTATTTGATTCAAACTAAAACAGAGGAAGAAAATGAAACTTCAGCGTGCGGTTCATATCCTCGCATCACAATATCCTTAGTGGGACTTTGGATGAGGCTCGTTTCCTTCTGGGAATGACATGATTTTCCCCATGTGTGGGTTTTATCTATGAGTGTAAACTTTCTTCCCATAGTCCACAAACATGTTTGAGAGTAACTGGTGACTCTACATTGTGTGTGTGTGTGTGTGACTGTGTGCGGTGAATACACTGAAATAGATAATCTGGTATTGAAGATGGATGGACGACATGACATGACCGCTGCATTGACCCTCAGTCAAGGAAGAGTCCTTCAGTCCAACGCTGAGAAACGGCGACTGTTTCACTGCATTAAAAAGACATCTGAAGCAAGAAAGACTCCTTTTTTATTCCTTTTTTTTTTTTTTTTTTGGAAACATCCCAGTTTGAGAAGCACTAACTAGACAAGTACGACACAAAAGTTGGGATTGTTTACATGAAAGCTAAAAACAAAAAAAAATGGCTGTGACTGTGAAGGGCGGGACTGCCTGTGAAGCTACGCGACAGCATGTTTGATCATGTTGTCTCTCAGACCGAGGAGACGGCGGGGGGAAAGGACAGGGGGTGACGGGACGGCGGCAGTTTGTTTCTGGGCGAGGCGAACAAAGAGGAGGAAAGATGGGAGGGAGAAACGGTAACTGCAGAGAGCCAGGCGACTGCACGGATAAATGAACGGACAGGTTTACGTGCGAAAGCTACAAAAAGGAGAGAAAAGCGACGGACCTGACAGGACGGGGAAACAGGGCCTGACCGAGCAGAGAATATAAGGAATTGTTGCAAGTGTGCTTAAACTTACACACAGTGTTACAGTGAGAACACGACAGGTTTCTTTGCTATTTTGTCTTCTCATACACTCACATGTCTCTCTCTCTCTCTCTCTCTGTGTTTCTGTGTTCCTTCCTGCAGGATCTGCAGCAGCAGAACTTACAAGTTTGTGATTTGTGCCTCCTGAACCCAGTGAGCGGATTAACTTGCTGTCTGCGGCCAACTTATTTGTTTTTCTCCGTCCTATCTTTCTCTCTTTTCCTTCCCCTTAACCTGAACCAGTACAGCAGAAAGCCCCTGGGCCGGCGTCTGAACAGCTTTCCTGTCCTCTGCTCATGTGGGATTTTTTTTTTATTTTTTATTATTATTTAATTTTTCTCTGTGAAAGAGCCAGGAGTTGTTATGTTCCTACTGGTACTGTATAGAACTGATCTGAATTAACTTATTAATAGAAAGTGCACTTCCCTATAAAATCATTTAAATTTGATGCCCCAGTCAGCTCCCTGATAATGAATTATGAAAACAGCAGCATCTGTGACTGCTAGTGTGTGTGTGAATGTGTGTGTGGGGAAAGAAAAAAAAAACACACACACACTTACTTTCCTTCCGTTAGAAAAAATAAAAATACAGATGGTGTTTTTTTTGAAAATGTCAAGGATGCCAACATAGTGCCTGTGAGAATTTGACACATTTGCCTTTATTCGTGTGTGTGTTTGTGTGTGTGTGTGTGTGTGTGTGTTCATGTAGCTCTCCCAAGAACACTTCAAGCTGTAGGCTTCTGATGCACATGAGAATTTCCACCTCGCTGTGTGTGGATGTGAGGAGCGGAGTAGATGGAGGTAAAGGAATAACAGAGATGAGGACAGACCAATACCAGGCTTTGTTTCCCCCCCACTGTCTTCTCCTCTCAGGATCTCGCTGCTGTCAGATGTATCCAAGCATGTGACAGAGTGTGTGTGTGTGTGTTTGTGTGTGTGCATTTCCACAGTCACTTTTAAATGGGCTTGCCGGTGTGTCTTTGTGGTGCGTATTTCATGGAAAAATGCAGCCGAAGGATGAACGTTAGAAGGTTTAAAAGAATTGGCGTTCCGTGAGTTAAGTCATGACTGTGGCGATAATGAGCGTTTGAGTGTGTGGCCCAAACAGACGGCAGTACCTTGGACCTGAACGGCTCAGGGAACCCTCCGTGCGGAATCCCGATGTATCCCTGCAGGAACTCGACCACGGACAGCGGGAAGGACAGCTCGTCGGCCCTCTCCTCCACCTCCGCCCTGGTCAGGCTGTTCTGCACCATGAACTGAGCCAGGTCGCCAACAATCTTCGACGACGGAGTCACCTGAGGGAGAGACATGTGGGTTAGCGAGAGGGTGAATTAAGTTCCTTTTTGATAAAGAGGAACTGTATCTCAATTTGCTTAAAATAAGAAAAGGCGCTCCAAAAAAAAGAAAAACACTAACACAGAGAATGTGTGACACACACTCAGGACTAAACATCCACACTGATTTTGTGACGGAGCATTTGTTTTAATGAAGATCCTGTCTGCAGCGATTAAGCGCCGAGTGACCCAGGGAAAGACAAATGAAAAGATGTTTACATTTATGCATCCTTTTAATCAATTCGTTCGGCGGCCACAAAGTGAACGGAGCAGGCCTCAAAGAAAAAGAGACTGAACCTAAAAACGAGGAGGGAAGCAGAAGTGTCGAAAACATTCATTAAAGCTGTGTGTAGTCATTCTTTCATTATTTATAATGGCATATCATTATGGTAATAGCAATACCTATTAGCATAATGGTGATAAGTGGTCTTTTTTGACTGTGAACAGGACACTGGTGCAAATATCAATTGCACACATTACTCTAGTGTTGTAATGATTGTAGAAACAAGTTTAAGGCTTCTAGTTCTCTCTGAAGTGGCATTTGGATCATTAAAGAGAGAAAGGAGTCAATTAATCTGACCCACCGACTTTTTTTGTCTCGTGATTTGACGAGCGGAATCTGTACTCGCGCTGAATCCGGCAGACATTTTTCATGCAGCAGGAGAACACATCAAAGAGACGGCAGGAGAAAAAAAAAAAAATGACAGAAGCAAAGGAAAGGTTTCTGACACGGCTTCACCTGCTTCTGAGGTGAAAAAGTCTGAAAAGTCAAAACTGCAGCAACACTGGTATTGAACTGCTAAAAACTTTGTTGTCACAGAATCCTCAGGGTTTCCCCTCAGTGTCCAGAAGCCTTGGAGGCTATTTATTCCAAACAGACCACCGGGTTTGAAAAGGCCCTCTTCTAAGAATTATTTGGATACTTTTTAATTAAATTCACGTGATAACACAGATCTGTATAAATATATGTGCGACAGACATCAGTAATACTATAGAGACTCATCCTTACGTCTGCAAAAGCATCTTTCATCTCCGTTATCACGCAGTTTTATACAAAAACAAAGATGCTTGAAGCATCTGAGAGACGCAGATGTCAGGGATGTCTAAAGATGGGAATCAAATGAATGAGTCCGAGGGAGAACACAGCCGAATCGTCGGACAGAATTTGCCAAATTCTTCTTTTTAACCGAGTCTAATCAGAATGAAGAGAAGAGTTATGAGGCTGAACAGAGTCTCTATTCTAGTCCATGAGTTACTTCAGAGTGAACAGTGTGATAAATGATCAAGAAGACTGACACATCATTATTCAGACATTTAATAAACCACACACTGTTGTGAATTTGTATGTTTCAAATCAAGATAACTCAGTGTTTAATCCCGTTTTCAGAGATCAGCTGAAGGGACAACCATAATCTGAGATGACTTCTGTGCAGTATCACATCAATCTGTGGAATTCCAAAACGTATAAAATAATCACATTCAGCCAAAGGAATAAATGGAGGACAGTGGATTTTCAGGAATATCCCACACTCAGTAAATATACTTTTGCCTCTTCAGATAAGACTAAAAACACAAGATCTTATCACGCTCCACCTACAAGACGAATAAGATCAACAAGTAGAAAAAAGACCCTGAAGCAAAAATCAGAGCAATAAATAGAAAGTGCTGAAAATAGAAACATCTTATGAATGAGAGAGCATGAAAAAGCACAGTGCTGATGACTTTCAGTTTATGAAACATTTCTGATCAATCCTGGCACCGATTTTCTTAAAGCAGTGATGGAGATCAAAACCAGCGGACACATGAATGCTGCCGCAATCAAATTACTACTGAAGCAGGACAAGAATCCATCACTTCCTTCCAGCCACCGCCCACTGCCACTAATAAATATTGACATCAGGATCGTCTCCAAGGCACTTGCGTTCAGGCTGCCAACAATAATCCAATTTATAATTCATAATGATCGAACATGATTCATCAAAGGACGATATTCCGCCAACAAAGTTTGCAGACTTCCTAATCTGTCACAGTGTGCAATTCTTCTGTCATTTCATGCCGAAAAGGTTTCTGATCAGTTAAATCATCTTTTTTTTTTTGGCCATTTGGAGAATTGTTTCTCCAGTGGACTGTTACTACTAACGCGATTCCATCAAAAAGTTTCACTTTTCAGAAAGAAACCTGGCAATAAGACAGAATTTCACCCCTATTTATTTGTGACCATCATCGAGCTACTGTCAGCTACTGCGAAATCAAGGGACATATGCTTCAATATATCAGAAATACAAAAATTTATATGGCAATGAGGTTTTAGTTAAGCAACAAAATCCTACAGGTAATAAAAATCACATACAGGAAGTTTTTCACTTCAAATTTCTGTCCGACTCTGGATTACTGGAATAGTCAAACTGAGTGTTGGTCCAGATGCTCTCTGTGGGTTGGCTGCTGCTTCGAGCTGTGGTGATCATGTCTAGTCACCAGCTATGCCTTATGGGTAGGGACCGGGGTAGATCCTAGTCTCGAGTGCGGCCTCCTGCCGGGTCATCAATCAAGACATCGCTGGCTGGCGACGGTCCGGGGAGCAGCAGGACGACGGTCACGGTGCTTCGGTGGCTGCCGGCACGGTGGAGCAGTGGGCCGTCGAGGTCTCCCGGGGCGCAGCGTGTGCCTCCCGCTACGTGTTTCCTGATTGCGTACCTCGCCGTGGGCCTGTCGACAGGGGTCTCCCCACTTAATGGCGGGCAGCTTTTGGGACTCCGAAGACCTGCGGCGCTCTTCGCTCTACCTGACCGTGACTCCGGGCGCGTCTTAATGATCCCGCTCCGGTGTTGGGAGCGCCGCCCGTGCTCCTGGTGAGGTTCATTAAACTGAACGGTTGAGTCTCGCAGGAATGTGCCGGTCCCTGCTCGCGCTGCCGAGCCTCGCTGGTTCACCGCCCCCGTCCTCTCCGAGGCCTGGTTCTGTTACTAATCCCAATCCCACCCACATCACAGCGGCACTCCGTGTCCCTCCAGCGCACACATTACACATTGTCCTGCGACGGGGATAGAACCACGGCACGCCAGAGAACAACCTGTCAGATGGTTTCAATCATCACATTTTGAATATTTTCCTTTTCCGGTGTTTTAATTTTAGTCCTCCGCCTCATGTCATTTGACACAAAATTTTAGAAACACGAAAAGATGAAAGAAACCAAAATATATTTTATATGAAAACATCTCCAGAGCTCATTGCCAGTTATAATCCACCACAGGGGGGGAAAACAGCCTCCAGCCACAAGGTCTAACATCTACAAATCTGCCTTGAACAGGGTCATCAGAAAACACGCCGTCGGCAGCATCTGGATGATTCAGGTGTCAAACAGAACCGATCATATGCGTCCGCATTTAGATCAGTCAAGCATAGGTTGGCGCTATATTCTGAACAGGACCCCACCTGTGGTGCTGGCTAGCAGAGGACTGCGGTTCGGTTTTCGACTCCAACTCGCAGTGCGACGAGCGGTAAACACGAGCGGCGACAGCGAGAGCAGAACAGAGAACAAAGACCGGGCCCACACGCCACGAGATGCCTATTTTTGTGGCAATTAGTGCACACTGAAGAAAAAAAAAAAACAAAACAAGGAAGAACAATTATAGATCATCCCCAAAGAATTTTTCGAACAAAGAACTTGACACCTAATTCTTCAAGATGAGATGTCAAATTATCACGAGCGGAACATGAAGTACACACATCCACGCTGGGACTGATCCAAACCCCCGTGGTGTGGGTGTGTGTGTTCGCTCGCTGGGCTCCTGGGATCGCTTTGCTCTCGCAGTCATCTCAGTCCGAAAGCAAAAAAAAAAAATGTTGTGACAACAAATTCTATTAGCACGAAGATGACTTTAATGATGGAAAATAACGGCGTGCTCAGCATGGTCTCCACACTGAGCTATGAAAGTCTTACTATTGAGGTGAAATAAGAAGGTGAAATCAAAAGTGGGCAGAAACGGCCAATTGACCTCAAGAGATGGATCTTGGCGCAGCTTTAAAGACCAGAGGTGTTTTATAAATATCTTCCCGCTGTGCATCTCTGCTTGGACAATCATGAAACAGATCAGGCACTTGTTATTTTGAAACGGTGTCGCCGCAATTTCTCTCAGATTGTGACGCGACGTCGTCTAAAATCCGCCCAGGACGCCCGTTAAGATTCACGACCACTTGGGCAAATCAGTGGCTCCCCAGCAAGACGCTGCTGGGAAGGAAATTGTTCCCCCTGATTTAAACAAGTGCGCTCTTCGCCGCAGCTCGTTCCCGACACAACACCTAAAGCTCAGCTCGATTGGGCTCGAGAACAGAGGAGATAATGATAGATTGCTTTTACTGTAAACGACTGTTTAGAGGAAGGGCTTGGGAGATTTGAATTGGCCGCTGAAGTCCCTGAAGAGGCCATTAACTTAGTGGAACGGAACAAAAACTCGATGTGAAATGACTGCAAAACTATCAAAGACATAAGACGGAGGGTACAGTGCTGCTTTGCTCGTTTACCTATAGCCTGCTTCTGCTTTGAACTGGCAGGTATAAATACCAGTTTACAAAATATCTAAAGGTTATAACCATCGGTAGATGATTTTTTTTTCTTTAACCAAACTCTGATCTCTGAGGTTTTCACTGTAAAGTTATAAATTGTCATGATTTTCTGACTCTGCCATCGTCCCTCACTTCACCCCTCTCACATCGGTTGAACTACTATCTTTTGTCTTCACAAAGTCAAAACATCTTTTTCCACTGCTCCTTCATGTGTCCGGTTCAAGTCACTGTTATTTCCAAGCAGAATATTCCTTCTTTCTCGATCCACAGTAACATCAGCAGCACTTCTCTCATTATCAATCTCTGCTGATGAATCATCCGCCGCCAACTCTCCCCGGGCGCCGCAGACACACAAATGGGAAGCGTTATTTTCAGCGGTGCATGAGCTATATGCGATGTGTGACTTTTTCTATATTTTTAGACTAACAGTGAGGTAAATCACATCCTGGCAAAGTTGAAAAATGAAAGATTTCCTCCGCTCTGGGCGCGAAGCCGAGCTTAGATTCTCACCTCTGAACCGACGGTCTCGCTCATTATGACGGATAAGATTTTGTCATTATGTAAGCATCTCGCAATTCTGTCGTCTGTTCAAAGAAAACACTGCGGAGATTCAAATTAAATTCCTACAGCAGGTAAAACAACCTATTTTATCATGTTTGCAGACAATCAGGCCCGAGGCTGTGCAGCCGCACAAGGTCATTTTCTAACTGGGGAAGAAAATATTCAGCGAAAGTTAAAACTCCAACGTGCGCCGGAGCAATGGTAATAAAATGAAAACAGAGTGAAGTCGGGATGGGCTATCCAGGAGGGGTGAAGTATTTTATAAGCATGACAGTGTTGACTGAGGTGCATGTGACAGCGCCGTGTGAATAATTCATGAGGACAGTGTGGAAAAAAAAAAAGAATTGTCAACATAAATCTCTGCAAAGAGTTTCTATAAGGCTGCATAAGCAGCAGGGCGGCTCAGTGGTGCAGTGGATGGCACTGCAGCCTCACAGCAGGGAGACTGTAACCTTTGCTGGCTTTTTCTACAGTATATCGGAATATGAAAACCTCTAATCTCTGACACCAATCTCTCTGTCACAGTCGATATCAACCCAGAAATCAAAGCAGCATTCTTTCAGCGCCCATCTCCGTCACTTCTCACCCACCACCTCCAAAACTTTAAAAGAAATTTCAGTGTGTTCAACACTCTGCTCCCGCGACCGTTTCACCCCCCCCCCCCATGTCTTCAGAACCTGCCCCGGCTTCCCGGATCTAATAAAAACTGCTCCTCCACGCCGTCAAATCCCCGCGCAAACTCGCCCGACCTCCTTCACCCATGCATTCCCACCCGTGACCTCCGTTCATCAGATCACAGGCTCCTCTCAGGGCGCCGCTCAGCTGCTGCCCACACACACTCTGGAAGTCACTCCACAATTCACTTTGTTTCTGCAATAATCTCACCGCCTTCAAATCTCTATGAAAATCCATCTTTTCACACCTGCTTTTAATGTTTGAACGCTTCCATTTTATTTATTTATTTTTTTTATCTGTAAATACCACTCAGCGCTGCTAAAGGAACTCTATAAATAAAATATATACTGCAACTTGCAATGATTTATTGTGCCAACTTTGAACACTCAATCAGGCATCATTGGGTTTCTCACTAGATAGATAGAGCGAAACCTTTCGTCAGTGGTGCAGCTTTCTAAATTGCACCATAAATCCTGTCTTTTTTTTTTTTTCCCCCTCTCCTGGTCAAAAGAAGACAACGACCTCTGGGAAAACGTCGGGGTACGGCAGCCGAGTGTAGATGTAGTGTTGGGAGCGGAGCTGCGATGAAGACACAGATAGTGAGGACGAGCAGAATAACAAACGTGCTGAGTTTTTCTTTTTCTTTTTTGACAAGCTGCCGCAGATTGACAGATTAATGCTGGAACCTCTCTGATGGTCTGACCTCTTCGCAGTGCGTCCGAGAGCGTGAACGCGCCACACTGCTTTGTGAACGCAGCCATTTCTCTGTCCGGGATTGTGTGTGTTCTGCTCTTTAACCTACTGATTGAGCGAATGCGTCCAGAAGCTGTCTGAGGAATTCGACATCAGATTTTACAAGGTTGAGGACAAATCACTCCACCCTGATCAGGACGTTTCTTATTTTTCAGGTATTCGAGTTAATTGCGAAGGTCTGGAAAGTCTGTCCTGCTCGAGGTGCCGCATGCATCAATGGAGTCAGGAGGTTTCCACCTTCGGCGACCATTAATTTAACACGAATTCCCTCTCTAGGTATAAGCAATTGAGACGTATCCATTTAGGAGATTTAACGAGCTGCCGCAGCCGCTACGTTTGTTCCACAAACGCAGAAATGAATGCAGATTAATCCTAAATTAAGTCTCCTATTATCACACCTCACACAGAAAGCCCGTCCACCTCCGGCGGCACTTTGTGTTCTCGCCACCTCCGCCTTTCTTTTTTTCCTCTCGCACTACTCTCCTTCCGCCTTCTGTCCGTCGTTCTCACTTTCACTAATGTGCAGCTCTCGGTAAGTGGTCCGGCATGACTCCAAAGTCCAAGACAGAGGACAGAGGACGTGAGCGCGCCGTGTTTTCGTGCACCTCAAACTCCCTTAATGGGAGGAATATCATATCACTCAGAACAACGTGTGTGTGTTTGTGTGAGTGCGAAAGAGCAAAAAGGCAAAGACACACACACACACACACAGTGAGGCCGTTCAGCCATGCCAGCAGCCGAGTGAAGAATCGCACCTGTCAGGAGGGGAAGAGACGGGAGAGAGGAGCGATAACAAGAGGGTCAGGGAAAGGAAGGAGGAGGGGAGAAGTGATAGAAAGATTAGAGATACATGAAGTCGGTGTAACTGAAATGAGAGAGTGTCGGACGGAGGGGAGGAGGAGGAGCCGAGACTAAATGGAAGCAGGGAGGGGAGAGCGGGCATTAAAGGGATGAAGAACAGAGTGACAGGAAGAGTAAGAGGGAGAAATAAAGGGATGGACGGATCAACCGAGGGGAGGAGAGAGAGAGAGAGAGAGAGAGAGAGAGAGAGAGAGAGAGAGAGACAGAGGCAAACAGACAAGAGCTGTAGACATCTGCAGCCCCACAGGCAATACAAGAAGGTGCTCCACCTCCAAGTGGGGGGAGAGCGAGAGTGTGTTTTCACAGTGTGGAAGGTGAGTGGATACGTGCCTGTAATCGCAAAAGGAAAGTGACAGAGTAAGTGAGGGAAAGACAGAGTGGGAGACGGCGCTAACGAATACATGTGCGGCTCGTCCTCCCCGTAACGACGAGCCCGTGTCGCAACAGATGTACCTCGGCGAGGGAGAAGAGAGAGAGAGCGAGAAAACTGCAGAGTGAGTGAAATTCATCAGTGAAAATAAAGCAGAAAGAAATTTGGAGTCGGGAAACTTCACTTCCAGCGGCGGGAAAAGCAGGAGCCAATTAATCAACCACTTTCCTGAAATTCAGTGTGTTTTCTCTCTGTGTTCCTTTACCTGAAAAACAGGCACGCAGCAGAAGTTCTCACGGTATCGTTTAGTTAGATCAGGCTATAAATACTGCACCATTAGGCATGTCTGTTTGGCTCCGTTTTTTTTTTTTCCTGTTGCTTAAGCAAATGTGCCTCCAAGCAAAAAAATGTTAATAATAAATGGCTTTACAATGAGACTCCTTATTGCTATTATTATCTTGTAGCATAGAAGCATGTGTCAGCTTGGCTGTCTCACTGTTAAGATGACATTACAGCTTCTGTGGTCGGCGCTAGGGCAGCAGGACGTGACCGGGAGGATAATAAGAGGCAGCGGTGGAGCCGACTGGCATGAAGCAAAAGGCTGCAGGAGAAATGACATGTTACGTGCTTTTGTATGAAGTGCAAGAAAAGAAAAAAAAAAAAAAAAAAAAAAAAACTCTCATTCCTGTGTGATCTCCAGGAGCTCGTTATTTTTCCAGCTGCTAACAAGCCGCCGTTTTTTTTTTTTTTATCCACTTTAGCATCGCCTTCTTTCTGTGAAAAGTTCTCATTTTTAAAAAAAAATACAGATAACAGACATGTGACATGTGGAGGATGGAGCACGAGCTGAATAAACGCTGAGAGACGAGACATTCCGAGGTGGTGTAACGGTGGAAGTGATGTCTGCCGACTCTGGAAACAGTTAGTTTCAAGTCTCTTTGAAGCATTTAAAAACGTTATACACAAGTTAGAATCTGATGACAGAATGTAAAGGGCTTTGAGCTATGAAGCACTGAACTCTGGACTTGCGCGATGGAAACGTTAGAAGATGTACAATCAGTGAAAGTGGCAAACATTAACGGTGCAAAAGCTAGCATTAGTGTCAATAGATGTCAGGGTCGGAGCTTTAACACATGGAACACCTACGCCTATTCCTGGAGATTATTACCGAGCTGTGCATTTCTCCAAGAGAACATGAACTCTTTTCATTTATTTGGCTTCATATCCATCCACCTACAGAGTCTTTAGACATCTAAGGTTTCCACCGGCTTGTACGTTACTGTAATGTTCGCGTGTTTTCGTCATTCCCGCTCAGAGTTTATGAGCTCTTGCTCTCAGTTTTGGTATTTGCCTCGTCAGAGCAGAGATGAGAGCGTATTATCCTTATTTATGACTCCGGGACCTTATTTTATGCAGCATTTTTATGCATTCAAGTTTTACAATCATTTGAACCTAGCTGGGAGGTTAATATAAAATATCGGTAATATTACTGATACATGCTGCTTCTCCCTTTATGGTTTTGTAGAAGTTTTCCACATCTGAAATCAATCTTTAGCTCGAAACTTTCGCTCCACTCAGCATTTAACCCCGTGAGGGGAGTTCCCACAGCAGATCACCACCTTCCAGTAATTTCTCTCCTATAACGTCTCAGCATGTCCTCCCTTCACCTCACCCATGAAGGACCTCGCTGGTGTTCTTGTTTTCGCCTGGCAGCTCCATCCTCACCTCCTTTTGCCTTCATAAATGAACCGCAATCTTATCTGCAAATAAAGTCAAGGTTGACTTTTTTTTATTAGTCGAGATATTTTATGTAAACCTGAAATTCATAGTAAAAGACTGGGAAAAGCACACGTATCCGTGTCTTTTTAAAGAGATGACTGGCTTGAACTAGTGAAGTATGTACTTGTCTTTATATATTTATATAGTTACACAGGCGAGACCAGTCTGCATTATCTTTAATCCTTTATAGTGAAAGCACTGGTTGAAATTACTGGAAAATTTAAAAAAAAATATGACCCTGTTGTACTTGTTATGAAAAGTGGGAAGCAGAATGCCCGTTCATTTTCATAATCCTCACAAACTTATTGAAATCTCTTCATATCTCAAAGTTCAGCACCACTTTAGCTATCTTATCATTGTTAGTGATCCAAACCTGCCACACGTCTGACTCGTTGCTTCATGTGTGTTTTTGACTCTGGCAGCCATCATCTGTCATTATTCATGCCGCTCAGCCTCCACGCTTGACGACTGCGATCAACGAGAGAGACTTGAGCCGAACTTTCTCGCCAGACTGATCAAATTAGCATTAGCGCCATGAAAAAAAAAAAAAAAAAATGTCAAGAGACTTGGGGTACTTTCATTCGCCTTAATAATTGTAAATCAAGTCTACAGATTAAGGCAGATTTGGTGACTTTATACTGGGATCTCCAAAAAGCAATATAATGATTATACTCCAGTGCACACCTGGAATTATTATTAGGCTATAAAACAGGCAGGCTTATGAGCAATTTATCAAAGCCTCCGAGTCTCCCGAGTTGCTTTTGCTGTCGTTTGGTATTAAGTAGAAGCCAATGAGCCTAAGTCTGGGATTTTCTTTTAATTTTTAATCAGCCGGTTCTGTCAGTTCAGACATTTCCTCCACAAATATCTTGATGTCTTTATTCAGGACATGACACCCACTGCTACAAACCATGAATTAATAAACTTGGCTAAGTAAACAATTAGTTTAATGCAAATCACTTTTATGCAAATGCTTTGAGGATAATTAAGTCTTAAATGTTTTTTTTTTGGAAGAAAAAAAAAATCATTTGAGTTGTTTATTATGTGAGAGGCTGCGTTCTTGATAAAATGAGAGAAATTAACAATCCATCGTTTTTGATGTGAAATCACATTAAAAGCCAGAAACATGCACTGACGTTCAACAGCAGCTGGAAACTCCAACAAGGAGCATTTTTCAGCGATACAAGTGTGTTATAGAGATCATGGGTGGGGAGTATATGTTCCAAGAAAGCCAGTGTTGTGCGTGCTTTACGTCTGTATCTGACAGAAACATCCCCTCTCCCTTATCGACGGGCCGACGGCGAGAGAGAAACAGGCATCGGCGAGCTAACAGGATACAACAGAGAGCATGGCAGGACCCGCAGGCACATTAAGCCAACATTGGCTTGTGCAGCGAAGCCCACCGAGTCTTAATTGAATTGATAGAGAGCATGGGGAGGGTGGGGGGGGAGAGCAGGAGAGAGAACTGATGAGGAAAAGAGAGAAGGGGGGGGAAAGAAAATTAGGGAGAGGGGGATTGGAGATGGAAAATTGAGAGATAGACAGGAGGAGAATGGGGAAAAAAAAAACAAGTGAAACAGAGAGGAGGTGTTGGTAAAGTAATGGGGAATCCATGGGAGCATGTCAACGAGGGGAGAGGAAAATAATAAAGATGTCTGGGCAATAGGTGTGTGTAAAAAAAACAAAAAAAAAAAAAACAAGAGAGAGAGATGGAATGGCGGGGCAGAGGTGGAAAAAGTAGAGAGAGAGGTTGGTTTGATAAAGAACAGGAATGCAAATGACAGGACAAAATAATTACTGAGTGGATGTGAGCGAAGAGAAAGAGGGATGAATCTATTACGAAGGTGTGGTGGTAAATAATGAAGGGAGGGAAAACAAAGGAATTAAAAATAGATAATGAAAAAAAGGAGGAGGAGGAGGAGGAGGAGGAGGAGGAGGGGAACCTGGTCTGAGAATGAAAATGTTGACTGCATAATTAGCAGTGGCGCTTCGATTAATGTGCCCTTCAGGCAAATCAACCAGAAAAACAGTTTGTCGCGGTTTAAGTTGAGTGAAAACTGCCTGGCAAATGACGAAAGTTGTCAGAATTTCTCAGAGTAAGTACAGATCATCGAGTTAGAGAGGACTTGTTAAAGAAAGACAAGCTCAGAGTTATAAAAATAAATAAATAAATAAACAAACTAGTGGAGAGAGTGAGTGAAAAACCCATAGAGGGAGAGAGAGAGAACAGGGAGTATCAGGCCGGGCTTCAGTCAGCAAAGACCCGGGGATACACCAGCTCGATATGAGATTGCTTGGCTCAACTGAGTCAAGAAGAGGGGGCAGCCTGGCTGAGGCTGCCAATGTGAGCAATGCCAAGTGAGAAACAGAAAAACCATGCCAAAGTCATTTCTGGGGGTTTTCGGCAGATCGCTCCTCTCTACCTCTCTGAGACACATTGGCAGCGAGAGCGGCGAATCATCCATACCGATGCCGTTTGTGCTCGGCTGTGCATGCAACAGCCTGAAATGCATTTCCGACTCCCAGTTATAGGAGAGTAAAATGAGGGGTGGATACGACCGGCGCCGCCACAGCAGAACGGCTACAGTTTCAAAACCTGGACAGCGGGACCTTTATGCACGGAGTGTGGACGAGTTTTCTTCATGAAAAGTGATAAAGAGGGTCGAGAAGATTGAAGTACGAGCGGGAAAATAGACGGACAGACGGCGAAATGTTGGATCATCTCAAAATGACAGTTTTTATTATACCCTTGGCAATCTCTCTTCGCAAAAAAAATAAAATAATGACGACGTGTCAAAGCGGCCTTTTATTAAACGTACAGACCTACTAGAGGTATAAGTGATAGCAGCTGATGCATGAACCTCCCACAGTTCGGCTTGTTTATGAATCATGGTGCGAATGCTACGTATGCCACGTAATGCAATTACCATAGGAGCCAGTGAGTGTTAGAAGTTACATAAATAATCTGCTGAAAGCTGCAACTCAGGAAAAAAAATTCTCGGTTCGTACTGAAATCACAGACATGCTTCAATCTTATTTTTTGCAATGATTAAAATAAATCTATCAACGACATAAACCCACCAGACTTTACACCATTCCGGACTCCCTGCTGTCCCGCTCTATTCAGAAGTGTTTCATACTATTTATTTCGGCGTATGGAAAAGGAAAAAGAAGGCTGAAAGTGCTCCTCCTGATGCTCAAATCAACAGGGATTTTTCTTTCCTTTTTTTTTTTCAAACATTTCTCACCTTAATGAGGTCTCCTAGCAGTTTGTTGGCTTCAGCGTAGGCCTTCTTCACCTCCTTGAACTTATTTCCCAGTCCCATACTGTGAGCCTGCAAAGGAAAACAGTGAAACAAATGAGACAGGAAGTTAAAAAAAAACAAAAAAAAAACAGCCTTATTACTGAGTTGGTTTCATTCTGTGATTCAAGGATTTATTTGTGTAGTTACACCTATAGCTTGTAAACTGTCCTGTTTTAAAGTGTAATACGGTGCACAGCGCTTCCGTTTGCATTCTGTTGATATAAACTGGTTATAACCGAGCGCCAGGATGCGTACCAACAGGGTTTGAACAGCGGGTGCGCTGCGCTGTCTATTCAGTCACTGTCAAATAATCCGCGGCACATCTCAGAGCGACTGTGCGCCGTGAATACACTGCCGACGCCTGTCTGCGCTTGATCTGCTGCACAGCATCAATAAACACAAAAATAAGTCGTACAAGCCGCAATTTCAGTCAGAGTTTCAAAGACAGTGTCTCTGGTGATTAAATACTTCCTCTACTTCATTTTTTTTAGTGATTTTTTTTTTTAATCTTGAAGAAGAAATATGTCAACTGTCACTCTGAATTTAGTCTGCATCTCGTGGTGACCAAACAGTAGATGACCTGCAGTAATGTGGCGCTGCTGCTTCACGCCGACTTTCCTCTCTAGACCAAAGGCAGCGCTAACAGGATGGAGCGCCGCGTTTCCATGACGACTGGATATGAAGACACAGGGATTGATTGTCACGACCACGTGGCTCCAGACCACAATAGAGAGGCTGTTTACCAAAACACTGCATATGTGCATGAAACTGGATAGAGGGAGATGGATCCTTGAATGAACGGCTAATAACTGAGCGTACCTGGAAGTGAAGGTTGGTGTACTGTCCTCCCGGGATCTCGTTCTCGTAGACGTCAGCGTTGCCAGACTTCATGGTGGCGGTGCAGTCGAACGGAGCGTACAGACCTCTGGCCACCTCCCAGTACTCGCTGTAGTCAAACACCTTCTCCAGAGCGATGCCTGCAACACAAGGCAGCAGGGCGGTGTCAGAGTCTTGGTTCTTTTTACCCAGTATTCCCGGGTTGGCCGGACTCAAACTAGTCTTTCTGCGGGACTTTAAAAGTTCTCCATGTGTGTGCAGGTTCTCTTCACTTCCTGTCAGCGTCTCTGAGTTTGCCCTGTGATAAACTGCCAACCTGTACCCAGCATCCCCCTGCAGTCAGCTGGGACTGACTCCAAGGCCCCGCAACCTTGAGTTGGATAAAGTGGTATAGAAAATGCATAGATGCAGCTGACATTACCTTCTGTCCAGACTCATAATATATGGTAAAAGGGTTGCACTTATGTAGCATGTCTTTACCCCCAGGGTCTCAAAAGCACTTTGCACACTCGGTCACATACACACACATGCTAATGGAGACGGCGCTGCCCTGTGCGTGGGGCGCTCTACATCAGGAGCAACTTGGGGTTAAGTGTCCAGCCTAAAGAGACTATGACATATGGACAAGTCCTGCCACGGAATACACTAAAAAGGTTCGGCGGATCAGCCGCTGCCTTTGAACTCATATTCACAATTACTAGTTGGCACTGTTGACACAGTGAAAAGAGGGTCTGCATAGAGGACAAGGAAAGCCACAATGACATCGAGTGTTGGCTGTTAAAATCTAATGGGGTTAAACTAAGTATGTGTGCAGAAATCTGAAGAAAAAAAAAAAAAAAAACATTCCCCTCAAGATGCTCCAAAAATACTGCATTCAGAAGATTGACAAAAATCTTTTTATGAATAGAAAACATTGCTTAAGTTGTAACAGTAAGCAGACTTATATTCAGCACATATAAACACTGTGATAACACCGCTCACATGGAAGTGACCAATAGTCGGTTCAGCTTTAAAATCAAATCAAATGCATCTTTTTTCTTTCTTTTCAAAATCTTTTTTTGTTGTTGTTGCTGTTTGTTTGGCTCCTTTGAACAGAAAAGTGAGTGATCTGTTCTACCAATATAGTAGCATTGTTGTGGAGGCTGACGAGGCAGCCAGCCAACAATCCGTATTACTCATCGCAAAACTTGTGTCTCGTGCCAGCAAGCCATTTGTGGGCTTCTGTGGTTGATTTGAATTTATGAAAAAAAACGAAAAAATAAAAAATAAACATGAACTGAAACTTGTCACAGAGTTGAACCTGTGCACATTTTTTTTTTTTTTTTTTTAATAAAATGTGTAATTTATAAGGTGTGACTTCTCCCTGCAGCATATTGGGGTTTCTTTTCTCAAACTACTAAGCAGAAGAAGGAGAAAATAATGTACGAGGTGCTCCTTTCCTGATAACTGGATTATAAGCTGGTGCATTGTGAAGTGTGCTATCAGCTCGTATTTTAACCTCGCCTTTGATACATCAGCGCTGCTTATAAAATCCCTGTAATGTTTTGTGAGCATGTGAAAACGACATTTGTTGCTGGTATTCATGGCATTCTGCTGCTGCCAGTAAAGGTGTGCTAAAGCCGATTACCTTGAGAGGAGAAATCTGCTTTAGCACCGTGACAGGAAAGGCAGCGCACTGAGCTTTTGGGTAATGATGACAAAAAAAAAAAAAAAAAAAAAACATCAAACATGCTAATGAGACAAACTTAGCTTTCAACTTCTACAACGACTGAGTGACAAGCTTGTATTTTGCGATTCAAAGGGAGCACATATGCCAAAGTGCTTTTGTGTGCTTCCACTGTGATCTTGGAGGGGAAAACGGAGGCACTGTGAAATTAATGTGAAATTAATGTGCGTGTTGTTTCTCCTCAAATTCAGCAGCCTGCCAAGCCAGTCAGTAATTGGGTCCATTTCCTTCTCTGTTTGCGAACGCCCGCCTTCGGAGCTTTCATTTACGCTTCCATTGTGAAATTATAGCCTCCGTTTACAAGCGGAAGAGATGTCGTGTTTGGTGTGACGACAGAAAGCAGCCTCTGCTGATTCAAATGTCAGCCGGGGTCAAATTTCCCCCCCCTTCCTCAGCGTTCGCTCAGCACCTCATACTTCTCTGTTCGTTACACCAACTTTTCGCTTAATGGACAACATGTGCAAGTATCTACCAATTAACTACCAGCAGCTGCACTGCCTCGGTTCTGGTGAAACCATTAAAAATCCTGAACAAATAAAGAAATTGTGGATTCATGACACCCTGCACTGAGACATCTGTCGGTGTAAAGCCTAATCTATCATAATGGACTGTTAATATTTTGTTTCTTTTCAAGAGGATTAATTGCAGCTCTCTGGTTACTTGGCTGGAAGCATTTCAACATATTGTAACGTCCATAGTTAATGATGACTTACACACGATTTCACTTGCAAATCCAAATGAGTCACACATTTGTTTAGCGAACTGTGAAAACGCTCGACGTACACAAAGCGCTGTAAAATTACCTCAAGATAACTTTAAGTTTGTGTAAATTCCTCGAGGTAAAGTGAAAGCACTTCATGCATATTAGAGGGGATAAAACGACTTAAGCCCCATTTAGAAAAATTAACATACTGTAAGAAGGTGGGGGATAAAATACTCCCTCCGGTCTGGTAATTTAGCACATTGTTCTGGAGGGGGATTTAAACAGTGTGAAAATAACAGGCTGTGGTCTGTGACAGACGAGGACGTCTTGAACCAGAAAACCCAGGAAAAAGCAAACAAATCTGGGGAAGAAAAAAAAAAAAATAACACCCATAAATCGGCATCTGGTTATATTCATTGTGGCACAGTGAGTGGAAATCATAGCAGAGCTGGCTGAAAAGATTAAAACTGGGATGCAAAATTCACAACATTAAAAAAAAAGCATATGACATTTCGGAAGCTGTGTTTGCAGTGATTCGATCAATCAGCAGGCGGGCTCAGGATGCCTTCCTCTTCAGTATACATCATTTTACAGGATTTAAAATGCGTCTCAAATCTCGCTCTTGCATAATTCCAGTGGCTTTTTTTTTTTTTTTTTGCGCACGAATGTGTCGCGCGTGAAATAAGCCACCGTGCGGCACACTCTTAATAATGACGAACTTGTGAGCGCACAGATATTTTCACACTCCGCTGGTGCCAGTTTAACATGTGGTGCAGGGGGAGTGAGCTGCTGATGAAGAGGCAAACATGTTGCCATATAAACAGACGATAATTAACACAAAAATTGTGATATTTCTTTGCGAGTTTGGTAAACAAAGAGGCTGGTTTTTCGGCGGGTGGCTCGGTTACATTTTACAAACTGGCAAGTGCTTAACGGCAGCGTCTGATCTGAAATTTCATGCACATTTGAAGGCAAGCACGCTAATATTCGGCCCTCCAAATGGAGAGGAGCCTGTGATACGAGACACAGTCCCTCTAATAAAATGAAAAGCTCAGAGCCTAGTTACCATAAACTGCCACTATTTATTGGAACTGTGTGCCGTTGAAAAAATAATAATCCTTCAAAGTCCCATCAAAACAATTGCGATTTCCTCTGAGGAGAAGGCGATAACAGTTCTCGAGGAAACAATGCCAGAATTTAGATACTGGACTTAACCGCCTGATTACTGTTGGAACATGAGTGACTACAGGTCTCCGAGCAGCTCACTTCAACGGTAAGATAAAATTCAGTGGTTGCAGTTAACCCTCGAAACACACCAGAGATTATTTTAAGGTTCTGTGTGAACCACAGTCGAGTGTCGGGCTTTTCAATCTGGATGCTCTTCCTGCAGCGGTCAGGATTAGAACGACCCCCGCTTCAATAAAACGGCACCTTAAGGGGCCAGGTGATGGACGAGTAATGGGGACGTATCAATGAACTGGAGGCGATGCTGTGATGGGCTGGTGACCTTTCCATGATGCACCCAAACTCCACCTCCAGTCGGCTCGGGCTCCAGCCAACAAGACAAACCTAATAAGACGTCGACTGTTGGCACTGAGCTTTAAATCAGCTTGTGCACGATCTTCAATCTGTCGTCAAATAGCGAAACATCTGAGCTGGAATGCAACCAATGACTAAATAAGACAAAAGAAAATGTGTTTGTCATCGCAGAAAACAACGCAAATAAAACACAAAACATTCAATGACAAATATCTATATTGTCATTTTATGTGATTGTTGTCAAGAAAGCATTGTGCGACGCTGCATTATGTGAAGACAGAAAGAAAACAACAACAAATGAATACTGACATATGGATGGTCATACTGAGGCCAAAACAGCGTCGCCGTTTTTTTTTTTTTTTTTTTCTAGACTGCTGGCTATAATCCTAAAATCATCAATCAACTGCGACATCGTGGCGTGCGTACGTACAGCACAGACACGCAGACACGCGCACGTCCACGGATCAACACACTGAGAGGGCTGCTTGGCAGTGACAGAGTGGCATCAATATTCAGCTCATTAGCGGCGCTAACGCGGGACGCACACAGAGACGGGCACATATTTTCACATTCATAAATGTATACACACATACCGAACAAAAAAATAAACAAACCACAGTTGGCGTTACACACACAGTTTGTGCGGTTGATGAGACGAGCTGGAGAGATGAAGACGGATGGGACGCAGGAGGACGGCGAGGGAAAACTGAATATGGAGAGACGGTGGATAGACGTGCATCTTTCTGTACAGCTTCGGCTGACGGTGTGCGTCTGCTTAAAACGCCACGCGTGGAGTGAATATGCAGGCTGGGCGCATTGTCGCGGCGTCACGGAATTCTTCATCAATCAAACTCATGCATGATTCATGAGAAACGGCAGTAAATGCGGTGTCAAACAAACACAAGGGCCGCCTTAATAAGAGTCATCATTCAGTTTTGTAAGCGTGTGTGAATATGTATGACTTTTTAAATGGTGCGTGTGTGTGTGTGTGTGTGTGTGTGTGTGTGTGCTTAATAAATAAAAAAAAACAGCTTTAAGAAAAATGGATTAACCCGAGAGGTGCTGTTCTTGCCCACTTCCCGAGGACAGAGAGTTCCTGAGTGAGACGAGGCAGGAGTGGAAGGAGAGGAGCGGCGGATGAGAGGGGCAGTTTGAGGGAGTGAACGAGCCATGCAGAGTGCAGTTAATTGCTTTGTCACTGAGTGAGAGGGAGGGGACAAGAGGAGGATGGCAAGACGATGTGAAAGGAGTGTGTGTGTGTGTGTGTGTGTGTGTGTTTGTGGGGGCGGGGGGGGCACCGAGGAGACAGAAGCAGACTGCAAAGCACTGATTACTGCTTTGAGAAAGAGAGCGGAGCGAGAGAGAGAGAGAGAGAGAGAGAGAGGGGGAGTGAGTAAAGGAAGGCAGTAAACAGACTGAGGTCAGGCAGGAGTGGAGGTACTGAGACTGTGCTCCACTTAATTACAAAAGTCATGAGACAGGAAATGGAGATGGAGCAGGGTGGGGACTTTGAGCGAGGCAGGGATGAAGGTGAAAGGTATTAAAAGTAGTAGGATGTGAGAGGGAGTTTTTTTCCCCGCATGTGCGTGCATAACGAATGGAGCGGGGTCGCAGCAGGATACGCCATGAGTATGCAGACACGTGTGTGCAAGAGTGACATCCTGCATCGCAATCCGAGTCTCAAGTCAGGCAAATTGAAATTCCTGGGACAAACCGACAGACTGGAGAACATCTCGCTCTTGAGTAATGACCTTGTCTTTCTTGTGTTTGCTGGTTTTCTGGGAGCAGCGCGCTCGCAAAATGATATTCTGTCGCTGGAGTGGACTGGGTCTAAATGATGGGGGAGTTTCTCTTCCCCCAGATACTTTTAACGCTGGAATATATCACCTTTCCTACTTCCCCCGGAACTGCTTTCAGGGGCCCCAGAGGCCGGACATAAACCTGTTGCGTTCTGCTCGGGTCCGGCGCGGGGATGAAGAAAGAGCATTAGAGCAAAAGGCTTTCCTCTGAAAAGCACAGGCGACACATTACAGTCAGAACGCAGCGTGTCGTTATGGCTCCGCGGCTGTGTCGCTCCGCAAAACTGTTACAGAAATTGCCTCCCCGTCAGTGACAGATTTTCCTCGGTGAACGCCTGTTAAACATTTTTTGGAGAAACAACGAGCTTTGAACGGGAAGCCATTCACGCTAAGGACACCCTCGGGGACGAACAACACCAACACCTGATGTGTACTTTTGTATTCCGCTTGACAAAAGCCACTGTAGATGTGCCGATCATTTTAATGGAATATGGCGCCGTCTGTTGGGCCGCTCATCCGTGGAAATTAGGGATGGCAAAACAACACCGATGCTGAGAGATGCAAGGGGTAATACCTTTTTCTCACTTAAATATCTGAATTCTAATGGCCTGGCTTGTGTGGGTCATTTACAAGTGTAACCATCCATAAATCAATCTTTACTATCATTATATTTAAATTAGTACGCAGGTTGTGAGAAGAGATGCAACAGTGAGACATTCACATCTACAAGTCAGCTCAATTAATACTTTTTTCAGTGACTTTCAAAGTCATGCAAATAGAGTAAATATTCCTCAAACCAACACATGCAAAAGGAGAGTCTCAAGCTGGAAGGAAACTTGTGTTTTTTCTCTCTTTTTTTGTTTGTATTCATAATTTGTTTTCTTTTTGTTACTGCGTATCGATTTCAGGACTGAACCAATATTCCCTCATTTTTATTCTTTTCTCTAAGCTGAGTGCACATTTTATGAAGAAACATCTCCCTATTTTCACAGGTTGCATAGATTCCAGTGCAGGTAAGCAGGAAACAAGCTTCATATCTGAACACATGAACAGAAGGTTTGTATGATATCTACAGCTATATAGGGATCTGTATCGTCTGTGGTTCTTGTGTTTTTATGCCACAGCATCTATATAAGACGCTTTGCTCTCTTATCTATTCTCATACCAATTACTACCAACATAAAGTTGAGCAAGACTCAACATGATGCAGTCTGGGTAAAAAATAATTAATGCATTAGTGTTTTTGTTTTTATTTTTATCTCCGTGGAGCTGATGGGTAATGAGGTCAAGCTCTTTTATGCACAGAGACAGGAAACTCTGCCTCGTCAAAGCAGAACAATGGTGGCTTTGGAGCATTCGGAGCCGGCCATTAAAGACATTATCTGCGTTTAGCTCCCATACAGAGGAGAACTGCTTATAAGTGTGAATAATCTCCTGCACTGGAGCTCAGATAGTGCATTAGCAGGGTAGTGTGAATGTAGCATAAACAAAATTAGCAGGGCTTCTGGTGGTTCTGAGTAATGGAAATGAGCTATCAGATCTAGTTAGCGCAGCCGAATCAGTTTTCCCAATAGCATTGCGCAACATAACTAAGCAGCAAACTCAACATCAGATTTAATTCCTTTAGCCTGTTTTATGCTCCTTCAATTTTTAAACAGCAGTTTTACAACCGGCTCTTTTAATATATTTCCCACTTTAAACTCCTCGCCGTGGGAGGCGGGAGGTCACTGAGCCCCATCAGATACCGGCGGTGATGGAGGAGCTCCACCTTTTCCACGGCCTATAAAAATTACATTGTGCAGAGCGGACTGGCCAGCAGCGGGCCCGAAGGGGAGCGGACGCATTCCGAGTCCATCCCTCCACTTATCATATGACCTCCTGGGAAAATAAAAACAGAGCTGCGGTGGTCCGGAGCGGTCCGCCGGGGCTCGTGCGCGAGGCGCCTCTGATCGGACCTGGCAGGACGTCGTTTGGAAAAGCAAATGAGTAACCAACAATCATGTCAAGTGTGCCTCGGAGAGCCTTTAACCCCTGAAAGCTCCTGGGAATGTTGCTCATTATGCAAAGTATAGAGGTGACAGTTCTGCACTGCAGGTTTCACTTGTTAGAGTCATGTATTAAAGAACGGCGCATCGCTCACAGCTACAAACAGTTTCCATTTCCACAGAAGATGAGATCTTGAACATTCTTTTATTGTTCTTATGCTTGTCATCTTCTGCTCTTTATTATCTGAAAAATGTAATTTATGGAACAAAAAAAAACAAAAAAAAAACAAAAAAAACGCTTTGTTTATCAGCATTTTAATTGATCGCGGCGCCGCCTCTCTTCTGCGGGTCTCTGGCTCTTTTTCCATCTTCCTCTGATAATTGACTGTGTGGAGGTCCTTCTGACTCGGGGCCATAATTACTGATGTGCTCTGTCATTTATTGAAACGCTGATTGATTTTCCTCCCTCATGTAAAGCAGCGGACTCTGAGAAAGACACTCTAAAGTTATTTCTGAGCAGGACTGGTGATCAGAGAGACTCTCGGTCTCATCAGCTACTGCACACCGATATGAAACCTTGATGTGGAATTTTAAAACTGCTCGCTCGTATTCCTTCCAATCTGTTCTTTATAATTGAGCTTACTCAATTAAAACTGATTGGACTAAAGCAATAACTTGACTTATGCTCCAACGGCCAGTGTGTACTCTCATGGATCCATTAAAAACAATTCCCCAGAGGAGATCGCTTGATAATATTTAAGCGTTGCTCGTCCCGCCTGGATCTAGGATGTATCGCTTACCGGTGTCGAGTTTGGTCCTCTTGGCACAAGCGACGATGGCTCCCATGCTTGGCTGAGAGGTCATTCCAGCCATAGAGTCCACCTGGAGAGAGGTGATCGATATGAGTATTGAGTACAAAAGCACAAAATGTGATTGATGATGAACGTACCCCTGCACGATCCATCTAGTGCTGATTCTGCTTATTATCATCCAACTAAATAAAGCAATGCTACAAAGTCTGACCAGTACTGAATTTTATAAAGTCTTACAAAGAACTGCAGCAGCACAACAACCCAAAGCAGCAAACAGCAGCCAAATGTTTTAATGAAACTGTCCATGCTGGCAACATGCGCGAGTGAGCGCAGTAAGTGAAATGTTCCTGGCTTCAGCAGTTCTTCCATCTTAGTCTCACTGACATTTCATTATGCAAAGTGCAGCAACTGGGAGTAAATTAATGTTTGTTCCGTCTTGCTGGGAGAACTGGCGGTTGAAATAATAACGGGCTGGAATAAGCCACGCGGAGGGATTTCTGTAATGACCTTGACGCGGTTTTTGAAAGAAAAACAAAAGAGCAGCTCGCGGTTTAGCTACCAAGGTAAACATAAGAAATACTCACTGCTACATCGACCACGTCGGCCCCGGCCTCGGCGCAGGCCAGCATGGCGGCCACACCGGCTCCAGCTGTGTCGTGGGTGTGCACGTGGATGGGCACATCTGGGAAGCGGTCTCTCAGAGCGCCGATCAGAAGCTTGCTGGCCTCTGGCTTCAGAAGGCCGGCCATGTCCTGGTGAGAGGCAGAGAAAACAACAGAGACATGAGGCGGAGGGAGGGCTTTTCGAAAACGGCTCCAACCGAATAAAACAACCCAGATGTTCACATAAGTTATGAACGGATGTAAATATGGATGAGTTATGAAAGCAGAATTCTTGCATCTGTGTATATCACATTAAAGAAGTGGCTCTTTTTCAATAGAATAATGATGAAAATACAATTTTGTGGGGAAAAAAAGAGCAGTTGTTCTATTTTGACAATCATCGTACAAATCATAAAAGGTCTAACAATAATTTTCAGACAAACTTTCTTCAGATGCAGCCTCTTTACTGTCATGAATGTGTTAAATAATAAACGCCTCTTTCTCTCTGAGCACTGTTTTCAGAGCCTTTTGTGTGAACGCCGCCGCTGTTTGTTCACGCTAACGCAGAGGGGGGAGTTTATCATTTCACGTCTGAAAATATCCAGTCATGCCCGAATAAAGAAATTAATTTATTGCGAGCATTATCGGTCTATTCATTCAGATAAGAGCTTCAAGGATACAAGGTACCTTAATTGAAGCCTGTGGAAACACACTCCGCCGTTCCAAATTCACCTGTGCCAGTTTATTGCTCAAATTGCAATCCAATTATTTTGTTTTGTTCGTATAAGGGCTGTACATCGACCTGATCCATCAGTGAAATTAGTTATTGGAATTTTATTGATCTACGTGCAGTTATGAATAATTATCAGTTAACATTTTCGCCATTTCAGAGATAACAGCACCAGTGTACTGAAACAAACCCAGAATCCATCAAACAGAACAGAATCAGCGCTGATTGTTGCAGCTCAGTTAATCGTATTTAAAGAGGCGTTGCGTATGATTTAAGTAATGCAATCTTTTGTGCAGCATGGCGGCAGGTCGTTTTGCCTCATGGCCAGAAGATCCCTGATTCGAGGTTTTTTTTTTTGTTTTTCCCTGTCACGGATTGTCGACGTGTTCACGGTGTCAGCCTTAGCTGCAGTGACACTGCATTCATTGTATTCCAGCTGCAGCTATTGTGGTGTTTACTGTTCGACCCACCAACGGCTGTGTTGTTTGTTGACAGCCGTGGCAACAGAGTCACCTTTTGTACCAAGGAGCTTTCACAATGCAATACAGACAGGAGCTTGCTGGTTAGCTCGCTAACCTCAAAAAGCTGTTGCTGCATTAAAAAGAGCAAATGTTAATTAGATCGCACACAGGAATTGTTACTGAGACTGAATATAAGTACTTCTACAGTCTCTTTTCAGCTGGTGTTGTGTCCTTTGGCGGCAGGCTGGCAGGGATTTCCGGGAAGAAACAAACGAGCGCCAGAATCTTTTACAGCAACACTTGGATCCTGGATCTGATTTTTTTTTTTTTTCTCACCTTGATGCAGAGAATGTGGGTTCCGGCCTTGACGAGCTCGTCCGCCAGCTTCACGTAATAGTCCAGGGAGTACTTCTGCCTCATGGGGTCGGAGACGTCCCCCGTGTACGAGATGGCGGCCTCGACCACGCCGCCCGCCGCGCCGGCGGCTTCCATGCCCAGCAGCATGTTGGGCAGGTAGTTCAGGGAATCGAACACGCGGAAGATGTCCATGCCGTTCTCCTTGGCCACCTCGCAGAACCTGGAAGGGGGGGGGTGGGGGGAGAGAGAGATTATCATGGCCTCACTCTCACACGCATAATGAGACTGTCGTCATGCACAGTGCACTTCCAATGGGTTGAGATAAGGTGTTTATATCCATCTCCATGTCATCACTCCTAAATATTGCTCTACCTGAGTAAACACTATTTTTTTTTTCTTCAACAGTTTCATGAAGAGTGAGCTCACACAGCCTGCAAAAGCCCACAATCATCTCAGAGAATGTATACACACCTCATTATCCAAGCCGCCAGTGGTAAATCCCTCCTATTATTGCCTTGGCCTTGGCATCTTAATCAGGTTTTTTGATAACTGGGGTGAGCATTGAGTGTAGCTGTATTGCTGTGAATGCAATATTTACACATATTGAGAGCTTTTGTCAATCAGACACTTAATGTGCGTCTATTTATTTGTGTCACGACATGCTTGCCATTGGAACGGATGCTGCTGCACGGCATAGGCAGTGTGGCACCTAATCAGAAACACTGCACTCTCCTATATAACCCGCGCTGAGCTTAAGTGAACATTATTCATGCGATTCTGGAGGTTGAGGGAATTTTTTTTGGAGGGACAAAACCTTCATGAAGTGACAAGAAATTCTCATTAGGAATCATATGGCGCTCTCAATCCTCCAGGCAGTTGAGATATTTTAAGAATGCTACAACCTTCTCTGTACGAACTGTACTCTGACCCGGCAAAAATGCACTTTAAATCAGCTAGATGAAATTAAATTACACTTTGATTTGATTTGGTTAATGAAGATGCTTGGGTCACTTGGCTGCAAGCCGCACGCAGAAAACGCCGAGGGTGAGGGAGTGGCGGATGTTGTGGGGAGGGAGACCGATCAAAGCCATTAATCACAGTGATGTGCAAATTTCTGATGGCGCGCCGTCTATGGGAAATAGAGAGACGGGAAGATGAACGGCGGTCAGGACGGAGGGAGGGAGGGAGTTACAAAGGGGGAAAAAAATGTAAAATGCAAAGAAAGAGATGGATGCAGCCAGCAGAAATCAGGGAGTGAACGTTGACAAATTATGAACACACAGAAGTGGGGGAAACATGACGCAGTGCTAAGGCAGGACGATGGAACCATGAGATTACTCATAAACTAGTCACTACTAATTTATTTGAGGTGGGAGCACACGTGTGTGTTTGCCGCGGTGTTTTTGTCCTGGGGTTGTGTGTGCAGCTGATTGCAGGTGTGTCTATTTGTGTGTGTGTTTGTGTGTGTGTGTGTGTGTGTGTGTGTGTGTCCTCTACCTCAGCTTGTGAATCCAAGTGGAAAAAAAACATTGGAGGTATGCATGTGTGCAGGGCCTGAAGTATTTATAGCCCGGGGGGCATTGGTTGCATACATCTGTAGCGCTGATGTGAAACTCGTTGAGCATGATAAGAGGAGCACATCAACCAATTGACCTGATTAAATATGTGCGAGTTGTGTGGTTTGTGGGTTGCTGCTGCGAAGCGTATTCATTATTGGAGAAAACAACTGGACAGGACCGCTCCATGCTAAACGTCTGAGCTGCGTCTTACGGAGTCCAGACATGAAGAAGGTATAAATAACTAAAGCCTAAAGGTCAGCAAGAGCATTGACTGGTTCAGTCTGAAAGGTAAACAAACGGCGATATCAAACAACTGTTCTGTGTACTTTAGAAATTTATCATTTCACTCAAGCAGACCTGAAGCAGAATCCAGCTTTTTAGCTTTTTAAAGAACGGTGCGTATGGAGCATATTTTTCATTTCTTTGGCTGACTTGTTACTGTAGAAGAAAGTAATTTTAATATAAAGGTGTGGGAGGACCTGACAGATTCACTGATTTAGGTACGGTGCCCACACTCTTGTTATTATGTAAGATCCACAAGGCATTTTTTGTTGTTGTTGTTGATAACTGTTTTTATTGAAAAAGAGGAAGACTGTAAGACAAGGCACTATTTGTACATCTCAAGGAGCAATTTTCAAAATGCGTAAAGTCTGTTGTTTGTTCTAAAGCTTGTGCAAATAGTGTTTTAATGTTTTAAGCCCTGATTTAAAAGAACTGAGCCCATATTGTAGCACACATTCACATTAAAGAAAGCACTACTGAATATTTAGGTCACGTCTCTGAGGTACATTTTGATAGCAGGAGTCTGGGGGCAATTAATTTTACACTAAACACAGACATGTATCGCACATCTGAAACATATGAGTGAACTAACAATAAGCGAAATATCATCAATTTATCATTTCTGCATTAGTTTGCCAAAGATAATAATGGTACCTGACACTAAGAACGAGAACCGGTTTGAGATTAATCTTTCTGCTTCCTTCTTGTGTTGTATTTGGTTTTTGCTGAACGATTGATTTTCTCAGACGTAATTTAAAGCTTTTTCACAGACACAGATAATAAGGGTGCAATCGTTACACGCATATAGCAACACATTTTCATCTCATTCATTTAAATACTCTCAGCGTCATAATATATAGACATTAAGAAAATTATTTATGGAGTGGATGGTCAGTCATTGTAGTTTCCATGGAAACGACCCAGAGCGAGGACATTTTCTAAATAATACAACAGGGACAAAATGAGGCAGGATGACCGGCAGCTGGATTCAGTGAGACCTTATTCAAAGTCATGTTTTTCCACAGAAAAGGCTGGATAAGAAAATACCAGAGTGGAGTTACAGATCTGGGAGCATATTCAATGTATCCAGCACACTGAAACCTATTAACACACACACACAATCCAGTGAATGCCCGTGTGTTCGCAGATGAATATTGCTTCCAGTGTGTCATTTTATTTATTATTGGATTATTGGAGATGATGAGGATTAAAAAGAAATAAATAAATGCAGATAGTCACAGCCAGACTCCTAATCATTTGATTGTTGTGGAAGTGAATTAAGATGAGACGCTGCGGGACGAACCGCGCGTGTGCGCGCGTGTGTGTGTGTGTGTGTGTGTGTGTGTGTGTGTGTGTGTGTGTGTGTGTGTGTGTGTGTGTGTGTGTGTGTGTGTGTGTGTGTGTGTGTGTGACTCACTTGAAGACAGCGTTGTCGGGGTAGTTGGTGTAGCCCACGGCGTTGGCCCCTCTCAGCAGCATCTGGAAAGGGACATTAGGGATCAAAGCTCTCAGCTCCTGCAGCCTCTTCCAGGGACACTCCGACAGGAATCGCATGGCCACGTCAAAGGTAGCACCTACACACACACAAACACACACACACACACACACAGACACACACTTAGGCTGCGGTTTCTTTCGGCTTTCATCTCTGATCACATCCGTCATCCTGACTTTGATCTCAATTTAAAAATCCAAACATATTTCAGATCCGTCCCGTCGCCCATAAACAGAGGGAGAAATATAAGATGCAATAATGGACGCCTGCATAAAATATCTGATGATAGTTGCAGATTCATTCTTCCTTCCAACACTTTGATCATTTCTTTTTCGAAGTCACTTCAGAATATCGAAGCAATGTTCCAGTGGACGGGGCAAGGTAGAAAAAAAAAAGAAAAGAAAGAGTGATAGCAATCTCTCATTTCCCTTTCTGGGGGAGTAGATTAGCGATTCTCATACCCGTTTATCATATCAGCCAGAAATATTGAAGCCTCCAGTGGTATTCTGCTGATCCAACACTGTCATCATTAAATTTCATTTTCTGAGCACTCATACATTTGGAGAAGCAGCGAATACTAAGCGCAACTGCTTGTTTCCCGCTCTGCGAGCAGCCGGTATGCCCTGGAAAAACCCGCGACGTCTTTTTCAATTTCCTTCGATTTGGGTTTTTGGCTTACAGCAGCATCTCTAAAACCGCTGGTTTTGGGGCGAAGACGGCTTGAAGCAATCCCGTTTGTTGCCGGCCGTATTAGCGCTACTGTTCCGGAGCACGTGAGATATCAAAACATGATGCTGGGAGAGGAATTCATCTGGGACGGCAGAATCTAATAATTTGATAGGGGCAAATGAAGACTGACAGCTGGTCCCACATGCAGGACATCAGGCCCGGGCCGGCTGCGGGCTGCAGGCTGCCTCTTTTTGGAACGAGCGGCAGCCTCCAATCTGCTGCGAATGAGAGCTGAAATAAATCAGATGGAGGGAGGGAAACATCGGCTTTGTACGCCGCCCAAGACTGGCAGCAAAATGTTCAATGAGATAAATGAGTCTTTGGGACAAACTGTAACGTGGAACAGAAGTTTTAATGGTATAGTAGCGTGCACTACAAATGCACAAAATAATAAATAAGACCTTGCTGATTATGATTCCATAGTATTGATGTTTTTATCCAGACTGCACCTTTTGAAATCAGGTGTCAAATTGAAGAAAAAGAGACTAGACTCGGGCTCTTCACCTTAAGCAACAGGACGAGATTTGCCAACTACTCCGTGCTGAATCTACTGGAGGATCTGAAGCATCCAGTGCAGAGCTACAGGCAGGAGCCAGACCAAGCATTTGGAAAAAAAAAAAAAAGGTCAGTCTTTAAATCAGCTCAGAAACTCACAGCGGTAACCCGTCAAGGGCGCCGCAGATTGATGTGGCGTGACCACTTCTCTGACTGTAAGTTAAAAGCCCTGCAGCATCATTTTGTATCATGTTTTGCCTGCATGAAATGCCCTGAAACAGCCGTGCCTTGCTGAGATAAAAGAGTGGATGACCTTTCGCCAAGCCTGAAGAGAGAAATCCAGCCCCGATCCCGGGTAGGTGTTTATAATCTATGATATCAGCCAGCTCTTCGACTAAAAAGTTCTGCGAACTTAACTTCTATCTCACGCTCTTCAGCAAAAAAAAAAAGGAAGGCCATCATGCATAAAAGTGATTAGCATCTATAATTTCAATCGTTGAGTTACATAAACACACATGTCTCAGCATTTTCTGCCTAAGTGTGCAATTATAGCTCTGATGCATCAGGCAATTTTTCTGAATGGATCAATTTTTATGTCATCGGAGATTCCTCCCCGTCGCTCTGGCTGCGCTAATCTACCTTTTCGCCGCTCAGACTTTTCCCTAAGAGGCAGCTCGCATTCCATAAAACATGGAAAAGTGCCTGGAAGACACTGATTGCACGGCCACTCGGACGAAAAAGACGCACATGCGGCAATTACCAATCCAAAGCTCCTCCATCTGATAAATTTGCGGAGTGTGAAACAGATATGGAGAGGCACATAGATACATTATGTGACCCAGTTCGTTTTACTGTATCTTCCACGGTGTGGGGAGGAACGCTATATCAGGAAGGGACTTAATCCTCCGAGGGCTTTCACAGGCTTAATCTCTTCAATGATTCATTCTGCCTCTAAGCAGCTGAAACATGTGAAAGCAATATTCCCTATCTAAGACCATGCCGTGTTTAAAAAAAAAAAAAAAAAAAAATGTTGCACAGGAACAATGTGTCAGGGTACCCACTTTCAATATTCACATGGTTGTATCTCTTTAGTGGTTTATTTTGGCTTTAAGTGATTAGAGGACACACTAGTGTAATATTTTGTGTCTCAGATTGCTCTGCTGTGAAAGTGCTCTGTGTGGGGAATTCCGATCGTCTTCCTCCTGTGGTCATTAAGTGATTTATGAGCGACCGTTCACAGGTATTGTTACATACCGTCACCGTGGGACATTTACAGCGGGGGTAGTTCTAATTTGTGTTTCACAACACAAATCAATATGGGACGAGAGCCGGTAACTGGTGAATCTGGGGCTTACGAGCTTTAAAACCAGGGTGGATCAACAATGGAAAACAGATACGGTCAATTGTGCTGAAAGCTACAGATGTACTGTAAAAGATAAAAGCACTCCCTGTAAAAAGAAGCACGCTGGGCTGTTTTACCTGAAGATTGAGTGTCCTATAGCGGCTGTGAAGTTTTGTTTGTCTCTTGGTGCAAACATTTTTTATCTTAGAATCATTCCACACAATGCCATTGGTTTTAACGTTTAAAAGTGATGAAACTTTGTGGCTGTAAAGCGGAGGCTTCAAGTATGAGTCGTGGAAATGTGGACTCACATTTATGTTTCTGTCGTTTCTTTCCACTTAAAAACACAATAAAAGATGGAGTTTTGGCTTGCTTTGCATTCATACAGGCTGGAGCTGTAATTTTTGTAATCTTGAGCGTATCATTCAGACACTATAGTTCAAATAAGACGTTGTTTATTATAGTCTATGTAGCCCAGCGACAGAATTATTAAACAACCACAGTGAACAATCAAATCTGATTCAACTGTCTGGGTTCAGGAGAGAGCCAATCTCCAGTACGTGATTAAAAGTGACCTGTTTTTGGAGTGAAAAATGCCTTTTATACGAGCACTTTGTATTTATTAAAATAATACAATTTGTGTTTATAGCTGTTGTGCTTTCCTGGACAAGCTGTAAGTGGCTGTTTGGCTGATTTAGTCTCAGATCTGGCAACCCTGTCATCAAACACCACTGTTGCCAACTTTGTGAATTTGTCGCTACGATTAAGAAGTTCTTAAACCCATCTTGTGACTTTCAGTTAAGCAACGTCTCACAAATCCAGCAACTTCTTCAGATGGAACTGTGGAACCTTATAGCTGATGCTGCTCTCTCCTTCGCTGCTGACAGTCAGGTGAGGGATTGCAGGGATTTGACTCGCTTTTTGTCTCGTCCCCGCGTTTATTTATTGATGAAAGTCAGTTGTGCAAATTAATTTATTACATCAGGCAGCCACTTAAGGATTTTTAGCAGAGTCTTATTTCATGTTTGAAGAGTTGGTAACACTGCCAACAGCTTTGAGGGAAAGGTCAGAACTCACCAAGAGCTTGTAGAATGCACATAAGAGCTACATCTGCAACAGGAGTTCATCAATTAATATAAAGATCGGATGCAGGAGGAGGCAGATGTTCTGACGTCTGGCACACAACATGTTTGATCAGTTGGATAAGTAAAGATCCGCTCACTAACATCTTGTTCGTCTTCATCTACAAGCGTACCTGCTGTTTAGCAATCTTCATCACTTCTGCTTTTCAACTCTGTGAGAAATGATCCACAGAGCTGATTGTTTCTCTTCCCACAGACTCTGTATTTACTTCCTGCTCTCTAAATATCACTCGGCAGATCACTGCTGACAGGCAACCAAAAACTTTCAGTTTTCGCAGATTTGAATGTCACTTCAATCACAAAAGTAGACAAACCAACATCGAGGAATTTTTTTTATTGCTTTTTGGCACATCTGGAATTGGAAACCAGTGTTTGTACTTCAGATAAAGCCAATAGAGAACACGAGCACACCTGACTGCTGTGAACAAAGCCTTAAAGCTTTGGATTGAGCCATTTCAGCTCCAGAGCAAATTCAGGTGAGAACTTAACATTTGGTCTCTGTTGCTTTAATTCAATATAGACGTAAGCATAAAATAAGAATAAAAATAAATTGGAAATATGCAGAATGATTCATCTTTCTTTGAATTTGTCTTTAGAATCCCAGCTCTGAAAAAAACATCTTGGAAAATCGTAAGGTATCCTCATTCTCAAGCTCGGCCAGAGATCACAAGCAAATGCAGTGTGGACTGCTGGCAAAAAGAGTCTAACGCTCCTTTTTCTTGTATATGAGACAAATTATCATTAAGACCCTCTCTGTCAAAGTGTTCAGTAGCTGATTCATCACTCTGCTCTGTTGTTCCTCATTAAGAATCCCGACCAACGCCAAGCATAACGCACAAAGAAGAACATTTGCATCCTCCAAAACAGTGCGTTTGCAGCCAGGTTTCATGGGAGTACCTCTCCAGCGGTTCTGTTTAAGTGTTTAAATAATTATGAGAGCGATACTCCATAGTTGTGTTTTCTCTTATTGTAAATCAGATCATGCAGGAGCCACAGATGCATGGAGTGGATCCAGCAGCATATTGCATTTTTCCATTCCGTGATTCACACCACAAGTTTCCATAAGTGAGAAAGACAAATGAATCCTGAACTTCTCAGCTCATAACCCCGGCGCCTTTCTGAATCATTATGTCAGGAGTCTCATGTTTCATATCATTTCAATGGCGTGCTCATGCAGCATTCATAAAGACGATACAGACTTGCATATATTTACTTTTCCTCACTTCTTTATGAAGACCCGAGGCGGCTTCCAGAGTCTTTGAAGATGTCAGAATCCCACTAAAACTCCCAAAACTTGAGAGAGTTCAGAGAGCAGATACAAATTTTGATTTATGTCCTTTCATTTTAAAGCATCGATAATAAGTTTAAAAATTAGATTAATCTGCCGTAACCACTCACAGATTCTTTGGCAAAGGCCTAATGTTGATCTGTTGACTTCCATGTTTCGGCATTTTAGTATTTACTTTTCCTTTTTTCCTCATTACATTTAACAGGATATGCTTCACTTAAAGCACTCAGCACTGAAACTCCCTTCTGCTGACTTCTTCTCAATTGTTACAATAAAAAAAGTCAGCTCTGGTAAAGATGTTGCTTTATCGTGATGGCTAAAAAGGAAATCACTTTTACTCTGGATACTTCGCTCCACTCCAGGAGTTACTTTCCTCGCTGCATAGCAAGAGATGACGTTTGCTCTGATGCAGATGGAAATATGTGACCTGACAGAGAGGAACATCTGGATGCACATGAATCATTTACAGTACTGTATATATCATATGTTCAATACAATACCGACTGCAATATTGTTTCCAGTTGTGCACCGCTCTACCCAAAGGGAGTTTATGTTTGTTTTAAATGAGGGTGTATTTTTTTTCTTTAGTGCAATGTTGTGAACAAATTAGAATTGCAAATGCAAATGGAATAAAAATGTGAAACACATACATATTCAGTGTCTTACCTCACTAAATATAATGATGTGTAACTTTACTGTAGCTTTTCAAATGGATGTACAAATAGTATACAGTGCTGTCTTGAGCGTTTTGCGGTGACTTTTTTTGCACCGGAAAACACTTTAAGAGGAAACCGTCGTCATGAAAGTATGACAAAGCTTTTTGATTATCGTGTTCAGGAACAACAGTGTCAGGAATTTTCATCTTGATGACACTGACATGAGAACTTGCTTTTGAGCGGTTTAAACCCTTTTGCAGGTGATCGACTAGATTTTGCGGTTTGTAGTTTTAGAAATTTGCATTAACTGCTGTGCAAATGTAAAAAGCGATGTGAGAAATGCACCACATCGACTGAGGAAAAACTGTAATGTTAAACATTTACCGCCTCCGTCTTTCTGCAGATAGCCTGCAAATGGAAAGACACAGATGTGTAACAACCAACACATGATTACCAATCTCCATATTTTAAGCGTAGTTTTCATTGATTATGGTCCCAGCAGCAGAAAATACATACTGCGCATTTGAAATAAATGTAATATAATTTCAAGCTAAAGCAGTAAAGGGAAATCTGGAAACAAAGTGATGAGAGTATTTGATGTACACAAACAGTTTGAAATTACATGTTCGATTGTTGTAGCCCATTGAAAACCTGACCCACTCGCACTGATTTAGAAAAGTTCAATGAAGACGTGGTTTTATGCTTCCAAAGAACTCACATTTAGATCACAAGAAGCCCGTAGTGAATTAACACCTCCAATGTTCAACCGTAAAGTAGTCTCAAAGTAAGCTCTCGATCAGGCTTTATTGCCTGTTTAACACACAATTTTCACTTTGAGTTGTCAGGAAACCAGGAGATCTGAAGAGAAGGGGGGAAAAAAATCATCAGGAAACTCACTTTATGATCTTTTAGCAGGAACACATAAAAAGACAAGTATGACTCTTCAAGATCCTCAGGAAGAAAAGACCAATGGCTGAAAATTAGTAAGTACTTTTCAGTCATGAAATATGAAGATGCAATCTTCAAAAGGTGTTTATGTGCCTTAATCAAAGCAATTTCCTCTTTCAGAGTTGCTACACAGAGTATATCTATTCAAATCTCTCCTCCTTTCTTTTCACTTTTACTTTTAACTTGAATAAGCATCTCTGAAATGAAACCAGATCATGTGTCTTTGGGTCAGCCTCATAATAGAATCACCACATCAAGAGAGACTGAAGTCGTAAAGTGTTTAAGCCCTTTTTATCAAAACATCCTCTCAATAATTTACTTTTGCGATGACCTTTTTTTATCTCTTCAGACATTAGTAGTAGACAGTTGCTTAATGCGAGATGTGCTCAGAGTGCTCAGCCACGCTAATGAAATGTACTGTTTTCCCTCTGACTGCTGATCTGCTACCAAGAGGAATTTAATCTCAAAAAAGGCTTTTCAGCACTACAGGGCTTTTCATTTTTTATTTTTTTTTCCCCCTCCTCGAGACTGCCTCTCTCGTGTGTCTTCATTTTTTTTTTTTTGTTTCCCCACTCACTTTGTTCGACGAGCATCTAACTGTGAGCCGAGCCAGTGAAACAGAACCCGAAGCAGAACCGGGCCTTTTGTCGTCTGGTTCTTACATTTGCTCTTGTGATCTCCTCAAAGCGCTCCACATAATGCAAACACAATCACTCGGAGTGGCTGGCGACATAATTGAGCATTAAATTGAATGTTTCAACCTCAAGAGGTTCACTGGGCATATCTCTTCCACACACTCCAAATGTGTGTGTCCCAAGTGTTCAAACAATGGAAAAAATAATTAATTTACTCTCAGAAACCGGTTGATGACAACCACACTTCACACTGGGCTTTTATCGAGAAGTGTCGTGCGCCGTCCCGCATTTTTCTTCTTTGTCCAATTGTACAGTAATTGCATGTTATACGGAGATGCTGGGGAACAACTCGAGCCTCACAAAGTTTCAATACTGTGTGATTTTCTCCATTCATGGAAGAGTAGGGAAAAAAAGGTAACAATCATTGTCTATTGAGGGAACTTACTGGGGACTGACTTATGGGCATCGAGATGAAAAACGTGTTTTCAATGACGCGTGATTTTCACAGCTCAAACAAGGAAAACAAAAAAGGCGCAATCGCTGTAATCAGCGCAACTCGGAAGGCGTCTAAAGTACGAGCGGGGAGAGAATGGCAAGCACAGGCATGGCTGTTCACACGGAATAAAGAGAATGAGCACATACAAAGACATTTAATTAATGAGACAGCCATCAGAAAGAAAAAAAAGGAAAACACAAACGATGCCCTTTACATGGCTGCCTGTGGGGGACCAAGTAGAAAAGATATTTCCTGGGTTATTGTGGTGATTATTTGTGCTCATGTCCAGAGTCCTTCAGCGGGAAAAGGTGAGAAGATTTACTGGAAGCACCAAAACAAACGTCAAAGCTTGTTTACAACAGGAAAAACCCCTTACCTCCCCAGTTCTCCAGGCTGTAAAGGTTGCTGAAGTTGTGGCTGACGAACGGCGAGATCTTCTTCAGGTCGTGGGTCCTGACCCTGGTGGCCAGCAGCGACTGGTGAGCGTCCCTGAACGTGGTGTCCATCAGCAGCAGGCCTTTGTGGGCGCGGACGGCCTTGGCGAATCCCTCAGGGCCGTCCCGCAGCAACACGTCTCGGAAACCGACGGGCGGGTCGCCTGGACGTGGAAGAGGGAGCCAGGGAGGTGAAAAAAGATGGAGGATTAATGAGGAGGGTGCAGAAGTGAAAGCTGGAACAGTGTAACCGTCTAGAATTTTCTATATTATCCGTCATGAAAACAAATCCACTCTAAATTCACAAGGAGAGGCAAACCTGATGCCACATCAGCAATTACAACAGTTCATGCCTTCATTGAACACAGTGATCTTCAGCAGCACTGGCAGGAAATGTGAGTTAATTCAAAGGCCAGTTTCTCCAAATGAGGCCAATTGGAGCACAAAGTTAATAAACCTGGAGTTAAATCAATAATAAAAAAAAAAAAAAAAATCAGGTAAAAAAAATGTGCCTGTCCATATTTGTGATTAAGATTAGATCAGATCACATTTCATGACCAATCAATGCACTTAATGTCAACATTTACATAAAAAAACCCCACAGCGATGCGCTATTAAAGGTAGGGTTTCTTCAAATAGATGCAGAAAAATGTGTTTCCATCTCCTCAGTGGGGAAAGTAGCTATTGGCTGTCCTCACAGCCTCAAACACCACAGAAAGAGTAGAACCTTAATATGTTCAGGACTATAAATTCAGCCCTGACTGGGCGCCAGGACGGGATCAGCCGGCGGCGGCTTTGCATCCAGTTGCGGTCTGGACCCAAATCTCCTGCAGCGGCGCCCACGACTCGGTGAGGAGAGTAAAAACGTTACGAGACACGTGGCAGTCAGAAAGTCTGAGGACTTTGTAAATATAGCTGCAAAGTCACGAAATTGGCGATCCTGGGGCGAACAGTGCACAGGTGCCTGTTCACGTCTATAATTCACCCGTCGCTGATGAATGTGACAAAAATCAATGATTTACATTAGTCTGACAAGACCGACGACCTGATGGCATTTAAACGTCGTTTTCCTCTCGCTTGCGGTCAACACGTCTGTCAGTTCGTCGTAACTTCCGCTAATAAGGTGAGCAAAGATCATCAAAGGCTCCCATATCACCGTCAGCTCAGGATTTCAGCTCCAAACGAATGCAGAAAATAAAGCCGGGTAGCTGGCTTATTAGACACACCACCCACCATTTGTGAAAATGGATCGCACGGCTGACAGTGACTCATACGGTCATGGTTTTCTATATAAAGTGAGAAGATACAATTTCCTGAAACGAGAAGTGAGCGAGCTTGGAGCTGCGCTGTTGCCAGCTGGAGGTGAATCAGTACCAGGACGGCTGCTGTTTGTACTTTTCTTACATGTCTAAATATTGAGTTATCTGCCCCGCTTTTTCAGGTTTCGTAATTCTTACAACACAAACATCCATGGAAGTGTTGTTTGGGTGCAGATGTGAGGGAGCTATAGACAATATACAGCCCGATGCCAGATGGATTAACTTTTGTTATCCTCTTTGAAATTAATGACTAATTTTTTATAAAACTATTGAAATACTCCCAGCAAGGTTCCACAATTTTGGCAGACATAAACTCCCCATTTTCTGATGGTGGCCTCCTGGTTTGGGAGTGACTTTAAAACAAAAAGCCGATGGCTCAGCAAGAAATGCAGTAATACAATAATTTCATTAATTTATCTTTAGACCAGAGAAAAACCTAAAAGTCTATTCCTGGATGTCCATGATCTTATAACTCTCAAGCGGCGCAGCATCAAAAAGATGTACATTGCTGTGTTTTGTGGAAACTCTTTCAAAAGAAAAAAAAGTTGAATTTAACTTCATTGGAACGGAGAAGTCAGATATAAACGTGATTGAGAGACATGAGCCTCCCTCTCTGCACCCAGCCTCATTTAAGTTGGACCGAAGTGAAATAGAAAAGTGTCCTTTGAAATTCTTTTTGGTAATTATGCATGCTGAGTCCTCCAGGCTGAAGATGAGAGGGGCCATGCAGCTTGTTATCAGGGCGCAGTTCAAAAGGCAGCATCCATGATGGCGTGGGAGTGCATTACTGCACATATTTCATGTGACTTACAAAGTCAGCATTACGGCTAAACAATTTCCACAAGCTCTCATTGAACATTTGCTGATATCCAGGCTGAATGTTTCACACAGAGGAATGTCTCAGCTTGCATTTTTTATGTAAGAGGGCACCAAAACACATTCTCTATTTAAAAAAAAATTAAAGAATCCAAGTGGTAGACTGCCTGACAATTAGACCTGAAGAAATTTGACACAATGAAAAATGTACCAGAGCAGAACAATAAAGTGACGAGACCCTAAAATTCAAAATCACACATGAATGGGATTTTTTTGAAACAAATCTAAACAGCATTATAAGTTCACAAACACTTTCAGAAAGTCACAAAATGCTGATGAAACAGCTGTTGTAAACCTATTTGAAAGGGGTTGGCCCACAGATGTTTGTTTCTCTGCGGTTGCACTATGAAAGATTTGCCACCCTGTCTTCAGTCACTGTGGTTGGCTCAAGCCCCCCACAGCCTGAAGTTAGATAAAGAAGTACAGAAAATGTATTTTAGTTTCATGCAGAGGGATAATGTGAGTGGAATTTAAAGCTCAGAGTATTTTAAATACTGGTGTGTTCGATTTCATCTTCTGCCGGAGCGATCAGATGACTGTGTGTGAAGGCAGGCTGCAGTATTTGAGCTGTGAGAGGAAAACGGAGGAAGAACACACACAGGGAGAAAATGCAGACTCCACACAGAATTGTCCGAAACTCAACTTGCAGTCATTATTTTCTGCTAACCGAAGCAACAAGTTTATAGAAAGCGTAAAGTCTTGATTCTCTGCAACCACTTAAATGCTACAAAGGTCTAAAGCAAACACTCAAGGATCGAGTGCGAGTTATAGGGGGGAAAAAAAACAAACAAGCTTGTAGATGAACTGAAAACAGGTGAGCTGTGTCCCATCCATTAGTAGTGTTTGTGAGAACTCGCAGGCTCCCCTCCCTGAGGACTCTGGGATGGAGACGGCTGAACCTGCCGGTCCTGGATGAATGTTTCTGGTTAGCTTACAAGACTATAATGTCACATCCAGTACTGAAGCATAATACAACCGCTAAAAGCGTCCACAAGGAGGAATGAAAGCAGTCCAGGAATCCCCAAGACGAATACTGGCATTTTCAGTTTATTACAGCTGAGTGGTCCTCAAAAACAAAACACAAAGCACGTCGCAAAGACCTCGCCCTGCGGAGCCGCAATAATCCTCCACGCCGTTCTCTATGGCTTCCAATTACACACAGACACAACCTCAGGCATTAAAATATCGTAAGCAGTATTTGGATCCATTTTTGCCGCGGTGTGTGTGCAATCATCAATCAATTAGACTAGTTAATGAGATACTATCTGCCTGCTTGGATGTCCTCCACCGCTCCATTCCTCCCCTCGTTCTCTCTCTCCGTGCTGTTGAGTATTTGCTCTTGACCTTTTATAGTTGCACCTCACCCCGATAACAAATGATCTCTGCTATAATTGTCTCTGAGGCCGGCATGAGCGGAATGAACTCCATGCACAAACACACACACACACACACAGACGCAGATATGGATTTGTCCACGTATACCGACGCGCAAACGCAGGCGTAGAAATTGAGCTCAGCGGAGCACGGGGAAAAAAACTAGATGAGCTTTGTGAAGTCGTGCCGACGGAGCGTACAGATACAGTCGTTTGAACTTATCAGGGCCGGTGGAGGTACATCACAGAGGACCGCGGGGAAAGCGGACTGAAAATACACACCACTGTCCACCGTCCCCCAACCGTTGCTCAAACCCGTGCGCTTCTGTAGGCCTCCTCTCCGTTTGTAACGCGCGTGTCTCAACACAAAGTGGAAAAAGGAGAGCGGGTGCTCTGGGACTGCGCCGCCTCTGCATACAATGGCCCGTGCGTGTGACAGTTTGCTGGAAAACAAGGCGGCGCCGGAGCAGATTTATGTTTGCCTTGCATTTCAAAACAAAAAAAAAAAAAAAAAAGTTGTAAAGAAAAAAAACAAGTCTCCGATGGGAGCCCCGCTTGACAATTGACCTACTTAGACACAAACACACCCACTCATTTGCATAGAAAACACCTTCGCTCCCACACAGCCGGCTCCTTTGTACAGTAACTCCCCGTCTCCCACAGGCTGATGGCATTTAATACCCCTACCCTCCTCTTTGCTTCACATCCCCGGTCCTCTTGTAGCTCCACGGCGTTTCTCCTCTTGCTTTACAAATAGCAAACAGACAGAGAAGACCCCAGTGCTACTTTATGAAAGTAGATAAACACTGCTTTCTTGAGGTAGCGGAAACAAAAAGAAAGTTAGTTCAGGCCAAGATATTTTATACTTCTTGAGAAACCCGAGTGTGGAACTTCAGTAAGGATGCACATCTATAAGAAACAGTGAATGTTCCACTTCCACGTTGAGTTTCTGACCAGTCGCACATCATCTGCCAGCGAAGACGACGTGTTGCGAAGAAGCAGAGAACGAACCTCTCTGTTCTTGCTGAGTATGTACAAACCTCGAGTTAAAACAGCCTGCCTCGCCTCTGCTGCGAGCTGACACCTGCCAACCACGAAATTCAGGTAAAAGCGTAGCTTCCCACATCCGAGTGCGACTTGCCAAATATTCAAATCAGGCACGGCGAGGCTTTCAATCAGTGGAGCCTGTGCGTGTTGACAGAGAGGACAAATTGGGTATAAATGTCCTTTTATCCTCGAGATGTGCCACAACTGCAAAAAAAATACAGCGTGCCGTTAAACTTTTGACTGGCAGGATTGTTTGAGAACAGCATTAATTTCCCTCCGTACAGCTGTATAGGAAATGCAGAAGAAGAACAAAGGAAGAGTCGGTTTTTGGTGCGCACACACCTGAAAAAAATCCAGAGTATCTTTGGGTTTCAGACTGTCAAATTCCTTTAAAGCTCCCAAAAAGAGGGTTTGGGGCCAAGCTATAGTAGAGTTAAAAACAGTTTGCTCCGTTTGAAGATGGTTAATGAAAGGATCCCAAACGAATTTGGAATAAAAAAAAAAAAAAATAGCCGCCTCTTTACTTTGCGGATGCAATAACCTGCCGTTGTTCTTTAACGCCAGGAATGGAAACACGGTGGAGGTGAAGGCAGTCCGTCAAATTTATTAGTCATTTCTTCGGAGAGCTCGCTCTGAGGCGTCCTGACGATTAACCCCTGGATGTCCTCCATTCGATAAATCCTGAGAATAATTGGAACAAGGTGTACCTCTACGCCGCTATCAACCGGTCTTCACTGGTAATGTTTCAGACTTCAGATCCTAATGAGAGAATAATAGTCTGAGTACTTAACAAGCTCTGTCAAGACACCCTTTGTTATACTTCTCTCATCATAGTGGTGGGAATTCCTCAAAAATGGCTTTTTAGTAATGATTTTCCTGAAGACATCCTACATTATAATAAATAAGATCCCTGCTTTTTTTCCCCCTGCCCTGGTTAGTAATCACCGTTCATCCTCTCTTTCATCTACAGTTATTTCAATTTACCTTTCTATATCACGCCCGCCTAGCTTTTTTCCCCTCGATATATAAGGATTATATACTGCCCAGGCCCTTTCATTTCTCCTTTCATAACCCCTTTCTCCCGCTATGCCCCTGTCCCTCCCTTCATCCCTCTCTCCACAGTGTGATAATACAGACCTAATCCCTCTCTTCTCTCAATCCCTCCGTCGAATGAAAGAAAGGATATAAGCACATTACAAATCTCATTACCAGGCTTTAGGTATGCCTCCGTGCATGCCGGTGCCGCATACCGCCGCCTCATCAGCTGCTTACAGTAGGTGAGTGGGGGCGTGTTCACAAAGGGAGTCGCTCCACAGCGCGCCTGTGTTTCTTTTTCTTTTCTTTTTTTTTTTTTGCGTGAGTCACGCCGCAAATGTATGCATGTGTTCGCTTTCATGTTCACAAGAGCGACGGGCAATGATAGCTTTCAGCACGGGATTTGCATAAGCAAGACAAGCGGCGGGGTAGGCGCAGGGAGACGCTCGCTCGTCAGCAAGGCACACAAACGACGCGGGAATGCGTTCGACTCCACCGCGAACGGTTTTGTTAGCAGTCAGATCTGATTAGCTATGCATGATTACGATTCTTATTATCCACATTATTTTGTGATAAACTTGTGTTCGCCGGGCATGCTGGGGATGTTTCAGTGAGGTTGATAAACACGTCAGATTGATACAGCTCGCTGTTTTGTGGCTGTCAAAAAGGAGCAGCTGCATTATTTCATGCCAGTTTGCACACTTAACACCGATGAACCTGAGAGCGGTGGAGCAGGACCAAAACAGACGCGCTGCAAAATGACCACAGCAGCTGAAAAATGTGTTCACACTCGTGCTGTGGAGAGTTGGTCCGGGCCCAAATCAATAAAAACAGGAAAAACATCTCATTGTCGTCCTTTTAGTTTTCTACTCGCACTGGGATTTTTCCACAATAAACACACACACCTGATCCATCCATGGCAAGTGCTTTAGTCAGTGGTGTTGACTTTTCCTTTATGTTGCTTTCATTCAGTGATATTTGGTTTTCACGACCTTCGGGCTTCAGTTAAAAAAAAAAACACATTAGGTTTTGTCTGGAATCGAACCAGGATGTTCAGCCGCTGTATTGGTTTTTATAAAGCTGTGGATGGAGGCGATCACTACTAAAGCAGAGGTTTATGACAGTTTAGTCCCACTTACACCAAATAAAATTGGTCTTGAACCTCAAAACAAATGAAAATAACACAGTTTATAAAGCCAAAAGGCTGTTCGTCAGTTCGTTTGTTTTGAGCTATTTTAAAACTCTTTTAGCTTTTTTAGTTCTGGCTGTTTTCCAACTTCTTCAAACAAATCAAAAATACAGGTGAATTCAGCATTCTGAGATGTAAAGCAGATTACTGTGAGTATATTCAATGAAATAATGTGGCATCTTCAAAGATTTTCCTTTATTTAGATTCATTCTGCAGTCAAGATGCTGGGAAGTGTTTTTTGTAAAGTCAAAATTTATGAGCTGAAGTGAAAAAACTCCAGTCAGCTGCTGAACTACTCTTTTATTTAAGTATCACATCTGCCTCTTCAAATCGCAACATAATAGAGTTAGCGTGCTTAAGAAATAAGATCAAATCGTTTATTTTCCACACAGTTTTGTGTGAAGCTGCAGGGAGCTCGGACAGATGAGCTTTTTATTCTGTCCTGCACGTCAGATTATCTCACAGTAACGACGTCATCGATATTTCAGCCTTAGTTTCACCTTTACGATTGTACTACAACTGTGGAGCGGGAGGAGATGGGGAAAAAAAAAAAAAAAAGAAAAGAAAAGACTGAGCTCCACTCCAGAGAACATAAGTAGCTCACCGAACTCATCAAAGAGCCCGGCTTGGCCGTTGGCCTTTCCTTTGAGACTGCAGGGGCAGCGGAGCAGAGCGGGGCGAGGAGAGGAGGAACTTCTGCCGTCGCAAACAATGGGCTGCTCCCCTTCGCCGCTGTACTCACAGCTCAGCAGAGCACTCCGGGCGAAAGCCCGCTTCCTCCCTGAGTGCTAAACCGAGCCATTTAGGGAGGCCTTTCCGCCTGCAGCTATCAGACTGTTCGACAGCCCATTTGTCATTCGGTGGGTGCTTTTATCCAAAGTGCCCTATGGATCCACAAGTGTTTACATTTTTAGCGACGGTGCCACGAGGGAAATGGAGCCCCCGACCCTTTCTTGGGCAGCGCTTTGCTAAATTAGTTCGAATGTAATAAAATCAATATGGATGATGCACCGTACCGATATTAATGGAAAAGTTGAGGCGCTGTCTTGTGGCTACCCACCTTCCTATCACTTTTTTTTTTTCAGCTTCACTATAGTATTTAATTATCAGGTGGTGTACTTGTTGACATCTCGCCTCACGCGCAGAGCTGTTGTGCTTGAACACTGTCTAATTGCTCGAGCTTCACCGAGCAAACAGCTTTTACACGTCTCATTGATTATGGAACGAGGAACAACTGAGACCGAGGTTGACGGTTTGACTGACGTACCCATGGTGACGGAGGGAATGACGGGGTCCGTGGAGGAGGGCTTGGCTTTGACTGGGATGGGCGTGGTCGGTCCGTTTACCATCACATGACCTGGATACCGGAATGAAAACAGAGGGTCAGACATGTGCCTGTAATATATCTCCTATACAGTAAAGACAAGACACTAAAATCAATGAGGGTGATAAAACACCAGCCCTTAGCCTTGTATAGATTATAGTCCCTCTTTTCACCCTCTTACATTTGGGAGATCAAAGTATTGAGGACCTCTCCTGCTTCAGATGTCGATCTTTGATAGGCAATATTAAGCGATGTCAATCTCTTCAGTACTAATTTATTTCTCTTTTGTGAATGGAAGCCACATTAAAAAAAAAAAATGAATTGGTGTCTCTTTCTCAGAACTACTGAGCTTCATAAATCTCCATATATAGAGCTAATTTTGTAATGAACTGCATCTGATTGAAGCAGCAGCCGAGTTCATGTTTTATTAAATTCAAGACTGAAGGCAGAAAATATGAGACGACTGGAGACATTTGTAAAGTCTACTCCTTGTGAGGGTTTTGTGTGTTCTCTTAACAGACTGACCCAGGTAGTGCAGGAGCTTCTGGGCTCGGTTCTGGGTGGGCTTGAGGTTGAAGAGTTCCTGGTTCTCGTCGATGAACTGCGTGTCCACGGTGGAGTGCAGGAACTGGTGGTTGGAGAAGACGTTCTGCAGGAAAGGGATGTTGGTCTGGGGAGAAAGACACAGAGGAGGAGACGGTAAACCGGAGGGCACGAGGCTGCACACGTTTCTGGTTTATGAAAAAAGCCCATTTTGCAGTTTTGACCACACAATGCGGCAGGACAGTCCATTAGTCTGCAGGAAGCCAGATTCTGGAACTGAAACACATCAAAGGAAATACGGCACTTCTTTTGAAGATATATACCTACACATCTGCAGACGCACGCAAACCACATTCAGCAACACCTGAATACTTCAAACGCTGCATTTCAGCTGGAACAGATGAATACACACACACACACACACACACACACACACGGGGAAATCCGCTGCTTGAAATATTCACATTGTATTTCTATATTGTTGTTGATTGGTTGCCTTGAAGCATTATCAGGCCAATTATGCTCTCAGAATTAACAAAGACAGGAGTGAATGAGAGAGTCGAGAGAGGACAGATATGTAATTGTTGAGTTAATTTCATTACATGATTTGTTCTTTTTTTTTTTTTCTTTTTCCTTTTCAAACTACAGTAAGCCCGTCTTAATGTGGGCAGACTGCTCCGAACCGCTGTAGGAGGCGGGGAGAATAAAAAGGAGGGTAACGAGAGGAAGGAGAGTGACAGGGAATGGAAAGGCGAGAGAGATTAGCGCAAAGAAAAGCGCAGAGGCGGAGTGAAAGGATATGTTAATATATTCGCCGAGCCGCTTTAAACGTGTTTATCGGCCTTTAATGGCCTCGGGGGAGGAGACTGTACCAAGAAAGGTAAACTGTGTAAGGAATTATTTTTTGCCAAGTTTGCTGAAAGTGTCGTCGCATATGGCCTGGTATGTTCTCATCAGTCTTCAGTGACATTTAAAGGAAAACCCTCTGCACACACACACACACACACACACACACACACGCAGGGAAACTCAGAGTCGGGAGGGAAACCGAGTTCCCCCAGGACCTGCTGGGTATTAGATATAAAGCAGCTCCTCAGCCCAGAAAGGCAACATCCACCTCACTACCTCACTATCTCTATAGATATTCTTAAGATGGATGACTCTGTCACACACACACACACACACACACACGTACACACATACATACAGGTGCCTTTAAGTATATGTACCCGAAAAATATAACCCAGCGACCGGCCAGATTTGCAACCGCAATCCAGGCGTTTAACTGACAGTCATACCAGGACTGGCTTGAAATAATTGCTGCAGCACAATCACTCAGGAATCACATAATTGGGAGAAGGGAGCCTGGCAATAAACAAACCACACAGACACACACCTCATTACCAGCACTGAGAGCGGGAATCTGCTCCAGCGATCAATGTGCTCGGGCGGATGAAGCACATGCTGGTCATGCCAATACAGCCAAAATAAGATGTATACGCTCGGAACTGATGCAGAAGCCAAGAGGAATGTATGTACGGAAACATTAATATCTGAATAAAATGTCGTGTGGGGGGGGGGGGCAGATAATCACACTTCTAACCAGAGACGAAAGGCTTTCATTTTCTGAGGTGTATACGCATAAATACAAAATGACACTGCATTCCCAGTGTCGAGCCACAAGGTGCAGAGCTGTGAGATGCAAGCAGTGCATCAAAACAAGATGAGATTTTCGCCCAGTACTGCTGCTGTGGACGTCACCTCCTTCACCTGTGGCACCAGATAGCTGTATCAGCATATGCCTCGTGCTTCTGAGCAGCCACGTGCAGCTCGGCGTCCATTAGGAAAGGGATTCAATGCAGAGAATGCGCTAAAGCCTAAATAATACCTTAAATAAAGTTTGGTTACTCTGTATGATTCCACTCACAGCAAGAAGATGAAAAAGGTCAAAAATACAATCTAATATTCATCAACATGTTGCCTAAAGCAAATCATCATCTCTTCCACAATGTTGCTTCGAGCTACAAGCTGAGGATTACTTTCTGCCCTCGGAGTTTAGAACACGTATTCATATCGGAATCATTTATCTTGACAGGAAATACTTTACAGCCCACTTGAAAATACTTCAAGGACGACTTGCTGGAAATAAACAATGGAGGAAAATTAGTGGAAGCAAACAAAACTCAGAGTTAAATGCTTTTTGTTAGTTTGTTTTTTGAGCTTTCAGGCTTTTTGACATTCCACCTGCACAACTTTGGACTTTTCAGTAATTTCTCACTTTAAGTTGACATCCTCATCTATAATTTATATGCATAAACAAACCTAATGTGTGAGCATAAGGGGAAGGAAGGCAACCAAAGGGTATAAATAGATATAAACATGGCAGGACTGAGACGTAAAGTGAGACGCAAACGGCAGAAAAAGTTATTAATCAACGGCGGGGAGATAATGAAGAGGGAAAATAGAGACCGCATTTATGCACTGAGGTTCGTCCTTTTTCCTCTCTGCTGTATCGGATCAATGTGTTCATTATGAGGCTGCTCTGTATGCCTGTGGCTATCACGCACACAAACACACAAACACCCCCTTCACTCGTTCTCCATGTTTCCCTTAATGATTTGTAACACACACACATACACACACACACACACACACACACACACATAAAGTACAACTACTCAGTATCTCTTCTTATTTTTCCCTCAGTCTTCATCCCATTCTCAGTAATGTCACACACATACACACACACACACACACTCAGCAGAGGCCCTCCTCTGATTTGGATGCCCTGAAACAACCACTCGGCTCCAGCTATCACAGCGATGCACGCGGCATGCAAAACACCGGCTCACGCGCTTTTTCTGCCAGAGATGATTGGAGGGCTCTTTCTCATCCTGTGAACACAAGGCGCACGCCTACACCTCAGAGCACTGGTTCAGTCTTTACTGGGAAAAGTGAACACATCTAGATGTCAATTAACGCTTGTGCGAGCTGCTGTTTTTTTTTAACCAAAAATGCAAATGGAACAATTAAACTCACGCGTGCACACAAACCTCTTATCAGACGTGCGTCTGAACGTGGTTCAAGTTGAGTAATGTTTGTACTTTTCCTCCACTAAAAAAAAACAACATCTGGTTGCGTCTGTGCCCACTTCCTTTCTCGTGGCGCTCGGTTTATCACCAGAAAAGTCTGCTTTATTGCTACTCTGCTCACAGTCATTATCACTCTTGCTGCAATCAGCTCTACCAGTGATTGCCAAAGCAACAATGTGAGTAAAGTATTGATATCCAGTGCTGTTGGCTTGAGTACAAACCGTTCGGCACCTCCAGCTTCAGGAGGCTGCGCCTTATTTGTGGAATATATTTTTCATTGAAGTCAGACTTTAATTAAAAGAAAATCACATCATAAGTTATCGCTCTGAAAATCTAGTGGTATTTCCTGCCGTACAAGACGAGCCATAGGTGTAAGCAGCATATTCATCTTGTTAATACAGACATAATATACATCTGATAGTAAAATGCAGTCTGGATTTCTCAGGGAGGAAAATAAAACACGTTCCAGCTTGTTTATGTCTTCTCGTTGTGGGCAAGCTGTCTGCACTGGGATTGGATGTCATTTTTCATTATGAGGTGAGTAGGTGGGGCTGATCGTGGAGGAAAAAAAAAAAAAAATCAGGTGTTACTGTATTACTGGCCAGCCTGCTTTTTATTTATGTACTATATAAATATTTCAACCCTCTAAAGTAGAAGGAGAACATAAGAGCGATGACAGGAGCTGTTCTCGATGTGGACATTTGTCCCACATGGATGTAAAAAACAGCTCGGATCAGGAATACATCTCAGAGGAGATATTGTAGAAGCAGATAACAATTCAACGAACAAGCTACATCGCTAATTATCTTTCTTAATCAAGACACAGGAGTCACATGTGCTCTACTTCTCGCTTGGTTCGGAACCCACAGGATAAAGATCTACTTGAAATTCAGCCAGCATATTGATTGTCGTCTCCCTTTTCTCCTGCAGCTACTGTACATTAATTTACTTCCTGTATGAACAGCAAACTAAATGATCGCGATGATTCTCCATGCATGTACATTTCTAATGAGAGCAGCAGGTTCACGTTCACACTCAGCAGTACTGGTGAGGACTGCCGGTTTATCTGTCAGAGTGCAGAGAGTATTTTCTTAAAATGAAGATGTGTAGAACCATGAAGTACCTGGTTATACACTCATTTCTCAACAGAACTACACGAAAAGGAGGCAGAGATTTAAATGATTTGAGTAATCTCATTAGGAAACAAGTTTCCAGAGAGCCCAGACTCTACATTTAGGAACAAGTTTAAAGCTTCCTTCGGACTGTTTAGCTGTCTGATGCAAACTTGTGTGTGAACTGCCATCTCCTCACCCCTCTCCAGTACATCACTAAGCTGATGGAATTGTTCTATTTTCCTCTGTAAAACTGCAACGAGATGAATATGTTGCATTTGGTACAATGAAAACAAAACCGAACAGACTTGAAATCAATTGAAACGCAATCTTCTTTTCGATCCTTTCAATTTAAACACACAATGGCTGGAAAGGCAGCAAAAGAAATATCCAAACTGAGGCTGGAGTCAAGGCTGAAAGTCAGAGTCGAGTCAACATTCACAGGCCTGGGCAAAAACGAAGCAGAACTTCAGCGCAGAGACGGTGAAGCTGCAGACAGCAAGCAGCATCTCACAAACACGTTTCACCAGCAGCGTCTGCCGTATTGAGTTGTCCGGTCCACCATGCTGAACAGAGATGTTGCGCCTTGTCTGAGTTTGGCTGAGAAACAACATGAAGGAAAAAATAAAAAAATAAAAACATCTCCCCCAAGTGCCGAGCAGCCTCAGGAGCAGATTGCTGAAATTGAACCACTGATGTGTTTATCCACAATGTCATCAAACAGACTGGAATTGGCTTCAGGGTGGGCAAAGTGAACAAATAAAAACTTAACTGGGGGGAAGCTAAAATGAAAAACCAATGTAACCGTAAATATTAGGAAACCAGTGTAGCACCTGCTACATGCTTCCAATATACAACCAAATGAAAGGGACTGACATTAATGGGGAACATACATCATGGCAAGTCTAGAAATGCAGCGTAGATTCAGCTGCAGTGACTGACAAAAACATGGATGTGAACTCTTTAAAAAAAAAAAAAAGTTTTTGGAACTTCGGATTATTCTCATTATCCGAAGACACAGCAGGTTCTTGAAACATGAAGGCCAATTCACAGCAAGCAATGAGATGAACTGATCCTCCGAAGTAACCTGGTTGTTAAATAGGATCATCTGGTTCTACCAACCTATTAAGTTAAAAAACAAACAAAAAAGAAGAAATAAGAAAAGGAAAAAAATAAACCGTCTGATATTCAGGCCCATACATTGCTTGTTTTACACAGATGATGATGTGTATTTGCATACATGTGTGAGAAGTGGCCTGAGTAAAGTCAGAGGCTTGCAATGTCAACAGCATGCAGCCGTCTCAAATCCTGACTCAACTACAAAACGCCTGGAGAAATCTCCTTTGAGGCAGCGTGTCTCTGATTTACAGCTCACCTGGGTCCACAATGCATCTCCCCCCAAATGCCTTTTGTAAACAAAGCTGCACAATCCGTGATCCGTGTGGAGAGCTGCCTCTTAGTATCTTTACCACCCTCAGATACAAACTCCATTCCCACTTCTTCGAAAAGAAAAAAAAAAAAAAAAATCATGGACTGACATCTCACAGCTGAAGAATTTCAAAGCCATCAACACCCGGCAAATGTTTAACTTTTCACCTGATATGCAGCGCACACAGACACACACCTTGCTGGATACTCATTTTTGTCAGTTTGAACTTAAGATTTGTGTGTCCATGCAAAACAAATCCTCAAAGACTTTAAAGGTACAGATTTGGAGATCCAATATTTTTTTTTTTTCAAAATGTCAAGCTAACATTGCTCACCAGTGCATACCACACAGAGACCCTACATCTTCTCCCAACTCATACACTCCCTCCCTCGGCCACACACTGCCTCCACACTCCCACAGTGATTAGGAACTGAATAGAAGAGCTGTCAGGTCATTCGTCTTTTCTCTGCTCTTCTCCTCCGTCTCCTCTATCCCCATCCGTCATGCCTTAACCGGCGGCCCAGTGGTTAAGGCATGACATAAACAAGATCAACACACATGCAGACACACAGCTTGAGCAGCAGATGAACACACTCGCACCGGACCCCACACGCATTTGTCGCAGCTTCAAATTACCCCAAGAGACAAGATATGCCACAGTTAAATCCCCAAACACACCTCGTTGCAAAAACAAGGCAACACACTTGACTCCAATAAGATTACAATAGAGAATCCACGCAATGCAGATACACAACACGCAACCCAGCGTCATGCTGCTGATGCATCTTGGTCTCAGCTGGCTGTTAATGACTTTGTTTCAGTCCACTGATTGGCCTGTTAGAAGGTCAGCGGGCCAGTGGCGGTCTGCATGTGTTTGTTTGCACTCTTGTCTCTGTGTCCTTATCTGCGCGCGACTGTTTGTTGCTTGTGTCTGGAGAAGGATGAGCAAGTCAGCGCTGATGATCGCATCCCGCGCCCGGCAAACAACTGTGATCACACTGCCTCCTCCATTCTCTCCTTAACTGAAAGGTCAAGCCTTAATTCTCTGTGCTCTAATTTCGTCTTTATTCCTTACCTCTCGTCAGAGTGACCGGTGACTATTCACCGTCCCAGCAGCCTTCGCACAATTCTATTTACTTTTATAGCCATGCAACACGCTCTGTAAATGTCTCACGGACAGAAAGGAAAGCAACCCTGGCCGACAAATTTCACCTCTTTCAAAGACATTCCTGTCTTCCAACAAGCCCTGTTACAAAGATAACAAATCCGTGCACAACTATTTCATGGTCGCGCCTACAAATTAAATCTGAAATCAGGGTCTGACATTTGCTACAAGGCTTTTTCCTTGGTGAAATAAAAACAATCTGATTGGAGATCTTTCCAGTAATAACTCATATCGCCACTCCATGGCAGAGCAATTTTCACCTTGCAGTTCACGGGTGAGCTGTGGGCAGAAACATTTCCAGCTCTTATCAAAAATATTCACCCAAAAACGAATAAATAAATTGAAAATTTCTCTAGGATGGTAATTTCTCATAAATGTCTCTCGACTCATCAGGGTGTGAGAGGTTTCACTAAACACATCCATCTTCTTTACTGCTTTATCCGAATCAGGGTCACAGGGTGTGGGAGCCAATCCCAGCTGAGTACGAGTGAAGGCAGGTACCTTGGACAGGTCGCCAGTCCATCACACAAACTCACATCCCAACCAGTTGTTATCCATTCATGCACACACACACAGCCATGCACGGTGCTCACACACCAGTGGGAGCAATTTGAGCTTCGGTGTCTTTTCCAAGGGCATTTCAACACACAGAAAGGACAAGGCGGGTGATCGAACCTGCGGCCTGGGGATTAGAACACCACCCACTACCATGTGAGCCACGGCCGCCCTCAGTCAATACAGTACCAAAAAAATATTTCTCACTTATTAAAAAAAGTAAAACAAGAGAGCGGAGAGGAATTCCTCAAGCTTTCAAACATGTAAGACACACGGTGTCTGGAGCCCTTCGTCGAGAGCACTTCTCATCCGCCTCCCTGTGAACCGGGGCTGGCCGTGGTGCTGAAATTGCTGCTGAACTTCAAAGACCGAGCGAGTCGCTGGTGAAAGGGCGGCTTCTGCGCCGTTATCAGGAAGGGTCCAGTCCAACTACAAATCAGATTTTAAAAATTTAAAGCATGAGCCAGCAGTCAATTTTTTTGGCCTCACTTGCCCCCAAAGAGGCAACACCAGAGCTCCACATCGCACAGAGGCCGACTCCACTGCGGAGGCCAATTTGTCAGTTTGTCCACTAACAGCAGTCCAAAAACCAAATGCAGCTGCGAAATGTGTTTTGTTTTGACTTAAGAGGCAAACAGTTTCCCTCCAGTGCTCTGCACTATAGCTAGCTAGAGATTTCAAAACTTTGGTTTGATTTGTGGAGAAAACAAACTGTTATTATTATAAATGTAGAAAGGAGATGATGATGATGATGATGATGACGATGGCCACATGAAGCAGAAACGAAATCACACGTCCGTGGTATTTTTAATCTATTCAGCGATGGCTGCCAGTATTTCATTTGTAAATACTATAAAAAAAAAAACACAAGATGGCAGCTTTCTGACCACAAGGGAGGTTACATTTACCTAGATTAAGAACGTTATTTTCCTTAAGCCGTGAGTCATCTGGTATCAACAAACTGGGTGCTGAACTTGCTAAAAAGAAGGCCTTCTTAGACTCTTTCAGAGACCCAGAGACGCAAGCTTATTAAAACAGATTGCTACTTAGTGGTATTTTGGGAATCCTTAAGCAGCCTGTGACGCATTAAACGACTCACGATGTACTCTAAACCCACAGAGCGTGTTGTCTCAGACTCTGTTAGCAGGTGTTTGAGCTTTCATGTTAATTATACTTGAACTTGTGAATGCTTATCTCATGATCACATTGCAAGGGAAAAAAGGAGAAGAAATCCAACCAGGCCCGATCGCTTGAGAATTGAGAATATACCCAGTCCGGCGGCACACTGCGATAAGATATCAAGCATCTGAACTCAATAATGGGATTCTGGTAAATTTCACAGGCTTTCCATCCACCCATAATTCTTAGGCTGATATTTCTTAACGTGAAACCTCCCATCAAAACACGACACACTAAAAGAAATCTGGGACTTCTGATATGCAGCGTACCGCAACAAAAGACTCTTCAAACCTTTTAGCACCTGCAGAAAACATTAGGAATTCGTAGTTCCACTCTGGGAGCTCAAGTTCAATAAATCTTATTACCATCCCAATCACGCAGGCACACACACCACTGATCGAGTCTGAAGTTATTTGCTCTGAAGGGAAAGTATAAACAGACATTCGATTGTAAAAACACAATTTCTGCTTGACTTGTTGTGTTTTTGTAAGTAAGTAGATTCACCAGATGGTTAAAAACAAAGGACCAGCGTTGTCTTTTCATGACGTCTGTCGCTGAGCGAGCGAGTGATGGAGGCCAATTGTGACGATTAAAAGCTCTTGTTCCCAATTAAAAGTCTGGTAGCATCTCATTGAAAAGTTCAGACGCCTGTCCTTTTAATTTACACCCTACAGAGTGAGACGATAACATTCCATTCAACAACTTTGAAATTCAAGGTTATGAAAAGTAACTGACACTTCAATCCTTTTTAATCCAGACTCGGAAAAAAATATATATTTTTTATTCATTTTTAGGATTCAATCACTGGGTTGCCAACTGAGCTTCACACTGCCTGTTATCAGCCCTGCAGGTATGAAAACTAGAAAGAATAATAATAATAAAAAAAAAATCTTTTAACAAGGTGAGGAGCACCTTTAAGGCTCCAAACCACTTGAAGAAGTATGGCGAGTTTAATTTGAACATACATGCTGAATTATTTTTTGTCTGCTCTTAAAGATTGTGTTCAGCAGATAAGCTTCGGGCAGTGAGGTTTTGATGAAAGCAACTTCTGATGATATCCCTGTTGGTGGACTTTTACACCTGTCAGTGGATCTTGTTGACCTGTCAAAAGTGAAATATAATTTTGGTTTTAGGGTTGATGTGTAATTTAATATCCATCTCCGTTACACCAGCTCAGGAGGAGGTTTCAGTGCTGTGCGCTGAATATTAACTCGCAATCAGAAATCATCGGTGTATTTATAATAGAAAGGCTCACAGCATGCTGGGATGGATTTTTTTCTTTTTTCTTTTCTTTTTAGATACACAGGAATGGAGCGTTTGATTCCTAGTCTTGCTGTGAGACCTCACAGTGTGTGGGGACCGAGGGCCTCACAACACCTAAATGTGTCTAATTGCTCAATACCTGCAATAAAAAAGGCTTTTAATTGCTTCAACAATCACGATGGCATCCAAGATAAAGCTGAAATTAAGCATTAAGCAAATATCATTCTGATTGATGTCTGCTATAATTAGGCTTAAAACTACACACCATTAGATGCAACACACACTGAACTGGAAATCTGCAACCCAGTACATTTTATTAACAGACTGATAACCCTTGACATCAAATTAAGCGCACCTGTTATCTTTCCCACAGCGCCAGTGACACGTCTTATGTGGTTAGTCACAGTTCAAACAGAGCCCGGAGCATTTGTCGCAAAGAGCGTCGCGGAGCAGGCCCGGGCCTTTTGTTTACGCACTTTAAAAGCAGTAACATAAAACATGGAGATCAATTCAGGAATAAAACCATCAGCAGAAAACTCAATGACTCAAATTACAGTACAAGAAAAGAGGATGACAATACAAGAAGTAACTGTAAGCGAGACATAAATTCTCAAGTTATGCCTTCCAGTTTAATCTCCTAAAGAAACGCCGTAGTTAAACACTAAACAACTGTTACCAGGCTAATTAGAGATGACTCACTGAACGCTGGGAAACGACGTACTGTATCATTTAAAAGACATTTTGGTGTCAGGTTTGAGCTGACAAGGCTACAAAATACTCATCGAGTGTTGCTACTCTCACTAACGAACCACTTCACGAGTTTGGCAGTTTGAAGCAGTCGAGTCGAATATTTGTCTGGAAAGCTGGGTAGTTACAGGACGGGCAGAGGACTGCATGAGCACAGGACTGCAGCGGTGTGCAGAGAAATTGCCGGCGTGGCCTTAAACGCCCCCGCTGACCTGTATAAAATGGGGTCAGACAGATAGTGGCGGTCCCTGGACGCTCACCACACTGACGTTCCAGTTGCTACTGTTTGGATACCTGATGCCCATTTGCAGCAGGAAAAAGAAAAAAAGTAATTTGTCCCTGCTGTGTTTTTCTTTTTTAAACGACTTGTCGTGCCATTTTCTGTTTATATATTGTCTCTTCGTGAACAGATGTTTTGTACTGTCAGTGAAACTAACTACCTCCCTGGAGGAAAATAAAGATTTTGACCTTGAAGTTAAATACAGCGGCAAACATGCAATAATGGGAAATTACATTTTTAACAGACAGGATTTCATTTAATATTTTCTTTTAAAAAAAGACCAATACTAATATTGCATGCTGGTTGAAATATAAGACGAATTCCTCATCGTCTATTGGGCTGATATGTCAATAGGTTTTGCACCAAATCTTTTTGCTTGCCACGCAGACATGAATTTCAATTTTTTGACAAAAAGATAATGGTAATATATTAATCTGAACAGCTGACAGTGAACCTCACTGCACTTTTAACAACATCCTCCCTTGAGTTGCAGCTGGATGAGCGATTTTTCCAAAAATTAATTTCGCTCTCTTTTTTTTTTTGTTTCTCTCAAAATGGTGATTTGGAATATCAAGTCAATATAATTTTCTCTCAAAGTTTTATAATCCAGCAGCTGCTGAATTCCAGCCACATGACTGGCTCAGCAGTAGCCCTCTCTATCAGTCTATTCCTATTGTCTGTCAAAGCACTGGGCGGACGCAATCCCTCGAAACGTTTCACATGTCTATTTTTGGTGCTGGTCGGAGCCTCTGCATCGCAGCGAGGAATAAATGTGTGACTTTCTGTGCGACGTTGGTGTGTTTGACAGTTATTCCTGACTGTGAAATGCCCACAGGTGTGTGTGATTGTCTGTCTCTCTGTATTTGCTCCGTGATGGACTCATGATTGGTGCAGGGCGTGTCTGTCCTCTTCCACCTGGAATCAGCTTCCTCCTCCTGGGACCACGAGGCAAAGCAATACGTAACAGAAGGGGAGTTTGAGTTTATTGCACTAAAGAGTCATTCACAGTTCAAGTCTGCAGAGAAGAAGAACTGTCTGGGTAAAGATATTGCTTTATTCAATCGAGAATGTATTTGTAACGCTCTTCAGCTCAATTAACTTTTCTTCTGCATAAAGACATCCGTCGAGGATGCGTTGTAATTATCTCACGGTTACTTCAGGTGACAGACGGCTAAACGAAGAGCATGAAAAACAGGATTCGGTGAGTCACATGTTGCCTTGTGGAGATCAAAGTGAAGCGGCGTGTCTCGTCCTTATCACATTCTGTACGACGCCGCTGGAAAATTCAATTCAGCCCGTTCCCTTTTACCGTCATGATAATAGCCCGAGTCTCAATACTGTCCTGTCAAAGTAATGCGTTTCATCTAATGGGCGTCTCTATATTGATGAGCACCATCGCCACTGAGGAGGTGACTCATCTCTGTTTTTATACTCAGAAATATTGAGTGAAGATACCCTGACTCCTATAAAGGAAAAAAAAAAAAAAAAACAACAAAAAAGCAAAATGGAAATGTTGACTCAACTGGCAAGATTATGTTTAATAATCCTCGTATCCATCTATGGCGCAGGTTTAAACACTTAATGCTAAAACACACGCGGTCTCTATTTTCAGGAACTCGGGGTGCCCAGAACACCAAGTGACTAACAGCCGTCTCTTATTTGCAGAATGTACTATAACTGCCTTGATTTTCTCTGCAAAGAACATCATGCATTATTTATTTGAACATCTTTATAGCCTTATCATGGCTGCTCATGATTTTCTACTCTGTATTTATAGGTTTTCACATTTGGGTTTTTAATGCTCTCTCGATTGGCGCACCAGCTCCTCCTCTTCCTCCTCCTCCCCCTGTAAATGCCTGCTTCTTACGGCGTCCACGGTTTATGCGCGCTGACCGCGGTGGTCGAAACGGCCGTCCTGGCGCCAATAACTTCCAAAGCTCCAGACTGTATAATCCTCAACAGCCGCGAACGGCGCAGGTGAGACCACGGCTCGGTTCCGCTTAGGGGCCGGCCTGAGCAACGCCAGGGCGCCGGCCTCCGGACGCCCGAACCGAACGCAGCGCTTTATTAATACTCTGAGCTCCACCTGCATTCAACACGCCGCAGTGTCCTGCTGTGAGAAATGTCTATTAGCTATGTTTATTCACACAGTCAATAATCCAAACGTAATGCGATTAAAGCAGTAATGTGACTGAGGTGGAGTCAATGTAAACAACATGCTCCGATGCCGCTAATGCAATTATTCTTGTAGTCAGAATAAGCCTAATTGCATGAAGCTGTGTGCAGTTTTAGCTTTATTATTTAAGGAGTGGTTTCAGTCACGTAAACACCTTAATCCAGCGGTGACTCTGTTGGGAGTTTAAGGGCGTTTTTGCAGAAAACAACTGCTTGAAAGCACAAGTCAAAAGCAGTCGGCTGGTGAGACGCCGGCGCTCCCCCGTGCAGCGACTCGTGGAGATATTCTCCGCGCTAAAAACAAAACTTTCTGTGTTTTTTTATGAGAAAGTTGCAAAGAGGCGCATTTTTTTCTTTGGGGGGAAACATCTCTCTACATAATCTGCAGCGTTAGAAAAATGACTCAAACAAGAATTTTTACAGCAAAGAAAGATAGCCACGAGGGTGAGGCGGAGTACAACCGTGGCAAAAGAATAAACGGCGCCACACTCAGCAGCAGGGATGCAGAGGCCTTGAGTGGAAAAAGCTGAATATGCAGACCATTAAATTCACTTCCTTGGACCAGCTCTCTCTCTCGCTCTGTGCTGATTATTCTCCATGATCTAATAATTAAATGTATGTGAATTTGTACCCTCCGCCTTTATCTGTAATCCACACAGACACCCAGGCCCGCTCTCTCTCTTTTTTCTTTTTTTCAGGAAACTAATGCCAAGAAACTGCAGCTTATTTCAGGGGAACCAATCAGCAAACAAAATCTCATTTGCAATCTTTTCATTTGCACCTCCCAGCTTTGTATTTTCACTTTCCGCAGCCTCTTTTTTTCCCCCCCTCAACATCTCACTGCATTTCTGTACAGACCCATTTATGCGACTCCCCAGCACTAAATAAATAAAGAAATAAAATTAATAGCCTCTCGTATGTTTTCATTTTCTAACAGTACATAATGTATGAAAAGAAACTCCCTCGAATATATTTTTCCGGCACATTTTCTTTTCGTCCCTGTTCACCTCTGTGTCCCCCAGGTCATTTCTCCCCTCTGTCTGGGTAGTTTAGTTGTATTTACACGTGAACACAGATGGACGAGTTCCTGCGTTTTCCTCTTGCACTTCTTTTACTGCAGCCGTTGACTGGTGAAGCAGTCTGCCAACAGTAACTAGCAAATCATTTGGAGAGACTATTACTAATGCAAGGGTGATAAATAAAAGCACACTGACATGCAAACAGCTCCAAGAGCAGAAATTAGACGCTGGTGCGGTGTCGCATGCGTGTGAGTGTGTGCGTCTGTCCTTGTCTCTCATTATCCCGAGATTAAGACAAATGGGCGGGATTCTGCCCTTCGATCTAAACCTCCACACCATTTACCCCTGGCATCACAGCTGAGAAAGTGCATTTGTGTGTGTGTGTGCGGCTCATTTAGCCCTGTGAGGGGTGTGTGTGTCGAACAGCAGGTCGGCGCTCCCTGCATCCTCGTTTTGTGCGACTGTGTGCACAATCATGCAATCGTTTTATTCTCTGTCGAGAGTGTGTGTGTGCGTGCGTACGTGTGTGTGTATCTTCGACGACGCCCTGTTGGGATTTGTTACGCGTGCGATACAAATACATATATTCATATCCATGTGTGAAGCGTGAGTGTGTGTAGACACGCAGTTAACACACGTCTGTGTGCGCTGATGCTCGATGAGGACATTTGTTGTTGCGCTGCTTATGTGTAGTTGCTGTCGCACAAACTTCGCTGTGACTCATCTGCACAGGAAAAAAAAAAAGAAAACGTCTTCATTTCCCGACAAGCCAAAGAAAAACTGGGTGAGAGGCAGGTGTGGAACGTCCTGCTACACTGTGGCTTTAAGCATCTACACGAACGCAAGGATGATTTCAAAGCCATAATAAACCAAATAACCTCAATCAAAGTGCAAAAATATGAAGGTTTCGAATATTTCACACAAGGTCTCCGAGGTAAACTTGCATAACTGTTTTGAAAGATTCAGTCGGGGAAGTTAGATGTTAAAAAAAAAAAAAAAAATGTGGAAGAGCCACACTGCACTGTGGTATTTTCAAGAATTTCATCTCCGTGTTTGTAACTCAACCCTTTTAAAATCAAGCCTCAGTGGGGGCCACACCGTCTGTTGCAGGACTCCTTGTTCTTGTGGTTGCTGGTTTTTATGACTGTGTCTGCGTGTTTGCGGTCGTTGTCGTGCAGTACGTGCATCTGGGACTCATCGGATGCTTCTCCTTGATGCTTCTGTGCCATCATTAAGAATGTGAACTTCTGAAGTGTCTCAAACTTTCACACTACAACCGTATAGCAGCGTAAAGTCGCTGTTTTCCTCCTCTCTCACACGCAGTAAAATACAAATATACATTCCTGCTGCTGGCAAGGGCATGTTGCACAGCTGCTGTCAAGGCTTCGTGGTTTGATTTGAGCTTTTCAGCCTTACCCGTCGCTCTGTGTGTGTTGCTAGACATTAAGCAAAAATCCCATTTTAGCTCTTTCTTTCAGATGGCGGGTGAACAGACACTCCTCAGCATGCTGGGACAAATTGGTCGATGGAAACCTGCGCAGCTCTGACAAGGGTCAGATTTTGACAGTCATGTGACTGACGGAACCGCGGGGCTTGGTGGCTGCTCGCCGTCAGACGTGGCGATGTTGGTCTGAGGACAGAAATATTGAAGGAAACACTGACGGGCTGCTGAAAGATGTGCTGTCTGTGAGTTGGGTACCTTTATATCAAGGCATATCAGAATCGCTAGTAAGGCTGAAAATGTACATCGTATTTAAGAAAAAATCCTGTCATTGTGATGTTAAAAACAACTAAGAATATAATCCAATGCCACTGGCTTACAGTTGTTAGCAAACAAACGCACAAGCGTGACTCTGGGGTCACCCATACTGTACATCGTACATATGTTAATATCTTTAATGCCACGTAATAAAACCTTAGGGAGAAGCTCATTTAGTACCCAGTAATCAGGAATGAATACCATCTGCTTAAGTGGCAGCCTCCAGCCGTGTGAGCTACTTAAAAAACCCGCCACCGAGATGTTTCCAGTTTGTTGACACCACCAGTGAGTTGACCACTGAACCAGACTGTAAGGGGAAAATAAATAATTAAATGAATAAATTGATGGATTTGCTGGGCCGTGGGTCAGTGGGCCAACTCCCCAGCAACTGTTTTCACTTTGAGGGCTAATTTAGCCTGACCGAAGCAGAACAGGTCTGCCCTCCTTCTGATTAAGAGCAGCATTACTCGGAATGGACTAAAGAGCCTGCCAATCTCCCTGCTCAGTTCTCCGTCCCGCAGAGGGAGAAAAAAACATACTTTCCCCCGGTTGCTTTACTTTAACCAGACCAATCTGGTCACAGAACATGTTCCAAGGACACAAAGTCTCTAACCTTTGCCCAGGAGATGATTGGTTTCTTGCACTTTACCTGGAAGAAGAAGTAAAGTACACATGTGTACTGACTGAGATGCAATGAATCTATTGTGATTGGAGTTTGGGCGACTAATTCGAGTACGATTGTTAATCCAACAACTCTGCTGACATCTTTTGAGTTTTTTTGTTTTATTTCAATGGTGATCTGACTTCATCCGTCACCCAGCCGTAGGTAAGGCTAGTTTATTTCACTCGGCAAGGTCGCTCTTCCTGACAATGGAGCTGGGCGCGACACCACTAGAGGGTTGATTAATTGTGAATCAACGGGCCGTCAAAGAGCGCTGTAAAAGGGGAAACGACCGGTCGAAATGACATATCAAACCTCTCCTTGCTGGACCTTGCTTTCAGGGAGGTTTGCAGCTTGTCGGGTTAAAAATACTCCAGGTCATAGAATGGAGAATAGACAGTAAAAGAAAGACAAATAAATTCTGGATGTAGATGTATGGCAGTGGAAGCAGAAGTAAATGCTTGAAAGGCAGAGGGGATAAACAGGAAGGTGAAGCACAGATTGAGAAAAATGGAAGCCATAAATTGACCGCCGGGGAGAAATTGAGATACATGAAAAATGTGTAAATGCGTAAAGCAGCCGAAACGCTGTTTTCTACCATCTTTGGATTTCGTCATCGTGCAGATCTGTGAACAAAACAGCACATTTCTGAATATCGGAAGTGAGCTAATTCTGGGATCCAATAGCTTTGATGGCACAGGTACAGCCTTCGTAATGAGGCGAACACACGCACACGCACGCACACACACACACACCACCAGACAGTTTCCATTAAACGGCTATTTCCAGCAGCTATCGGCGTGTCAAGGAAATCAAGTGCTCAACCGGCGTTTGAAGTGGTATCGGCAACACTTGTTCGTATCGCCTCCCTATCAGTCCTTCCACTCCTCTTTTCTATCGCGGTCTCACCCCCCCCTCTTCCCGACTTATCTCCCGTTCGCCTCCAGAGATCTTTGGCCTCCTCTCTCATCTCTTCCTCTGTGTCCTCGCAAGTCGGCACTCATATGTGCTTCGCTCTCTCTTAATCATCCTCCTCTGCTCCGGCTCTCATCCCGGTCTGACCCACAGTTGCTTAAGGCACTAAGAGCTCGGCTTCCGCTTGTCATACCAGCTGACTTTTTTTTTTTCTCCGTCCTTCTTGGACCTCCCTCCCCCTCCAAAAAGACGACTCGCACCCGACACGGTCTAAGAACACTCCTACAAGTGGGAAGTTTGACTCGGGAGTATTTACACCTGAGACGATTCCATCCCTCCAACCATCCATCTCACAACTCTGATTGCAGCATGCATGATGAAATAGTTTATTTATTCAACCAGAATGTTTAGTATTTGAGCGTATGGGGGAACACTCAGTGTTTTATGAGGAATTACTTTGTTATTAGTGATTTTTGTTGGGTTCTGCAAAGCTCCTTTCCCTAAACTCTTTCTACTATGAAATTCTTCTGGGTCCTTTCTCAAGTAGATTCATATATATAACAGCAATTCAATGTAATGCAAATGATACACAAATACACATATTTGAAGCTTTTATTGTTCTTTTTTTTCCTGCAAGTCATGAAAATAAAATAAACAGTAGAAATATAAGAATATTTCACTAGATTTGTCCTATATATATTTGACAAGCTCACCCAATCCGAACAAAACTGCAGTGTTTGAGTTTGTTTTTTCTATCACTGTCAAAGCAGCTGAGAAATCAGCTAACTTTTCACTGAACGTGGCATGTCTTTTCCGTTTGTTACGTGAGGAAGTCTGCTGCCTGGAGGAACTTCTGCCCCGATATTTTAACAAAGACATGTTGACTCAGTGGAACTGAGGTTTGCATGAAATGAAAAAGATAACTAATATTCTTAATGTACTCTTGACATGCATCTCCCATTTGTCTGTCCACGCAGTTTCTCCCTCTCCCTCCTCAAACAGGAAAAACCATGCATCCATTCCCTCCCTCCTTTCCCTCTCCCGCCGCCTTGCCACCTCACCCTCGCTGTTCTCCTTCCTGCACCTCATCTTCATGCCTCCCTCTCTCTCTCTCTCTCTCTCTCTCTCTCTCTTTCAGTCTGACGCGTGACGCTGCCGGAGACAGATCACGGAGCTCTCTTCTGCTCCTCGCTGGGATCTGAACACTCTTTTCGAGCAGATAAGGACAAAGAAAGCCGAAAGAATCGAGGAAAAACCGAGCGGATCAAGATGCAGATAAATGGATAAATGGGGAGAAAAGTGACTACTCGGAGGAGGCAGGACAAGTGAAAGAAAGAGGAGAAGATCTTTCTAAAAATAC